>NW_018743327.1:0-728519 GCF_001683475.1 Chenopodium quinoa
TTTTTTTTTTTTTTTTTTTTTTCAGTCGGGCACTCCAAGAGCTTCTTCCTCGCAACAGCCGGACCCCAAGGCCCGGAGGACGACTGTTGCAAGCTCTCCTGGGTCTTCCAGGAAAACAGTGGCGGCTGAGAAGCAGCCGACCACTTCTTCTAAAACTCCGGCGGGGCCGCCTAGAAGTATGGACAATTACTTGTAAAAAACTTTTACACTTGCTTCCTGCTTGACTAGGTCTAACTTGCTTTTTTACGCTTGATGCAGCCAGCCCTCAGGGGCTTGACTTGGTAGAGGTAGCCAAGTCCATGATCAAAGTAGTTCCTCCATCTGAAAGGGAGGCGGTCAGGGGTGTCGGCACCCTTGACCTTGATGGGATTGCAGGGGTCCTTGCTGAGGTATACTCTTTAGAGTATTTGAATTCCAGGACGCCTGTTATCTTTTTTGTTTGGAAACTGACGCCTGTTGTTTTTTTTTGTACTTAGGCCCTGCTCCGAGTTAACGGCCTTCGCAAGCCGCTTGATCGGAAGAACAAAGAGGTAAAGGCTGCAAAAGCTATGGCCGCCTCTGACTGTGATAAGGCAATGTTTCAAATTGCCCAAAATGAAGTACTGACCATTGATATTCTTTATTATCAGGCGCAGGCTACCGCCGCTGTTCGGGCTCATTGTTTGAAGACGAGCTGGAGGCGACCATCACAAATCTTAAGGCCGAGCTGAAACCTCTTCGCCAAAAAATGTACTCTTACGAAGCCATGGAGAAATCCTTGGCCAGCGTAAAAAGAACGCCTGGTGAGCCAAGAGAAGAGTCTTACCCAAGAGCTCTCGGAAAGGGCCGAGCAAGAGAAGAAAGAGCTCGTCCGGGAGATGATGGAAGACTCCGCTCAAATCCAGCGCATGACCTGGGGCCGCCTCTTCCCCAATGCCGACTTTGCCTCTTGGGAAAGAACGTACCGCCAGTGTTCGGAAACATATAATCAAGAGATCCTGGCGGCTGCTGAAGAAGAGGCGTTGGGAGAAGCGGAGGAGGAGGAGGAGCCGGTTGTGGCGCTTGTGCCACTTGGGGCTAAGGCATCAAAAGAGGATGCAGCTGAAGCCGAGTCCAGCAAGAAGAGTGCTGACCAGGCGGCAGCTGCTAATACTGAGCTGCCCCCTTCTTAAGCTTAATGTATTTTTTCCACGGCCTGCGTGCCGTTTGCTTTGTATTTACCCGGCCAGGGGGCCGGGGCTTTGAATATTTTGCTGGTCTTTAATGACCGGCTTATTTTTAATGAATTTGTGTTTTGTTTCGAATTTGTCCAAGTATTCCATATCTAATATCCCATTGTTCACTAGACCGACTGTTGTACATGGCCGAACGTTGCAGACAGGTACGGATAGTTAGTACGCCGCCTATGCCCCTGGACGACTGGTTGTCTATTTCCAGGATAGACGATCAGTCGGCCATTTATTCAATCGGTGTTCGAACTATTTTGTCTGGATCCTTTTTAGGCAGGCGTGCCTGTTTTTTTTGTAATTTTAACCAAGTAGGAAAGTGGTCTGACCAAGTAAATAGAGTATTACCTAGTCGCCAAGGAATTTAGTAAAGATAGCAAGCGGCTGGTACCGGTTGTTTCCCTTTATTGCCAATGTTGTTTTAACTCATAATTTGTTAACCTAGCAAGAGTAGTGGTTGAGAGCCCCTGTTCATTAAAAACAGGCGGACGACTCATACCTTTTAGGCTCCATACTAAGTTTGAGTGACTATTAAGTTAACATAGGAGTTAGTCTTCGTCACAATCTAGATTGAGTAGTAGAGGTACCAGGCGGCTGAGGACGGCTGATCCCCTTGATTTGCCAATGTTTGTTGGCTATTAACTCAATAGGTTACCTAGTAGGAATAGGGATTTGAGTGCCCCTGTTTGTTAAAAACAGGCGGAAGACTCAAACCTTTTAGGTTCCATACCAAATTTGAGGGAGTGACTATGAGTTAACGTTGGAGTTACTCAGTCGCCGTCACTTTTGTTTGAGAAGTAGAGGTACCAGGCGGCGAAGGCCGGCTAGACCCCTTGATTCGCCAATGTTTGTTGGCTATTAACTCAATAGGTACCCCCTGTATTTATCCCAAGTAATACAGGCGGTCATCTGACTCAGATGTCAACTGCTACCACTGGTTTGGTTAGTGATAGAGTTATCCTTGTCTCAAAAACGGCTACGTGGTTGCCTTTGGGGACAGTCGTATAGGTGCCGTGTAATTAGTTTATAGAACAATGTTCCACCCAAAAGGGAGCTGCTCTCTGCGACGAATTTCATCCGGAGGGATGCCGTCGGACGCCTGCTATGATGTTGGGACAGGTCGTATTAGTTTTGTAGATTTGATCAGTTGGCTTGGCGCCTGGTCTGATCATTCGGCCTGTGGCCTTGGTAAGTTCTTGGTGAACGTAGGTGCTAAATAAAAGGAGGGTAGCCGCCTGTTAGGCACAGGGTCGGCCAGGCCCTAATCTTTTTAGCTAAGTATTGTGAGTAAAATACTCAATGGAGAGTAGCCGACTGTAAAGGTACAAACGGCATGCCCCTCTGAAGATAGAGTGAAAAACTCAATGGAGAGTAGCCGACTGTAAAGGTACAGACGGCATGCCCCTCGTAATACAAAATTGAATAGTAAGTGCAAACTTTTATTAAGTAGCTCTTTACTTTACATCATTCAAAAGAAATATTTTTTAAGATTATCTACATTCCAAGTTCGAGGCAACGGTTGTCCGTCTGGTGTTTCCAGACGGTAGGTACCGTCCCTGACTTCCTCATAGATTCAGTAGGGTCCTTCCCAGTTGGGAGTTAGTTTGCCAGACTCATTAGCCCTACCAACTGCTTCCATTTTTCTAAGTACAAAGTCCCCTACTTTGAGTGGACGCCTGTGTACTTTTTTGTTGTATGATCTAGTCATTCTCAGGCGATAGATCTCATGGCGCAAGACAGCATTTCCCCTCTTTTCAGGAAGTGAGTCTAATGCCAGGCGCATGGCTTCCCAGTTTGCCTCTTCGTCATATAGCATTACACGAAGAGTCGGCTCGTAGTGTTCTATTGGAAGAACAGCTTCCGCACCGTAAGTTAGGAGGAATGGAGTTTCTCCAGTCGCCCCTTTTTTAGTCGTCCTAATGGCCCAGAGAACATGTGGTAGTTCATCCGCCCATAGGCCGCCTGCTCGTTCAATCTTTTTCTTGAGACCGTCTGAGATGATTTTATTAAAGGCTTCTACCTGGCCGTTTGCTTGTGGACGGCCGACAGATGCAAAGTAGTTTGCAATTCCTTGGTCACCCAACCAGCTTTTGAGAACAGGCGTCTCAAATTGGGGACCATTATCAAAAACCATAGACATGGGAACCCCGAACCGAGTGATGACATTTTTCCAAATGAATGAAATTACATCTTTCGTCTTGATTCCCTTTACAGCCTCCGCCTCTACCCATTTAGTGAAGTAGTCAACGACAACAAGTATGTACCGCCTTCCGCCTGTAGCAGGCGTATATGGACCCAGAATGTCCATGCCCCACTTAGCAAACGGTAGTGGGCTGTGAATGGTAGTGAGGTCAGTAGCCGGACGGTGAATTAGTTTGCCAAACCTTTGGCACTTGTCACATTTTTTCACCATCTCCATTGCATCCGCTTCCAAAGTAGGCCAAAATTAGCCCTGCCGCCTTGCCCTTTGAGCAAGCATCCTACCACCTATATGCGAAGCACAGTAACCAGAGTGAAGATCATCTAGTATCTCTCGTCCCTTTTCTGGAGTAACACACTTTAAGAAGGGTTGAAGGTACCCCCTCTTGTGAAGTTCTCCCTTAATCATTTCAAAACAAGTGGCTCGTTTTTTCAGTGCTGCCGCCTGTTGAGGATCATCCGGCAGTGTACCGTTTGTCAGATATGCCCTGATTGAATCCATCCAGGTTGAGCTTCTGTCTAGGATTCCAATAGGGTTTTCCTCGATGCTTCTCTTCTCCATTACTTCCCAAAAAACAGTTCGAGGAGTATCAGAGGAGGCGGATGATGCAAATATTGACAGTGCATCCGCCTGGTTGTTTTCTGATCTCGGCACTTGGATCAGATGGAAATCCTCAAGGGAGCCGACTGCTTGTCGGACCGCCTGTAAATACTTGATCATGGCCGGATGGGTTGCCTCATATTCGCCATTGTACTGACTCACTATCAATTGTGAATCGGAACGGGCGTCTATTTTTCTTGCCCCTGCCGCCTTGCACATGCGGATCCCGGCTAGTAAAGCTTCATATTCTGCCTCATTGTTTGAAGCCTGAAAACTGAAGCGTAGAGCATACTCGAACCTGTCGCCCTCTGGCGACTGACATATGACGCCTGCTCCACAACCATTTGAAGTAGAGCTTCCGTCCACATATACCTTCCATACTTGGTCTGGAACTTGAGAGTCAGGAGGACGAGTCATCTCTACAATAAAGTCAGAAAAGGCTTGCCCCTTCACTGCTTTTCTAGGCTCGAAAGTAACTTCGAGGCTCTGTATTTCTATGGCCCATTTGATCATTCGGCCTGACGACTCCATGATGGTCAGCGGTCGCTTGATAGGTTGGTCTGTATACACGACGACTGTATGTGCCAAAAAGTAGGGCTTCAATTTTTTAACAGCCATGAAGAGTGCAAGACCAAATTTCTCCACTAAGGGATACCTCAACTCGGCATTTTTCAGTACGTGACTGACAAAGTAGACCGGGAGCTGACAACCGTCCCTTTCAGCAAGGAGAACAGCGCTTAACGCATGATCAGAGACGGCCAGGTACATGTAGAGAACCTCTTTGGGCAAAGGGCTGACCAGCCTCGGCAAGGAATGCAAGTGAACTTTTAATTTCTGGAAGGCGGCCTCAGCATCCGGCCCCCATTCAAACCTTGCCTCAGCGCTTAACGCATGATTAGAGAATATTTGGATGAAAATTGTTTGGTTATACATTTAATTAATTCATGTGCTTATGTGTATGAGACATGTTTTGGTGAATTGATTATGTTTGTATGGAATTATGGATGCAAACATGTTGAATTATATTGGATTAATTGTTTGTATGGAATGTTGATACACGCATATTTTTATTGGATTGGTTTGTTAACCACATTTGGATTATTAAAGGATTGGAATTGAATGGTTTAAGTGGAATGAATTTATTAATTATTCCACAAGGTTGTTATTTATTTTATTACTCAATCATGACTTGTTAGTATGTTGAGTAAAGATGGATTAAGCCGAAATGGCTAGGTGAGTTAACTATGTTCAACAATTTGGATAATTTGGAAGGTTAATGAAATTAAAGGTTAATTTGTAATGTGATCACCATTGTCTTAAATAAGATTAAAAGTAAATTGATGTATGATTTTTATGTATGGTCTATTGGATTGAGTCGGCTATTAATTAAAATTGTAATCACGTAAAGTGAAACATGGATGAGCAATAAAACTCTAGAAAGTGGCGCTTCTAGAGTATTGACAATTATGGGTTGGGGTACACGGTGGTAGCCCGTGGCTTTCCGAGGCTTGTTTGATCAACATGTACTCTTTTATTTTGGTATTTACATTTTATTTTATAATGAAAGTTAGATGGGATCCTAGACTAACTTTGTGAGAATGGAGTCGTGCCCATTCTTGCATCGCGCTACACTTTTATTTTAAATGGTCGTTTGGGACCAAAATGATTTGGTGGATTGGACAACCACGTCTATTTCTTACTCCAAACTAAATTAATTAAATTAAATATAAAGAGTCGAGTGTTTATAATTGGTTAAAAGGTATGTTGAGTCAATTGAATTGTTTAAGTGTGGAGTCTTGATTGATGAATTCAAGTTGTATGTTTATTTACTTTAATTAGTTGAGCATGTCAGGTTTTGTGCGTTGTAACTTGTATGTACTCAGCTTTGCTGATTGCGTGCTTTTGTGTGTTTTCTTTTGGTCATGGCCTTCGGCTTTCAATGACCCTGTGATGATCCAATTATTACACTTGTATTATTGGGGAGCAGTATTGCACAAGTTAGCTTGATGATGTGAAGTTAAGGGATTTGACATACGCATTGTCAAGGGATTGGTGTGATTGAGAGTATTCGTTATGTGTTGAACTTATCTATGTTTTACTATTTTAATTATGTGTTGGGATTTTGATTATTAGTTTGGTTTTAAATAAGGGCCTTATATGGTTCCAATTTGTAAGCTTTGACTTATTAGGTTTCTAAATTATATTATTTTAAGATTTAAGTTGGATTTCCGCTGCAATACTTTGATAAAGCCTTAACGTTTTAACACGTGGCGGTAACATGCCAATGGTTCTCCTCTATTTTTATTTAAAGTAAGTGGTTTGGAAAAGGGAGAATTATTGGGGTGTTACAGATCTGCTTGAATTCCAAGCTCAGGTGTTTCTCTGATGAGAGAGATTGTAGGTGTAATAAATGATTGAATGTGTCCCCAAAGTGGGGAAATATCTCCCGATTTATAGGCTCATTGGAGAATGTGCCCCTATCTAGGTCACTTGACCTAGATTTTAGTGGGTGCGCCATTTTACAGAGCATCTTGGGATTTGGGCCCTTGAAGGCCGCCATTTCATAGATTTATCCAAGGGAGCCATGTGTCAAGGGGATATTAAGCCACGTGGGCCATCCTGAACTCGACACGTGGCCTCCTCTCATTGGTCCACGTGTCTAGGGTATTTTTACCCTAAACAATTGCCCCTCACAGGGCTCACGTGCGTATCACGTGGGGCCTGTGACATGTGTCCACCTATCAAAGGTGAACAGTAACGGATAGTAAAATTTAAATTTCAAACAAGAATTTTCCCCCCGTTTTCACCTTCTATAAATAGAAGTTTACCCCCCCTTTTTCTCTCACCTTACTTTCATTTGACTTTTTAGAGAAGAAAGAGAGATATTTTAGAGAGAGATTCTCTGCCTCCGTCTGCGTCAGAGTATTTTTGAGGTTCCTTGTGCTAGCAGTTCAACACCCGGTTTACCGGCTGTAGCAGTTTTCAGATTATTCAAAGTTAAAGTAAGGTAACCGCCTGTACCATTTTAGCTTTTCTCTTCTCCAACTTGTATACATTCTTTCTCCGCCTGTATTCATAGTTTTAGAAAGTAAAAATGAGTTCTCAATCCTCACACTCGGCACTGCCTAGGACACTCAGCCGGTCCCCCGGGACGGCTGAGTCTAGAACAGGGGGTGCCTTTTCTGGACTGTCAGAACCGATGTGCTCATCCCCGAATTCCTCCCTCTTTGTGTCTTTGCAGGACACAATGGCCAGAGTGAAACAGACGGCCAGAAGGTCTAGGAGCCAGCGCACTATATCAGTGCCAGCCGATGAGGTTGTCCCAGACGGGGAACAGAGGGATTTGGAGGAGAGTAGGTCTGATGAAGAGGCTCCCTCTACTTCCAGGAGCTCGGGGGTACGAGAGGTAGGCGGCGAGGAAGCCGCCTCCTCCAATGAAGTCAGCGATGCTGAGGCCGGCGAAGGGTCAAGGGCCGAATCTTCCGGCTCTGACCAAGATAACTTGCAGCTAATTATCAGCAGCCGCCTAAGGTCGCCGACAACCCCAACCCCAAACGGACTAGGATGCTGCTGAGTAACATTGCCCTACTAAAGAGCGACTTTAGGGCTTTTAAAGAGAAGCACCCCTTTGGAAGGGGCTGTGACATCATCATTCCGCCGGCTGACGCAGTAATGGCCTGGAGCGATGACATTGATAATGCAGACCATTACTTTGTCCGCTACGAGGCGGTCATCGAAGCTGGCCTCCGGTTCCCCCTCTACACCGGGATTAGGAAAATCCTGAAGGGGTACGATTTAGGAGTTGGGCAGCTCACCCTCAACTCGTGGGTGAACATTCTAAGTTACATCGCCGCCTGCGAGCTCCATAATATAAACCCAAGCTTCTCCGCCTTCGCTCACATGCATTATTTGAGGCGGTCATGGGACATGGTATACTCTTACTACCTTGCCCCAATATTTGACGAGTTTGGACAAAGTGTCCAAGTGGTCCGGGTGGAAGGACAAGTTTTACTTGATTTCTTCCCCAACTCTAAGGCATAACCGGACACTGCGCCGGTACAACACAGAGCCGGCTCTTCTAGGCAGGAAGTGCCCTCTCCCGGAGCTGTCTACTAAGGTCGGGGAACAAATAATGGATCCGGGATTTTTTGAGACAACAACCGAGCCCATGGGGGATGGGACTCACATTATAGTTCCCAAAAACTGGATCCCCCATCCGGACTTCTTCAAGGACAAAGTGCTTCTTGTCCGCCTGTGGGTTGAGTCCCATGTTTCCCAAGGGTAGATTACCTTGCATCCGGAGTATTTGTTATTTTGTTATTTTATTAATACAAACTTTCCATAATTTCTTCTAACTTGAATTCTATTCATGCATCCGACGCCTTGAAGATGGTTGATCCGGCAAAGACTCCGGCTAAATCGGCGGCGCTGCTGCGCAAAGAGGCTGCACTTGCCAAGAAAGTAGCCGTCGATGCAAAAGAGTCTAAGAAAGGCGGGGTAAGACCGCCTAACTTTATATGTGTATTAGTGTATATATACCCTTTTTTTTTACTAAGGCAATTTGCCGGTTGGGTATACTTAACCTTGTTCATTTCTCAGGACTCTACAAAGCGAGTGCCACGATCCTTCTCTAAGCTTCTCAAAAGGCAAGGAGAGGATCTGGAGAAAGCTCCGGCTGCGAAGGCCGCCAGAAAGGACCCCCCTCCCCAGGCAAACTCTGCTGCCAAATCCGATCGTCCAACGACCCGAAGCAAATCTCCTGCTGCGATGAAGATTTTGAGCGAAAGCTCAGAACGCTCACAGCAGAAAGCGCCGGATGCCTCTATGGCATCAAAGGGTGGCGAGCCACCTAATATTGCAGCCAGTACGGCAACAACTGGGGAGGAGCAGAAGTCTGTGCCCCATCCGGATACCCAAGGTAAGGGAAGGATTGAAATACCTTGGCCACTTGACTTCATGAGAGTCAAGACTAAGGTAGACCCCTCTGGGGGTTCAGTCAGCAGCCGACAACGGATGAGTGCCAACTATGCTGCCTCTTACTCACAGAGTACTACGTTTGGTGCATATTTGACATCCGACGAGCCGGATCTTGTAGATTTTGCAAAACGGATGGTGAGGACCCTCACCCGGTCAGAGAAGAACTCCATACCTGACCTGCAGGTAGTGGATTTCGACCGGATAATGGGCCAACTGGCTGAGAAAAAAAATCCCACAACCCCAATACTTTTTCTTTATTTTAACTAAGTATATCATAATCCGGCTGCTCTTTTCTCGGGTAATGCTGAGAGTGGATGGATTCCGGGGCCCCTTCAAGCGGAAACAAGAAGAGGTAAATGATGCTAAACGGAGGGCCCTTGAAAACCTAAACTCTGCTGAATATGCTAATTATATGTGTGATTTAAAGATTAAAGTAGTAGAGTTGAAACAGGAGGAGCTGATCCGGAGCTTGACGGGTGCGAACGATGAAGCCACTAGCCGGGCTGATGACCTTGAGCAAAAGCTGAAGGATGCCAAATTTGAGCTCAAGGCATTAGAGGATGCTGATAAGGAAAACGCCCAACTCCGAGGAGACGTTTTCCGCCTCGGGGTTCAGATTGTCACTCTGCGAAACAAGCAGTCGGACGAGCTCGCCCAAGAGCAAAAGCAGCTGATGGAGGAGAATGAGCGAGATAATTTGGCCCGGCTGAAGATCACTTGGAGCCTCCTCTACCCAGATATAGACTTTGAGGTCTATAAACTCAAGTATGATTACGCCACTAAGGTGTATGATGCCCAAGTGCTGGGTGAGGCTCCTCCGCCTCGCTTCAAGGATTGGGCTGCCGAGCTGGGATATGAAGTCTCTAATAATGAGGAGCCGGCGACGGATGAGAAAAATGAAGGCCTGTAGGCGTCGCTCGAAGTGCGCCTACGTTAAAAGCATGTTGTGAATATGCTTGGCACTCATAGGAAGTGGGAATTGACATAATACGATTAGGGACAAATAAAGTAGGGAGCCGCAAACAAATTTTTAAGGAACTTGTAAACCGTTCACGGATCATAAAAGGCAACCATGATAAAGGGACAACGAAGGCAACAACGATTGACCCGTGAAGGTTACACCCCATTCATAATCCATGAGATTACTAACTCCATATGGTTCGGAACCACGAAAGGAGGATCGGGGATGATGGTACGAAGTGAGTCATGGATTCACATTCGCCCGTATTGGCCTCTACTCAATTCTTATATTGAAAAGCATTCCTGTGATCTCAAAGGCATTACAAACAATAATTCAATTCGCTCCAAACTATTATTTAACTAAATTGGTTGAATATCAATGCAAACACATAATTCTAAAATATTGGTGATCACTTGAATTAATGAACAAGATTAAAAAGGATCCTAAACCGGTTGTCCAAATTATCTTATTAGGCGTGATTTTCAATTACATATTCCCTTTAAACATGCAATATGGTGATCATAATAAATATAATAGAATGAACATTAATATTGGAAGCAATTTAATCACAATTTCAACAACATAAAATCATTAGAAAAATAATAGAAATAAAAGGAACATGATCCTTACTTTGATTCTGTTTGTTTGCAACTACAAAATAATAAACGAGTTAGGAACTTCAAGGAAATAATAAAACGATGATTAAATTAAATTAAATAAAGTAAAGTTGATTTTGGGGCCAAACCCTCAAACAGTTCTACCTTTCACGCCTTGGCTTAAGGACAGAACCACGAGTAAAGTATGGACTCCTTTGAGTACTTAAAGAAATAATTTTGAAGTGAAAAGGGTAGGCTAGTGTTTAGGCTAAAGCGTAGAAGAGAGAAAAATAAATCAGAGAATTACTCGGTGCCCCCGTACATCAGAAATAAGGGGGTATTTATAAGGAAAATGTGCTGAGGGAGCACACGGAACCCTAAAATGATAAAAAAACCCTAAAAAAGTATCCCGTGACACGACAAACTGTACCGTGACACGGGAAGTCCCACCGTTAGACGACACACTTTCCCGTGACACGGTACACTTTTGGTGTGACGCGGGAAATTTTCAGAAAACGGGAAAGAAAACGCGTTAAGGGTTTACGCGGAAAAGACACCGAATGTCCCGTGTCACGGCAAACCTCCCGTGTCACGGGGAATCCCACCGTCAGACGGGAAGGATTACCGTGACACGGTGGCCGTCTGCCGCGGCGCGGGAATTTCCAGTCCATTTTCCGTCTAAATACATTTTTAACCCTAATTTCATTCGGCATTTTAAGTGCCGATTGATAATTCCGGGCCTTTTCTGAATTATTATTATTTGGGCTAAAATAAGAAAATAATTAAATAAAAATAAATAAAAGGTTTGGGCCAAAAACAAATAATAAAACAATAAAATAAAAAATGTTTTGGGCTAAAATTAAATAATAAGTTTGGGCTGAAATTAAAACTATGATTTTACCAAACATCAAGACTAATCCATGGACTGTTCAAAAATATGAATTTAATCAAATACGATTTTTTAAGCATTCTCGGGATTAAATACTAAACCCGACCAATAGTGGCGGTGAAAGGTTGTTCATCATCGGGTTTGGTTTTGGGGAGAAATTTTTAGGTGTCTACAGAAGCCCCCACTTTGACTGAGTTTGTAGAAACGTCAGTTTCGAAAACGATAGTCAAAGTAGTTGATCGGGACGGAGAATGATTTAAGACGTTCTGCGATCCTAAATCACTCTGTATACGCCGATACCTGCAGAAAAATGTTAGTTCTACAGATAAAAGAGTAAGGGGATAGAATACGTATCTGGCACCAGTGTATCGGTGACAAACGAATTTAGCAGCTTCCTAAGCTTGAAGGAATCCACCGAGTGACATTTGTTGAAACACTTTCCATGCTTGAGGAAAGCCAACTGAAGAATTTGGTAGTTTTCTAAGCCTGAAGAAACCTATCGGATGACACTTTCCATGCTTGAGGAAAGTCGACGTATGAATTTGGTGTCATTCTATGCTTGAAGAATTCCACCGATAATGCTTTCCATGCTTGAGGAAAGCCGACAAAGGAATTTGGCGGTTTTCTATGCTTGAAGAAAAATCCACCGATAACGCTTTCCATGCCTGAGGAAAGTCGACATGGCGGTTTTCTACACTTGAAGAAAAATCCACCGATAACCCTTTTCATGCTTGAGGAAAGCCGACTTGGCGGTTTTCTATACTTGAAGAAAAATCCACCGATAACGCTTGCCAAGCCTGAGGAAAGCCGACTTGGCGGTTTTCTATACTTGAAGAAAAATCCACCGATAACGCTTTCCAAGCCCGAGGAAAGCCGACGATTGCTGGAATTTGTAAGTGTATGATGGTTCGATTATCCCCGAACGTGGGCCGCAGATGATTCACAATTTTAAGTCGATTATCCGAGCATATTAGGTGCTATAATGCCGAAAAATAGACTTTGATACTTGCTATGGGTACAATGGTAATTTTAGTCCCCTTTAAGTATCAATTACAATTTTTTGCGTAATTCCAGCGAAAAATAACTGTCCAATTTATGCAAAAAATCGTGCAACCTTAGTCAAAATGTCAGAATATTCGCAAACAACTGTAAATAACCACCGTGTCACGAAAAAATATTCCCGTGACATGGTGCAGATCCCCGTCAAGCGGAGCTGCTTCCCGTGACACGACAAGGGGATCCCGTGGCGCGGGAATCCAGTGGCTGAAAAACGGTCAAAAGCATCTTTGACCAGTCAAATCTTGTGCACCACACAAAATCTGACCGTTTCGTGGGAATGGGGTCCGTTGCACGGGATTTTTATGTGCCAAACACTTTCTCATTTTGCTCAGTCTCTTTCTCGTCCGATTCTCATCCAAACAGCTCAAAATATTTTTTTTTGGTTTGCCGTGTCTAGGTTTCTTCTCACCGGTGCTCGGTTTTCTTTCCCGCCGGCCGGCGTTCATCATCGTGTCACGGCGGTTTGTTTCCTCTCTCTCTTTTTTATTTTATTTTTGGTGCGACTTGCTGCTGTTGTTGTTCGATGCTGCCTACTGCTGTTGCCGTCGAGGTTGCCGGAGCTCCGTCTCCTCTCAAGCTCACCGTGACACGGGACAGACTCACCGTGTCACGACGTTATTTGACCGTGTCGCGGCGGTCTGCTGGGTTGCCGGATTTTTCTCGAGCCTTTGTTACTCGATTTTCCACCAAATTTACTCCAAACTTTTGCCATACTCCTCATATTCAAACCTCTACAAGGATCTATGTAAGTTTTTCTTAATTTGTGTCTCAAATTTGCTTCAAATAAGTAATTTCATGAAAAACCCTTAAAAACAATTTGGGGATTTTTTTATTTTGAGGTTTTATGTTGAAATTCTTGCCATGATTTTACTTGTATATGTATGTATGTGTGTTTGTGAGAAATTTGAGACAAAAATTACATGATTTGATGGAAAATTGAGCAAAATCACCATTTTTGGGTACTACTTTTGTGAAATGATGTTCATGTTACTTCTTTGCACTCGAAATGGTGAAAATATGGTGGTAGACCTTGTAAAATATTTCATGATGTGTTGATTCATTGTTTTTGTGCAACTTCGAAACATATTTTGCGTATGTACTATATTGTCATGGAGAACATAGTATCATGCGGCCAGGAGAACTGTAGTATTAGTTTGTCATGAAGAAACTAAATACCATAATTTTGCCAATTTTTAGCCTGGAGGTAAAAATTTAGCGTATAATTGGATAAATAACTAAGTAACTTAGGAAATGATGCTAAGCATTTAGATTTTTTATAATAGCATGCCTAAGCGACGGAATTGTGATCTTTCTACCCATGGCCGACGTCGATCTTTTCGGGAGGACACTCCCACTATTCCTGAGGGGATGGACGACGATGCTTTAGAGTCCGAGCCTCGGGCTTCTACGAGTAGAGGTAGGTGGGTTCCACCTCCGTGGACTCCAGACCAGTTGGTTTTCTGCCGTGAAAACCATGTTTCTCATCGCTCACTCTCCGGCATAGTCGACGGCACGCTTCGCCACCACGGTTCTAGAGCCGGCGATTTGATTCCTCGACTTGACCAGATCATTACGAGGGATCCTGCTACGAACGCCCTGTGGGAGTCGGCTGGTTTAATAGATTTCTACACGGCAGTTGTAGGGTTTCGCAGTCCCCGGGGTTGTGGTGCGACGGTCGTTTGCGCATTGTTGGAGTATTTTTGGGATACTACCAACATTTTTCATTTTGCTTGGGGGAGATGACGGTGACCCCTCTAGACTTCAGTATGATTAGCAGGCTGCGCTTCACCGACCGGGCTGTAGCTCAGATGTCTAATCTGTCTTGGGGATCGGCTGAGGCAGCTGATTTGTTAGGTCCGATCGTTCAGCATATCAGGACCGACCAGTGTCTCGAGGTGGTCCTAGGAGCGGGCGATCGGAGCTGGCTTCAGTTTTAGCTCGTGGCTTCGACATGGAGGATACATCGGCTGAGCAGCGGGTGCGGATCTTCATCCTGATTCTGGGCTCCATGACCTTTTCTCCTGATAGGAGTTCACGCGTACTCCTTTGCTACCTCCCCTCTTTGGTCAGGATCTATGAGATAGGATCCTATAGCTGGCCAGCCTCGGATACGCCGATCTTCTCCTATCGCTACGTCATGGCTGTCGGCAGCTGAACGACGAGTCTTCGATCACCGTCTATGGTCTGTGGAGAGTCGTAGAGGTGATGATCTTTTCCCCTTTTGTTTCACTTTAACTTGTTCGACTCATGTGCTTAAAGATTACTTTTCATTGTAGCTATGGTTCTACGAGTACTTCCCAGGCTTGGCTCCTCCCCGACGTCGTAAAGCGGTCCATGATTTCCCCGTCGGGGCTAGCTGGCGTGATCGAGGAGAGTCGCGGGTGGAGTCTGTCCCTGCGCTGCGTGGGCTGCTACGTCGAGGCACCTCTTCTGTTGGCGTAAGAATTAGTTTTGTTGCCTGTTATTTTCCTTCTAACGTTGTTTCTGTTGTTTCACGCCAACTTTTTATGGTTTTCAGGTTGCCATTGATGTCCAGTATCGTCCTTGGGCCGGGATAAATGATCTACCTAAGGCCTTGCGTCTTTCAGCGCACCACACCATTTTGGTTGGTACCGAATGCTTTGTCTGGTATTTGGGAGAGTGAGTCGTTCGTCAGCATAGCGGTGATCACTTTGTGGTGCCCTCATCTCCACCAGAGTCGATGCTGGACTCACGCTTGATCAGAGAGTTGATAAACAGGGGAGAGCGCTATACTTTTCCATGGCAGGAGCTTGTACACATGAAGAGTGACTATGCGCGGGACTTGCTTCCCTCTCTGGTTCCTCCACCCCGTCTTCCTGAGGTATGATTTCTTTTGAGGATCTTCGTTACTAGTCTCTGTTTTAAATAGTCGAATAACTTGATTATTCGATCATATTTTCAGACGACTATTCGCCCTGTGGGGAGGATCGAGATTCCGCCTCAGTCTTTCCGCTATCCAGGCGCCAATTGGTATCACTGAGGACCATATTGCTGACGCGCCAGAGGATTACAGACAGGCGCAGGAGTCTCTGCTCGAGGTCTTTGAGCCGGTAAGTTTTTTGATGCATTATTCATCCTTTTAACACCGCTTGTTACTGACTTTTCTTTGTTTTATCCTCAGCCTAACCGCACGGAGATGATGGGACTCATGAAGCTGGTTGACGCCCTGAAGTATTGCATCATCAAGCTTCGGCGTGGTGCGAGTTGTCGGAGCTCTAGCGACGTTCTTGAGGTATCATTCATTTTTCACTTCTACCATTTGTTTTTATTTTGCATTGTTGACATCTTTTGATTTTGTATCTTTCAGGAGCAACGAAGGTCCCGCTCGCGCTCAGGCATAGAGGCTCGGACGAGGAGGAGCTTGGTCGTGGTAGACGATCTCCTGAGATTCACAGGCGTTCTCATTCTCAGCGAGAACCTCAGACTACTCAGCTGTTTCAGGAGGCTCAGTGGCAGCAACCTCAGTCTTCCCAGCGCTTTCCGGGCCAGAGTCAGGGGCAGCGACAGTCGTTTTCATAGCCTCCACAGCCTGAGCTTGGGTCTGTTTTGACTCCCTTGGATCCTGGTTCATTTTCAGCTCCATTGTCCGGGATTCCTCCACCGGTGTCGGGCTTGTTCTAAGTTCCGATGTATGGGACGATGCCTTCGCCGACGATTCCCGTGTCTTTGAGCCGGTCTACACCGTTTTCCGGATGGACGGGTCCTGCCTTGAGTTTGGCTACTGCTGGGGTCACAAGGACTAGTAGGGACACTACTCCCCGTACTCAGATGATGGAGGGACTCTTTGGCTCACCGTTCCCATATTCGAAGGGTGGAGATGATACTGATTCTGGCTCTAGAGACTTTTGACCGAGGGTTTTTATTTGTACATACTATGATGACACTTGACATGTTTATTTATGATGACTCTTTTGTACATTATTCATAGTTTATGTATTTATTATTGTGTGTTAGTGTGTGCTTGAGACTCATTGTGTGTGATCGTGTATTTATTAATGGCGCGACAAAAAAAACATAAGTGGAGTAATGGAGGGTACCGACCTTCCCCAAAAGAAAAAGAAATAAAAAGACAAGCAAAAATAAATAAAATGATAAGGAATATTAAAGTGATGACTAAATAAATAAAATTACCTTCCCCAAAAGAAAAAGAAATAAAAAGACAAGCAAAAATAAAGAAATAAAATATTGAAGTGATGAAAAAAATAAATAAAATAAGGATAATAATAATAAAAAAAGAAAAATAATAATAGAGATAAAAAAGTTGAGAATTTTATTAGAAATAAAACTCTCAGAAAACTGAAAAATAAACGGTGAAGATAAAATACTATAAAAAATCCGGATAGATACGGGAAAAGTTGAAAAAAAAAACGCGTGAGGTGCCGTGACACGGCAGAAAGTGTCGTGTCGCGGCAAAAGTTCACGTGACACGGTGGGACTTCCCGTGTCATGATACGCGTGTTACTCAGCGGTGTGTTTTACACGTATGAAAAGATAACTTCTGGGCAGTGTCGAGCACTTTTGCTATAAAATAAGACCAGTATATTCATGATATGCATAATTACGGAACACAAAATAATTTAGAATTTCTTATTTCAATAATCATGTCTCAGAATTTTGATAATACATTGCGCGACTGGTCTTATTCTTTGACCAATGGTGAAAAAAGAGAGTTAGAATTATTTCATGTTAGGGGTTTGCTAGCCCTGCGACATGTAGCTATTGATCATGATTTTCTTAGGGTAGCATTAGATTATTGGAGTCCAGAAACACACTGTTTTAAATTTGATTATGATGAAATCTGTCCCCTGCCGGAGGAATTCGGTGCAATCTTTGGATTTCCTGCTAGAAATCTTATTGCCATGCCTACCCTACGTGAATATTATTAACAAGATTTTGAACGCCATCTGAATCTAACAGATCCGGATTTAAATAGAATTGTTTGTGGTAATGAGGTAGACTTAGAAAAACTTGCAAATTTATATTTTAATCGCCCTATCTCCGAGTCTTATCATGTATATCGTATAAGGGCATATATTTTTTTGCATGTTTAGCAAGCTTTTATTTGCAAACGGTAGGGTAGGACATGCTTGTCTAGCGTCTGTGCTTAAACATGTCGAATCTGGAAGATCTCCTATGCCGACGTGCCTTGGAGAAACATTTTGTGGCCTTGACGAAGCAAAAGCTGACCGGAAAGCCATCAGGAAGGGCTCTCTGGTACTGCTGCAGGTAAAAATACGCTCCGAGTAGCCCCCGTGACACAAAACAGGCACCGTGTCACGGTGGGTATCTGCCGTGACACGGTGAAACCTGCCTTGTCACGGGAATCTGCAATATATTTTTTTTTTCCGACTGATTTTTTTTTTTGCAGATTTGGTTGATGGAGCGTTTAGAATTATTTGAAGCCCCCGACGATGTTGAAAAATATGGCCCTAACGATCTAGTCCGCAGGAAAAAGAATTACTCTGCGAACATGTCGGATGAAGATTGGAAAAATTTCTTTGCAAAGAGGGAATTTTCCATTCGTTGGGTGGTGCCTTGGTGGAGGCTTACTAGGATGGTTGGCACGAATGATACTCCATATTGCCGTGTTCCTAGTATCTCAAAACTGACCTTTTATTGCCCTTCTCGACTAATGCGGCAGTATGGACTTGAACAAGTAGTTCCACGCTATAACGATAGTCCTCGTGAAGTATCATTGCATGAAAGTAACGTTCACAAGTACGAGACTTATTGGATTGGAAGACCTTTGTGGACCGTTTCTGGAAGTGATCAAGCTCCTCCTCCTTTATCTAGTGCATACAAGGCATGGTTGAACCCAAGAAGCAGGACGGAACGATTCGGATCACGCAAGTCTGATGTGAAGAGTCATCTTGGAAATAAGAAAGCCCCTCCTAAAGATCGTCTAGGTCCGAGAACACAAGGGATTGAGTTTAAGACTCCTATAATGCTAAGAAAGAAGAATTATGTGAAAGGAAAGGGTGAAGAAAAGATGACCACTATAGGGAGAAACAACCGAAGAAATTCAAGAAAGGTGAAAGGGGTGAAAGTTCGACTAGGGGTGTGACGGTTCGGGCTACGAAAGACACGTTAATGGTGAAGGCCAACCTAATTGACCAAGAGAAGGATGTTCCTAAAGTGAAGAGAGATTAGATCAATAGTGCTTTGCTTTTTATGATTTATAATTTTTATTTAAAATAAGGCATATGATGCCAATACTTGTAGTCACATTTATTTCAATAATAATAGCATATTTATTTCAGCCTTAAAAATAAAAAATTACAATGACTTTTATTTATTATTTATTTATCCGAGTCAAGGAGTCGGACGCAATGGAAGAACGAAAATAAAAAACTCGAACAAACAATGAATTCGCAACGAATGCGTCACTAAAAAAAATGGAAAACCTGAAATTCCAACGTGTCACGGTGAAAAATCCCGTGACACGTTACAAATTGTCGCGTCACGGCAATTTCCCCTTTTTTTTTTTCTTTTTTTGCACTCAGGGCCACCGTGCCACGTTGAACAGTACCGTGGCACGGTGGAATGTCCCGTGTCGCGGCAATTTCCCCCTTTTTTTTTGCGCTCAGGGCCACCGTGCCACGTTGAACAGTACCGTGACACGGTGGAATGTCCCGTGTCGCGGCAATTTTCCCTTTTTTTTTTTTGTGTGACGCAATGCTGAACTGACGCGCATATTTGATCAACAGAGGGAGGATTTTTATTTTTTTAAAGTGGCCGGGCCCCCTTGAGGGGTTGCCTACGTATCCTAAAAAGGAATCAGGCCAAACGTAGCTCTATTGGGTCATGAACCCATGCGACTAGGCATAGAATTTCTTGAGTTGATCCAAGTTGGTTAAATTGTGGAAGCTGTTATCGTCCATGTCTACTAATTGTGCCGCTCCGCCAGACAGGATGGCTTTAACAATGTACGGGCCTGACCAATTCGGTCTGAATTTTCCTCTTGGATCTAACACATTTTTACGAAGTGCCTTAAGCACTAGGTCACCTTCTTTGTTATTCCTGGTCTTGACCTTTTTATTAAAATGTCGCGCCATACGCTGTTGGTAGGTTTGGACATGATGCAAAGCTGCCAAGCGTTTTTCATAAAGTAAGACCAGTTCGTCGTATCTTGCTCTAATCCAGTCGACTTCATCTAGTTGGCTTTCCAATGCGATTCGAAGAGAAGGGATTTCGAGCTCGATTGGTTGTACAGCTTCAACTCCATAGACCAACGAGAAAGGGGTAGCCCCCGTTGATGTACGAATAGAGGTTCGATAACCCCAAAGGGCGAAATGTAGCTTACTTGGCCAATCCTTGTAATTTTCTGTCATCTTTTCGATGATAGTTTTCACATTTTTTTTGGCCGATTCGACTGCACCATTTGTTTGTGGTCTGTAAGGTGATGATTTGTGATGCTTCATATGATATTTCTGTAATAATTCTGCGCATTCGGCTTGGAAATGTGTTCCATTATCACTAATCATCTCATGTGGTACCCCATAACGACATATGTTATTTTTCTCAATGAATTGAGCTACATGTTTCGTCGTCGGCTTAGCATATGAGGCAGCTTCGACCCATTTGGTGAAATAGTCGATTGCTACGAGAATGAATTCATGCCCCCCTTGTCCTGGTGGTGTTATTTTTCCAATGATGTCAATGCCCCAAGCGGAGAAAGGCCATGGAGAAGTATATGTGTAGAGAAACAAAGGTGGAACATGCTGTAAATTTGCATAGACTTGACACTTCATACATTTCTTGACGTATTCGTGAGAATCTCTCTCCATAGTAGTCCAATAGTAACCTTGTCGTTGAATCTTTTGGACTAACATTTTTGCATTCATGTGTGTTCCACATATACCAGCATGAAGGTTTTCCATGGTTTTATGTGCTTCTTTCTTGGCTATGCATAAGAGATTTCTTCCCATTGCAGTTCTCTTGTGGAGTTCTCCCCTGATGAGCACATAATGTGAGGCCAGGAGCCTCAAAGCACGGCGTGCCCTTTTATCAGTATTAGGAGGGTATTCTCCTCTTGTCACATAATTAAGGATGTCTGTATACCATGGCTCTTCATCTTATTCTTGTGGTTCTTGTTCATCGTCCAGTGCGTGAAGATAAGCCGGCTCATATCTTCTTTCTATGGTCAGTGGCATTCTGATTGTATCAGTTGGAATTCGCACCATTGATTCTAATTTAGCTAGTGAGTTGGCGAATTAGTTTTCTTCTCTTGGCAAATACGTATATTCCACTTCATCTAGTTGCTCCGTGAGAGTTTCTAAATGAGCTTGCTACGTAGCGAGACTTTCACTTCTCACTTTCCATCTCTTGGAGATTTGGTCAATGATTAGTGAAGAATCACCATAGATTATGAGCTTCTTAATTCCTAAGGCGACAGCTGTTTCCAATCCCAAAATGCATGCTTCATATTCTGCGGCATTGTTGGTGACATCAAATTCGAGCTTCATGGAAATTGGGATGTGATCTTCATTGGGTGATACGAGCAAGACTCCTACACCACATCCTTTTTGGTTTGAAGCTCCATCGAAATAGAGCGTCCAGCTATCATCTTCGATCATGAGTAAATCTTCATCAGGGAAATCGTACTCATCTTCTTCTTTTTCAACTTCTTCTAGCGGAAAGTCTGCTAAGAAGTCAGAAACCGCAGAACCTTTAATGGCTTTTTGTGGCACAAATCTCAAGTCAAACTGAGCAAGATTGACTATCCACTTTGATAATCTGCCATTGAGTGTTGCTTTTTCGAACAAGTATTTGAGAGGATCCATCTTGGACACGACATGCACTGTATGAGTGAGCATGTAATGTCTTAGTTTCTGTGCGGCCCATACAAGTGCGAGACACAACTTCTCAAGTGGTGTGTATCGCGTCTCATATCCTTGAAGTTTCTTGCTCAAGTAATATATTGAATTCTCCTTGCTTTCGATCTCTTGTGCTAGCATTGCTCCCATCGTTTCTCTTGTGACCGTAAGGTAGAGTCGAAGAGGAAAGTCAGGTATTGCTGGCGCTAGCACGGGTGGGTTTGCCAAGTACTCTTTGATTTTGTTGAAAGCTTTTTGGCAATCGTCATCCCATGTGACTGGGACATTTTTCTTGAGCTTCTTGAATATAGGTTCACATATCGCTGTGAGCTTGGATATGAACCTACTTATATACTGTAATCTTCCAATGAAACCTCGAATCTCCTTCTCATTTTTGGGTGGTGGCATGGCCATGATCGCCTTTACTTTTGTAGGATCTATTTCAATCCCTCGAGAACTGATCACATATCCAAGTAATTTGCCTGACGTGACTCCAAATGCACATTTTGCTGGATTTAATCTCATGTTGTACTTGCGGAGTCTTTCAAAGAACTTGCGAAGTGCAATAATATGGCCTGGGCGATCTTTAGACTTAACGATCATATCATCGACATAGACCTCCACCTCTTTATGCATCATGTCATGTAACAATGATGTGGCTGCTCTTCGGTAGGTGGCACCCGCGTTTTTCAACCCGAATGGCATTACCGTATAGCAATATGTACCCCATTACGTGATGAATGTGGTTTTCTCCATGTCTTCTTCGTCCATCAATACCTGATTATATCCGGCGTAACCATCCATGAATGATAGGAGTGCGTGGTTTGCTGTGTTATCGACCAGAATGTCAATGTGAGGTAGAGGGAACCCATCTTTTGGGCTTGCTTTATTAAGATCCCTATAATCAACACACATTCTGACCCTTCCATCCTTCTTTGGATTTGGAACCACATTTGCTATCCATTCTGGATATTTGGATACTCTGATGAAACATGCGGCCAAATGCTTCCTGATTTCTTCCTTGATCTTGAGAGCTACATCGGGTTTCATACGGCGCAGCTTTTGTTTGACAGGCTTCATATCTGGAATGAGTGGTATCGTATGCTGAGCTATATCCCTGTCAATTCCTGGCATATCTTGGTATGACCAAGCAAATACATCAACAAATTCACTAAGCAAGTTAATTAGCTCTTTGCGCTCATCTTGACTTAGTGTTAATCCAATTTTTACTTCTTTAATAGTCGTATCATTGGAAATATTAAATGTTTCTGTATCTTCGATAACTGATGTTTTATTTTCGTGTTCTTCCATTGCTTTTATTATTTCTTTGTCATTTTTATCATTAGAAAAGCAATATTGATCAGGGTGAGGGGAATGACTCACATCGTAAGCAAAGGTACTCATTTTATTGAATTCATTGGCTAATACATCAAGAGAGGCAAGGTCGGCTGCGACCTCACCGGAATTATTAGGACTAGAAAGAGGGGACTCAACAAGAGACTCAGGGTTAAACTCTATAGCAGAAAGAGGGTCGGCCTTAGACTCTAAGGACTCGTCTACAGACTTAGACTCAGACTCGGACTCGGACCCAGACGACTCAAACTCATCAAACATAGGACCCTCGCCAGCGGTTATTTCCAACTTCTCTCCACTTGGCGTAGTGATCCTCAATGTCTTGCGCCATCCCCTTGAAATGTTGTCAGCTTGGACGATTAACTCGGAGGGGTCAAAATCCTTGTTTGCTATGACAGCTTGAACTAGCTCGGAGTTATCATTGCGGACCGACTTAAACTCATTCTTCTCCAATCCAAAAAGGAGGTTGATTCCTAGATCATCAGAACTCGGGCTAGCTGGCTTCTCGGTTGTGAAGAGTTCTTCATTTTCATCAACAAAGTCATAATCGAGGAACATCTCGAATCCTGGCTCACAGATCCCATCATGGACGAATGGTTCAGGGAATTCATAGCATGGGAAGTCTTCCCCTTCTTTGATGTATTGGCCATTGAGGGTGAACAGATATGGATCCATGGCCATTTCCGTCTTCGTGATTCGAGCATTATTGCGAGCCTTCATCTTCAATAAAGCTTGTTTCACATCTTCTTTTGTTGGCTTGAATCCCAAGCCAAAAGTATCCTTCTTGAGTGCACCAGGATGGCCCCAAGATTCAGCCATTTTCTTCTTGAGTCCAAGGGTCATTCCAGGGAAATGACCTTGCTTCTTCAGAATGGCATTGATATTTGTGTTTGAATAGGGATCGAAGTCGAGATGACACTTTTCCTCCTCTTCAATCATGAGAACATCATCAAGTGAAAACCCCCAAAGATCTTCATCTTCTTCATCATGTTCAACATGGACGATAGGAGTATCAATAAATTGAATGCGCATAGGATAAGCATCAATAGTAATCGGAACCCCTCCAACTATGGCTTTCACTTTCTGGTGCAGCGATGATGGAATCGCCTTTAGCTCATGAAGCCAAGGGCGTCCTAACAACAGATTGAAAGAGGCCTTAATGTCCACCACCTGAAATTTGGTGCGACGTTCAATGGCCCCAGTATTTATATTCAGTATGATAGTACCCACGGCTTGACGGCGAGTATTATCATAAGCGCGAATCCCTTGAGTGGAGGGAGTCAGTTCTTCATTCTTTATGCCCAACTTCTTTGCAGTACAGAGTGGGCACACATTGATTGCAGAGCCATTATCAACCAGGCTCATAGGAACATTCATCTGCCTACACACCACAGTGAGGTGTAAGGCCTTATTATGTTGGTCCCTTTCCGGAGGCAAATCTTTATCAGAAAACGAAATCAGATTGCTAGTACTTGGCAATTCAGTAGTGAGAAAGTTGACCAGTCCTTGAGGAGTCATGTCATCATCAACTCCTATCTCACCAGAGCATTCATCACAACCTTTCGATGCTCGTGGGAAGTGGCCAAAAGCTTCCATACATTCATCTCCACCTTGGTCTTTTGCAGTTGTTTGACCACATCGTTATTCACAGGGTCGATGGGATTAACTATCGGATGTGATTGTGGTGGAGGTGGAGGTGGATTAGGTTGTTGCAACCGTCCACTTTTGGTGAGAACCTTGAACTCAAAGTCCCCCCAAACATCTTCAATTGTGCCAAGAGATGAACAGGCTATATCCTTGAGATAGACGTCTTCATCATCACTATCCCAAATCCCATTCACTTCTTCAATACTTGAGATAAATACAACTTCCGGCAGAGCTTCATTCACAGGTTGAATGAGTATCGACGGATCAAAGGAGACTTCATCTCCCATGATAGCTAAAGCATCAGAAAGAGGGCCTGTTTGAATGTTAGGCTTCTTGCCCCCTAGAGGGACAGGAAGTTGATTAGCATCGATCAGGTCTTGGATTGCATCCTTCAGCCTCCAACACTTCTTAGTGTTATGACCCTTGCCTTGATGAAACTTGCAATAAGCATTGGGGTCATAGCTAGCGGTCCTATTTTCTGGCCGAGGTTCTGGAAATGGTCCGATTGGCATAATCAGTCCTTGACCATGCAAACGGTCATAAGCAGCATCGTAAGTCATTCCCAAAGGCGTGTAAACCCTCCTTTGCCTTTGGAATCTTTGAGGAGGAGCATTAAGGGCCAGCACATCATTGATATTGATATTGTTGGTAGCATTATTGGGCTTAGAAGACAAAGCAGAAGGAGTGTCGTTCTTCTTGTTTTTCCAAGTGCTGTTATTATTGTTGCTACCAACAAACTTCATTAGTTCATCCTCGATATTGATTCCAATATTGTATACAGCTTCAAAGGTACTCAGAGGCAGGAACTTCAGGTGTTGCTTGAACTTATGAGTCAGATTGGCAATGAACAAGCGAACCATTTCTTTTACCTTGGGGGGATCCACCAGGATTGCAGCTGTTTCCCTCCACCTGCTTAAGTAAGTGGTGAAGCCTTCATTCTCTTTCTGTTTGATAATGGAGAGTTCACGTTCAGAAGTCTTGGCCTGGATGTTACACTTGTAACGATTCATAAAGCTTTCAGCAACATCCTCCCAGGTCTCGACATGTTTGGATTCCAAAGAATAGAACCACTGTTGACAGGCATGCTCTAAGGAAAGAGGGAACACCGTAGGGAAGAGTGTCACATCTACTCCCTTAAGAGCCATAGTTGCAGAAAAAAGCCTTCAAATGGAAAAGCGGATTATCAGTAGCTTGAATTTGGGGATGTCAGTAGTGGAAAACTTCTCAGGAAGCTTGTCTCTTATGGACGAAGAGGTGACAGGCTGTTCCACATAAGTGAACTCTTCAGAAATCTTGCTCATTTGTTCCTTAATCTTGTCCATTGCAGCAGTAGTGACATTGTTTTGATTGTCTTGTTCTACAGTGCTGACTCTAGTGGTGAGTGTCTGCATCATGTCAGACAATCTTTCAATTGTCCTGTTGAGGTTCTCGATGTCTTCCTTAGTGGCCATTGGTTGAAAGTAGATTGGAGATGGATCTTGTGGAGATGATTGAGGTGGTTTCCTTGTACGCCTCTTTGGTATAAGAGGTTGTTGAGGTATGGACTCGAACCGTAACAATCTACCCCTGCTTCTTGACCAAGTGCTGTGACACCGAAACAAACACACCTTTAATGACCAAACTTAACCTTAACCCATCCGGATTAAAAAGAAAAAAGGAAAAAGATTTTTTTTTTTTTTGTTAAAAATATATAATTTTGAAACTCTACTTGTTTATTTTTTTTAAAAAAAAAAACATATGGGAGGATACCATCGGACTTACTCCGAAAAAAAACGACACAAAAACAAGACTTCCCTAAAATACGGTCAAAAAGTGGTGCACGACTTAAAGAAAAAAGTGTGTGAACACGATATGTGAATGATTAAGTGAGGTTATAGACGCGTGTTTTGACCGTATAGCTAGACATGACACCAAACTGGACACAACATTCGCACAAAAATCGAAAAAAAGACGGGACACTTTCCTGGGCATCGTGTCATGGTGCAGACTGTCGTGACACGGTGCAGTCTACGTCAGACGGTAGAAAGCCTCGTGTCACGGCACTGTTCACCGTGGCGCGGCAGATAATGCCGTTACACGGTGCGCAGTTCCAGGTCAATTTTGTGATTTTTCCGGATTTTAACCGATTTTAGGTCAGTACTAATTACTATGTGAGAATAAAAACCCTCGGTCATGGGTTAAACAAAAGAGTAAACACATGAAGGTTAGCACCAAACAACCACATAGAATTTAGGCACGATGATGTAAAAAAGTTCGCAACCTAGAGTCAAGATCTATGTTCAACTATTGGTCAAGCTTTGGGTGTCAAAAGGGTACCATGATTAAGAATTTAGATGCGTTATCAAGGCAGCCTCCCTTGAGGGTGTATGCCAACGGGCGGCTCCGCGAGTTCGTGATGAAATCGAACTCGACTCCATGGTTTGGGTGAATTTAATAACTCGGATGAACCCTTATTGCCATAAGCATTTTTGGGTCGATATAGCTTAAATTCCCCGGGGCTAAGACGCATGTAGAACACATACGTTTTTTCAGAAAAATCGAAGGAAGTTGACTGTGCGAAAAGAAAATAAGCCACCAGACTGATTTTAGGATTGCCGTGACACGGCAAAAATTCCTGTGCCACAGTACTGCGCACCGTCAGACGGTGCACTGTACCGTGACACGGCAGATTTAACTAAATTGGTTGAATATTAATGCAAACATATAATTCTAAAATATTGGTGATCACTTGAATTAATTAACAAAATTAAAAAGGATCCTAAACCGGTTGTCCAAATTATCTTATTAGGCGTGATTTTCAATTACATATTCCCTTTAAACATGCAATATGGTGATCATAATAGATACAATAGAATGAACATTAATATTGGAAGCAATTTAATCACAATTTTAACAACATAAAATCATTAGAAAAATAATAGAAATAAAAGGAACATGATCCTTACCTTGATTCTGTTTGTTTACAACTACAAACTAATAAACGAGTTAGTAACTTCAAGGAAATAATAAAACGATGATTAAATTAAATTAAATAAAGTAAAGTTGATTTTGGGGCCAAACCCTCAAACAGTTCTACCTTTCACGTCTTGGCTTAAGGACAGAACCACGAGTAAAGTATGGACTCCTTTGAGTACTTGAAGAAGGAATTTTAAAGTGAAAAGGGTAGGCTAGTGTTTAGGCTAAAGCGTAGAAGAGAGAAAAATAAATCAGAGAATTACTCGGTGCCCCCGTACATCAGAAATAAGGGGGTATTTATAAGGAAAATGTGCTGAGGGAGCACACAGAACCCAAAAATGATAAAAAAAACCCTAAAAAAGTATCCCGTGACACGGAAAACTGTACCGTGACACGGGAATTCCCACCGTTAGACGGCACACTTTCTTGTGACACGGTACACTTTTGGTGTGACGCGTTAAGGGTTTACGCGGAAAAGACACGGAATGTCCCGTGTCACGGCAAACCTCACGTGTCACGGCAAACCTCCCGTGTCACGGGAAATCCCACCATCAGACGGGAAGGATTCCCGTGACACGGTGGCAGTCTTCCGTGGCGCAGGAATTTCCAGTCCATTTTCCGTCTAAATACATTTTTAACCCTAATTTCATTCGGCATTTTAAGTGCCGATTGATAATTCTGGGCCTTTTCTGACTTATTATTATTTGGGCTAAAATAAGAAAATAATTAAATAAAAATAAATAAAAGGTTTGGGCCAAAAACAAATAATAAAACAATAAAATAAAAAACATTTGGGCTTGTTTGGGCTGAAATTAAAACTATGATTTTACCAAACATTAAGACTAATCCATGGACTGTTCAAAAATATGAATTTAATCAAATACGATTTTTTAAACACTCTCGGGATTAAATACTGAACCCGACCAATAGTGGCGGTGAAAGGTTGTTCATCATCGGGTTTGGTTTTGAGGAGACATTTTTAGGTGTCTACAAGGCCCAACTGGCTAAAATCAACCGGAGCAGCATCCTCCACCTTAGCCCTAGGCGGGCCTCCCCAACTTCTGCGGCAGTATGCCAACCATTTTCTTTGTCGGCTTGTATGCCATGTAATATTGTATCTGTACCAACCATGGGGTTGGGTTAACAATTTATTTTTTGTTTCTTCACCGGATGTAACTCCGGTTAACACAAATTCTGGCCTTTGTGCCATTTTAAATATTTAATGAAGTATTCCGACTCAGTCGGTTGTTTATACCTGTTTGTGTTATTTGAATTTTGCGTATGTTTGCAATTCTTTAATATTTTGCCTAACTTAAAAAAGCATGCGACAATTTGCAATCCGGGTGCTCTTGCCCCTGGACGGCTGTGTGGTTGGTTTTATTTCAAATTGATTGATTGGCTTGAAAACACTTGATACTAGGAGAAGTATGGAGTGTTTTTAGGCCAATCAATCACAATGGTGTTGCCCCAAACCAAGTGCACAGCCGGCCATTAGAGTGGGTGCTTTGAGCTTCTTACCCAGGCGGTTATATTCCGTCTGGGGTTATCACATAGCCATTACACAAAATCTTTTGCCCCAATTGGGAGAGAGAGTGCAACTTTGGAATAAATAACCTAAGTGAGAACTTTAGCCGGTGACCGACTGATGCCTCAGGGCATCCGGTATTCGGTAACTTAATCGTTCTTCATAGATTATTCTGGTCAGACAACTATGAGTTGACCAATCCGGTCATTCAATTTTCGCCGTCTTCATAGGTACGTAGAACCGACGAATAGTCTGTTCTCTGCGACGATTGCACCCGGAGGGGTGTCGCCGGACGCCTTTGTCCATGTTGGGACATGCGGTTTTATAAAATAAGCAACCATCCGGCCATTTTGGCCTTTGGTCTTGTTTGAGACCGGTTGTATAGCCACTAAGCGTTTTTGTGCTTAGTTTTTAATTGGACCATTGGTCGAGCGTTATTACAACATTGAATTTACACTAAATGTCGAACTTAGTTGGTGAACGAATAGTCCGTCTAAGTATTACCCAAGCAGACAAGCAATTATTAAATTACACAAAATATCAAACTTAGTTAGTTAAACAAAGAGTCCGTCTGAGTATTACCCAGGCGGACAAGCAATTATTAAATTATACTAAGTATCAAACTTAGTTAGTTAAACAAAGAGCCCGTCTGATTATTACCTAGGCGGACAAGCAATTATGACATTAAATTACACTAAGTATCAAACTTAGTTAGTTAAACAAAGAGTCCGTCTAAGTATTACCCAGGTGGACAAGCAATAAAAATAGCAAAACAATTCTGCAAACAAAGTCTGAATTCTCATTAATTGACTTACTGTTTACAAAAATTTACATTTCTCAGAAGTAGTACTTTTTTAAGTTATCTACATTCCATGTTCTAGGCAGACGCCGGTCGTCTGGGGTTTCCAGACGGTAGGTGCCATCCCTGACTTCTTCATAAATCCGGTAGGGGCCTTCCCAATTAGGGGTTAGCTTTCCTTCTCACTGGCCCTACCGGTTGCCTCCATTTTTCGTAACACAAAGTCGTCAACTTTCAAAGGATGCTTGTGCACTTTCTTGTTGTAGGCTCTGGTCATTCTCAGACGGTATATCTCATGGCACAGGGCAGTGTTGCCCCTGCGTTCCGAGAGGGAGTCCAATTCCAGCTGCACGGCCTCCCAATTTGCCTCTTCATCACAGAGCATGACTCTAAGAGTCGGCTCGTAGTGTTCAATGGGCAAGACGGCTTCAGCATCATATACCATAAGAAATAGGGTTTCACCGGTTGCCCCTTTGGCAGTAGTCCGGATGGCCCATAGGACATGAATTAGCTCTTTTGCCCATAAGCCACCGGCTCTTTCAATTTTCTTTTTTATGCCGTCTGAGATGAGTTTGTTGAAGGCTTCAACTTGGCCGTTTGCTTGAGGTCAGCCGACTGATGCAAAACAATGTGAGATACCCTAATCTCCCAACCAAGTCTTGAGATGAGGAGTTTCAAACTGAGGACCATTATCAAACACCATAGACATAGGTACCCCAAACCGGGTGATGATGTTCTTCCAGATGAAAGAGATGACATCCTTTGTCTTGATGTTCTTAACCAGCTCAGCTTTTACCCATTTGGTGAAATAATCCACAGCCACCAAAATATAGCGCTTTTCGCCTGGAGCAGGCGTATAAGGGCCCAAGATATCCATGCCCCATTTAGAAAACGGGACTGGGCTGTGGATTGCCGTCAGATCAGTAGCCGAGTGATGAATGAGCTTGCCAAACTCTGGCATTTATCACATCTCTTCACCAACTCCTTAGCGTCTGCTTCAAGAGTAGGCCAGAAGTAATGCCGCCTGGCTCTGACGGCTAGGGACCTGCCGCCTATATGAGAGGCACGGTACCCAGCATGCAATTCTTCGAGAACTTCTTTCCCCTTTTCTGGGGTAACACACTTAAATAGAGGTTTAAGGAAACCCTCCTTGAAGAGCTCTCCCTTTCTCAACTCGAAGTTTGTTGCTCGCTTCTTCATGACGGCTGCTTCCTATGGTGAATCAGGAAGTATGTCATCTGCTAAATATGCCCGAATTCCATCCATCTAGGTAGAGCTTCGGTCTAGAATTCCAATGGGCTCTTCATATATGCTTCTCTTTTCAAGAACTTCCCAAAAGACCGACCGAGGCGTATCACAGCAGGCAGATGAAGCCAATTTGGACAACGCATCCGCCTGATTGTTATCCAACCTGGGCACTTGATTCAGACGGAATTCGTCAAGTGCCCCAGCCTCTTCTTTGACTGCCTGAAGGTATTTGATCATAGCCGGATGAGTTGCCTCATATTTTCCCTCATACTGGGTAACAACCAACTGTGAATCAGAGTAGGCGTCAATTTTAGTTTCCCCTGCTGCCTTACACATGCGGATCCCGGCTAGCATGGCTTCATACTCCACCTCGTTATTTGAGGCTTGAAACTTAAACCGCAGTGCATATTCAAATTTGTCCCCCTCAGGGGACTCATATATAATTCCCGCACCGCAGCCGTTCTTCGTTGAGCTCCCGTCTACAAACACTTTCCAAACCTGGTCAATGTTATCCGGTTGCACCGGTCGTGTCATTTCAACAATGAAGTCAGCAAACGCTTGACCTTTCACTGCCTTTCTAGGTTCAAAAGTGATTTCGAGACTTTGCATTTCAATAGCCCATTTCAACATTCTGCCGGATGATTCCAAGGTAGACATTGGCTGCTTGAGAGGCTGGTCGGTGAAAATTACCACCGGATGGGCCAGAAAATACGGCTTCAATTTCTTGAAGGACATATACAGAGCAAGGCCAAAATTTTCAACCATGGGATACCAAAGCTCAGCATTTTTTAGAACATGGCTAATGAAATAGACCGGGAGCTGAATGCCATCTCTCTCAGCAAGGAGAACAGCACTGAGGGCATGATCTGAAACGGCTAGGTACATGTATAACACCTCTTTAGGTAGTGGACTAACAAGCCTTGGCAAAGAGTGCAAGTGTTCTTTCAGCCGTTGAAAGGCCGCCTCAGCATCATCTTCCCATTCAAATCTGGTCTTCTTCCTTATTGCTTGGAAGAAGTAAAGGCATTTGTCACCTGACCGGCTGAGGAACCTCCCCCAATGCCGCCAGGCAACCGGTTAGTCTTTGCGCTTCCTTGACAGTGCGGGGTGACTTCATGTCAATTACCGCCTGTATCTTCTCGGGGTTAGCCTCTATTCCCCTTTGATCAATCAGGAATCCGAGAAACTTCCAACACTCAACACCAAAGACGCATTTCTTAGGATTTAACATAACCCTATGTCTCCTGAGTGTGGTGAAGGTTTCTCGAAGATCAGCAAGGTTATCCGCCTGCTGCTTGGATTTGACTATCATGTCATCTATGTACGCCTCCACATTCCTCCCAATTTGATTAATGAAGACCGTATTAATCATCCGTTGGAATGTAGCCAACGCGTTTTTCAAGCCAAATGGCATCACAGTGTAACAGAATAACCCCTGATCAGTGACAAAGGTCGTCTTCTCTTGATCTTTCTTCCACAAGGGTATCTGATGGAAGCTGGAGTAGGCATCCATGAAACTCATCAAGGCATCCCCGGCTGCCGAATCAACCAGATTGTCGATCTTAGGAAGCGGATAACTGTCCTTGGGACATGCCTTGTTGAGGTCTGTGTAATCAACACACATACGCCAGGTACCAATCGGCTTCATTACAAGCACAACATTCGCCACCCAGTCGGGGAAATTACATGGCCGAATGAACCCAGCGTCCAACAGCTTTTTAACTTCGGCAGCTGCCGCCTGACTTTTTTCCTTGCCGTGATTTCTTTTCTTTTGCCGGATTGGCTTCTTTTTAGGATCCACGGCGAGTTTTTGGACAACAAGATCCGGGCTGACTCCTAACATCTCTTCCACTTCAAAGGAAAAGATGTCTTTGAATTCCTTCAGCAGGAGGTGCAGATCTGCACCCAATATAGCATGAGCAGCCGTCCCAACCTTAGCCGTACGCTCTAGATGGCTTTCGTCCAAAGGTATATCAATATGGTCTCCAGCCGGTTGGGGACGGAGCTCTGCTGACCGCTCCCCGGTCAGTGATTGCTATTTCTTCTCTTTTTTCACCTCCACCAGCAGTGGTGCCTTTCTTTTCTTTTCGGCTGCTGGTGGGGCTGGGGCTGGGTCGGCATCCTTGACATTGTCAAGGTCTATTGATTCCTAGCCGTCTGGGGCCACAGTATCTTTGTCGGCTGAGAGATAGCACTCCCGGGCCGTCTTCTGATCCCCATTTAAGGAACCAACAGAACCGTCATCCCTCTCATACTTGATGAGCATGAGGGAAGGGATGATTACCGCCTTGGCTTCGTTGAGAGTTGGCCGGCCTAGAAAAATGTTGTACGCGGTCAGCTCCTCAACGACCAAAAACTTGACGACCAGGTGTCACCCTTTTCCTTTCTCACCCAGCCGGATTGGTAAATCAACCCTTCCGACTGGGTAAACCATTCCACCCCCAAAACCAACCAAGGGGTGGGTAACCGGATGCATGTTGCTGACATTGTATTTCAGCTTTTGCAGGCACCGGAGGCTAATGATGTCTGATGAGCTGCCGGTGTCAATAATGATCCGTCCAATCAGCTGAATGGCAACCTTACATTCAATGACGACCGGGTCGTCATGCGGACGGCGGATGCTGCCCCTATCCTTCTCAGTGATCAGGACGTCTGGGAAGGAGGAGCTAGCAGACACCTGCTGTAGGGAATAATTTCAAGCATTAATCCCCAAGCTTGAACCCCACTGTGATCATACACTAAAGTTAGTGGCATCCAAAAGGGAAGAAGATAGAGCGAAAGAGTCGCCAACAAGTTTTAGGAACTTGTAAACCGTTCACAGGGTGAAGGTTACACCCCTTAACGATCCATGAGATCGTCAACTCTATAAGGTCTTGAACCAAAAAAGGGTTCGGGGATGAAGGTACAAATCCAAGCTAAAAGAGATTGAACCTGCCCTAATAATAGGCCTCTACTTTATTCAGATCGTATTCATGTGCGCTTTCTGACTAACATACAATCAATTGGATTAACCCTAAACCTGTTTATCTATGTTGGTTGAATTTAATGCACAAATAAAACTATTATTGGCGATCACTTGTATTATAATCAAATTAACCCTAAACAAGATTATTAATTATCTTATTAAGCGTGATTACAAGTACAAATTCCCTTTAAACATGCATAAAAGGTGTGATCAAGCAATAACATTAATAAGCATCAAGAAACATAATAATAATCATAATAATAACAATTATAATAATAATCATAATCATAAAAACCATAATTATAAATTATAATTAATATAATCATATCAACGTTAAAGCGTAATAATAACAAGATCCTAGGCATGATACTAACAAGATTAATAACAAACCCTAGCATGTCACTAAGCAATAAAAATCATATATTTAGCCCTAACATGATACTAACAATCATAAATATTAGGAAGAACATAGAAGGCATCGTACTTTTCATCATACTTGATATTAAATTTACCCTATACCTGATACTAGGAATCATAATAACAACCTAAGCATGATTTCTTTATCATAAAATCAATAAAAAAACAATTAAAGCAGTTACTTGGATGCCTCGTACCTCTTTCTAATAACAAAATACACACGTTAGTAACTTCAAAAAAAATAATAATCAAAACAATTAAATTAAATAATGGAAAGAGATATTTGGGACCAAACCCTCATAAATTAAACCTTTCACGTCTAGGGCGAAGGCAACTTCGAATATGGATAGGTTTATCTAGATCTAATGAATACGGAATTTTGTATGTAAAAATCTAATTTTGAAAAAGAGATCGAGAGTAATCAAGAAAATCTTATGAGAGTTGGTGAGAATTGGTTATTAGATTAAAATTGGTTATAGAATAAGAATTGATGAGAATTGATGAAAACTGGTTGTTGAAAACGGAGTTTTTAATACGTTATTTATAGAGAAAATCATCCAAAAAGATAAAATATCAAAACAGTGTTTTGGCGCACGCAAAACATAACCAGCGCCAACGCTGGCTATTGGCGCTAGGCGCCAACATCAGCGCCAGGCGCTACAGCTGGCGTTTGGCGCTGATCTGGAAAATTACGCGTTTTCTTAAAATCAGATAAAAATTGTCGTACATGAGGATAAAATCGTATTTTCCTCAAAAATGCTCTTTCATTTTAATTAAAACTCTGAAAAGTCAACAAAAGTCAATTTATCAATGCTAATTGAATTAGGAATGAAAAGAACCTTCTAAACGAATCTAGAAGACTAAAACCATTCCTAATTGCATTAGGAATGATAAATCTATATTAGGCCCTCCCCTAGATCATTGGGCCGCATATAAGGCTCAAACCGGGCCCAGTTTGGTAAATTAGCCATAACTTCCTCAATATTCATCGGAATTGGGCTTATAATATATCGTTGGAAAGCTCTTGTCAAGCCCCATCCAACTAAACTACTATTGGAATTATATCATGGATCAACCAAATTGGATTGGCTGTTTTCTCAAAATAAGTTTTCAAAAACAGAGAGAAGAGAAAAGAAATTAAAACTATCCGCAACACTAGACTTTCCACACTTTCACTTCATTCGATTATGATTCGACGTGAAATGTACTCATCACTGGGTTTGGCTTTGGGGAGACACAAATGGGTGTCTACAGAAGCCCCCACTTTGACTGAGTTTGGAGAAACGCGAGTTTAGAAAACAAAAGTCAAAGTATCGATAGGGACAGAGAATGACTCAAAACATTCTGCGATCCTAAATCACTCTTATAACGCCGATACCTGCAAACTAGCGTTAGTTAAACAGATAAAAGAGTTAAGAAACACGTATCTTGCACCGTCGAGCACACGTCTCTAAAAGTAACCGATTTGCTGCCGCATTACTGATTTTGATGACTTCCTGCCAAGAGAATGTCATCCCGCTTGAAAACTGCTACGCTTGTAACTGCTTCCAATATAGAAGACTGCTTCGCTTGAAACGATCCTCCTCCATTTTGATAATATTCAACGTCCAAGGGAACACTATCGAAGATTGCTTTGCTTGAAATAATCCCCATCCGCATTGATAATATTCCACGTCTAAGGGAATACTATCGAAGATTGCTTCTCTTGAAACAATCCCCATCCGTATTGATAATATTCCTACTAGGAAATCTCTTTTCAGGTGCGGGATCTTGAATAGGTCCAACGGGAATAATAAGTCCTTTGGCATGGAGTCGATCGAAGGCAGTCTTCTAGTAAACGGCCTTGAAAGTATTCAAATTATGTTGATATTTTAAATGCTTCGAATACTTTTCTTGAAGATTCTTGATAAACATCCTCACAGATTCTTTTTCAGTGAGCGCCTCAATCATCTTAGCGGAAATTTCCCTCCATTTATTAAAGAAAAAAATAAAGCCTTCATTCTCTTTTTGTCTTAGCATCTCAAGTTGTCTATAGTCAGTTTCAACTTGAATATTGCACTTGTACCTATCAACGAAAGCATTTACTATCGATTCCCAGGTAGAGGTTTTCTCTTTTTCAAGGGAGAAGTACCATTGTTGGCAAACGGTTTCAAGAGATAGTAAGAACAGCGAAGGGAAAACCTTCTTATCGATACCCTTAATGTTCATTATAGTTTCGAAAGATCTTAGATGGAAATAAGGTTTATCTGTTGCCTTGAATTTAGGGATGTCAGTGGCGTTGAACTTATGCGGAAGAAGTTCCTTGTCCAGCGAGACCCTTTGTGAACTCATGCCCGAAAATTTATACTCACTAGATAGCTTCGTCAAACTTTATTGCATGAGGTTCATTTGTTGTTTCTTCACAAGGTCGTCAATTTTGAGGGTTAAAGCCTTTAACACCTCAGTCACGTCATTCAATTGCTTCCTAAGTTCATTGACTTCTTCTTGACTTGCCATTATCTTTTTAGCCTTCCTCTTTTGACGAATTGGTTTATCAAAAAGTGAGACTTGAATAAAGAGGTTTTCCTTGTGTAGACACCCATGTGTGACTCCCCAAAACCAAACCCAGTGATGAGTACCTTTCACGTCGAATCATAATCGAATGAGGTGAAAGTGTGGAAAGTCTAGTGTTGCGGATAATTTTAATTTCTTTTCTCTTCTCTCTGTTTTTGAAAACTTATTTTAAGAAAACAGTCAATCCAGTTTTGTTGGTCCATGATATGAGTCCTATAGTAGTGTAGTTGGATGGGGCTTGACAAGAGCTTTCCAACGATATATTATAAGCCCAATTCCGATAAATATTGAGGAAGTTATGACCAATTTACTAAACTGGGCCCGGTTTAAGCCTTATATGCGGCCCAATGATCTAGGGGAGAGCCTAATATGATTTATCATTCCTAATGCAATTAGGAATGGTTTTAGTCTTCTAGATTCTTCTAGAAGGTTCTTTTCATTCCTAATTTAATTAGCATTGATTAATTGACTTTTGTTGACTTTTCAGAGTTTTAATTAAGAACAAAGAGCATTTTTGAGGAAAATATACGATTTTATCCTCCTGTACGGCAAAACTTATCTGATTTTCCAAAACGTGTCAAAAACAGGCCTGGCGCCTGACTCCAGGCATTGGCGCCTGGAGCTAGGCCTGGCGCCTGGCGCCAGCTATTGGCGCCTGGCGCCAGTTAGCCAGGGTTGGCGCCAACTCTGTTTCACGTGTGCCAGATACTCTGTTTTGTAAATTTATCTTTTTGGCTGATTTCTCTATAAATAATGTATTAAAAACTCCGTTCTCATTCACCAATTCCCATCATCAATCAGTTTTAATTAATATTCACCTACAATCAGTGTTCATTCGCTAATTCTCATCAAGATTTCCTTAATCAATTCATCTTTCTTTATTTCTCTCTTTCTAAACTTGCTTTTTACATACAAAATTCCGCATTCATTAGATCTAGAAACACCTAGCCATATTCGAAGTTGCCTTCGCCCTAGACGTGAAAGGTTTAATTTCTGAGGGTTTGGTCCCAAATCTCTCTTTCAATTATTTAATTTAATTGTTTGTTTATTATTTTCCTTGAAGTTACTAACTTGTGTATTTTGTTATTAGAAAGAGGTACGAGGCATCCAAGTAAGTGTTTTACTTGATTAATTGATATTTGATATAGAAATCATGTTTAGGTTATTATTTTGATTCCTAATATCATGTTTAGGGTAATTTCTAATATCAAGTATGATTAAAATAATTCTTCCTAATATCATATTTAGGGTAAAGAATATAATGTCAATTATGATTTCTATGATGCCTTTTATTGTCTTTCCTAATAGTATCATGTTAGGGTTAAAGCTTTGATCTTTATTGTTTAGTGACATGCTAGGGTTTGTTATTAATCTTGTTAGTATCATGCCTAGGGTCTTGCTATTATTATTATGCCTTAACATGATTATTTTAATCATGATTATTTTAATTATTATTATAATGATGATTATTATTATAATTGTTGTTATTATTATTATTATTATTTTATTATTATGTTGCTTGATTATATTTATTATTTATTGCTTGATCACGCTTTTTATGCATGTTAAAGGGAATTGGTACTTGTAATCACGCTTAATAAGATAATTAATAATCTTGTCTAGGGTTGATTATGATTATAACTCAAGTGATCCCGATAATAGTTTATTTGTGCATTAATATTTAACCAACATAGATAAACAGGTTTAGGGTTAATCATATTGATTGCATGTTAATCAGAAAGTGCACATGAATACGATCTGAATAAAGTAGAGGCCTATTATTAGGGCAGGTTCAATCTCTTTTAGGTTGGATTTGTACCTTCATCCCCGAACCCTTTGGTTCAAGACCTTATGGAGTTGACGATCTCATGGATCGTTAAGGGGTGTAACCTTCACCCTGTGAATGGTTTACAAGTTCCAAAAACTTGTTGGCGACTCTTTTGCTTTATCTTCTTTCCTTTTGGCCGCCACCGTATTTTAGTGTATGATCACAGTGGGGTTCAAGCTAGGGGATTAACGCTTGAAATATTCCCTACACCTTGATTAATCGCCCTTCTCTCCTCGACCAAGTACTGTGGAAAAGGAATTTGGGGATATTCATTGTTAATTATTTGACTCAAACTTTATTCAACATGCAATGGATGGAGGAAGTGAAGAAATATTGGAATAGGATGTGAAGAAAAATGATGTAGGTGGAGGGATATGAAGAATTAGGAATAGAATGTACCCCCAACTCAAATGACGGAAAAGACCAACTCAAGCATGAACCTAAGACATGGTCATAGTGACATATACTCAAAGTGTGTGCTAAGACTAGTGAGTGTAGGTGATAGGTTAAGACTCGTGTCATGACCATGTGGCTAGACTATGTGACTAGACTCAATTAATGACTCGACAAGGTATGATTGACAACGAAAATTAACTGAATTAATTATCAAACTGGTTAATTAGACACTAGGTGATGACTCGACCAATAATCCGAACTTTCGGCAAAACGACAGGACTGGCGTCGCACTGTGTGGTGTAGCGCCAGACGACAGAGCTGTCGCCAGGCGCCACACTCCACAGAGTGGCGCTACAGTCCAGACTTTGGCTCCAATGCTGGAGCTTCAATCTGGGACTGTTTTCGGTGTTATTGGTCATTAGAGGTATGCCTAAAGTCGTACTAGGTCAATTCTGATTAAAATATTAGACTTTATTAACTCAAATTAATTAATTAATTAATTAGGCAAAGTTCTTTAAGTCATTAATTTATTTAATCTCAACACAAGTCAAACAAACGGTTAAGAAAACATATATATGCACAACAAATAATGCACAATTAGTCAAGTAGGCACAATATGATGCAATGAGTTTGCAACCTAACCATGGCTCTAGTTCTCTAAAGTTCGGGATATGGTTTAGTCAATAGAGGGTCCATGGTTAATTGTCCGGATGCACCGCGCGGAAGCCTAACCGTGAAGGGTTGGCGCGAGTGGATTGGATACCGCGAGTTTTAGAAAAAATCGCTTCCATGGTTTGGTGAATTCAACATTCTCAGATGTACCCTTTGTTGCTCAGAGCGTTCAATCAGGTAGATGGAGCACGAATTCCCAGAGGGTTATGTCCATATGTAGAACACATATGGGTTTTAGAAAGGTGAGAAAAATTCAATCAGGAAGTAGGATCGAGCAAATAATACGAAAAACTGGTCGAAATTAGAACGCATATTTTTGGCTCGGTATTGGAAGAATTTGGCGCCAGCAAACAGAGCTTGGAGCCAAGTTTTAGCTGTAGCGCCTGGCGCCAATGTTGGTGTCTGGCGCTAGAGTTAAAACTCTGGCGCCAATGCTCTGGCCCCTGGCGCTAATTCCTACATGCCTCAGCAGCTTTCTGTGCTCGATAAAATTTTCCAGTTTCGCGCAGTGTTATTTCGGTCCTAGTTGTGAAAGATATTTCTCAAATTTCCTAAGTGTAAAATCCTAGGTTTTTAACTCATTACGGATGGTCTTTCCAATGAGATCTTTTTTATGCATATGACAATAGTGTTAATCAAAATTACACACATGAAATACTTAGAATGTTACGAGTCTCATCCACTCATTCTAAATCATTGCCGAAACAAATTCAGGAATTAAAACAGAAATCCTCCCCAGTGGAGTCGCCAAAAACTGTAGGGAATAGTTTCAAGCGTTAATCCCCTAGCTTGAACCCCACTGTGATCATAACACTAAAGTACGGTGGTGGTCAAAAGGGAAGAAGATAGAGCAAAAGAGTCGCCAACAAGTTTTAGGAACTTGTAAATCGTTCACAGGGTGAAGGTTACACCCCTTAACGATCCATGAGATCGTCAACTCCATAAGGTCTTGAACCAAATAAGGGTTCGGGGATGAGGTACAAATCCAACCTAAAAGAGATTGAACCTACCCTAATAATAGGCCTCTACTTTATTTAGATCGTATTCATGTGCGCTTTCTGAATAACATACAATCAATAGGATTAACCCTAAACATGTTTATCTATGTTGGTTGAATTTAATGCACAAATAAAACTATTATTGGCGATCACTTGAATTATAATCAAATTAACCCTAAACAAGATTATTAATTATCTTATTAAGCGTGATTACAAGTACAAATTCCCTTTAAACATGCATAAAAGGTGTGATCAAGCAATAACATTAATAAGAATCAAGAAACATAATAATAATCATAATAATAACAATTATAATAATAATCATAATCATAAAAATCATAATTATAAATCATAATTAATATAATCATATCAACGTTAAAGCATAATAATAGCAAGATCCTAGGCATGATACTAACAAGATTAATAACAAACCCTAGCATGTCACTAAGCAAAAAAAATCATATATTTAGCCCTAACATGATACTAACAATCATAAATATTGGGAAGAACATAGAAGGCATCGTACTTTTCATCATACTTGATATTAAATTTACCCTATACATGATACTAGGAATCATAATAACAACCTAAGCATGATTTCTATATCATAAAATCAATAAAAAAAAACAATTAAAGCACTTAATTGGATGCCTCGTACCTCTTTCTAATAACAAAATACACACGTTAGTAACTTCAAAAAAAATAATAATCAAAACAATTAAATTAAATAATGGAAAGAGATATTTGGGACCAAACCCTCATAAATTAAACCTTTCACGTCTAGGGCGAAGGCAACTTCGAATATGGATAGGTTTATCTAGATCTAATGAATACGGAATTTTGTATGTAAAAATCTAATTTTGAAAAAGAGATCGAGAGTAATCAAGAAAATCTTATGAGAGTTGGTGAGAATTGGTTATTAGATTAAAATTGGTTATAGAATAAGAATTGATGAAAATTGATGAAAACTGGTTGTTGAAAACGGAGTTTTTAATACATTATTTATAGAGAAAATCATCCAAAAAGATAAAATATCAAAACAGTGTTTTGGCGCACGCAGAACTTAACCAGCGCCAACGCTGGCTATTGGCGCTAGGCGCCAACATCAGCGCCAGGCGCCAAAGGTGGCGCCAAGTGTAGCGCCAGGCGCTACAGCTGGCGTTTGGCGCTGATCTGGAAATTTACGCGTTTTCTTAAAATCAGATAAAAATTGTCGTACATGAGGATAAAATCGTATTTTCCTCAAAAATGCTCTTTCATTTTAATTAAAACTCTGAAAAGTCAACAAAAGTCAATTTATCAATGCTAATTGAATTAGGAATGAAAAGAACCTTCTAGACAAATCTAGAAGACTAAAACCATTCCTAATTGCATTAGGAATGATAAATCTATATTAGGCCCTCCCCTAGATCATTGGGCCGCATATAAGGCTCAAATCGGGCCCAGTTTGGTAAATTAGCCATAACTTCCTCAATATTCATCGGAATTGGGCTTATAATATATCGTTGGAAAGCTCTTGTCAAGCCCCATCCAACTAAACTACTATTGGACTTATATCATGGATCAACCAAATTGGATTGGCTGTTTTCTCAAAATAAGTTTTCAAAAACAGAGAGAAGAGAAAAGAAATTAAAACTATCCGCAACACTAGACTATCCACACTTTCACTTCATTCGATTATGATTCCACGTGAAATGTACTCATCACTGGGTTTGGCTTTGGGGAGACACAAATGGGTGTCTACAGAAGCCCCCACTTTGACTGAGTTTGGAGAAACGCGAGTTTAGAAAACAAAAGTCAAAGTATCGATAGGGACAGAGAATGACTCAAAACATTCTGCGATCCTAAATCACTCTTATAACGCCGATACCTGCAAACTAGCGTTAGTTAAATAGATAAAAGAGTTAAGAAACGCGTATCTTGCACCGTCGAGCACACGTCTCTAAAAGTAACCGATTTGCTGCCGCATTACTGATTTTGATGACTTCCTGCCAAGAGAATGTCATCCCGCTTGAAAACTGCTACGCTTGTAATTGCTACAAATATAGAAGACTGCTTCGCTTGAAACGATCCTCCTCCATTTTGATAATATTCAACGTCCAAGGGAACACTATCGAAGATTGCTTTGCTTGAAACAATCCTCATCTGCATTGATAATATTCCATGTCCTAGGGAATACTATCGAAGATTGCTTCTCTTGAAACAATTCCCATTCGTATTGATAATATTCCTACTAGGAAATCTCTTTTCAGGTGCGGGATCTTGAATAGGTCCAATGGGAGTAATGAGTCCTTTGGTATGGAGTCGATCGAAGATAGTATCGTAGCTCATCCCAATGGGGGTGAAGTCTTTCCTTAGTTTCTTCTTAGATCCTTGGTTATCCATGGCTAAAACTTCATTGAGATCAAAGGTACTAACGTTGTTACTAGAGTGGGCGTTTTCGGAAGAAGGATTGTCGTTCTTCTTTCCTTTCTAGCCACCGTGGTTACTATTGTTAGTAGCTTTTTGCTTTGCAAGGTCATCTTCGATTTCAATTCCGATGTCATAAACGGCCTTGAAAGTATTCAATCTATGTTGATATTTTAAATGCTTCGAATACTTCTCTTGAAGATTCTTGATAAACATCCTCACAGATTCTTTTTCAGTGGGCGCCTCAATCATCTTAGCGGAAATTTCCCTCCATTTATTAAAGAAAAAAGTAAATCCTTCATTCTCTTTTTGTCTTAGCATCTCAAGTTGTCTATAGTCGGTTTCAACTTGAATATTGCACTTGTACCTATCAACGAAAGCGTTTACTAACGATTCCCAGGTAGAGGTTTTCTCTTTGTTAAGGGAGAAGAACCATTGTTGGCAAACGGTTTCAAGAGATAGTGAGAAAAACGAGGGGAAAACCTTCTTATCGATACCCTTAATGTTCATTATAGTTTCAAAAGCTCTTAGATGGAAATAAGGGTTATCTGTTGCCTTGAATTTAGGGATGTCAGTGGCGTTGAACTTATGCAGAAGAAGTTCCTTGTCCAGCGAGACCCTTTGTGAACTCATGCCCTGAAATTTATAGTCACTAGATAGCTTCCTCAAACTTTCTTGCATGAGGTTCATTTGTTGTTGCTTCACAGGGTCGTCAATTTTGAGGGTTAAATCCTTTAACACCTCAGTCACGTCATTCAATTGATTCCTAAGTTCATTGACTTCTTCTTGACTTGCCATTATCTTTTTAGCCTTCCTCTTTTGACGAATTGGTTTATCAAAAAGTGAGACTTGAATAAAGAGGTTGTCCTTGATTAATCGCCCTTCTCTCCTCGACCAAGTACTGTGGAAAAGGAATTTGGGGATATTCATTGTTAATTATTTGACTCAAACTTTATTCAACATGCAATGGATAGAGGAAGTGAAAAACTATTGGAATAGGATGTGAAGAAAAATGATGTAGGTGGAGGGATATGAAGAATTAGGAATAGAATGTACCCCCAACTCAAATGACGAAAAAGACCGACTCATGCATGAACCTAAGACATGGTCATGGTGACATATACTCAAAGTGTGTGCTAAGACTAGTGAGTGTAGGTGATAGGTTAAGACTCGTGTCATGGCCATGTGGCTAGACTATGTGACTAGACTCAATTAATGACTCGACAAGGTATGATTGACAACGAAAATTAACTGAATTAGTTATCAAACTGGTTAATTAGACACTAGGTGATGACTCGACCAATAATCCGAACTGTCGGCAAAACGACAGGACTGGCATCGCACTGTGTGGTGTAGCGCCAGACGACAGAGCTGTCGCCAGGCGCCACACTCCACAAAGTGGCGCTACAGTCCAGACTTTGGCTCCAATGCTGGAGCTTCAATCTGGGACTGTGATATGTCTATTTTATATAGTGTTTTACCCCCGTCCCGTGGTCATTATTAGTAGTGTTTTTGGCTCTTTCGGGCCACTTTTATTACTAATTTGTGTGTTCTAGTGTTTTCGTAGTTTTAGTTATAATTTACAGGAAATTGCACTCTTGGAGCATTTTCCCGGGCATTATTGGACCGACTACGGAAGCTAGAAGGACACGACCACTTTTGGAGCACAAGATCAATGAGAGCCGGTGACTAAGGGCTCGGTTATTTGGATCACGAGGCAATTGGACCATGTATTCGAGACCCGAGAGGAAATATGGATTGGGCCGAGAAATCTAGCCCAATCGAAAACCAAGCCTTGAAGAAGAAGACCGGGCCCGATCGGGCAAGCATAGGCCCGATCGGGCGGCTGCGCGCATGACTGCTATCAAGGAAAGGCGCGCCCGATCGGGTGAGCGTAGGCTCGATCAGGCGCAGCACATTAGAAGGAGCGTTGTAAAAAAGGCGGGCCCGATCGGGCGCGTGTTTTTTCCTAGAGTCTGATTAAGTTTAGTTAATTCTTATTTTAGGAGAAGTATATATACGTTTGTACGGATTATTTACTTACCTTCTTTCTCTTAGACTTTCTCTCTCTACTTAGTATTTTTCTCTCTCTTAAATTCTCTCTAAACCCTTGTTCTTAATTCCTTCATTAATTCCAGAATTATTTTGGTACAATTTCTTCCCTCTTTAATTTCAGCTATTTTAATTGTTTTCTTGATTATGTTCTTATTTATTTATTTGATTGGTTTAGTTATGATGATTAGTGAGTAGTTTAATTCTAGGGTTTATGGGGATCCATAATTAATATGAAGGGATAGTTTGTTATTATTGATTGTTGATTTTGCATGATAATCTCCTATTGAATTGTTTTAATTCTTTGCAATTAGATTATGAATCGAGCAGATGTAATTTGATTGTGAATGTTTAGTAATATTGAATTGATGAATCGAGAAGATGTCGATTTAATATTAAAGGCTATTTTTAATAGGAACTTAAGTCTAATAAATTGCGAGAGCCTGTTAATCATGTTATCTATGCATTGTTAATTATTAATTACTTCGTTCTATCCCGAATATTAATTATTGGTGAACCTGTGACCCTAGGCCTTCTTATTATTGTTTCTTTTCTCCTCAAACTCATTCTTCGTAGTATAGAATTCACACTAAAAACATTGGTTACTTGGATAATTTAGAATATAATAATTAATTAGAACTAAAAAGACTTGTTTCCTTGTGGAGTTCGACCCTACTTCCCTATCTACCTTAGTTAGTGATTTAGGTAATTATTTTTTATTAGGGATACGACTTTACCCTGTCAAAATTTGGCGCCGTTGCCGGGGAAACGGTTTTATTTTTATTTTCTGATTATAATTTTGTATTCTAGATTATCCCCCTTTTTGCCTCAGAGAACATTAGTTTTTTGAGGCAAATCTCATATTTGTCTTTAGTTCTTTGTTTATGCCCAGGTATTCTAGATCAGGTGACATCCCTTTTGATCCTGAGATCGAGCGTTCTTTTCATAGGCAAAGGAGACTCTATAGACAAATTCTGGCGGGTTCTGAGGAGGACAACGACCGAAGAGATCCTCCCCCTGATTCTAGTGATACAGATATTCCTTCAGATTCAGAATCAGAGATGACGGCCTAGAAGAAACTCAGTGATTATTCGCAACCGAAGCTCACAGATTTCCCGCACCTTACTCCTACTCCGGCTCTAGATGGAGTTCAATTCGAGATCAAGCCCCAATTTATCACTATGATTGAGAGGAAGCAGTTCAGCGGAGCTAAAGGTGAAGATCCTAATCTTCACATCGCAGATTTCTGCCAATATTGTAACACCATTAGACAAGCCGGAGTTACGCAGGACCAAATCAGGGAGATTCTCTTCCCCTTTTCATTATGTGGCAAAGAAAAATTATGGTTTCATGGTTTGAACTTGGTATTACTGACTGGGAAACTCTTGCTTTGAATTTCTATAATAAATATTATCCTGCAGAGAGAACAGTGGTACTAAGAAGTGCTATTCAGAATTTCGCTCAAGAGGCCGACGAAACATTATATGAAGCTTGGGAGAGGTTCAAGGATCTACAGAGAGAGTGCCCCCACCACAATCTAGCACAATGGAAATTGATCCAAGCATTTTATAATGGACTTGGAAATTCTTCTATATCAGTACTAGATTCGGCAGCTAGTGGGAGTTTTATGAATTTAAATGTGGATGATACATGACAGGTTATCGAAGACATGGCAATACACAATTCCCAATATGGGAATCCGAGGGGGTTTGCAAATAAGGGAAAACATAATGTCGATTCCGTATCCTTTTTGCAAGCTCAATTAACATCTATTTGTCAAAAATTAGATAATCTTACTGCTGCTCCTAACTCTGTAGCTAATGTTTCTGCTGTTGCTAACCATGAAGCTTTTTGTGAAAATTGTGGAATTTTAGGTCATTGGGAGCAAGATTGTAGGAGCTCTATGGAACAAGTTAATTCCTTCCAAACCTATAGGCAAAATAACCCCTATTCCAATTCCTACAATGCCGGTTATAAAAACCATCCTTATCTTTCATACCGGAGTACCAATGTACAAAACCCTCCACCTCCACAACAACCACAACAGCAACCCCCACCACAAAAAAAATATTATCATCCTAATGCCGGCCAGAAAAGCCAAACATCACCCTCATCATCTTCCGACCCTGCCATGACAGAAATTAGAGCGATGCTAGCTAATATGCAAAATCACATGGAGAGTAGGGATGCGCAAATTGATTCTATTCTAGCCCATAATAAAATCATGGACAATCAAAATGCACAACTTTCATCTACCTTACAATCCCGTCAGCAGGGAGCTCTACCATCACAACCTATCCATCCCACATATCATGCTAATGCAATCACTCTAAGGAGTGGTTCACATTATGATGGACCTCCTATGCCAAAGGAAGATGGACCAGTTCCTGATCTAGATTCCTCTATACCAAACGGTAATCCTGCTAGCCCTGTAGGGCTACAAAAAGATACTAACCCTACCAATGTTTCTGTGCAGGGTAAATTGCAGGATAAGGGAGGAGTTGTGCAGAGCCCAGTTATCAAGCTTCCATTCCCTAATAGACAACTGAAGAGTAAGCTTGATAAACAATTCGGTAAGTTTTTAGAGGTTGTGAAAAACCTGCAGGTAACAGTTCCTTTCACTGATTTAATCACTCAAGTACCTGCTTATGCTAAATTCATGAAAGACATTCTGACTAGGAAAAGGGCCTTTAATGAAGTAGAAACTGTAGCTTTCACAGAGGAGTGTAGCGCTTATTTGCAAAATAAATCCCCTCCTAAATTAAAGGATCCTGGTAGTTTTTCTATCCCTTGTCACATTGGGAATGATTTTATTGATAAAGCTTTATGTGATTTGGGTGCTAGTGTAAGTTTCATGCCATCATCTATATGTGCTAAATTAAATATGGAGGAATTAAAAATTACTAATATAACTTTGCAAATGGCAGATCGTTCGGTAAAATATCCCTTAGGTATTTTAGAGGACGTACCTGTCAAAGTTGGTAAATTTTTTATTCCGGTAGATTTTGTTGTTTTAGATATGGAAGAGGACACACAAATACCCATTATATTAGGTAGGCCTTTCCTCCACACTGCAGGAGCTATTATTGATGTGAAAAATGGTAAACTAACCCAATCTGTAGGTGACGATAATGTTACCTTTAATTTAGGGAAGGTTTTGAAAGGGCCTATGTTAGAGGAAAATTGTTGTTATATTGATACAATTGATATAATGGACGATATTTGTGTTGATAGCTTGCCACAGGTTCTTGCGAAAGATCCCTTGGAGGAAGTTCTCTGCGGGAATTTATCTAGCGACAATGCAAGCATTTGGGGTAATGAGATACAGGATATTGAAAAGGCTCTTTCCTTAGAAGAGTTAAGCCCCAAGGAGACAATGAAGGTAGTAAATTTAGTTCAGGAATCAAAACCTGCAGAGGTCAAGAAACCTGAGCTAAAACCTCTCCCTTCTCATTTAAAATATGTTTTTCTAGATGAGCAAGAACTACACCCCGTGATCATCAGTACTGCACTCACTGGCCTACAATATTCCCAACTTCTAAAGGTCCTCAAAACCCATAAGAAGGCTATAGGGTACAATATTGATGATCTCAAGGGTATTAGCCCTGATTTTTGCATGCACAGGATTCATCTAGAGGAAAATTACAAGCCCTGCATTCAACCCCAACGAAGATTAAATCCAAACATGCAGGAAGTAGTCAAGAAAGAGGTGATGAAATTACTTGATGCAGGTATCATCTATCCTATTTTTGACTCCAAGTGGGTAAGTCCTGTGCAGGTAGTACCGAAGAAGGGTGGGATGACTGTGATAACTAATGATAAAAATGAATTAATTCCCACTAGAACTGTAACAGGGTGGCGTATGTGCATAAACTATCGTAGACTAAATATCGCCACTAAAAAGGATCACTTCCCTCTCCCCTTTATTGATCAAATGCTTGAGAGGTTAGCTAATCACAAATTCTTTTGCTATTTGGACGGGTATTCGGGATTTTTCCAAATTCCGATTCACCCTGAAGATCAGGAAAAGACCACCTTTACATGCCCTTATGGCACTTTTGCATATCGTAGAACACCCTTTGGTTTATGTAATGCACCTGCTACCTTTCAACGTTGCATGATGAGCATTTTTTCTGATTTCATAGAGTCTATTATGGAGGTCTTTATGGATGATTTTAGCGTATATGGTTCTTCATTTGATTCATGCTTAATTAATCTCGCTAAAGTTTTGAAAAGATGTGAAGAGTGCAACTTAGTACTTAATTGGGAGAAATGTCACTTTATGGTGACAGAGGGAGTAGTCCTTGGCCATATTATATCTGATAAGGGCATACAAGTAGACAAAGATAAAATATCAGTGATTGAGCAATTACCTCGCCCAGTCAATGTTAAGGGAGTTAGAAGCTTCTTAGGTCATGTGGGGTTTTATCGCCGTTTTATCAAAGATTTTTCTAAAATTTTTAAACCACTGACACAGCTTTTGCTCAAGGATGCCCCATTTATTTTTACTGACGAGTGTCTTGAGGCTTTTAACAGGATTAAGCAGGCCTTGATATCGGCACCCATCATATGTGCTCCCGATTGGAACCTTCCTTTCGAGATCATGTGTGATGCAAGTGACTTTGCACTAGGAGCCGTGCTCGGACAGAGGAAGGATAAGGTTTTGCATGCTATTTATTATGCTAGCAAAACCTTAGATGAAGCCCAAGTCAACTATGCCACCACAGAAAAGGAGTTTCTTGCTGTTATTTATGCTTTAGAAAAATTTAGATCATATATAGTTGGTTCTAAAGTTATTGTTTTTACTGATCATGCAGCATTGAAATACTTGATAGCCAAGGCGGAATCAAAGCCAAGGCTACTCCGTTGGGTTCTCTTGCTCCAAGATTTCAACATTGAAATAAAAGATAAAAAGGGAGCAGAGAACGTAGTGGCAGACCACTTGTCACGTATCAGATATGATGAGGGTAAGGATTCTTTACCTATAGATGATTCTTTCCCTGATGACAACCTGTATGCAGTTATAGAGCATCACCCTTGGTACGCCGATTTTGCTAATTATATAGTGGGTGGTATTTTACCTCCTGACTTGTCCTACCAACAGAAAAAGAAATTCCTTTATGATGTTAAACATTATTTTTGGGATGACCCTTTTTTGTTTCGTGAGTGTGCAGATGGATTATTTAGAAGGTGTGTTCCCGAATGGGAGGTTCACGGCGTCCTTACCAGTTGTCATACTTCACCTTATGGTGGAAATCATGGCCCCACTAAAACGGTGGCTAAGATTAATGAGTCAGGCTTCTTTTGGCCTACTATGTTTAAAGATGCTAACACTTTTGTGCAGGCTTGTGACTCTTGCCAGAGGACTGGGAACATTTCGCAGAGGCATGAGATGCCCTAAACTGGGATTCTCGAAGTCGAAATATTTGATGTTTGGGGTATCGATTATATGGGACCGTTCCCATCTTCCAATGGGAATTGTTACATACTTGTAGCCGTAGATTATGTGTCCAAGTAGGTAGAAGCCATAGCTTCACCAACAAATGATTCCAAGGTAGTCATTAAGCTCTTCAAGAAGATCATATTTCCAGGCTTGGTGTTTCACGAGCTATTATTAGTGATGGGGGTACCCACTTCCATGAAAGACAATTGGATAACCTCCTCAAGAAGTATGGCATATATCACAGAACAGGGCTTAGTTACCACCCTCAAACTAGTGGTCAAGTTGAGGTCTCTAATAGGGAAATCAAGGCGATCCTAGAAAAGTTAGTAGCCAAGTCAAGGAAAGATTGGAGCATGAAGCTTGATGACCACTTTGGGCATACCGAACAACATTTAAGACACCGATCGGTACTTCACCTTATAGATTGGTTTATGGTAAGGCATGTCATCTTCCCGTAGAATTGGAGTACAAAGCTTTTTGGGCGATCAAAGAGCTTAATATGGATTCTAAGGCCGCGGGTAAGAAGAGACTCCTTCAACTCAATGAGTTGGATGAGTTTAGATTGTCGGCATATGATAGTGTGCGGATCTACAAGGAGAAGACCAAGAAATGGCATGACAAGAGAATCCTACCAAGAGAGTTTGCACCGGGCGATAAGGTTCTTCTCTTTAATTATAGATTGAAAATTTTCCTAGGAAAGTTGAAGTCTAGATGGTCCGGTCCCTTCACTGTCACAAAGGTGAACAAATTTGGTTCGGTAGAGTTGGTGAATGACAAAGGTGAAGAATTCAAGGTGAATGGCCAAAGGTTGAAATTGTATCATGAAGGTGCTACCATTAGAGATGTGGAGGAGACTCTCCTAACTCCACTTCCAACATGAGCTTCAAGGTGGTGAGAAGGTCGTGCGGGACCTAGATAAACCAGCGCTTTGCGGGAGGCAACCCGTATTTCATGCTTTCTAGGCTAGTTTTCCTTTTCCTTAATTTTTCTTATTGAATTTTTGTTTTTTTAGAGAGGCGAGGAGAGTGATATTTCACCAATTTTAAGTGTTGTTGTACATGTATGAATTTGACAGGTATAAAGACTTAGAAAATTTTTGAAGAAGAAACGAAATTAGGGAATAAGGGTCTCTCGGGCCCGATCGGGCGAGGCTTGCCCGATCGGGCGCGCAAGCTACCCAGAATTCAGCAGCAATTTTGCCCGATCGGGCGCGAAAGCAAGCTAAAATTCGGAACTAATTTCGCCCGATCGGGCGCGCAAGCACAGTTGGATTCAAGGGTAATTTTCGCCCGATCGGGCGAAGCTTGCCCAATCGGGCAATTTTTTTGGAAAATCGAGTAAAAGAAAAAGATATGTCGGGCGAGCAAAGGGCGAAAATTTCATTCGCGTTCGCGCCTGATCGGGCGGATCTCGCCCGATCGGGCGCGCAACTTGAGTATTGGAATTCCGCACCTTCGCCCGATCGGGCGAGGCTCTCCCGATCGGGCGCGCCTTCAGGCCGTCCCCCCTTTATTTTCTTTTCTCTTCTTTCTTTCCTCATTTTCTCCTTATTTCATCTTCTTCATTCACTTTCTCTCTCTAAAACCTCCATTTTCAACCCTTAAACTTACATTTCAATCCAAGATCTTCTCCAATTCTTCCATCCAAAATAAAAAATTCTTACATATTCCATCTCCCCTCATCTTCCTCTACAATCTATACTAATTTCCCCAATTTTCTCTCAACTTTTCTCAAACCCTAAGAGAGAACTATTTTCAAAGACAATGGCCTCCAAGCGTTCAAGGAATCAAAGGGGTAAGAGCTCAAGTGCACCACAACCAACAATCAACCCGGACCTTCAAATTCCGGGATGGGAGGAGGTGGTAATCACCTCGGAGGAGCAACGGGTTCGGATGATCAACCTCATCGATCGTCAGGTAATTTCTACCCGTTTCATTCATCATCCTACATTAGCTAGGCTAGGTCTTGATAAATACGTAGAAAAATTATTTAAGGGCATAGGCATGAGTGGTTTTTTTCAAATGTGCCACGATACTTATGATTATTTAACATTGGAATTTATCTCAAGTTTTAATGTTATTAAAATGAATGCACTTATCACTCATGTACAATTTCGATTTTTAAACAACGATGTGAGATTAACTTTAAAATAATTTGGTAAGTTGTTTGACTTAAAATCGGACAAGCCTATTGAACCCTCTCAAGACCACACCGCCGTGGTCTATAAGAGGTTAACCGGGGAGGATTTAGTGAACCTCCAACATGCCAAAGGGACGTGGATTCAACATCCCGTCCCCAAACTTTGGCAAAGATTTGTCGGCCTTACCATTTTTGGGAGGCATGAACCGGCAAATGTTCGGAGGGATGAATTGGAACTTTTGGCATCCTATATCATTCCCACTGCTGAAAAATTAAACATACCCCATAGGATAGCCAACCATTTCCAAAGGGCGACCAATGCGGCCGAGGCTAGTAGGTCTAGAGCGCCTATTTACTTTGGGGGGTTAGTGACCCATATAGCTAGGAAACACTTAGGTTGGAACCCCGATGGCCATAGGAAAGTTGTGGGATCGAACCTAATGGACCTACCCTATTTCGGGAGCTTGAATTGGGTACAACCGGTGGGGAGTGATACTTGGTGGATTGTCCACCGACAATCGGGTAGGAGGGACCAAGCCTTCACCTTACCCAACCCCGCCTTGACCAAATTTGAGAGGGGGAAGCCCTCTTATACTTTCGAGTTAGATGGTCAAGGTGAGGTTCAACCACCTCACCCCTCACCACAACCTCACTAGTCCCCCATTCACCAATCCCCCATTCACCACTCACCCCACTACCAACCACCCCCACCTTTCACCTACGGCATGCCCACCTCCTTGGTCGATTACAATGTCGACCCCAATGCCCCATATGACTTTTCGGCTTTTAGGAGCCAACTAGACCGCATTGAGACGGGGCAAGGGAGGGTTGAGGGCATGATGCAAAACCTAGACTCTAGGTTAAGCATCCTAGATGAGCGGGTTGGTATTATAGAGAGGAACCTAGGGAGGGGCCTTTACCCCATGTATGATGATTATGCCCGTCGGGGGGCTATTCCTCCCGATTCCCTCACTCCCGATTAGTTCCAATACCCCCAAGGAGGGTATTCTCACCCCGGTGCTTATGGTACTTATGTGGACTACTCTTCGGTCCACGGATATGGGGGTATGGGTGGGAATGTAGACCCTAACTACTATGTCGGTGGTTCGGGGTATAGTGGTGGTGGCTCTAGCCATGGAGGTGCCGGTTCTAGCCACGGCGGGGGTTATTCTAGGATGGATGAGGATGAGGAGTAGGCTACTCTCCCAAGTCAATGAGGGCATTGCTTCATTTGGCTTGGGGGGGTGTTCTTTCACCTTGGGAATTCTCTTCCTTTTCTCTCTTTATTTGCTTTCTAGTATAGTTTTTATTTGCTTTCCTAGTGTAGTTTTTTATTGCTTTCTTATATTTGAAAAATACAAAAAAAATTGAAAAAATAAAAAATTCAAAAATGCGTTCCTATGAATTGTAAATCATACTTCCCTGTGCCCCATACTTGAGAAAATTGTTTTGATTCTTGGTATTTGATGATGAATATTGTGGATTTGTTGGTCATGATTTGAAGTTTAATTGTTTGGATTCCTAAACATGCGCAATTTTGTCCAACTACTTGTGAATATAGTGCTTGACTAGTTGATTTGGTTAGGAATTGTGTGATAGTTCCATAATTCCTGGTATGTCAATGAATTTGAGTATTGATTTGCAACTATGAGTAGTGTTTCATGACTTTTTATTATGCACATGAGGAGGACGAAAGCGTGCATTCTTTTAGGTAGCCTTCAGAGTATTTAGATACATTTGTTCCCTTCTTGTCACCCATGTTGTTGCTTGTGCCTTTTTATTGTTTATAGCCACATTACAAGCCTTAATTTCCCCATTGGTTACTAGTCCCAAGCTTGGCTTGGGGAGCTATTAGTGAGTGAGGTGAGGGAGTTTGTAGTGTGCACTTTATTTGCACAATTTGGGTGGGTTTTGAGAAGTAATTTTTTCTTGATCATATTTTTGTTTTTATGAGTTTGAAAGTTGTATATATTTGAGAAAAATAAAAGTGTGATGAAAAAAAAAGAAGAAGTTCAAAGAAAAAAAAGTGAGAAATTTGAAAAAAAAAAAAAAGAAAGTGAACTTCTAAGGGAAAAAAAAGAAAAAATGTTTGATGTTCAAATGTTCTAAGTGAAGGTTAATCAAAAGATAAGAAAAAAAAAAGTTGAGTTTCAATTTAAATATTTCAAGTTATGAGTTCAAGGGTTTGTTTTTCACTCAAGTTCTACATTATCATATTTTTATGAGTGAAACTGTGAGTGTTGGGATTGTTTGTATTGTTTGGAGTATATATTTGGTGGTTTGTTGTTGGAGTTGGTTATGTTGGAGATGTGTATGATCATTATTTTTGATCATGGGTTTATTAGGATTTGGCTCCCTTAATGCATAGCTTTTCTCTCACATAATCCCAAATTTATCCTACCTTTACCCTAGCCTTACATTACAAGCTTAAAAGACCTTCCGACCTTGTGCATAGAAGTTATGTAAATGTGAAAGTGTTGTTTTTCAATGCAAGTTATGACTTGGCATATTTCGAGTCGACTAGTAGGATGAGCGTTCAATGTTTTTATACACGCGAGAGTGTGAGTTGGGAGGACATTGTTCACATTAAATGGGTTGGGTGGAGAGTGATCGAGTACATTCTTTACTCGCCACATAAATGAGAGTCGAGTGTGTCAGCACTAGTCTTGAATTCTATATGCTCTTGTGGTTTGCTCTACTTGACAATTGTTGGGGAGGAAGGGTGATTAGATGAATAAGATTGATTGATGTTGAAGCATGTTCATTTAATTTTACCTTGAATCGTTGGCTTTTGATTTGTTTATTGGGGTGAAGTATGTTTTATATGTTCATTGATGAGCTCTTTGCTTAGGGACAAGCAAAGGTTTGGCTTGGAGGAGTTTGATATGTCTATTTTATATAGTGTTTTACCCCCGTCCCGTGGTCATTATTAGTAGTATTTTTGGCTCTTTCGGGCCACTTTTATTACTAATTTGTGTGTTCTAGTGTTTTCATAGTTTTAGTTATATTTTACAGGAAATTACACTCTTGGAGCATTTTTCCCGGGCATTATTGGATCGACTACGGAAGCTAGAAGGACACGACCACTTTTGGAGCCCAAGATCGGTGAGAGACGGTGACTAAGGGCTCGGTTATTTGGATCACGAGGCAATTGGACCATGTATTCGAGACCCGAGAGGAATATGGATTGGGCCGAGAAATCTAGCCCAATCGAAGTCCAAGCCTTGAAGAAGAAGACCGGGCCCGATCGGGCAAGCATACGCCCGATCGGGCAAGCATACGCCCGATCGGGCGGCTACGCGCATGACTGCTATCAAGGAAAGGCGTGCCCGATCGGGTGAGCGTAGGATCGATCGGGCGCAGCACATTAGAAGGAGCGTTGTAAAAAAGGCGGGCCCGATTGGGCACCCCTTCGCCCGATCGGGCGCGTGTTTTTTCCTAGAGTCTGATTAAGTTTAGTTAATTCTTGTTTTAGGAGAAGTATATATATGTTTTGTACGGATTATTTACTTACCTTCTTTCTCTTAGAATTTCTCTCTCTACTTAGTATTTTTCTCTCTCTTAAATTCTCTCTAAACCCTTGTTCTTAATTCCTTCATTAATTCCAGAATTATTTTGGTACCATTTCTTCCCTCTTTAATTTCAGCTATTTTAATTGTTTTCTTGATTATGTTCTTATTTATTTATTTGATTGGTTTAGTTATGATGATTAGTGAGTAGTTTAATTCTAGGGTTTATGGGGATCCATAATTAATATAAAGGGATAGTTTGTTATTATTGATTGTTGATTTTGCATGATAATCTCCTATTGAATTGTTTTAATTCTTTGCAATTAGATTATGAATCGAGCAGATGTAATTTGATTGTGAATGTTTAGCAATATTGAATTGATGAATCGAGTAGATGTCGATTTAATATTAAAAGCTATTTTTAATAGGAACTTAGGTCTAATAAATTGCGAGAGCCTGTTAGATCTATGTTGGTTAATAAATTGCGAGAGCCTGTTAATCATGTTATCTATGCATTGTTAATTATTAATTACTTCGTTCTATCCAGGAATATTAATTATTGGTGAACCTGTGACCCTAGGCCTTCTTATTATTGTTTCTTTTCTCCTCAAACTCATTCTTTGTAGTATAGAATTCACACTAAAAACATTGGTTACTTGGATAATTTAGAATATAATAATTAATTAGAACTAAAAAGACTTGTTTCCCTGTGGAGTTCGACCCTACTTCCCTATCTACCTTAGTTAGTGATTTAGGTAATTATTTTTTATTAGGGGATACGACTTTACCCTGTCAGACTGTTTTCGGTGTTATTAATCAATAGAGGTATGCCTAAAGTCGTACTAGGTCAATTCAGATTAAAATATTAGACTTTATTGACTCAAATTAATTAATTAATTAATTAATTAGGCAAAGTCCTTTAAGTCATTAATTTATTTAATCTCAACACAAGTCAAACAAACGGTTAAGAAAACATATATATGCACAACAAATAATGCACAATTAGTCAAGTAGGCACAATATTATGCAACGAGTTTGAAGAGAAAAGAAATTAAAACTATCCACAACACTAGACTTTCTACACTTTCCTTTCATTCGATTATGATTCGACGTGAAAGGTACATCACCGGGTTTGGTTTTGGGGAGACACAAATGGGTGTCTACACCTGCTCATCATCATCTTTGTCCATCTTTCGAAGATGGCTCTTGGTGCCCCGGATGGTACAGCCACCGCATGAGAATCCGCCTGCTATTGTGTAGACCGGCTCCTTGTCAGTGTCCGAACTACTAGCAGGCTGGGGTGTCTTAGACGACTGCCCCGAATTCTTCTTATTAGTCCTTTTGAACTTGGAAATGTAGGACTTTAACATCCCCTTGTCAGCCAGACGGTCCAACGCCCGTTGAAGGCTGAAGCAGTCGTTGGTGTCATGGCCAACTTCCTCATGGTATTGGCAGAATTTGTTTTTGTTCCTTGATTGAATGGAACTTTTCATTGGATTCGGCTTCTCTAGGGACAGACGGTCCTTAATTTCCATGAGGATGGAGTTGCAGTCCTTATTAAACTCGTACTTAGGAACGTACGGTTTAAATTCTTTCTTCTTCTTCTGAGACGGCTGGTCAGAATCACTAACCGTCCAGACTTCTTTCTTTTCTTGCTCTCTTCTTTCTTCTTGGCCGGCTGAGCAGGCCGGCTGTCTTTCTGTTTGTCAGACTTCTTGGAGTCCGACTGATTACCAGGCGAGCAGAGGTCGGTTGCTTGAATATAGCTTTCCGCCTCCCTCAGGGCCACCTGTAAAGTGAAAGCCCCTTTTCTGACTAGGTCGAATTTAAAAGTCGACTCATCTCTCAGACCCTTGAAAAAGTCTGTAAAAGCTACCTCATCAGAAAGTCCTTGGATCTGAATACTAATCATATTGAACCACCTGACATAGAGCGCAACTCTTCTCTCTCCCCCTGTTTGATGGTGCTCAAGTCAAGACTTGTTTTCTTAGCAGGGATGTTCATTGAGAAGTTGGAAGCAAACAGGAAGGCAAGCTTCCTGAAACTATTGATGGACCCGGCTGGCAGGTTGCCAAACCATTGCTAGGCAATGCCCTTCAACGTAGCCAGGAAGCATCGACACCAAGTGGCATCATCCAACCCTTGTAAGTACATGAGGTTGGTGTATGCCATGAGGTGATCTTTCGGGTTGGTGGTACCGTCATAGGTACCTACCAACACATTTTTAACCTTGGCCGGCTGTGCCGCCTCGGTTATCTCCCGGGTGAACGCAGAAGGTTGTTCACCCAGACGGAGCAGGCGAAGCTGCCAGTCCAGTGGCTGGACATTGTTATATGTCGCCTGACCTCCGAAGAAGGTCGGTTGCATGAAGTAAGGAGGATACTGACCGTAGACCTGAGAAGGTACATACGGTGCAGACCCAATCATCTGAGGGCCGGAATGGACGGTATTACCGCCTGTCTGGCTCTCATGCAAGGAAAGTGCATTCCATGCAGAAGTGTTGTTGAAGCTGTCTGGAAAATTCGACGTAGAAGCCGATCAGACAACTATTGATTCCTCTTGCGGGTGATGATCTCGCGGGCATCAAGAGTTGATTTTTTGCTTCCCACCGGCTGTTGAGTCCGGCGGGGATTGTTGGTATTCCTCTTAGGCAGAAGAATTTTGGACCAATCAATGGTCCTGGCTGCCTTCTCCTTTGGATGAGGAGTTGGCTGTCGATCTCTGACTGACTTTCCCTTTTCCAGAGGAGTCTTCTTGGCCGACTAACCCCTACTTGGGCCAGCTCGGCTCTTAGTGATCAGATCTTTGATTTCACCCTTGAAACTTGTCATGAACCTCATGAATTCGTCTCGGGTGACATGAGCTGATCCAGCTGCCGTGTGGGTTTCCCCTTCCGGTTGCCCAGGGGGTCGATTTGTACCCGCCTGGGTGGCACCCAGCTCCAGAGTGTCTTTGTGCCGGATGCGCTTGGTTATTAGAGAGCCATCATCGGCTGTATAGGTTTCAACCTGAGGATCTTCATCCTCCTGGTCTGTGAAAACTTCCGGGTCATCGCCCAGATGCTTAGGGGGTGGTACAGACTCTTGAACCATCTTCGAGGTACTCTCCCCACATACGGCGCCAAATTTTTTGGGTGTATTTGTCCCTCGGGAGAGTTACGTCACAAAGACTGGTCCGGCTGAATTGTACCTGCAAAACAACGGAGACTCCGGGTGGTTGGAGCTCCGCCTCCAAAGATCAAGTTAGTAACTTGAAAGGGAATAAAGAGAACGGAAATTTAGTTGGGGATCTGCTTGGATTCCAAGTTCAGGTGTTTCTCTGATGAGAGAGAATGTAGGTGTAATAAATGATTGAATGTGTCCCATAAGTGAGGAAATATCTTCTTATTTATAGGGTCATTGGAGAATGTGCCCCTATCTAGGTCACTTGACCTAGATTTTAGTGGGTTGCGCCGTCTTATAGAGCATCTTGGGATTTGGGCCCTTGAAGGCCGCCATTTCAGAGATTTATCCAAGGGGGCCATGTGTCAAGGGGATATTAAGCCACGTGGGCCATCCTAAACTCGACACGTGGCCTCCTCTCATTGGTCCACGTGTCTAGGGTATTTTTTACCCTAAACATTACACTTATATTATAATCAAAATTTTGTGTAATATTAAGAATGATTTTTTAATTATTATAATCCTAATTAATTATGTAGGATTGTGTATTTGAGAGATGGAGATTAGATAGGTCTTGGATGGGAATTAGGCGGGTTTTTGGTGGGTATTAGGTGGGGATATATATCCAAATGGGGGTGGGACGAAGATGGTTTTAGAGTTGTACACGCCGGGGAGAGGAATGGAGATGAATATTGAACCCACCGCGGGGATGGGAATGAAAATGTTAGGTGGGTCCGTGGCCCGTGGGGATGAGGATAGGAAGACCAACATCCGCCCCGCACCGCCCTATTGACATCCCTATATACAACCATAAAATCAAATAATATGAGTAGAATAAAACATTTGAATCATTCAAATCGGTTCAATTTAACAAAATCATAAGACCGAATAAACTTATTAGTTTTCCATATCACGTGAGTGATGTGACTATATAACATTTGCAAATTAAGAATGCTACAGTAAAATGCTTTCATTTCATTTGTACCTTAGCTTAAATTCATAAGTGACAACAAATAATCCCTGATATTTGCATTGGAAACTGAAGGTTCAATGGGCACTCAAGAGGGGGGGGGGGGGGGTGAATTGAGTGTTAAGTAATCGTTGGCTAATTTTGCTTCTTTTCGGATTATGTGTGAGGAACCAGTTGTGCTGGTTCCCGTACGCAGCGGAATATAAATAAGCAATAAAGAAGACAAAAAATTTAACGAAATAAAACAAAGCAATAAAGAACACAACAAATTTAACGAGGTTCAGCCAACTCAGGCCTACGTCCTCCTATCCTAAGTTCTTTATTAATCTACTCCGAAAAACAAAGACAAAGAACACTCTGCTGTTCCCTACTCCGGGAACCAGCAAACCCCACACTCTACTCCGAGTGTGCTCTCGACTTACACTCGTAAGCCAATTGTGTTTGAACTCACAAACACTCACCCAGCCTTTAACCCCTTTGTTAAAGACTCAATTCAAGAATCAAGAACTCCCCTTTGATCTCACTTCTACGAAGCTAATTAAGAGAAAAAGTTTAAGTACTAGAATGCTCTTGTATATGACTTGATGAATGGGATTAGTGCTTAAGTATATGCTCTCAAATAATTGCTCCTTTAATTTCTGGAGAGGCACACGAAATATGTGAAATAAGATGAGTTTATATAAGCTTAGATTCCTAAAACCTAGTTTCCTTAAATCACACAATCTTAGAGAATAAGATATAATGTAATTTTAGGAAAGTTTTTATCTTATTTGATTTAATCACAAAGATAGAATCAATTAAGATAAATACTCCTAGTTTTTAGGTAACCAAGAATATTTCATCTTATTTCCAGCTGCACAAAATATTTTCAAAATAATCTTTTCGAAAAAAAATCTTTTTGTAAAATCTTTTTCCAAAACGGCAGCTCGAATACAGTGAACCTGGTTCCCCGACCTGGTTCCCTGAATTGAAACATGTTATGAAACCTGTTCCAACTTTGTACCAGATTTCATATCATACTTCAATATACTTTTAAGCACTTATATAACCCAAACATGCAAGCATACTACGGAGCATATTACATGAAAACCTAGATAACATATTAAAGCATAAATCGTCTTTTCTTCATGTAATCTTCAAGACTTGAATCTTCCTTGAATACTTCTATTATGAGCAAACAATCTTTCTTCGAAATATCTTCGAAAGGCTTCTATGCTCCAAGTCTTGGAATCAACTCAACTACTGCACATGTAACATGGTTAATGCACAATAAAGAGTATGTGACTGCTTTACCACGTAGCAACCATGGAAACAGTACATACTGGTTCCCTACCAGTACATAACACTTTTATCATATAACTGTTCCCTGTATAAAGACAAGTTAGTTCAATAAGAAAACTCATGTAAGTAATAACTTGTCTGGGGAAACAGTGTTCTATGTTAGCTGGTTCCCACCAACTGTTTTCAACACTTATTAAAACCTGTTTCCCATAGCTGTTTGTCATCATTCAAAACCATCATTCAAAACCTAAGGGACTCAACAAATTCCCCCTTTTTGATGATGACAAACTCTTGAAGTTCTTGAACCTGTGGACATGCTCAAAAAGAAAAACCGTCAAAAACTTCAAGGACTCAAAACTCTTTGGAACAAGTCAGTTAGGCCAACTGGTTCCCTAAACAGAAAATAGAAAATACGAAATAAAAAGACTCAAACTGACTCAATCTAAACTAGCTAAACCTTAGGCTTCAACTTCAGACTACTTCCCCCTTTTGGCATCATTAAAAAGTATCCACAAGTAAAAGCAATGTGCACAAGTTAATGTGCTTATCCATACAATGGCATCAACCACCATTCAAGCATTATGCTGCAAAAAGAGATTAGTCAAACAGTTCATACCATAGCAGAGTTAGTAGTTCATACAAGCCAACAAAGTTCAACCAAAGAAGCCCAAATCCATCCAAAAAGAAAGTTCATGGAATGGAGAGAAGTAGACAGACCAACAAAATCAGTTATTTAAGAATAAACATGAGGGTGAGGAAACAAGAACAGAAACAGCATCACTCCTCATCATCATTCTCGTTCCCTTCCTCCTCCTCAAACTTTGCAACATCTTCTGTATTATCATCTGATTCCTCTTCATCTTTGTCACCATGCTCTGCCAAAATCATTATATTACTAAGCATATTCTTGTGATTCCCCAATCTGTTTCAAAACCACTTCCTGACCTGCTGGTTCCTCTTTTTTTTTTTTTTTTTTTTTTTTTTTTTTTTTTTTTTTTTTTTTTTTATAAATCATGAGAGATATGTACTGATTCAGAATGTTCTCCTTGTTGCATAACGAGTGCAAAACTAGCATCACATCAATCAAGCAAGGAGGTTCTTGCTGGTACCCTTTTTCTCTTGGTTCCTGGAACAGCGTCAATGGACTGTTCCTCCTGCACCTTCTCAGTGAACTTCTTTAATTGAGTTACTCTACTTCGTACCATGGTCTTAGCAATGGGTGTTTCCTCATAATAACCAACAATCTCTATTTCATCCTCTTCACTCTGAATTTTCTGAATTTCCTCCAACTTCGGGCTTAAGGACACTTATGCTTCCATCTGATGTTCCCCCTGAGACTGAGCTGGTTCCTTGAGTGAACAGTAACCAAATGAACAATGATGAATTTAAAGCATACGAGAGAGAGAGAGAGAATTTCGAGTGATGATGATTGATGATCTGCACAAAGGGTTAGTGTATATTTTTAACAATGAAGCACAAAGAGAGAAGAAGGAAAGAAAAGAGTTAGTTGAGCCAATAAAAAGCAACTGTAAAGGATATTTTTAAATTGAAATCAAAAATTTTGGTAATTATCTTTTACCATAATTATCTCAACCAACTATAAATAAGGCATATGATATGTTTGCCTTTTATATGGGATTAAATAACTGAAATAAGATAAATTCCTTCCAAAAGGAAATATCTTATAGTAATCTTCCGAAAATAAAAGATATTATCGGATGACATATCAGAGCTGGTCTGCTGTTTCCCTTTGCTGGTACCTGTATAGAACCATGTCACGCTGTTTCTGGCAATTCAGCCTGATTTCACCTGTTTCTTACAACAATGATTCTCAATCCTTTTGAGATTTTGAACCATCTACACAACACTTGAAAGATATCAACATAAGTATGTACACACACTATACAAGAGAATACCATTCTAACCAATCATTGAAGGAAGTAATTGAAGCCAATACCTAAAGTCTAACTAGACCTAAAAGGACTCTTAACCTACAAAAAGACTCTCTACACAAAGGCTTTGTGAAGATATCAGCAATTTGATCTTCACTTTTACAAAACAACATCTCCACCAATCCTTTTTCCACATTGTCTCTTAAAAAATGGTGTCTTATTTCAATGTGTTTTGTCTTGGAGTGTTGCACAGGATTCTTTGAAATATTGATTGCACTAGTGTTATCACAGAAAATAGGAACACTTTTATAAATAACACCAAAATCTTTCAGCTGGTTCCTTATCCACAGTAGCTGGGAACAGCATGAAGCTGCAGCTATATATTCAGACTCTGCTGTGGATAGGGCCACTGAATTTTGCTTTTTAGAACCCCATGAAATTAGACAAGAGCCAAGAAAGTGTGCCATACCTGATGTGCTCTTTCTATCAACTAAGAAACCAGCATAATCTGCATCTGTGTATCCAATAAGATCAATGGTACTGCCTTTGGGGTACCACAATCCCAGATTTTCTGTTCCTACAAGATACCTAAGTATCCTTCTAACAGCCTTCAAGTGAGATTCCTTTGGATTGCTTTGAAACCTAGCACACAAACCAACAGAAAACACAATGTCAGGTCTACTAGCTGTTAGGTAAAGTAGAGAACCTATCATTCCTCTATAAAGAGAAGCTTCAACATCTTTTCCCTTAAGATCAGCATCTAATTTTGTAGATGGGGGAACAGGTGTATCATAAGCTTTGCTGTTCTCCATGCCGAATTTTTTCAGCAACTCTTTTAAGTACTTTTGTTGATGGATCATTATTCCATCATCCATTTGCTTAATCTGCAGCCCTAGGAAGAATCCTAGTTCTCCCATCATGCTCATTTCAAATTCACTCTGCATAAGATTAGCAAATTCATCACATAAAACCTGATTAGTAGCACCAAATAAAATATCATCAACATAAATTTGTACTACAATCAAGTGTTTCCCCCTGGTTCTTATGAACAAGGTCTTGTCTATTGTTCCCCTCTTGTAATCATTTGCCATCAAGAAATTGGACAATCTTTCATACCAAGCCCTCGGAGCTTGTTTCAACCCATATAATGCTTTGTCCAACTTGTACACATGTTGGGGGAACAGTGCATCTTCAAAACCAGGTGGCTGCTCCACATATACTTCTTCCTTTAAATATCCATTGAGGAAGGCAGTCTTAACATCCATCTGAAACAGCTTAAAATTCATGTGAGCAGCATAAGCAATTAAAATCCTAATAGCCTCTAGCCTAGCTACTGGTGCAAACGTCTCATCATAATCAATTCCTTCTTGTTGATTGTACCCTTGCACCACTAGCCTTGCTTTGTTTCTGACTATAGTACCAAGGTCATCTAACTTGTTTCTAAAGACCCATCTAGTGCCAATGACTGATCTTTCCTTGGGACGGGGAACCAGGTGCCAAACCTGGTTCCTCTGAAACTGATTTAACTCATCTTGCATAGCTAGTACCCAATCAGGATCAGTCAATGCCATTTTATAGTCAGTAGGCTCTACATTAGACAAGAAAGAATAGAAAGCACAAAAGTTTTGAAAAACATTTGTTCTCGTTTGAATCCCCTTATTTATATCACTGATTATTTGATCAGTGGGATGAGAAGATTGATATCTATAACTTTTAAAATTAAGACTGTTTTGTGCTTTCTCATTAAGTTGGGAACCAGCATGTTCATGGATCTCTCCTTCTTCTGAGGAGCCAGGAGGATTCACATTCATGCTGTTTCCTCTATCATTACTTACCTCAGGTTCAGGGGTGGTACCTTCTTCTGTTCCCCCTGAACTCATTACCTGTCTATTATTTGAGGAACCATCAGGACTTGGTTCCCCTTCAGAGTCCTCATTATCTTCATTTTCTTCTCTAGGCACTTCATCATTATCATCTGGTGGAGTATTTGGTAGGCCTAGATCTGCTTGCACTTCATCCGTGGGACCAGTATACTGGTTCCCCGTGAAATCCATCAATCCAATCACTTCATCAGGTTGTACCTGCGCAATCTCAGAAGACATGTTAAATTCATCAAAAATGACATGGACACTCTCCTCAACACGAAGAGTCCTTTTATTAAAGACTCTATATGCTTTGCTGTGAGAAGAGTATCCAAGGAAGATTCCCTCATCACTTCTAGGATCAAATTTATCAAGCTGGTCCTTCCCATTATTATGCACATAACATTTACATCCAAAAATGCGAAAATATGTAATGTTGGGCTTTCGACCTTTAAGCAGTTCATAGGGAGTCTTATTTAACTTTGGTCTAATGAGACCTCTATTCAATATATAGCAAGCAGTGTCAACAGCTTCTCCCCAAAAACTCTTTGGGAGACCACTCTCAATGAGCATCGTCCTTGCCATCTCCTCAAGAGTTCTATTCTTCCTTTCTACAACACCATTTTGTTGAGGTGTTCTAGGGGCTGAGAAGTTGTGATTAACTCCATGTTCCCTACAATAATCAATAAAGTTAGCATTATCAAATTCAGTACCATGGTCTGATCTTACCGAGACCAGCTTGTGGGTGAGCTGGTTCTCCACTTGTTTCACCAATGTTACCCATTCTTCAAACGTTTCATCCTTTGTGTGTAACATCATTACCCAAGTGTACCTAGAATAATCATCAACCATAACACAGACATATCTATGACCTCTTCGACTTTGTACTCTCATGGGACCACACAAATCAATGTGTACAAGTTCGAAGGGTCTGCTGGTACTCAAAACAGTTTTAGGCTTAAAAGAGATTTTGACCTGTTTCCCCCTTACACATTCAGAACAAACTTTATCAGCTTCATACTTAATGTTAGGAAGGCCTACAACTAAGTCACGTGTTTTAAGTTTGTTTAGAAGTGTTAGGCTAGCATGTCCAAACCTCTTATGCCAAATCCATTGATTATTGTCAGAAACAGCTTTCAAACAGATGGACTTGTCTTGAGGGATTTTATCTAAGAAGGTGATGTAAACATCATGCTTCCTGGTTCCCTCACATACAAGTTCTCCTGTTTGTGAGTTAACTATGTGACATAGGTTGGCTTGAAACTCAACTATATTACCTTTGTCACATAATTGAGAAATACTCAAGAGATTATGTTGCAAGCCTTCAACATAATAAACATCATCTATTGCGTTAGAAAGTGTCTTACCAACCTTACCTAAACCAGTGATGGTTCCCTTGCTGTTATCCCCAAAGGTGACACTTCCTCCATCAAAGGCCACTAGTGAAAGGAATTGATCTTTATCCCCGGACATGTGTCTTGAGCAACCACTGTCCAAATACCAATAGGTGTCTCCCTTCACTCTAGCCTGCAAGAGCAAATCAAACATTAGTTTTAGGAACCCAAACATACTTGGGTCCCTTTTCAACAACATTAACATCTTGTTGATCCTTTCTTCTCCATACATATTTTACACCCTTGCTGTTCTTATTAGCACTAATTTTCTTAGCTGGACATTCATGCATTTTATGTCCATTTTTACCACAATGAAAACACACATGCATCTCTTTAGTCATGACATACTTGCCTCGTTGATATTCTTTGATCCAGGTGGTTTCTCTGGGAGACCAGTTAGTCCTGGTTCTCTGTCTAATATAACCAAGACCCACTTTTCCTCTGTTTCCTCTTGATGAAGTCAGGTAATTTAAGGATTCTTGAGCATTCAATAATTTGTCCACATGTCTATGACTATCATTAAGTTCTTTTTCTCTGGTTTCAAGTGTTTTAGTTAACAATTCGTTTTTCTCTTTAAGAAAATCAAAGTTACTTTTTAAAGCTTCGAATTGTAGATTAAGCTTTGAAACCATAGAGTCAATAGACATGTCAACAACCACTGGTTGCTTGTCCTTTTTCAGTTGATTGATTTCCGCATGCAAATCACAAATATTACTTTCATACTTATCAATCGTATTACTGACATCTACACTGGTACCTGTAGGGGAAACAGTGAACTGTGCAGCTTTAAGTGAAGCAATTTCCTTGTGAGAGTTTTCCAGGTTGTAAGCCAATGTTTCAAAGGCCTTCAACAAGGAAGTTCTAGTACACGAATTTGCTTTACTTATAGCTACTGAAAAATCAAGAGTATCACTAGTGGTTGATAAGTCTCTAGGGAACCAGGAGGTCAGATCCTCTTCACCATCAATTGGTTCAAACGATCTTTCCTTTTCTAGTTCCACTTTACACTTGTCCAATTCAACCTCTAGTTCTGCTACTTGATTTTTTAGTTCATAACAGACTCCTTCTAGATGATCACAACTAGCAATAGCAATATTACATTCACCACGTTTTTCTTTTAATTCTCTTTTGCAAGTTATGTATGTTTCACTTAGTTTATAGCATTCATCTAGTAAGGAATCAATACAAGCAAGCATATTTTCTCTATCATATTCATGCATATCTTCTCTAATTTGCTCTAAGCTTACCTTGCGTTCATGTAGTACATCCTTCTTTGCCATAAAGCATTTGTTGAATGTACTGGTTCCCCCTCTGGTTCCTGGACCAGTGCTGTTTTCCTTGATGTTTGTAAAGGCAGTTAGGCAAACATCTGAGTTGGGTGATCCTTCTTCCTCATCTGACCCTGAGTCAGAGTCTCCCCACATGGAAGCTATCATGGCATTCTTGTATGCTTGTTTATCTCCGGATTTAGACTGTTTGTCATTCCACTTAGGACAATCTCGAATAAGATGTCCTTTTTCTCCACACTTGAAACATCCTGTAGAAGAAGAATTAGAGTTAGATTTTTTATAGTTTTTAAAATGCTTACCTTTGAAATTCTTTCTTTGATCTCGAAGAGATCTCTCAAATCTTTTTGCAATCATGCTAATTTCATCTTCATCATCTTCTACTGTTCCCTTAAGCGCCATGCCTTTTGCTGGTTCCTTCTCAGACTTAGAGTCAATCAGCATCTCATGAGTCATAAGGGAACCAATCAGCTGTTCCAGAGACAAGGTAGACAGATCCTTTGCTTCATATACTGCTGTTACCTTGGCTGTCCATGCATCTGTTAAACTACGCAATAATTTTCTCACAAGATCCTCGTCAGATAAATTTTTACCAAGAGATCTAAGATCATTTACAATAGTCATAAACCTACGAAAGCAATCATTGATTTTTTCATTTTTATTCATGGCAAACAATTCATATTTAGACATGATTAAATCAATTTTAGACCGTTTTACCTCACTGGTTCCCTCAAACGCAAGTTCAAGGGTGTCCCATATCTCCTTAGCACTACTGCAGCCAGATATACGATTTGTTTCGGTCTCACCTATTGCTTGTTGTAGTATTGATATTGCCTTAGCATTCTTCTCCAGCAACTTGTAATCAGCAGTGACCAATTCGCTATCTTTCTTGGGAACCTGGTTCCCCTCAACATCTGTCTTGAGAATGATATTAGGACCATTTTTAACTACGAGCCAGCATTCATAATCAATACCCATGATAACATTCTGGATCCTGTTCTTCCACCAAGCATAATTATTTCCATTAAACTTGGGTGACTTGTTGTCATAACCGATTGCACTTAATTCTTGAGTACTCATTCTTAACTCCTCTAGATGTTACTCTTTCGAGAAGCTTAGGCTCTGATACCAATTGAAGGTTCAATGGGCACTCAAGAGGGGGGGGGGGGTGAATTGAGTGTTAAGTAATCGTTGGCTAATTTTGCTTCTTTTCGGATTATGTGTGAGGAACCAGTTGTGCTGGTTCCCGTACGCAGCGGAATATAAATAAGCAATAAAGAAGACAACAAATTTAACGAAATAAAACAAAGCAATAAAGAACACAACAAATTTAACGAGGTTCAGCCAACTCAGGCCTACGTCCTCCTATCCTAAGTTCTTTATTAATCTACTCCGAAAAACAAAGACAAAGAACACTCTGCTGTTCCCTACTCCGGGAACCAGCAAACCCCACACTCTACTCCGAGTGTGCTCTCGACTTACACTCGTAAGCCAATTGTGTTTGAACTCACAAACACTCACCCAGCCTTTAACCCCTTTTTTAAAGACTCAATTCAAGAATCAAGAACTCCCCTTTGATCTCACTTCTACGAAGCTAATTAAGAGAAAAAGTTTAAGTACTAGAATGCTCTTGTATATGACTTGATGAATGGGATTAGTGCTTAAGTATATGCTCTCAAATAATTCCTCCTTTAATTTCTGGAGAGGCACACGAAATATGTGAAATAAGATGAGTTTATATAAGCTTAGATTCCTAAAACCTAGTTTCCTTAAATCACACAATCTTAGAGAATAAGATATAATGTAATTTTAGGAAAGTTTTTATCTTATTTGATTTAATCACAAAGATAGAATCAATTAAGATAAATACTCCTAGTTTTTAGGTAACCAAGAATATTTCATCTTATTTCCAGCTGCACAAAATATTTTCAAAATAATCTTTTCGAAAAAAAATCTTTTTGTAAAATCTTTTTCCAAAACGGCAGCTCGAATACAGTGAACCTGGTTCCCCGACCTGGTTCCCTGAATTGAAACATGTTATGAAACCTGTTCCAACTTTGTACCAGATTTCATATCATACTTCAATATACTTTTAAGCACTTATATAACCCAAACATGCAAGCATACTACGGAGCATATTACATGAAAACCTAGATAACATATTAAAGCATAAATCGTCTTTTCTTCATGTAATCTTCAAGACTTGAATCTTCCTTGAATACTTCTATTATGAGCAAACAATCTTTCTTCGAAATATCTTCGAAAGGCTTCTATGCTCCAAGTCTTGGAATCAACTCAACTACTGCACATGTAACATGGTTAATGCACAATAAAGAGTATGTGACTGCTTTACCACGTAGCAACCATGGAAACAGTACATACTGGTTCCCTACCAGTACATAACACTTTTATCATATAACTGTTCCCTGTATAAAGACAAGTTAGTTCAATAAGAAAACTCATGTAAGTAATAACTTGTCTGGGGAAACAGTGTTCTATGTTAGCTGGTTCCCACCAACTGTTTTCAACACTTATTAAAACCTGTTTCCCATAGCTGTTTGTCATCATTCAAAACCATCATTCAAAACCTAAGGGACTCAACAGAAACAGAGCAGTTAGTGTGCACTATTAACCCCGTGAACTATCAGAAACGGACGTTGCCGCCAAAGAAAACAAAAAAGCACATTAGAAAGGTGAAAATGACTTTATCCTTTTGTTGATTTCTTCACAACAGAATAAAATACAATATTTGATTAACAATTTTCCCTCCACAACCACAATTTAGCAAGTGGTTTTGCTGGATTCACATTTTTGACAGTAAAAGTTGCCATTTTTCTGACACATGCACAAACAAATGTCTTTGCTCATTTCATTTCTCCTTTGCATTACATTACTGTATTTGTCTGCACCCCTTCATTATTTATTACTGCACTAATGCCTAATGGTACTTAAGTCATCGACTCGGAAATTGTTTTATTGATCCTGAGCGTTAAGTCTTACCCCGTACAATGTTAGAGTCGTTATCTCTTAACAACGTCAGTGTAACATTGTCCTAGTATTCCCTTACTACAGTAGATTTAATTTACTATGTATACTCCCCAGAAATCCTGTCATAAAACACCTTAGAAAAAGCCTTAACTGTTTGGAATTTTTTTGCCAACTTTCTTGGGGAGCTCAGATGGAAAAAACTTTCAAGTGTCCATTTTTGCTCCTCCTTTTCATGATTTTGCTACAAACCCACTTCTCAAATCAGATGCCACAATCACAATTACAGGCATTTTTCACAATTCACCAGATTCTGAACTACCCATTAAACATAAACAGTTTAGACCAAAACATTGATATTTGCAGCTTTGAACCAAGCCCATATCTTACAATTGCATGTTATGAAGAAAACATTACTCAAATTCATACTCAAGGGTTTATTGGGTTTGTTCCAGTTTCAGGTAATATTTCTATGGAAGCTCTATTTGGTGCTCTTGCAGCTTTGCCAAGTTTAAAGGTCCTATCTTTGGTGTCCTTAGGTTTAAGGGGTCCTCTCCCTCAAAGTATAGGTAACTTAACTTCTCTTGAAATGTTAAATCTTAGTTCAAATCAACTGAATGGTACTATTCCTGTGGAAATTTTGGGTTTAAGAAATCTTCAAACTGTTGTATTGGATCATAATGAGTTTATTGGAGAAGTACCCTTTTGGATTGGATCACTTTCTGAATTAACTGTTCTTAGTTTAAAGAATAATTCATTAAATGGATCATTACCCACTTCATTATCAAGGTTGGAAGGGTTAAGGATTCTTCAACTTTCAATAAATAACATTAATGGTGAAGTTCCTGATCTTAGGAATTTGACTAATTTGCAAGTTCTTGATTTAGGGAACAATTCTTTAGGACCAACTTTTCCTACTTTGCATAATAAATTGGTTACTTTGGTACTAAGGAGGAATAAGTTCAGGTTTGGTATCACTGATAATATGAGCTCCTTTTATCAGCTTCAGAAGCTGGATGTTTCATATAATGAGTTTGTTGAGCCATTTATGCCGTCTTTGCTTTCGTTGCCTTCGATTGGTTATGTCAATATTGCTGGGAATAAGTTTCATGGAATGCTACTTCAGAACATGACTTGTGGTGCAGACCTGAACTTTGTGGATTTATCTTTCAATTACTTGACTGGGGATTTGCCTGCTTGTCTAAAATCAAGAAATAGAAGTCGAAATATTCATTACCGGGGTAATTGTTTGTCGAATGGGAGACAAAGGCAACACCCATATGCATTTTGTCATAATGAAGCTTTGGCAGTGGAGATTTCGCCTCACAAAGGGAAAGAAAAAGGGTCTAAAGTTGTGGTAGCCATGAGCATAGTCGGAGCAACTTCACTTGCTGGTCTTATGGTGTTGGGTGTTGGACTTGTATTCTCTAAACAATCTTTTAAAAAACCTCAAACAAGAGTTATACTTGAGAAGGTAACAATGATGTACCCTTCGAAGCTGCTTTTGGATGCAAGTAAGCAATTTTGTGGCTGCTTTACTTATACTGTTATGAGTTGTTTCATTGAGAAGAAAACCATTGTGTGTGTCGCCGACCTTTCCTAATAAGTTAAAACCTGATTTTCTGTTGTCAAAGAGCTTAGAATTCTTCTATAATGAGTGTTAATGACTTAATGGTCAATTTGGTAGGTGTTAGATTGTAAAAAGTTTTTATGTGATTATGCAAAGAAAGTCTATGGTAATGTTTCTCACCTCTAAAGTGTAAGTTTTCATAAATTTGCATTACCACTAAATAGCTACTATAGAAGTATAATGAGATGTAATGCAAATTTATACCGAATGATATAGGGGATAGAGTTTTATAACAGACATTGATGTTGAGACTTTACTTGCAAAATTATTACTATCACCACACATTCAAAATTGCCTGCGAAACAAGCTGTAAATGCAATGGGTGATAATGCGGTATGTGTGACAAAAATGAACCAGTCATTATAAACATTATCCTATACTGTAAGAAAAACATCAGTGAAGAATTTGAGTTTTGAATGGGAGGTGGTAACCACAATTATGAAAGTTACAGTTTTATTCACTCATTGTTGCAGGGGAGATCTGTCAAATGGCAAAGCTGGGACCCCTTGGTCTTCCTGCTTATCGTAACTTTCTCTTGGATGAGATTAAGGAGGCCACAGCAAACTTTGATGCGTCAAATCTAATCAGGGAAGGTTCTTCTGGTCTGGTATGAATTTCTCGACCCCATTAAATGGTTTCTCATATCAGAGTTGTTTTTGTAGATTGTATTACTAAAAAAGCATAATTTGTAGTTACTTTGTAAATAGTAAATTTGTGAATATTATTTTGTTTAGTGACACAATTATGTCCTTGATGATTATCAGGTGTACAAGGGCATACTTGCCAATGATAATCTTGTTGCCATTCAATGCTTAAAAGTGAGAAAACGGCGTGGAACACAAGCCTACACTCATGACATAGAGCTGTTATCAAAGCTTAGACATATTAATTTGGTCAGCGCTCTAGGCCATTGCTTTGAGTACAATACAGAAGACTCAACTGTAAGCAGAATATATCTTGTGTTCGAGTTAGTTACAAATGGGAACCTCAGAGATTTCATCTTTGGTAAATACTTTAACACAGTATGCTTAATGTCGTCAAAGATGCCTGTTTAATATGCTTGCTCACTTTATTTCCTGTAAATTTGTCATTCATCAAGGACAAAAGCCTACCTGGGCAAAGAGAATCACCGTTGCAGTTGAAGTTGCAAAAGGTATTCAGTTTCTCCAAACAGGGATGATGCCGGGTTTGTATTCAAACAATATCAAGACAACCAATGTCTTATTGGATCATAGCCTTCATGTGAAACTAAACAGCTATAATCTGCCTTTGTTAGCTGAAAACATGGATAAGGTATCACTCAAGAGATCATTTTTATTGTGTCTAAACTCTCAAGCTTTCATTTTGACGGGAAAAAAAAGGCTTAGAGCTGATAGTCTGACATAATGCACTTTGATTATTCTTCTAGGCCAATATGCTTCCATCCTCTGGATCCAAAGAAAATGGTAAAGCAATGTAAGTACCCAATTTTAGCCTGGCATCACATTTCAGATTATGCGATTAATCATGTGTAATTACTGCATGAAGATTTGTTCTGCAACCAAAGTCTGCAGATTTTTTTTAATCTTATTTATAAAAAAATTTGATGAATAAAATGCATCACATCTCAAGAAACAGTTATCCTGTGCTATGGGAGCATAGATTGTTGAGTATTTTTCCACGATATTGAGCCTTGTGTTGCAATGTATGTATAATATTTCATTTGCTATCCTTTACAAACAATGTTTTTTTATTTCTTGCATTCATGCAGAGTGAAGCAAGATGAAAAGAGTGATGTCTACGACTTTGGAGTGATTCTCTTGGAAATCATTGTTGGAAGAGAAATTACATCTGATAATGATATATCCGTTGTAAAAGATTTAGTAAGTTTTTTATTTCTGTGAATAAGTGATTGTGTTCTTTGTTTTTTGTCTTTTCCTATGCTCTATGCTACTTGGACTCGGCTGAAGGACATGAGTACATGTTCAAGTGCCCGAGTACTAGTAACGTAGAGCAAAGAAAAAGAATTGTCCAAGGTGATGTGTCGAAGGGTCCGGCTTGAGTACTGAAAGGTGAAATGAAAAGTCTGTAACATAGCCTATGATTCATCCATTATTATGTTATAGAACACTATTTATGGATGCTTTGTTTTTATCTGCAGTTTGAAGTTGGCATTAAGGCAGACAAGATAGCCCGAAAACAGATTTTGGATCCGGCAGTACACAAAGAGTGTCCAGACAATTCGGTGAAGACATTGATGGAACTTTGCGTAAGGTCACTTTCAAACGACCCTAATGATAGACCATCCATTGAAGATGTACTCTGGAATTTGCACTTTGCAGCTCAGATTCAGGAATCGGGCCAGGTAGATGGTTCAAGTGACAGATCCTTATCTCCTGTTTTCACTTCTCAGTGAGAATCCATCTTTAACTTCAACATTATTTGTTCTTCCTGAATCCTGACTAAGCATATATACTGGTTTTCTGTACATCATTTTCTGTAATGCTGTATATACTATCTAGAACAGAAATTTAGTAAGCTAGCAACTGAAGATATTGTAGTGCCATTTTTCTGGAATGTGGGACTTTATCATCTAAAAGGAATAATTTACCACTTACAAGTTACGACGGGGAGTAAGGTGTGGAGGAGGGATGTTGTAATACTCATGACAGCAATTATATAAGCTTGTAGTTGAATGTAATGTGTAATTCTTGTACTTGTCCTTTTTAAAAATTTATCACCTTTTTTTTCAAGCATTGAGCTTTGTTTACTTATCAGTAAAAGTGAGGATCAATATGTTGCAGTATTTGTTGGTTAGTGGTGTGCTGGGCAGACAGCCTGACAGGAATCGCTCATCAGATCCAAAATGTGGATCACCGATTATGCGACTCAGACTCACGTACTTATGTCCGACACAGTTAGATACGAAGCATAATTTCAAAAAGATTAAAAAAAAAAAAAAAAACCAAATTTCTAGTTTATAAAGTGTTCAGTGTTTGGGAGCTGATATAGTTTGTTGAGGTCAAGTGAAGAGTTTGACTGTTCGAGTAACTGATCTCCTTAATCTATTCAAGGACTATGAGGATAATCAACACTTTTGGTTTATTTGGAATCATCTTTGTAGTTTCTTACAAAGGAAAGAGATACTTGAGTTTCATATAGCATAATAATGTTAATTACATTTAATCAATAGGAGTGGATTAAACAGAAGAACAATGTTTTCCCTCAACAATCCAATACTCCATAGTAGTTAATAACTTAATACGCCATGATAGATGAAAAACGTAAAGGTAAGAACCAGCCTTTGTTCTGAAATACTGTTAAAATTCAAACAAGTGCTCAGACCTCACTACCTCAGTGCAGTGAAACTGTAGTATTTGCTTAGGCATACGCCAGACATTAGATATGGTTCAAAATACTTCGTACTACTTGTACAGAACATGGGAATTGTTTTGACAGTGAGACAATCAATGAAGCATGACAAACAGATAATCTAAAGGCATGTTTGAAAAGGGGTATTAATAACTTAATAAGGAACTTATGGAATCTAATAAAAGGTGGTAGATGGGATGAGGTGGTCGAGTTGGAGGAGCAAGGGATGCTGGCCGGAAATATTATTATCAGATTAGAGATAATGTATCTAACCTTGCGAGGTGGTGCTGTGGCAGAGTATTACTACCCTTGTTTGAAGGGTAACAAGTCCACCACTTCTTACTCCATCACTTCCACCACATTATCCATTCATTACCTCCAATTATCCAGACATGCCTTTAAAAGAGTCACATTGTTAGTACATAGAATGTGGACTCACGAACTACTGTCAATATTCTCAAGTTGAGAATCACACTATCACAGTATTTTTTTAAGTGCTTTCACGGTATCTCTGTGATCTTGAAAGAGCTACAGGATTTGCCTCCAATGCCCTCTCAACTTCTAATATTTCAGCATTTTCTTCAGGCCGGAATTGAAAAGCTCTAAACATATACCCATTCCGAATGCTATCAGCTTTACCAGATTTAATTCCTAATGTACTCCGTATAGAGCTTCTTGCAGCCTCCTCAGGATCGATAACTATTCTCAATGTCTTTGTTAAACACTTGTCATTTTTCTCTTCGTCTTGTGAATTTAGATCCCTTGAATGCTTCCTAAAACATGGAGGAGAAGTATACCCGGAACAGCCACTATTTTCAGCAGAGTTTGACAGAGATGAACTGTTGGTAAAGTTTGGAATGCAAACCCCTGGAATCAATCCCACTGTTGGACTGTTCCAAGGAACTGGCAGTGCTTCATCATTCCAATCAAAATTCGAAGGATAAGGAGTTTCCGGAGGACCCTGCATTGTATGTTGAACTTTGTTGTTTCTCATCAAAGAGCAACTCGATGAAACGAGTCTGGTTCTTTCTCTGTAGGCAATGGAAAATGTTTCTGAAAGCTTTCCAGGCTCTTCAATAGCAAGCTTATCAGACGGTGTAGTTAAAGGTAGGGGACGCGAAGATGCATGTTTACTCTTGCATTGACCTGATCGAATGGGAAGATTTTTTATAGCTCCTCCAATAGTCCAGTATCTTTGGCAACTCCAACAAAAGTGTCTAGACTTGTTAATATTACTATTGTTGAAATAGCAAAATTTTGTTTCCATGCTGTTGCAGCGTGGGCAAGACACGGGTTTATCAAGCTCTATCATGCTAGCAGCTTTGCTTGCCTCTGGAATTATGTCTGCGGCTTCAGTATATTGTTGTGCAGAAGATATGACTTCTGGATACTCTAAGCTTAAAACTCCTTTTTCATCACCAGAACTTTCATTGGTGAAGGTGTTCTCTGGTATATTGATTGTTCCAGGGGATGATACCTGATGTTCAAGAGTGATCATTTTATAATGTAAAATGATATAAACCCATAACCATATACGGAGCATAATGTACTTCGTATATTACATGGAAAATTATGACGAACACACCTTGCATTGTTCAATGTTATCAAATGTATACTATTTCTGTGCGTCCTAATTTCTTATGCATAGGACTCAGAGCTACAATTAGCATTTCTCATGATATATACTTGTATTCAACATTATAACTTTGAAGAATGCTTTAAACCAAAAAAAGATATATACCTTATCCTCGATTACCATCTTGACAAACCAAATTACTGGTTCTGGAAGTGATCAGAGGCAACATTGAATAAACGTAACAAACGAGCACAAGTTCAAGGACTTTGACAGCAATGTCAGCAAACTGCAGCAATTATATCGTGTCAAATACAGCTCAGACCACACTGCAATTGTTATAAAGATCTCTGAATTCAGAGAGAAATTAACTTCAAATGTTAAACAAAATCAACAGATAAGACCCATCAGTATACACTTCTTGCTGAAATTTAGTTTTACTAGTACTTCTACTTCCTAATGGGAGAACCTGATATGAGCAGAAGACGCGATATTTTTGGATATGACAAGCCTAGTCCTGATATGGAAAAGGCTTCGAAATCCAGAAAAATACAAACACAAGGCTTCATAGATACAAAACCTTAATGAACAAAGGAACAGAACACAGCTAGAAGTAACTATTTTTCCAATCATTCATTCCCCTTTAAGTTATATACGAGTATATCGTAACCAAAGTTAAGCCAAACAGCTTCAAAGACATCTATATACAAGCAAGATACTTCACACGGTTCACAGGCTGGTCTCTAACAACAGATCACTGTCATCAGAGTATCAGGCTATGTTTTTATCCAATTTAGAGACCTCAACTCTTAAAAAGCTTAGAATTCAATATCAGTATTTGCGCAGATTTCAGATGATACCTCAAGAATAAAATATGTAGTCAGAATTTTGTAATAACCAAAAAATAATTAAAATTTCGAGGAACATAAATAAGCCCTGCTAAACGGGTTTTCCTTGTCTCTTAAAGTTTTTCCTGTTTTGGGGATTAGAAACAGACAAAGTAGAAACCACCCTTAACTAAAATTCATATTTTTCGGTATATTAATTCATAGGTATTTCCCACCAAAAAAAAAAAAAAAAAAAACATAGGTATTCACAATCAAACATTGTCAACTTTGAGATTAACTTCTTAAGTTATATCAATCAAGAAAAACTCTAAATTTATAATTACAAATATCTTATAAACATAAATCATTCATCATCACAACCTTTTTTTTTTTTTTTTTAATTAATCATACTATAAAACAATTAACACATTAATAATTTGTGAATACATACATAACTCCATACTCCGTATATCATTAAAGAGCATATGAAGTGAAAATCATAAGCATTATTTGTAAGAAAGGAAGATAAACTTACCACAGAATTGAATCAAGCTAATGATAAAGTAAAGATGATTTCCAAAGAAATCTAAATAGCAGCATAATTGGGTTTATATCAATCTTTGGAATTTATAATCCAACAACTAAATGTGATTTTGTCAAGAATCTTAAATATGATGTGAAAGAATTTTTTTTTTTTTTTTTTTTTTTTTTTGTTGTTGTTGTTGTAAACAATAACAGCCTGTCTCTAAGTTTCAAACAGAGGAAGTCTATGGTGGCAAAGTCACTTGGTTTTTTTTCTACTGAGAAAGTCTGAGGTGGAAATATGTACATTTTTTTTTTTTTGTAAGTTTATTGTATTTTGATTAATTTAAGAATAAATAAGCTTTGATGAGTTAATACAATTTCAAATAAAATTTAAGAAACTACCATCTTCCATTATCTCATTTTTTATACTCTATATGAAATACTCGTATTTGTTAAAAATATGGTCAAAGTTTATTATCTAAATTGCAATTTTTATTAAATGTAGCAGTTTTAAGAGTCATAGAAAATACAAATACAAAAAAAAGGCCAAATGTAAAAACCAAAGTGATCCATAATTCAATAATAAAATTTCGGTCATGCTTAATCCCTCCGTCACCAATTGCTTGCCTCTTTGACATTATTTACTTGTGAAATTAATAAGAGATAAAAAAATAATTGAGAAAAATGTATTTCATGTGAGAATAAAGTTATAACCTCTATTATTAAAAATAAAAACAAACTAATTTATTAATGATATTTCCAAAAAGAATATGGAGTAAAATAAAAAGGGATGGGGAAAATTAAATAATGTCCTAGGCACTACAAATTGAGGTGAAATTTTCGATGTGAAAATTATTGATTTGAAAAAGAATATAATATGGAGTACTCCGTAGTAAATTAATAGATGTACTATCCGAATGAATCAGCAAAGCTCTAGAAAGAGGCCAGATGTGCAAGTGAGTCAGCAAAAAGGTGAAAGCTAGGCCACATAAATTTTCGTGGCTGAAATTTAGTGCTGACGTTAATTTCTTGGACACTTTTTGGCGATGTCAATGTGATGCACGATCCCCACTTTTTGAGGAATTTGGATACTCCTTTCAGTACGACTATCGTTCTTATCCATGCTATTTTTGAAGCACTTTTTAAATGTTGTGGGATAATTTAGAATGACTCAATTTTGAACTACAATCAAGTTGAGGTGTTAGAATCGAACCGATTTGAAAAAAATAATCTATTTAGAATTATAATTGATCTATTTTGATCGGAGAGATTCAAGACTCAAACCCGATATGTAACTGAACTGAATTCAATCCGAATCTCAATTTGACCCGATTTGAATGTAACCCGACACCGATTTCACCCGACTTAAACTCGATTCGAGACCGATTTGGCCAGACCTGAATTGAACCGAAATTGACTCAACAAATACCCGATTCAATTTGATTTATTTTTATCCGAGCTAATATTAACTCAACCCGATTTTAACTCGACTTGATTTTGACTTGACATGATTTCAAACCAACCTAACCTAATCTATTATTTATCATTCCTTTTTTTTTTTACTTAAATATATATTAATAAAATGATATGGAAAATTGACACGTAAATGACTTGATATTGACTTAGTAACAAGATAAAAAAAATTAATAATAATTATTACTCTGGTTTTAAAAATGGTACTAGGGATGTCAGTGGGGTGGGTCAAGTAGGAGACCCACCCCATCCCCGCCCCAGTGGGCGCGGGGATGGGTCTCGGTTTGGTGGGTGGTGGGGCGGGGATGGGGATGAAAACCATACCCTGGGGCGGGGGTGGATTTTAGGTTGTACCCGCCACATCCCCGCCCCACCCACCCGCCCCCACTTCATACCCGCCCCATCCCTGCCTTATACAAAATTCTATATTTTTGTACTATTTTGTAAAATATTTATGTAAAATATAAACTAATAATTATAATATTTTGTAATACACTTATAATATAAAACAAAAAAAAAATTGTGTAATATTAAGAATGATTTTTTTTTTTATAAAAAATCTAAATTAATTATGTAGGATTGTGTATTTGAAAGGTGGAGGTTAGGTGGGGATTAGGCGAGTCTTTGGTGGGGATTAGGTGGGAGAGAATATCCAAGTAGGGGGTGGGGCGGGGATGGTTTTGAAATTGTACCTGTCGGGGCGGGGATGGGGATGAATTTTAAACCTGCTGCGAGATGGGGATGGAGATGAAAATGTTAGATGGGGATGGGAATGCCAACATCCGCCCCACCCCATTGACATCCCTAAATAGTACTTATTTGAATACTCCCTCCATCCTATATTGGGACATCGAGGTTTACACGTAGTTAAGAAAAATTATAAGTGGGTCCATTAAAATATTTGTTTATTATATAATATATTATCTTTTGTATTTTTATTGTAAGAAAACAGCAAGTGGGGTGAGTGGGGTAGTGAGGAGATGAAAAATGTGGGAAAATATTATTTTAACTAGGCTAGTTACCGTTAGGACTGTTCATCGGTCCAAGACCGAATTGGACCGAAAATTAGAATTTTAAGAACCGAAAACTAGACCGATTAAGCTAGGATCGAACCCGGACCGGACCGAAAGAATTGGTCCAAAACCCAGATCGGACCGCTTTGGACCGATTTAAGAATTTTTTTTAAAGAACTAAATTTTTAATAAAGTTATGGAAAACACGAAATAAAGGAAAAACTATATTTTAAAATTATAGCAACTTTATAGGACAATTCTTGGTTATAGGACCGATCGGATGTCTTTTTTTGCATGTTTAGTAAAAAAAAAATTATAAAGTTAAAATTTACTAAGCTTATTAAGTATAATTTTAATTATTATTTAAGGTTTCACGCGTATTTTTAATTAAAAAAACCGGTTCGGTCCAAGACCGATTTTTATAGGGTTTTGGACTGGATCGAACCGAAAACCGGAAAAAATTAAAGAATTTCAAGACCCGAAGCCCGGACCGATTAATTCGGTCCGGTCCAGGGTTATTCGATCCATTTTTTCAATCCGGACCGATTTATGAACACCCCTAGTTACCGTGCCATGCACGGTAATCTTCAATAATTATCATTATTAAACTATCATTACTAATTAGTTTTTATTAACAAAATAATTTCTAAAAATATAGTTTACAAATTTTGAGCAAAATAAAGAATTGTATAAGGTTAACTAATGTATACAAATGAGCAAAGTTATGTCAAACACTTTTTTATAGCTATATAAATATTTGTGTTAAAGATATGTCAAACCTTTTTTATTTTAAGTAATTATATTGTATAAGGTTATGGAACTTTTGTACATAAGATTTGTTTCTTTGATAAATAAAAAATAAAATAAAATAACCTTAAGGACACATCAGAAAATGACACGTGTCATTTCTGGTGTGTCTTTTAGTAGTTATATAGCTATATTGATTGAATGATCAGTGGTCTCACTCCATATTTTTTTAATGTGTCAAGTATTGTGGGACGGACAAAAATAAAAACTGTGTCAAGTATTATGGGATGAAGGAAGTATTAAATTTGGTCAACCCAACCAAAATCAGCCAAACACGAAAGTATCTGAATAAGAATTGACTGAATATTAAACCGACCTTAGTATTCAAATTGAACTTAACAAAACCGAAATCAACCAAACCTGAACCAACCCAATACAATGTCATCAACCCAAAATTAACCCAGTCAAAGATGTTTGGAACCGATCTGAATTTGTCCGAACCGAATATGATCCGATTTGAAGTTGATCTGACTCAAACCAAAGCTGAATCCGACATATTTTGACCAAATTTAATCTGACCCGAGATGGGTTAAAAAGATATTTTGAACCGAATATACCCCAAGCCGAACAGACCCGATCCAAACTCCATTTCATTATCCAAATTGATACCTCTACACTGGACCCATTTTACTTAATCTAAATTTGTCTTAAAAAAAATAAATAAAAATAACTCTCGTATCTAAATTTCTTCCAAAAACAAAAACTTCGGAATATAAACTAACATTTCTAGTGTAAGAGAATAAATTGGTCCTGGGCAATAACTAGTTTAGTTATAAAAAATGAACATTATGAACATATGAAATTGAAATGTTCATATTTATACTCTTGTATTGTATTATGTTCATTTTTACATGTTCAATTTTAATTTTAATTTTTTTTAGACATGTTCATTTTTTATTATTAAATGGCCATTTTTTTTATGTATTTATATTTAATTTTTTTTAATGTGTTCATATATTTTAACCTAATGTTTATATTATAGGCATGGTCCGCCTATTTTAGGTGCATAAGAGTGCACTATATAACTATTGTACCTTTTAAACTGATAAGGATTGTTATGTTTGAAACATACATTTAAAAGCAATGGACACTCATATATGTAAAAAGAGTGTTGAAACCTTTTGGCTGTCTACATGTAAGTTGTCTCAAATTCAAGAAAGATGCGAGAAAAAAACCACATTATATAAATAAGAAAAAAAAAAGGTACTGCAACATAAATCAATTGGTTTTACTCCCTCCGTTTTTAAATACTTGTTCCATTTCTATTTTTGGCACTATTTATTTGTCCTACTTTGACTAATGTTTGTGATTTATATATAAGAAAAAAATATAATCTTGTAGGTACTTGTTGAAATCATCTCGATGAATAGATTATTAATTTTCAATTGTAAACATTTATACTTATTGAGAATTAAAAATATTAGTGATCAAAGAATAGCATCAACATGCGTGTTGAAGAGAAATAGAGCAAGTATTTAAAAACGGAGGGAGTAGTATGAGACTTAAATTTTTTTAACATGTAGGTGGACATCCCCTAAGATGATTATAGATTTATTACTAATTGCCTTTCTAGTTAGCTTATAATTTGAACTCACACGTAAGTGGGGTGTTGAAACTTCTTTATTTCTCACATATAAATTGTCTCACATTGAAGAAAGATGAGAGGAAAGATACCTTATAAGATATCATGCCAGATTTTCTTTCCTTGACAAAAATACACAAGGAAAAAAAAATGATGTTGTAATGTTTACAAAATGTAGGTAAAACACCATCTTAAGTTTGAGTATAATCCAATTGTTACAGGGTTACATGCCTCTATTCAGGAGCTTTTTGTGTGCCATATTCAAAAAATATAATGTCTCATTCTTAGGTTACTCTTGATCATTGGTTGGCAGTCTATAAGCTTTTTGTGTGCCATATATATTCAAAACGTGTCTCGCTCATTCTTAGGTTACTCCTGGTCATTGGCTGATAGTCTATGGTAAGCATTGCCAATTTCTTTATGTCACTATTAGCTTTCTTATTTTTGTTTCTTAACTCATTTAAAAGAGTGATTTTCTAAAATAATGTAATATAATAAATTAAATCCTTATGTCCATTGGTTTAAAGTTATTTCTCACAATACCATCCACGCAGGCTTGATTTTAAGGCTAACATTGTTTGTGGTTCTAACAAATATAGAAACTCTAATGATATTAGAGATTCTATCCATAGAACCTCTAATGGTAATAGTGATTCTTTATATAGTACCTCTAATACCATCAGTGGTTCTATGTAATTTGGTTTTACCGTACATACCATTATGTATATGTATATGTATATGTATATGTATATGTATATGTATATGTATGTATATATATATATATATATATATATATAAGTGAAAGCTAAAGTGAATGAGATAGCTTCAACTTAGAATCGTTAATGATATAAATAATACCTCTAATGATATTAGTGGTTCTATGCATAGAACCTCTAACAATATTTCTATATATAAAGCCGCCAACATTGTTAGCGGTTTTATACAAGCAAATTCCAAACCTTAAAACTGATCTTACGTGTACGGCCTTGTGGAGAATAGTTTTTAAACCGACTTATATAAGGAGTTAATTTGCATTTTGGCATTATTCAGGGTGAAATTTCAACCTCAGGTACCTTTACGAGCTGTTTGGTATGTGGGATTATGGGTTGGGAATGAGAATAATAATCCTTAGTCATCATAAACCAATGTTTGGTTGCTAGGAATTGTAATATAAAGTGGGAATAGGCTTGGGAATAATTAGTTTGTATTCCCTACATTTTATTACCTGGTCGGGGGGGGGGGGGGGAGGTAGGGGGGCAGGTAATAAATTAGGGGGAATTCCTTAAACTATTGTAGACACCCAAATGTGTCTCCCCAAAACTAAACCCAGTGATGAATACCTTTCATGTCATTAATTATCGAACGAAGAGAAAGTGTGAAAAGTCTAGTGATGAAGATATTTTTATTAAATATCTCTTCTTTCTGTTTTTGAAAATATTTATTTTCTTACCCTATTTTTAAAAAAATGTGCATTCCAGTTTAGTTTGGTCCATGATATGGGTCCAATAATGGTGTATTTGGATGAGGTTGAAAAAACCTTTCCAACGATATATTATAAGCCCAATTCCGATGAATAATGAGGAAGTTATTGCCAAAATACTAAACTGGGCTCGAACCGGATCTTACCTACGGCTCAATGATCATGTGGAGGGTCCAAAGGTCTAATTCTATTACTAAACTAATTAGGATTAATTAGAAGCTTCTATAATTTTCTAAGGATCTTAATTATCCTTTTTGAAAAGATAAGATTAAAGAATTTGAGTTAAATAAAAACTTTCCTATTATAAAAACTTTCCTTTTTTTTTAATCCTAATTCTATTTGAATTTAAAGATGTTTAAAGACAGTCAGATATTATTTTCGTGCCTCATAATCATTATCCAGCATTTATATGGTTGGATAGATCTTGAAATTATCTTTCCAATGATGTATTATAATATTAATTCCAAGCTATAACGAAAAAGATATGAATGGAATATGAAACTCTATCCAAAATTGACACTGTCCTACTATTTCGGCCATATCTTTTTATCTACAAAAGATTATAATCTTATTCTAATTGGATTAGAAATTAGACGTCAAGATCTTTCCAACGATATATTATATGACTTATTTGGACTTTTGGATCAAAAGATATGATAAAAATAAAATCCGCAAAAACTATTGTCCATCGAGTTTTATTTCGATTTGAATTCGGATTCTTTTCTTATTATTCGACCCACTTTTTTCTCTATAAACAGAGGTCATATTTCCCCTTTTTCAATCACCAATTCCCGTCAAGAAATTCTGGATTCTCTCTCTTTCTAAACCAACCCTTTCACAAACACAATTCCTCATACATTAGCACTAGACACACCTAGCCAAGTTCGAAGTTGCCTTCGCCCTAGACGTGAAAGGTTTGATATTTTTGAGGGTTTGGTCCCAAATCTCTATTTCAATTATTTAATTTAATTGTTTTAATTATTATTTTCCTTGAAGTTACTAACGCGTGTATTTTGTTATTGGAAAGAGATACAAGGCATCCAAGTAAGTGCTTTAATTGTTTTAATTGATATTTTGATATAGAAATCATGTTTAGGTTGTTATTTTGATTCCTAGTATCATGTTTAGGATGCTTTTCCTAGTATCATGTTAGGACGCTTTTCTTAGTATGATGTTTAGGATAAGAATAAATTTCTTAATTATATCAATTATGATTTCTATGATGCTTTCTATTTTCTTTCCTAATATCATGTTAGGGCTAAAGATTTGATTTTTAATGCTTAGTGACATGTAGAATTTGTTATTAATATTTTTAGTATCATGCCTAAGATCTTGCTATTATTATTAATTATGCGTTAACATGATTATGATTATTTTTATGATTTATGATTGTAATTGTTATAATTATTATTGTTGTTATGATTACTATTATTATGTTGCTTGATATGTTATTATTGTTATTGCTTGATTACGCCTTTTATGCATGTTTAAAGGGAACTTGTACTTTTAATCACGCTTAATAAGATAATTAATAATCTTGTTTAGGGATAATTTGATTATAATTCAAGTGATCGACAATAATAGTTTTATTTGTGCATTAATATTCAACCAACATAGATAAACATGTTTAGGGTAAATCTAATGACTGCATGTTAGTCAAAAAGTGCACATTCATACGAGAAGAATAAAGTAGAGGCCTATTATTAGGGCAGGTTCTTTCTCTTTTAGATTAGATTTGTACCTTCATCCCCGAATTTCCAGCCATGGTTCCAGACCTATTGGAGTTGGTGATCTCCTGGATCGTTAAGGGGTGTAACCTTCACCTTGTGAACGGTTTACAAGTTCCTAAAACTTGTTGGCGACTCTTTTGCTCTAGCTTCCTTCCCTTTGGACGCCACCATGCTTAAGTGTATGATCACAGTGGGGTTCAAGTTTGGGGTAATGCTTGAAATATTCCTTATAGTTTTTGGTTAATCCACTGGGGAGGATTTCTATTTTAATTCCTGAAATTTATTTCGGCAATGATTTAGAATGAGTGGATGAGACTTGAAAAGTTCTAAGTATTTCATGTGCGTAATTTTGATTAACATTATTGTCATATGCATAAAAAAGGTTCTCATTGGAAGGACCATCCGTAACGAGTCAAAAACATAGGATTTTTACACGTAGGAAATTTGAGGAATATCTTTCACAACTAGAATCGAAATAATGCTGCGAAAAATTGGAAAATTTTAAGAACACAGAAAGCTGCTGAGGCATGTAGGAACTGGCGTCTAGAAAACATATCATGTCGCCAAAGATATGGATCTTTCGCCGAGCGACAATTTTGTCACCTGGCGACAGGGCTATATCGCATCGATAGTCCCTGTTGGCTGGCGCTGCGTTCTTCTAATACCAAGCAAGAAATATGCGTTCTTATTTCGACCAGTTCTAGCACTGTTGGCTCGATTCTACTTCCTGATTGAGTTTTTCTCACTTTTCTGAAACCCATATGTGTTTAACATATGGACATAACCCTCTGGGAATTCATGCTCCATCTACCTGATTGAACGCTCTGAGAAACAAGGGTACATCCGAGAATGTTGAATTCACCAAACCATGGAAGCGAGTTTAACTCGCGGGGTCCCATCCACTCGCGCCAACCCTTCCAAAGGTAAGGCTTTCGCACGGTGCATCCGGACTCATAACTATGGACCCTCTTTGACTAACCCATATCCTTGAACTTTAGAGAACTAGAGCCATGGTTAGGTTGCAAACTCATTGCATCATGTTGTGACTACTTGACTACTTGTTCATCTCTTACTTGTGCATACTTATTATGTGACTAAATTAATCGTTTAGTTTGAATTGTGTTTATAAATAAGTCTTAATAAAATAATTAATGACTAAAGGAATTTTCTTAATTAATTAATTAGAGCTAAAAAATATACCTTAAATCGAGTCATAGTTCCTTTAAGTCAACCCGGATTTTTATTCCCGTATACTGCACAAGCGTCAACTTGTTTTGGTCATAGCCGGAGTTCTAGGAAGAACTACGAGTCGTACACCAATGGATCTGTAGCCCCGAGGTTTATCTTTAATTTGGCGTTGGTTTCGTCCCAATCAGAATCACAGATAAAAATTTATGACTAAAATACCACAGCTTGACCAGTTTAATGCATATACATGAGGTCCTAACTTAGTCTTTGCTTGAGTTTAGTCACATAGTCTAGCCACATGGTCATGACACGAGTCTTAACATGTCACCTATACTCACTTGTCTTAGCACACACTTTGTACATACTGTTTTCACACTATGACCATGTCTTAAGTTCATGCATGAGTCGGTTTTTTCCGAAATTTGAGTTGGGGGTACATTCTATTCCTAATTTTTTTCATATCTCTCCATCTAGATCATGTCTCCATTCTCTACATGGTTTCTCCATATCACAACCTTCATTCTTCCTACCTTCTTCCATCCATGCATGTTGAATCGAGTTTGAGTCATGTGATTGACAAAAAAAAAAGAGGGTAATGATGAAACAAATGCACAAGGCAAGCTTTTCACCAAGATTTCATTCTTTCTTCTTCTTTTTTTCAAACCCTTTCCCCAATAAGTCTAGCATAGGTACCCTTCATCCTCCTTAGGTTTATTTCTTAGAGTTTGATTTTTTTACCCTTCACGTTTTAAATAAAATGAGCATTTATTTTCTTGCATATGATCATTGCATTACATCGCATTAAAAAAAAAAAATCCATACCGAACTGAGTACAAGGTATACCAATGATTTGAGGCACCCTTTGTAGTCACATCATATCACCTTTCACCCTTCAAATATGCAATCCTTTTTTGATAAACCATTTTGAGCCTCGTCTAACGATAGACCTTTCATTTTTCAACCCATATCTACCTAACCTTGGGATGGGATGGTGTGCAACTTATGCAATTTTCAATTTCCTAAAAAGCTTGAGTGATTTCAAAATATCAAAATAAATAAAAAAAGCAATAATAAAAGTGTACAAAAGGGTAAGTGTTCCAATGTCTTTGATATGAAAACATGTCTTTGATATGAACACTTCTCAGATTGCGTCTCTTATCGAGTGCTCGGTACCGTGCTTGAGAAACATGAATGCCAAGTGAATGATAGACCGCATGATCGGGATTGCCCACACTTATCAAAATATTAAAAAAAAATGCAAAAGCAAAAAACAAAGAGAGCAAAAAATATAAAAAAGAATTCAAAAATGAAAAGCCTCAAGCATAAAAATATAAAGATTCAAAAGCAAGGTTGCACACCTTGGGGGTTTATCTAGGGTCTTGAGCCTTTATCCCTTTCTTCTATAACCTTTAGCCTAACCACGTTACAACCCTTAAAAAGACCTTTTTGAGGTGTACACACACTTGTGCGAGGTTCGGATAGAGCTACATTGAGCCTGATTCCTAACGGATACGTAGGCAACCTCACATCGAGGTGCGGCCGTAATAAAAATGCATTCGTAATTACACTCATAATTGATCATATCTAGGAAATTTCAATGCTCATCCCTTTTTATTTAGAGCTAGACTTGGGGGCTTGATCCCTACATTATTAACTTACCTAGACTAAAGAGTCACCATCATTTGGCTATTCTAAAAATAATATCTTTCCACATACTTAGCTCCTGCGTCCTAACCTTAGTGTCACTTTCACACACTGCACAGATACATGACCAAATAGTCCTTCCCTTAGGAACCCTTTGTCATGAAATCTTAACACAACTCTGAAGCATGCCTTGTCATATCAAGATCAATCATCATTGCCTCATAAAGTATGAAGTACTTAACCTCAGCTCCGCACCTAAGTTACCTAAATACTTTCATTATTGAGTCAACTACGATAGTCTAAGATGTTACAATCCTTGTACTGTGAGAGACAACGCTAATGAATTAAGCTCATTCAACATGCACCTTCAAAAACTTTGCTTCTTTATTTTTTCGCGTCTTTCTTTTTCGGGATATAGTCGGTACCCTCCACAAAAATGACGGAAAATTTTTGCTTTTTTGCATTTTCAAGTCGCACGATCACTTTACAATGCACACACGAGTCATGTACACATTGAGTCATGTCGTGTTATCATATGGAGTCAACACTATGCACACACGAGTTACACGAAGTGAGTCATCATTAAGTCAAGTTTATACCTTGAGTCATGTCAATTCAATGAGTCAAGCAACACTAAGTCTTAGGTCAACCCTAATTACATGATAAAAGTCCTATAGTCCAAAATGTAAATGCAGGCACACTAAGTCCCAGACAGATGGGTAAGCTTTACAAAAGGTTTGAAGCAAAATGATGCAAACAACTTAGCAAATCAACTAGAGTCAGCTTGATTGCAATCATATTTGATTGTCGATCGGCCTGACGACGGTCATATTAATTGATTGGGTTCCTTGGTACGCCAGTTAGCCCCAATAAGAAAATTGACATGATTAGTAGTCGGCTCGATTACAATCGCAGTAAGTGATTGACCTGACGACGATCGTCTCACTTAGCTTAAGCGCCTAAGCATTGGGTCATTACAAGCACCAAGGCATCGATTCAAAATCAAGCACTTATACGACAATTTTTCGAAGATTGGATTTTCATCCCAACTGACAATATTTCCAAAAGTGGATTGTTGCGCAACTTCTTCAACGACAAATTTTCCAAGATTGGAGTGTCATATCTGGCAAAGTTTCAAAGCGTGGATTATCGTGCTCCTTCTCAGTTTGGCAATTTTTTCCAAGTTCGGATTGTCATCTCTGGCAAGTTTTCCAATATTGGATTGTCATACACCCAGTTCCCTATGGCAAAATTTCCCAAAGGATTGTCGTAGGTCTCTACTTATTATAAATTTCGGCAAAGGTTCCTCAACGTGGATTGTCATTCATTTCCATAAGTGGCAAATTTTCCCGAAGTGGATTGTCGGTCGACTCTTTTTTTTTGCAAATGATCCAAGACGCGGATTGTCAATTGTGGCAATATTTTCCTAAAATGATTGTCGCATAGCATTGGCAAATTTCCAAGGTGGATTGCTTTCAAGAGTTATATTCCAAGATGTGGATTGTTGATCGTAGCAAAGTTCTTATGATAGATTATTAAAATTGGATTTTGGCAAATTTTCCGAGATACGGATTGTCGTTTCATCGTGGCAATATTTTCAAGGATGGATTGTTACGAAGAATTGACAACTTTCCCTAAATTGGATTTTCATACATCATACAAGAGTTGTGTTGGCAACTATTCCCAAAGAAAAGAGGATTGTCATCACCCAAAGCATCAACAACAAAATTCAAGCAGCATTAAGGATCAACAAGCGTTGATCTTCGGTAATTTTCTTTGGAATATTATCGCAACAACTGAGGATGGATTCAGGCAAAGCAATGTTCAATCATGTTCCCTGGCATGCGGAAGGTGGTCATAAGGCGATAGAAGATCGTTTTACGCAAAGCAATCTTCGATAGTATTCTCTGGCTTGCAGAAGACTACCATAGCGGAAATTGGAGGCAGTTACAGGCGTAGCAGTCTTCAGGCGGTATCCCTAGCTTGAGGAAGATCGTCAAATAAAAAAGAAGCTTTTTTCTCAGAGACGCGTGGGCATATCATTCAAAGCTCTTTGCTCAGAGACGCGTGGGCATATCATTCAAAGCTCTTTGTTCAAAGACGCGTGGACATATAAAAAAAGCTCCATTGCTCAGAGACGAGTGAACATCAAAACAACAAGATGACATTCCCTAGCTTGTGGAAGGTTGTCACAACAGAATATGCAACAAAAAATAGTTACCTCTAGAGACGTGTGCTCGACGGTGCAAGATACACGTTTCTTAACTCTTTTATCTGTTTTAACTAACGCTAGTTTGCAGGTATCAGCGTTACAAGAATGATTTAGGATCGCAGAACGTTTTGAATCATTCTTCGTCCCTATCGCTACTTTAACTTTTGTTTTCGAAACATAAGTTTCTCCAAACTCAGTCAAAGTGGGGGCTTCTGTACTTTAACTTTTGTTTTCGAAACATAAGTTTCTCCAAACTCAGTTAAAGTGGGGGCTTTTGTAGACACCCAAATGTGTCTCTCCAAAACCAAACCCAGTGATGTATACCTTTCATGTCATTGATTATCGAACGAAGCGAAAGTGTGAAAAGTCTAGTGATGAGGATTTTTTATAAAAATATCTCTTCTTTCTGTTTTTTAAATTATTTCTTTTCTTACCCTATTTTTGAAAAACATGCATTCCAATTTAGTTCGGTCCATGATATGGGTCCAATAATGGTGTAGTTGCATGGGGCTTGAAATACCTTTCCAATGATATATTATAAGCCCAATTCCGATGAATAATGAGGAAGTTATGGCCAAAATACTAAATTGGATTCGAACCGGATCTTACCTACGGTCCTATGATCATGTGGAGGGTCCAAAGGTCTAATCCTATTCCTAAACTAATTAGGATTAATTAGAATCTTCTATAATTTTCTAAAGATCTTAATTATCCTTTTTGAAAAGATAAGATTAAAGAATTTGAGTTAAATAAAAACTTTCCTTTTATAATAACTTTCCTTTTTTTTTAATCCTAATTCTATTTGAATTTAAAGATGTTAAAAGACAGCCAGATATTATTTTCGTGCCTCATAATATTTATCCAGCTTTTATATGGTTGGATAGATATTGAAATTATCTTTCCAATGATATATTATAATATTAATTCCGAGCTACAACGAAAAAGATACATGGAATATGAAACTCTATCCAAAACTGACACCGTCCTACTTGTTTCGGGTATTTTTGGATTTCCTCGGATACTGGTCACACTCTTCTGGCAACGAGACGGTCCCACCTGCAAAATAACGAATATTCCGATAAACGGAATATTCTCCTCCGACGATCAAGTCAGTGATCAGAACAGAAAAGGCTAGAGAGAGAAAGTAGAGAGAAGTGGGAGCTATTTAATGCTCTGTTGTTTGTAAAATGTCTCTATCCCCTCCCATCATAAATGATTGGGGTATTTATAGGGGTGGGACTCGTGCCCCTTTTTAGGGTTTATACCCTAGATTTGCGTGGTGTGATTGGCTGCGCAATCAGTGAATGCCACGTGTTACTCTAGGGGCGTCGTTTTACGGCTTTCATTGATATCTCTCGGGATTTGGGCCCTGACGTTGTTAGGGCTTTCTTGCGTGCTGATTAAAGAAGGAAAACATGCCCTAAACACATGGCATCTTCTCATACGACATGTGTCACCCTCTGACTGGGCCACGTGTCGCTACGAGATTGGCCTGAGACCTTAAAGGCTCTGAATTGCGTGGCATCTTCCTGTGGTGACACGTGTCACCCTATAACTGGGCACGTGTCACTATGGGATTGGTCCACGTATACAAGGTATTTTTACCCTCAACATTTGCCCCTTAGAGGGGGTGGCTCGTACGCTGACAGGCCGACTCCTCTGACCTCAAATAGCCTTGGTGCGTACAAGCGTATTAGGGTTTTGTCAGTTTTCAGTCCACTTCGGAGGGAGCTTTAGCTCTGCCAACTTCCCTTTGGACGTGCCGTTTATAAGGTCGTCTTCTTTTCCGCCTAATTTAACGGAGTTGCTCCTTGTCCCTCCAAATTCTAGGTCATATTTTCAAATTATAACCGTTCAGCTTTGTTAGGCGGGAAAGATGAATTTACTGTCTTACCCCATAAATTTTGCCTATATTTACAAGGGGTTTGACTTCATTTTGGCACTTTGGAACTTTACATTTTCTAGAGAGAAGTCAGAGCTTCTAGAGAGAGAAAGTGAGTTTTTCTTTGAATCTTCGAGAGCTCCGCCGTGCGTTTGAGTTTTCCGATCAACCTCCAAGGCTTCCAAGTTTTCAACACGTACAGAGGTAGGCCGCCTGCTTTCTTTTCCTTGCATTTTTATTTCTTTGTTCATTTAAAATCTGGCTCAACACTCGGCTTCGTCCGTTTCTCCTCATGAGGCCGACCGTTCGCCTGGGACTGAGGAGTCTAGAGAGGACGGAGACGAGTTGTCTCCTTCATGGATTGGGTCCATTTCTAGTGCGTACCAACTCACATCCACCCATTCTTCTCTGTCCCTGCAGTCGAACATGGCACGGACAAGGCAGACGCATGATCTTTATGCGGCCAGAAATCCAGACGGAAGTCTGGTGAACCCTAGGCCTCCATATGACCCAAATAATGCTAACTTAGAAACCCCTTCTTCCACTCCTACGACCGCTTCCATAGGCACTCACTGCTCGGCCGTGGAAGTAACTTCCTCGTTCGAGGAGCGCCAAAGAACTCAAGGCGCTTCTACTACGGGGGGAACGTCCGGGCGAACTCCGGGGTTGAGGTTCCCCTAATATGCCAGCTCGGTCATGGATGGGGCCGAGTTGCTACTGTGTGAAGGACCTCCTTCCTCTTCTCGGGCGGACGCTGATACGTCCGTCCCCACCCCCTCAGAACTCTTTCTCCGATATGGCAGATCGGACAGACCAAGAACGGGGGTTTCATAATGAACCGTCCGACCTTCCCCCTCGCAGAGCACCTCCTACGGGGAGTCAGGCGGCTGGTGCCAAAGATAAAGGCAAAAGGCCCCTTGAAGATATTGTCTCTCCCCAAGGCGGCTATAGTTCTAGGAGCCGCAGCTCAGCGGAAGCAGCCGATCTGGACAGAGTGTTGTCTTCCGAGTTTGGGAGCATTCCTCAGCGAGAAGAGGATGAGGTTGAGAATGCGGCCGAGGGCGAAGCGGCGACCATTGTAGGCGAAAAGGTGATCGAGGAGGATGTTGCCAATATTGACAACTTCAAGGATCCGTTCGCCTGTACGGTGGGTAGCACAACCTTGGGCTACCTGAACTACAAATTTGAGGAATACAAGGCATTCCTCCACCTTGGGGAGGGATTTGAGATCCAACCTCCAAGGAAGTCCCGCGCTCTGGCCGCTTGGGAAGAAGAGAGGCCGCGCCAAAGATCCTTTAGCGTCTACAGGGCGGCCTTAGACGTCGGACTGCGCTTCCCCCTCCATCCTTTCGTCTGCACAATCATGGACGAGTATGACATAACCCTCTTCCAGCTGATGCCAAACAGCTGGTTGAACATTTTTGGGTACTTGGTGACGTGCGTCTGCAAAGGCTTCAAACCAGACTTTGTTGTTTTCTGTGAGATGCACTCACTGACTAAGCTGGACGCGGATACGGACGGATGGTTCATCTTGAGCACCACTAGAGACTACATGATGGTGGTGGACCGCGTCTCTAAGTGGCGTGACTGGAAGCACCGATTCTACCGCATCAAGACCAAAGATGTTGAACTTAAGTTGCGGATGAATTGGTTCAATGCTGAGCCAATTCAACTTGGACGCGGGGACCTCAAGCTTGATAAGCCACCCGTCCACCCCAGCCAGGAGTACCAGCTTGAATATTTCAAAGTCAAGCGGGTGAGAAGGGACTGCAAAACTGAGTGCGTTCCAAGTAACTGGGTCCCTTTATCCAGCTGGCTGCAGGATCCCACATTTATGTCCGCCTATGGCCTGTACAAGAACATGCCCCAAGGTGGACGCATGGACACATATACATATACAGATTATTTGAGTTTGAAGAATTTTCTAACACTTTCCTTTTCTCTTTCAGCTGAGGCGTACAAGATGCTTAACCCAGAGCAGAAAGGGGAGGTCAACATGACAGAGATTGACTTGGCTCGGTACAAGGCTCGCCAGAAGCTGTACGAGCAATCTAAAGAAGTAAGTATATCCATCTTGATTTCTTCTTTTCGTCCGAGTATGCATTACGGAAGAGATCTTCTACCTAACTTGGCACGGCCTATCAATTATATTATCTTGCTCTCTTTTTACTAACCTTTGCCTCTACAGCTGGCCACTCCAACCCCTAGGTCCAAACGGAAGCAGTCGTCCCCTGCGTCCAAGACAGACAAGGATGGTAAGGCGTCCAAACAAAGGAAGACGGTCGCGTCCAAGACCACTTCCACTTCTGCGGCCAAGACGGCGTCGCGGACTGCCTCTAAGCAGTCCAAAGGAGAACAACCCCGGCTGAGCGATAGCGGGGCCTCCAAGTCCATAGATCCGGCCGCCACGCCGGGTCATGTTAGGTCCGAGAAATCGAACGATAGGGGTAAGTCGACCCCGGCAAAACCGACCGGGCCAGAATTGACTCAGTCGGCCGGTGACCAGCCTGGCCCGATGAGGGAAGAGGGTGACGAGCCTGCGCCGCCCCCGCCATTCACTTTCAACTTTCCTACCCCTCCAAGCTTCTCTAACGGTCAGTCCGAGTAATTTTTGAATTTTCTACTTCGTTTCTTCTCTTTTTTTTTTTTTTTTTTTTACTGAGCGTAAATTAAACTCTTTGCATCCGCATAAAGAAATTGCAGATGAGCTATAAATGAAGCTGCCCGAACAGTCCTTTACTGGGGCGAACAGAAAGGCCATGCGGGAAGCCATGGCCCGGGCCGTCCCTGCTGAACAGCGAGATAAGCTGCGGGGGATACATGAGGGATTCCTCGGCCCCATGATCAATTGCAGCGCTGAGGTGACTCTTACCCTCAAATGGACTTGGTCAATTTTTCACTCTTACTTTGCTAACACATTTACCCTGTACGCAACTCTTCCTGTGGCTGAATGCCTTCCTGGAATGGAAGGACAAGGAGAATGAGCGGCTGAAGCATGCCTGGGTCCAGATTCAGAAGACCCAGGATGCCATTATTGGGGAAACGACCGTCCAGCGTCGGTATTTCGAAACCCAAATCAACGCCCTGTCCGACAAGGCGGCACGGCAGGCTGAAGATTTGGTGAAGCTGGGCGAGGCCCTTCAGCAAGAGTCTGTGGTCAGAGACGCCATGAGACAGGAGAGGGATCAGGCCCTGCTAGACGGCCAGCGCTGGAGGGAAGGGTTCGAGGCCTCCGAGAAGCTTCGAAGTGATGTGGCCTTGGCCCAAAAACACTTGGAGAAGACCTTGGACGAGGCGGACGCCCTGAGAGCCGAGGTGAAAAGTTTAAAGAAGTCCGTTGAGAACTTAACTCTCCAATTGCAAACACCTCGGCCCCCAGTGCGGATGAGGTAGTCTGCATTGAGCAGAATGCTGAAGACAGGCTGGAGAGCCACTTCTTTGAGGCTTTTGAGCTTATGGTGGACGAGGGAGAAGCGACCTTTTATCAGGAACGCTTCACCAAGCGTCTTAACTTTGTCTGCCTCAAAGAAGAGGCTAAGAAGGCCGGGCAGCCTTCACCCGAGCTTGACGTCACGCCAACTACCTCAGAAGAGGAGGAAGAAGAAGGAGTGGCGGCTAGCAAAGATGGTGAGGCTGAGAGCAAGGAGGCACCTGCTGATGACGCGTCCCTTGCTGCCGTTCAAGAGCCCGGCCCAGGCCAGAGTCCAGCTTCTACTCCAGTCGCCCCGTGATTTCAGCTTTTTTCTACCTTTGTTAATTATTTTATTTTTGTTCTGTATCCGCCGCCTTTTTGTGCGATTTTATGTAAAGCACTTTGCCACCCTTTGAGCGGGCTTTTATAAATTCAGCTTTCAGATTTTGCTTCATACTTTGCAAATTTTACACTTAAGTTTTTGCATTTTCGTACGCGTACTTTTTCACGTTTTTGTATCTTCGTACAATTGGGGGGTATATGCCCCTTTATTCGGCGTTCGCCTAGTCCATATTTTGGGTGGTTTGATTGACTTTGTAGAGCTTATACCTTAGGTGGTATGACTTCTAACAAGTTAATCAAATCATAATAATGATTGCCCTTGGACTAGGTGGTACGCCGAATCAACACATTATTTGGCCGTTCAATGGGCTTTATGTGAGTTTGTCCGTTGAAACTATCGCTCGGACGCACTCAGAAAATTTCAAGTATGATCTCAACTTAAAATTTTCAAGTTTGGCTGAGCTGGAATGCCTAGGTATGCCCTTGCCCCATTAAATAGGTTTCACAGGGTACCTTACCTTTTCCGTCCGCCTTAATTAAGGGCGGACGTGTTGGGGTTTGGTGAGTCCGACTCACCGCGGAAACAAACCCAAAAACAAGACCGCACTCGCAATAAATAAAACCATAAACATAATTAAATTAATCACAAGATTAAGATAAGCTAATTACCTTTGACGCGTGCTTCGCTCCAAAATGAGCTCTTACTTGAAGCTTCAAGTCCCGCTCACACGGAGACCTCCAACGAAGTCCACCCGCACCAACACAACCGACTAGGTCCAATGTCTTGGGGTTAGCAAGACCCGACCAATAAAACCCGAGTAATTATATTGAGTTCAAAGGTTTTCACTAATTGTGATGCCTTTTCCAACTCTTACTCAAGCAACATTCCCAATGCCCATACTTGGGTATTTATAGGAAATGATGGGAGTATCATTTACTCTCCCATCAATGTGGGATAGTATGATTTTTCCATTTTATTTTAAAGCTAAAATAAAATTAATAATCAAGCTAGTAATAAATCAACAAGTGGCAATCTCATGTGAGTGGTTAGGTGAAGACCACTTGGAGAAGGGGGGGACCAAACTTGCTCCCCACTCCCTCTCCCATAACCGGCCACCTCACTCCACACACACTCAAGGACCACTAGCCACATGGCATCCACCCTTGGGCACCAAGGCAGCCAAGGTGGGCTACCATGTGCTGCTGTCCATGGCAGCCACGCCCAGCAAGCCCAGCAGGCCCAACACTTGCATGCGGGTTGCCAGGCACTGCTGGCCAGCAAGCCCAGCATGCTTGTGCGGGCTGCTGCTGGCCTTGGCCAACGCTGCTAGGCAGCAAGCAATGGCCTAGCCATGCTGCTGCTAGTTGTGGCGAGCTGGCGCGCCTAGCGTGCTAGCTGCTGCAGCTTGTTGCGGCATGGCTTGCTAGCCATTGCGCGCACAAGGCTGCGCCTAGCATGCTAGCACGCACTAGGCAGCGCCTAGCCTTGCGATGCTAGCATGGGTGCGCTAGCACGCACCAGCCAGCCTAGGCTCGGCTTGGTGCGCATGCTAGCCACCATGCTAGGCCATACGCCCTTAGCACTCGGTTTGCTTGGGCATTCCGATGCTAGGGGTATTTTGGTCTTTTGTTGATTTATTACTATTTCTCGTCTCGTCTTTCACTATTTTTCGACTCGACTTCCGACACTCGGTTTCGACGCTCTAAGCTCGAATTTCCGATGTCTAAATAAATATTACTCGGTTGACTCATTAATTCCTTCCGAATTCATTCGTCGGTTCGGTTTGTTGAATGCTTGGGTGTGACCCGAAGGGTTCAGTCAAGATTAAGCTGTAATATTAATTATTCATTAATATTACTGATCGGAAGCGGCCTCCACCCAGGCATTCCGATCACTTGACCTCACTGAATATGTTAGCTTTCTAATAATTCTGAACCCACTAACGGAATAGTACACTTGTTCGAAGGACACTATTCCTTTCAGGACGTATTCATATGACTCGGGGTCAAGTTTCCCGTCCTTATTTTATTTAATTTACTTTTGTTGTGCGACCGAGTTGCTATGTTGCAAGCAACCTACTCGCAAATTTCACGCGGCTTATCCGTATAAGTTATGACCGTGCAAATAAGCATAAATTACATGGAAAAAGAATATAACAATGTTTGACTTTTCATTAATTTGTCAACATTACATTGTTGTGGCCTTACGGCTTACATTGCTCGGTCAACAGACCTAGCTGTATACACAACTTTTGGCTAAGTACTTAAACTTAAACATAATATCTCTTCAGATTGTCAGTGTTCCATGTACGCGGAATGGGTCGGCCGTTCATGGCTTCAAGACGGTAAATCCCATCTCGGTCCTCTTCCCTGACTCGATACGGCCCTTCCCAATTTGGGGTCAGCTTCCCATCCTCATTTGCTCGTCCCACAGCCTCCATCTTCCTTAGGACCAGATCTCTCAATTTTATCGGCCGCTTTGACACTCGGCGATTGTACGCCCTTGTCATCAGTAGACGATAGATTTCGTGTCTAAGCGCCGCGTTGCCCCTAGCTTCAGGAAGGAAGTCTAGGACGGTCTACATGTCTTCCCAATTGGCCACTTCATCATATAAAATCACCCTAAGGGTGGGCTCATACATTTCAATTGGAAGCACAGCCTCGGCACCATAGACCAAGAAGAAGGGGGTTTCTCCTGTGGAACTCTTGGCCGTGGTTCGTATGGACCACAACACATTGACTAACTCATCAGCCCATAAGCCGCCTGCCCTTTCAAGCTTGCGCTTAATTCCATTGGAGATCAACTTGTTGTATGCCTCTACCTGACCATTGGCTTGTGGTCGGCCGACTGAAGCAAAGCAATGAGCTATGCCTTGGTCCTCCAACCATTCTTTGAGTTGAGGCGTTTCGAACTAGGGTCCATTGTCGAACACCATAGATTGAGGAACGCCAAAGCGTGTAATGATACTCTTCCATATGAAAGCTGAAACATCCGTCCACTTGATGCCCCGAACAGCCTCAGCCTCTACCCACTTTTGTGAAGTAGTCTACTGCTACAAACATATACCGCCTTTGATCGGACGCTGGTGTGTACGGTCCTAAAATTTCCATCCCCCATTTGGCAAAGGGGAGCAGACTGCTGATGGCCGAAAGACTGTTGGCAGGACGGTTGATCAAGGTTGCAAACCTCTGGCACTTGTCACACTTCTTTACCATTTCCATGGCGTCCGAATTTAAGCTCGGCCAGTAGTAACCCAGGCGGGCAGCCTTTTTCAGCCAAAGCTCGTCCTCCAATGTGAGAGCCGCACTGCCCCTGGTGAAGATCGTCCAAGACATCATGCCCTCTCTCAGGAGTGATACATTTCAGGTACGGCTTCACAAATGCCTTTTTAAACAACTCTCCTTGCTTAATTTCAAACCAGGCCGCTCTCTTTTTTATCAGCCAGCTTTCTTTAGGATCGGCCGGGAGTAATCCGTCCTTTAGGTAAGATATGATCCCGTCCATCCAAGTGGAGCTTCTATCAATGATATGTACTGGTTCAGCGTCAATACTCCTCTTTTCTTTTACTTCCCAAAACACCGACCTGGGAGTATCACATTATGATGAGGATGCTAACTTAGAGAGGGCGTCCGCCTGATGATTAGACGAACGAGGAACCTGCTGTAGAGTAAAATGATCTAGGCTCTTGGCCTCCTCTTTTACAATCTTCAAGTATTTTATCATAGCCGGCTCCCTCGCCTCGAAGTCTCCATTCACCTGGCCGACTACAAGTATGGAGTCCGAGCATACATCAATTTTTGTCGCTCCTGCCGCCTTACACATTCTAAGGCTGGCCAAGAGGGCTTCGTACTCGGCCTCATTATTAGAGGCTTGAAACTGAAATCTCATAGCTTACTCAAACTTATCTCCCTCATGAGACAGGCATATAACACCTGCACTGCAACCAGTAGCTGTCGCGCTACCATCCACGAACACTTTCTAGATCTGGTCTCCGGCCGTCTGAAGATCCGGCCGAGTCATTTCAGCTAAAAAATCAGCAAAAGCTTGCCCCTTAATTGCTTTTCTTGGCTCAAATGTAATATCAAAGCCTCTCATTTCCAAGGCCCATTTAAGCATACGACCGCTTGCCTCTAGAGTAGAAAATGGCTTCTTCAGAGGTTGGTCTGTGTAGACCACAATTGAATGTGCCAAGAAGTATGGTCGCAGCTTTTTCGATGCCATGTATAATGTTGTAGACACCCATTTGTGTCTCCCCAAAACCAAACCCGGTGATGAGTACCTTTCACGTCGAATCATAATCGAATGAAACGAAAGTGTGGAAAGGTCTGGTGTTGCGGAAAGTTTTATTTCTTTTCTCTTCTCCCTGTTTTGGAAAACTTTATTTTAAGAAAACAGCCAATCCAGTTTGGTTGGTCCATGATATGTGTCTAATAGTGGTGTAGTTGGATGGGGCTTGCAAAGACCTTTCCAACGATATATTATAAGCCCAATTCCGATGAATATTGAGGAATTTATGGCCAATTTACTAAACTGGGCCTGGTTTGAGTTTTAAGTACGGCCCAATGATCTAGGGGAGGGCCTAATATGATTTATCATTCCTAATGTAATTAGGAATGGTTTTAGTCTTCTAGAACATTCTAGAAGGGTCTTATCATTCTTAATTCAATTAGGATTCTTCAGAGTTTTAATTAGATCAAATAGCATTTTCGACTGAAATTATATTATTTTATCTTCCAGTACGGGAATTTTATCAGAATTTCGAAAACGCGTTGAAATCCAAATTGGCGTCCAACCCCAGGCCTTGGCGCTTGGAATCAGGATTGGCGCCAGACGCCAGTCATTGGCGCCTGGCGCTAGCCACTGGTCCTAGCGCCAATGAGCCAGGGCTGGCGCCAAGATGATTTTGTGGTTTTCAGACTCTGTTTTGATAAATTACCTTTTTTGGCTGATTTTCTCTATAAATATCGTATCAAAAACTCCGTTTTCATCATCAATTACCATTCATTAATCTTCATCATTCATCATCTACATCTATTATCCACCAATTCTCTTTATTCTTAAGTCTTCATCAACTATCTTCATCATTCACCAATTAGCATTCATCTACAGTCAAATAATCCTTTTCATTCATCTCTTTTCATCAATTTTCATCAACATTCTTTAGCATTCTTTCTTTCTTGCTTTTTCATACAAAATTCCGCATTCATTAGATCTAGAAACACCTAGCCATATTCGAGGTTGCCTTCGCCCTAGACGTGAAAGGTTTTAATTTATGAGGGTTTGGTCCCAAATCTCTCTTTCAATTATTCAATTTAATTGTTTTGATTATTATTTTCTTTGAAGTTACTAACGCGTGTATTTTGTTATTAGAAAGAGGTACGAGGCATCCAAGTAAGTGCTTTAATTGATTAATTGATATTATGATGTAGAAATCATGTTTATATTGTTATTATGATATTGCTAGTATCATGTCTAGGGTAATTTTAATATCAAGTATGATTAAAAGTATGATGCCTTTTATTCTCTTCCTAATATTTATGATTGTTAGTATCATGTTAGGGTTAAAGAGTTGATTTTTATTGCTTAGTGACATGCTAGGGTTTGTTATTAATCTTGTTAGTATCATGCCTAGGATCTTGCTATGCTTTAACATGATTATGATTATGATTGATATTATTGTTATTAATGATGTTGATTATTATTTATTATGTTGCTTGATACATATTATTTTATATTGTTATTGCTTGATCACCTTTTATTGCATGTTTAAAGGGAATTGGTACTTGCAATCGCGCTTAATAAGATATTTAATAATCTTGTTAGGTTAATTGTCATTATAATTCAAGTGATCGCCAATAATAGTTTATTTGTGCATTAAATTCAACCAACATAGATTAAACAGGTTTAGGGTTAATCCTATTGATTGTATGTTAGTCAGAAAGCGCACATGAATACGATCAGAATAAAGTAGAGGCCTATTATTAGGGCAGGTTCAATCTCTTTTAGGTTGGATTTGTACCATCATCCCCGAACCCTTATTTGGTTCATGACCTTATGGAGTTGACGATCTCTTGGATCGTTAAGGGGTGTAACCTTCATCCTATGAACGGTTTACAAGTTCCTTAAAAAATTATTGGCGACTCTTTTGCTCTATCTTCTTCCCTTTTGGACGCCACCGTACTTTAGTGTATGATAACAGTGGGGTTCAAGTTAGTGGAATTTTTAAAGGCTTGAAATTATTCCCTACAAATGACAAGCCAAATTTTTCAATAGGGTGATACCTTAGCTCAGCGTTATGTAGCACGTGGCTAATAAAGTAGACAAGGATCTGGCGGCCGTCCCGTTCAGCAAGTAGGACGGCACTTAAGGAGTGTTAAGAGATGGCAAGATAGATAAATAGCTTCTCGCTCTTAAGTGGATTGACAAGCCAAGGCAATGTCTATAGATGGCCTTTTAGCTGTACGAAGGCTTCCTCGGCCTCCTCTGTCCACTCGAACATGGCTTTCTTTTTTATGGTTTGAAAGAAATAGCGGCACTTATCCCCTGATCTTGACAGAAATCTACCAAGCGCGGCCAAATAGCCGGTCAATCTTTGGACTTCTTTAATTGTCCTTGGTGACTTCATGTCCATGACGGCTTGGATTTTTTCAGGGTTGGCCTCAATTCCACGCTGATCAATTAAAAATCCGAGAAATTTTCCGGACTCAACACCAAAGACACATTTCTTTGGATTTAACATCATCTTATGTCGCTTGAGTTCGGTGAAAGTTTCTCGTAGGTCCTTCAAATGGTCGGCCGACTCTTTTGACTTGACAATCATGTCATCAATGTACGCCTCCATATTCCGGCCGAGCTGATCTCTGAAGACTGTATTAACAAGTCGTTGAAAGGTAGCTGGGGCATTCTTAAGGCCGAATGGCATAACTTTGTTACAATACTACCCCTGCTCAGTTACGAACGCTGTTTTCTCTTGATCTTCTTCCCATAATGGAATTTGATGGAATCCGGAGTATGCGTCCATAAAACTCATCAGGACATGCCCGACCGTCGAATCAACCAGGCGGTCGATTTTGGGCAACGGAAAGCTATCCTTAGGGCATGCCCTGTTTAGATCGGTGTAATCCACACACATTCTCCAAGTTCCATTCGGCTTCTTCACAAGGACCACATTGGCCACCCATTCTGGGTAATAACATTGCCGAATGAAACCGGCGTCCAGAAGCTTTTTGACTTTTGCTGCAGCCGCCTGATTCCTCTCTTCTCCGTGATTCCTTTTCTTCTGGCGGACAGGTTTAATGGCCGGGTTTACACCCAACTTATGCACGGCCGGGTCAGGGCTTATACCTGGCATCTCGTCGACATCAAATGCAAATACATCTTTGAACTTTCTCAATAATTGAATTAACTCATCCCCAAGCACACCCAAAGCTATAGGGCCCACACTAACCGTCCGACCTGGTTGATCGGGGTCAAGCACTATATCTTGGTGGCTGCCGTCCGGCTGAGGTCGTAAGTCCTCTGGCCGACCGACAGTCATTATCTGCTATGCTTGCTCTATCTTGGCCGCCTTACGCTTCTGGCCGACCTGGTGTGTTGGGAGTGAGGTTCCTTCTTCTTTTGGCTCGGACGATTTTGGTCCGCGCGTTGTAGGCTTAACCGCCAAACGATTACATTCCTTTGCCATCTTCTGGCTTCCTTGGATTGTACCTATTTTCCCATCCATCTCTCAAACTTTAGAAGCATTAGGTGAGGCACAATGACCGCTTTTGCTGCATTCAGTGTAGGGCGGCCGAGTATGACATTATATCTAGTCAGTTCTTCCACGACCAAGAAGCGGACAACCATATCCCTTCCTTCCCCTTTTTGCCCAAATCGGACAGGTAAGTCTATCCGCCCCACCGGGTGGATGACATTCCCCCCAAATCCGACCAACGGGTGAGTGATGTCCTAGAGAGCATCCTCTAGGAAGCTTAGATTCTTCAAGGCGGCCAGGCTGATGATATCAGCCGCGCTACCCGTGTCGATCAATATTCATCTGACCTTCAAATTGGCTATCTTCATAATGAATACCATGGGATCATTGTGTAAGACTTTGACCTCCCCCAGATCGGCTTCACTAATGATTACTTCGGGGAAGTGTTCGGCCTTTGCTGAGTCCATTTGCATCACCTTTCCCAAGTTGCGGGCGTCCTGCTTGATCCCTTTCATAGTGGGGCCGCCTGAGGCAAATCCTCCTGATATCACGGCCACAAAACCTGAATCAGTGTTGTTGCCATCATCTTCCTTATCTTTGTTCTTATCATTCTTCTGTCTTTGCTCGGACGTGTTGTTTGTCCGTGTGTAAGTGAATTTGGACTTCATCACATACGAATTCAGCATGCCCTTCTCGGCTAGCTTGTCCAGCAGTCTCTTCAAGTTGATACAATCGTTTGTGTCATGTCCCACGTCCCTGTGGTAATGACAATACTTGTTCTTGTTCCTATACTGAGTCGGGCCTCTCAGCGGCTGTGGCTTCTCAAATTCAAACTTATCCTTGATTTCCATCAAGATAGAATAACAATCCTTATTGAATTCAAACTGAGGCTCGTACGCCTTGACCTTCTTGGACTTCTATGGCTGGGCATCAGCCACCCAGACTTCCTTTCTCTTTTTTCCTTCTTTCTTTTGGTCGGCCGAGTCTTGTTGAGAAGGTTTTTTCTCAGCCCCTTGGCCGGCGCTTCTGATTTCGTGAGCGAACAAAAGTCCGTCGCCTTAATATAAGCTTCGGCTTCCCGCAAAACACCTGCGTATGTCCGAATCTTTTTCCTTACCAGGTCAAATTTAAAACCATTGTGCCTTAATCCCCAGAGAAATTCAAAGTAAGCCATTTCGTCCGGCAGATTATGAATTTGGGTTTTTTCTTGGTTAAATCGTTGGATGTACGAGCGTAGGCCCTCATTCTTTCCTTGGACGATTGTCGTCAAGTTAAGGCTAGTCTTTCGAGGCGGTATGTTGTATGAAAAATTTCCCACAAATAGCAAATTAAGAGAGTAGTAAAACAATTGATACATCCGGCCGGCAAACTGTTGAACCAATCCTGCGCCACACCTTTCAGAGTGGTCGGGAAACATTTGCACCAAGTAGCGTCATCTACGCTTTGCAAGTACATCATGTTCCTATACGAGGTGTTGTGCTCTTCTGGGTTGTCCGTGCCATCATAGGCTCCTACAAGTACACTCTTCACCTTTGGCGGCTGAGAGGCATTAAAAATATCTTGAGAAAACGGGGGCGGCTTATCTCCTAGAGTAAGTAGGCACATCTGCCAATCGATGGGTTGTGGTAGCACGGATGGTCCAGCTAGGTAGGGATCCTGTCCGTACACCTGCCCGTATGGCCCATATTGTCCGTATGCCTGGGGGTTCAGCTGCATCAAGCCATTGAACCCCTGAGGAGGTTGAAATTGCAGTGATTGGGCTGGAATAGGAGTTGGAGCTTGAAAGACTGGAATAGGAGTTGGAGTGCGGACCGCCTGACTTCCGCTAGAGATGGTCGTGTTGGTATGTTGGGAAAGAGAATGATGTGAAAAATCATCCGGCATAGTTGGGGTTGAGGCCGTGTCTGAGTAGGCGGCGCGCTCCCGCTGCTTATGCCGAAGGTAATCCCTTGCGTCCTTCCATCGTCTAGACAGCTCAGGCTCGTCTCTTCGAGGCTGCCTACCCCTCCCCCCAGTCGATTGCGTTTTCGCCAGCAAGTTAGAGAAATTAGTCCGTGGCACTCTCGGGGTCCTTCTAGTCGGCCTTCTAAAGGAATGTTTCCAGCTCCGTTGCATGGACCGCTTTGCTGTGCGTCTTCTTTGGAGCCCTCTGTTCCTCTCTCCTGGGCGGCTGCCTAGAGGCAGAGGCTCCATTGTTTTCAATCTCTTTTCTGAGTTTGTTAAGCGCGACCTTAAGAGTGGCTGCGGTAACAGGAGGGTCATCAGCTTCTTGAAATGTGGCTATCAGAGGATCGCTAGTACGGATTAAATCCTCTACATTTCCATCCTCGCCTAGATTAGGTGTCTGACAGTCTATCGCCATAACGTACGAGTATCCCCACAGACGGCGCCAAATGTTTCGGGTATTTTTTGGATTTCCTCGGATACTGGTCACGCTCTTCTGGCAACGAAACGGTCCCACCTGCAAAATAACGAATATTCCGATAAACGAAATATTCACCTCCGACGATCAAGTCAGTGATCAGAACGGAAAAGGCTAGAGAGAGAAAGTAGAGAGAAGTGGGAGCTATTTAATGCTCTGTTGTTTGTAAAATGTCTCTATCACCTCCCATCATAAATGATTGGGGTATTTATAGGGGTGGGACTCTTGCCCCTTTTTAGGGTTTATACCCTACATTTGCGTGGCGAGATTGGCTTCCCAATCAGTGAATGCCACGTGTTACTCTGGGGGCGCCGTTTTACGACTTTCATTGATATCTCTCGGGATTTGGGCCCTGACGTTGTTAGGGCTTTCTTGCGTGCTGATTAAAGAGGGAACACATGCCCTAAACACGTGGCATCTTCTCATGACGAAATGTGTCACCCTCTGACTAGGCCACGTGTCGCTACGAGATTGGCCTGAGACCTTAAAGGCTCCGAATTGCGTGGCATCTTCCCGTGGTGACACGTGTCACCCTATAACTGGGCCACGTGTCACTATGGGATTGGTCCATGTATACAAGGTATTTTTACCCTCAACACTACTATTTCGGCCATATCTTTTTATCTACAAAAGATTTTAATCTTATTCCAATTGCTTTGGAAATTAGACTTCAATATCTTTCCAACTATATTATATGACTTATTTGGACATCTGAATCAAAAGATATGATAAAAACAAAATCCGCAAAAACTGCTGTCCATCGAGTTTTATTTTGATTCGAATTCGGATTCATTTCTTATTTTTCGACCCTCTTTTTTCTCTATAAATAGAGGTCATATTTCCCCTTTTTCAATCACCAATTCTCGTCAAGAAATTCTTGATTCTCTCTCTTTCTAAACCAACCCTTTCACAAATACAATTCATCATACATTAGCACTAGACACACCTAGCCAAGTTCGAAGTTGCCTTCGCCCTAGACGTGAAAGGTTTGATATTTCTGAGGGTTTGGTCCCAAATCTCTATTTCGATTATTTAATTTAATTATTTTAATTATTATTTTTCTTGAAGTTACTAACGCGTGTATTTTGTTATTAGAAAGAGATACAAGGCATCCAAGTAAGTGCTTTAATTGTTTTAATTGATATTTTGATATAGAAATCATGTTTAGGTTGTTATTTTGATTCCTAGTATCATGTTTAGGATGCTTTTCTTAGTATCGTGTTAGGATGCTTTTCTTAGTATGATGTTTAAGGTAAGAATAAATTTCTTAATTATATCAATTATGATTTCTATGATGCTTTCTATTTTCTTTCCTAATATCATGTTAGTATCATGTTAGGGCTAAAGATTTGATTTTTAATGCTTAGTGTCATGTTAGGATTTGTTATTAATCTTGTCAGTATCATGCCTAGGATCTTGCTATTATTATTATGCTTTAACATGATTATGATTATTTTTATGATTGATGATTGTAATTGTTATAATTATTATTGTTGTTATGATTATTATTATTATGTTGTTTGATATATTATTATTGTTATTGTTTGATCACGCCTTTTATACATGTTTAAAGGGAATTTGTACTTTTAATTACGCTTAATAAGATAATTAATAATCTTGTTTAGGGATAATTTGATTATAATTCAAGTGATCGCCTTTTATACATGAATGCTTTTTTTGAGTGTGAACGAGTTTAGGGACTTTGGTCAGAGCTTGATTGCTGCGAACTATGTAATCTAGACAAGATGGATACTGCGTGCAATTTGGTGGTGAGCTCGAATAAACTACAGACTGAAAAGAAAATACGAGGCATTTACCTCATGTGGGGTATTTGGCTTGACCGCAATCAGAGAGTTTTCCAGGGTAAGAGTACTCCAAACTCTGTGTTAATTGCTCGGGTTTTAAGATGGGCAGAAGAAAATGAGAAGTACAGCAAGGTTATCTATTCGACCCCTGCTGCTGGTTAGAGGAGCAGCTCGAAGACCTAGGTGGCACCCCCTGCTTACTGGGTGAAAATTAGCACTGATGCAACGTTGACAGAGGAAGGATGGGTAGGGGTGGGTGTTGTAGCTCGAGATAACCTTGGCAAGGTTGTTTTTTCAGCTTGTAAACGCTAGAAGGCTTGGTGGCACATCGAAGTTGCAGAAGCTAAAGCCATTAGTTTTGCTTTGAAGTTGGGCAGTAGCTTTGGATGCAGGAGAATCATCATCGAATCTGATTGTCAAGTTGTCACCAGTCGTTTATCAAAAGGTGCTTCTCACTTGACTGAACTGGATGCTGTACTTGGGGATGCACTGAAGCTGAGCACCTCTTTCGAACAAGTCTGCTGGTCTCATGTGCGGCGTGAAGGAAATGAAGTGGCTCATCATCTTGCACGATTTATTCCTTTCAAAGTAGAGCAAATGAGGGAGAATTGTGTCCCTTTGGAAGTGTCTCCCTATGTACTCATGGATTCCCTTATCAATAAATGAGTTTTAAGCTTTGCTCTCCGTCAAAAAAAAAAGATTAGATTTGTACCTTCATCCCCGAACTTCCAGTCATGGTTCCAGACCTATTGGAGTTGACGATCTTCTGGATCGTTAAGGAGTGTAACCTTCACCCTGTGAACGGTTTACAAGTTCCTTAAACTTGTTGGCGACTCTTTTACTCTAGCTTCCTTCTCTTTGGACGCCACCATGCTTAAGTGTATGATCACAGTGAGGTTCAAGTTTGGGGTAATGCTTGAAATATTCCCTACAACTATTAAAGGACAATACTACCCCTTCTTTTATGACATTATTTCTTTTAATATGCGATGTTAGAAGCGAAATTTTGCTTTTAAACCCTCTACTATTCTCACACACCAAATACAAGATTTAAAATTTCTTAATCTTGTATCCAAAATGTGTCAAACAAGGGATTGAGATTATTTGATGAATTCTCACCTATCAATTACCACTCCACTCCTCCCCTATATCCCCCAAATTCCCATTCCTTTTCCCATGTGCCAAATGCCCAATTAGTCCTTGAGGACTCAAGGAATTTGTGGGCTCCACTTGTGTACAACACTTAAAAATTATAAAGTCATTTTTGAGCCCGCTTGTGTTCAACACTGAATAATTAAAAAGTCTTATAAAAAAAGTGTCACTAATTTCCGTACACACCTCTTTGGCCCACTACAATCTACTTTCCTAATTTCCTTCTAGGTGCATTAAGTCTCACGTGCCAACGTCTTACCTTTTTTTTATTTAACTTTTGTGGGTGAATTACCCAGTTCCCAATTCGTAAACATTGATTTGGTTTTTACTCCAACACCTCTGTACACACCCCCACCATTAATCTTTTAATCTCAAAAGCTTCTACCATTTTCATGGAATTTCACCTTTTCAAAATACCTCAATTGTAATTGTACTTTATTATAATTAGAAAGATGGATGGAGAATTTGATTATGAAGGGATCAATGATAATAAATTTTCGGAGTTTTTTTGGCTAGATGATTTGCAGAATGTAATAGAAGAGAATGACCATGAAAACTACAATTCTTTACATTCTCATATTCATGGTAACAATTTTCAATCTTGTTTTATTTTTTACAAGCATATTTGTAATTAAGGGTTGAGTTTCACCCAGTTTTACAATAAAATTAATCTAGGGGTTTTAAGGGAAATTTTCATAATTCTTGATAATGAGTCAAGTTGATTCCAATATTGTTATACCTTTGTTTTAAATTAGTTTATTTGTAAACTATATGTCTCAATTTCAAATTTGAGATAATCATAGTTGTTAATTTAAGATATTTAATATTTTATAATATCAGATTGATTATAAAATGTAATTATTATTTTTTTTTGAAGAAAAAAGATGTCTTTTTTTTTGAACAAAAAAAATGTCATTTATGAAAAAAAAAATAATCAAACTTGACTCATAGTAGAATCCTACTGCTAGTATGCTAGAAATACTTAATACTTGTTTAAAAATTAGAACAAACAAAATCTACTACCAAAAAACAGGAAAAAAAAAGTAATAAAAGAAAATAGATTAATTACTAAAATTAAATACATAAAGCAAAGAAAAAGTCAAATATCAATTTACTTTCTCACGTGCAAAGTTGTGAGATTTGATTATGGGGTGTGCGGTTATCAATTTAGGGTGTACGGAAATCAGTAGCCTAAATATTTAAAAGGAAAATTTTTCAAAATAAGTTAACCTTTATGCGGTTAGTTTAAAATAAGTTAATCTTTTTATTTACTAAGAATAAGTCAAACTTTATACAATATCTTCCAAAAATAAGTCATCACCTGTTGATTATGAGGGTAGCCAGTTGTTTAAGTTAAGTATGCTACATGTCATAATAAGATTGGTTCCTTTTAAAGTTTTAATTAAAATAATTTTTGATCAATTTCTTTTTTTTTTTCTTTAAAAACCCCTCCCCACAACTTAGAACAACTCCCCACCCACTCGTCAACCACAGCCACAAGTCCACAACTCACCAGCCGGCACATCATCCCCCACCATCGCCGATCCTATTCTCTCTTTCCCCTCCTGCTGACTGTCGTAGCCTCTACTCCTCCCCACTCTCTATTTTTCTTTGTTTTTTGTAACTTTCTTCGTGAGGTTTTTTCACGGTTTGTGTTAGGGTTTTGTTTTAGGATAGGGATGGGTTTCAATGGTTAGGGTTTGTTACACTGATGTTTTGGTGGTTAGGGTGTGGATTTGAGATGGGTATTGGTGGAAGTGAGGTGGATTTCGATGTGGGTCTACGACTTTGGGTTGGTTTTCATTGATGAAGGTTGGCGTTTAGGGAGAGGGGAAAGAAAGGGGCAAGTGGGGGAGAAATGAGATCGGGTGGCGCTCAGGAAGGGGGGGAAAAGAAAGGGTTAGGGGTAGGAAGGGTTAGCGGTTAGTGGACAAAGAAAGAAATGAATGGGGTGGCGACGATGGTCTGTGCGGTGGCCGACGAGGCTTGGGGGTGTGGGCTGGTGAGTAGTGGGATTTTTTTTATTTTTTAGTTATTTAATGATTAATTAAAATAAATAAGTTTTTAAGGAAAAAAAATAAAAGAAAATAACTTGTTGTAGGTCATTTGACCTATTCTAAGAAAATACCCCTTAAAAATTCACTTATTTTTAGTTAATTGAACAGTTAGCTTATTTTTAGTTAATCGCATAAAGGTTAACTTATTTTTGACAATCCTATTTATAATAAGGAGGAAAACATTGTGGGGTCCGTTGTCATAATTTGTCTAACATTTGTGTTAATTATGTCAAAATTCGATGATAGTAGGAATTTTCTTATTCTTCCCCCCTAATTCACAACATTATTATTTTCAAATATTTACTCTTTCCGTTAGAGCTGTCAACAGCTGACCCGACCTGAAATACCAGCCCCGAACCCAAAAAATGGTGTCCCGAACCCGATATGACCTGACCTGAAACCAACCCTAGACCTGAGTTAACCCTAGTATTTGAGACCCGAACCCGAACATGAGCCAGCCTGATCGAAGATGACCCGACTTTAACATAACCCGTTAATTATTGATCTGAACCGAACCCAACCTAAACCGAGATTGACCCAATCCTGTTTTAACCCATCAAAACCCGAATCACCCCGATCTGGTATTAAAATGACCCGAATACAACCCGGCCTGTTAATAACCCGACCCGAATCCGATCTGTTACTAACCTAACCCGAAATTCAACTCGATTTGTGACTAACCCGACCCGAATTCAACACGACTTATTATTGACCCAACCTAGGCCAAATTCAACCCGAATTGATCTTGACCCATTTCAAACTTAATCTAACCTGTTATATATTGATCTGACTCGATTTCAAATCACTTTGAATTCAATTTAGACCACCTTATTAATATTGATCAAAGTATAGTTATATAGTTAAGTTGTCACTGATTATGTATATCATATCTAAACTTATTTGTACTTATTAAATCGAGTTTAAACTTAACAGAAATTATTTCTCTTACAATAACTAAAGAAATTGATAATGATTGAACTTCAACGTCATTACACGAACTGCTAACAAACCGATACAAAAAATATACCTGGACCCTATATGACTCGACCTAAAGTCAAAATCAACCCGATTAACCCAACATTTGAGATTTGAACCCAAACATGACCCGAATTCGGATGGAAATGACCCAACCTGATTGTAATAACCAGCAATTTATTGACTTCAATTGAACCCTACTTGAACTTGGTAATAACCTGACTTGAAAATGACCCGACCTGATTATAACCCGTAAAATTATTGACTTGAACCGAACCTGAATCGAACCCAAGAATGTTCCAAATTGATTATAACCCGCTAATTATTGACTTGAACCGAACCTGACTCGAACCCAAGAATGACCCTAACTCGTTTTAACCCGTGAAAACCGAAATTTAACCTCACCCAAATGTAACCCAACCTAAATCCGATCCAAACCTGATAAGATTTATGACCCGACATGACCCGACTCAAGCATGACCCAACCCGAACCTAACCCGCATAGGTTACAACAATAACCCGAATTGACCCGATCCAAGTTGACCCAACTCACACTTATCCGACCCAAACCGACCTGTTTACCGAATTAACAGCTCTACCCTCCGTGTTTTAATAAGTTTTACACCTTGACCGGCACATGGTTTTAGGCAATTTAATTGATTTAAATAAAATAAGAGGTAAGTGGGGTTGTTAGAATATTAAAAAAATAGTGGGGTTAATAGTTTATTGAAAAATAATGAATGTGAGAGGAAATATATAATTAAAAATAAGTAGAAGTGAGTTTAGGTGGGGACAATGAGAGGAGAGAGATATAATATTTAAATGTAAATTTTTGCCAAAAAAATAAAGTGTAACATTTATTAAAATACGGAGGTAGTATTCTTTTTTCACACAATAAAAATCCGAAAAAGAATTTATATGTGTGTGTGTGTGTGTGTGTGTATGTATATGTATATGTATATGTGTGTGTGTGTGTGTATATGTATATGTATTGGAATCCTTCTAATTCATTGTTATGAGTTTTGTAACTTTAAGGTAAAATTAGAAAATAATACCACAAATTTCTCAAAAATTTGATTATAACATCAAAAAATATCAAATTTTTATCATAACACCACAAAAAAAAAAACCCAAAAATTATATTTCACCACCACCTAACGGATTTTTGGATGGAACCCGTTAGTGGGGCTCACACTAGACATTGTCACTCAACAATTCGTTTAACAAAAAGATAAATAAATTAAAAACAAAAATTAAAAAAAACCTAAACCCTAACCCTAACCCAGCCCCACGACAAGAACCACCTGCCTAAGTCACCAATAGCCTAAACCTAATCTCCGTCACCCCTGAATCGCCACCAAAACTCTCTGAACCGCTGCTGGAACCCCATGGCCCCATCAAAAGTTGTCACTTCACCAATTCCCCCCTTTTGGACCCCTTCCCTAAAAATACCCCAGACCCTGCAACCACCAGACACACCGCACCGATGAAACATACCCTAGCTGACCACCAGCAAGAAGCATCACCGTAGCCGCAGAAAAACGACCATGGAAACCCTTTACCCTCAAACGGCCGAAATCAACCAAGGAAATTCAGAATGGTCAATTTCCATGGCTAATTTGGATGTTTCAAGGTCCTTTCTCTAGAGAAAAGAATGAGATTTTGTTCAGAGCATGAAGAAAGTGTGGAAGGTAGAAGGGGTGGTTTCACACAGTGGTCCGAAAGCGTTGGGTTGGTTTTTCGTGAGGGAGAGAAAGGGGAAGCGCTAAGTCTCTAGTTTTAGGGATGGTGGTTTGTAGGGAATATTTCAAGCATTCCACACTTGAGTCCCACTATGATCATACACTTAAGCATTGTGGGGTCGAAAGGGAAGGAAGTTAGAGTAAAAGAGTCGCCAACATGTTTTAGGAACTTGTAAACCGTTCATAAGGTGAAGGTTACACCCCTTCATGATCCATGAGATCGCTAAATCCATAGTGGTCTGGAACCATGACTGGATATTCGGGGATGAAGGTACAAATCCAACCTAAAAGAGATTAAACCTGCCCTAAAAATAGGCCTCTACTTTATTCTTTTCATATTCATGTGCGCTTTCTAACTAACATGCAATCAATATATTAATTCTAAACCTTTTTAATCTATGTTGGTTGAATATAAATGCACATACAAAACTATTATTGGCGATCACTTGAATTATAATCATATTAGCCTAAACAAGATTATTAATTATCTTATTAAGCGTGATTACAAGTACAAATTCCCTTTAATCCTGCGAGAGAGGGCGTGATCAAGCAATAACAATAATATATATCAAGCAACATAATAACAATAATCATCATCATCATCATAATAATATTCTCATCAAAGCATAATAATATTAGCAAGATCCTAGGCATGATACTAACAAGATTAATAACAAATCCTAGCATGTCACTAAACATTAAAGATCAAAGTTTTATCCCTAACATGATACTAACATGATAGAAAGAAGTAGGAAGCAACCTAAACATGATACTAGAAACATACATGATATTAGAAATATTAGTTATTACCCTAAACATGATATTAGGAATCATAAAGACATCCTAACATGATACTAGGAATTAATAAAACAATCTAAGCATGCTTTCTATAGAAAAGGAATAATTAAATTACTTGCTTCGATGCCTCGTATCTCTTTCTAATAACAAAATACACGCGTTAGTAACTTTAAGGAAAATATAAAATAATAAATCTAATCAAAGAATTGAAATAGGATTTGGGACCAAACCCTCAGAAATTATAAACATTTCACGTCTAGGGCGAAGGCAACTTAAAGTCTTGTGAATGAGGTATTTTAAATTTTGAAAATGTCTAGGCTTAGAAAAAGAATAGAGAGAGAATAAGCTTTAGCTTAGAGAGAGAAGAGAGATGATTGGTGATCAAGCTTGCTGATTGTTGGTGAATAAAAACGAGGAAATACGACCTTATTTATAGAGAAAATAGTCCGGAAATGATAAAATAGAGTCAGAATTTGAATTGGAATAAGATTGACCCATGTCGCCAGCGGCAGAGCCCAGTGCAAAATGACAACTATCACGGATGGCAACAGGCCCTTCCGCTTAGCGACATGCTCTTCTGTTTGGCGAAAGCTTTTTCGTTTGGCGCTGATTAAAAGATAAACGCGCTTTTGTACGGAATCCTCTTTTTGATATAATTAAGTAATTAAACTCCGTTTTTATCAATTTAAAATCAGATTTTATCACATTAAAACACTTGTTTTTATTTCAAACCAAAATCCTCATTTTTCTAAAAATATAGTTATCAATCCTAACTTGTTAGAACTCAAAATAACCTTCTAGAGTATTCTAGAAAATTAGAATCAATCCTAATAATTTTAGGAGTAATAATTAATGGGCCTCCACTAGATCATTGGTCCATAAAACCATTTTAAAACCTATTTAGTATTTGTACCACAACTTCCTCATTATTCATCGAAATTGGGCTTATAATATGTAATTGGAAAGCTCTTTACGAGCTCAATCCAACTACACTATTATTGGACGCTTATCATAGACCAAGCTAAATTGGACTGGCTATTTTCATAAATAGAGTAGATTTTTGAAAACAAAAAGAAAGATTTTACTAAAACAACTGCATCACAAGTCTTTTCACTCTTTCACTTTATTCGATAATCAAGCGACGTGAAAATTATTCATCATTGGGTTTGGTTTTTTGGGAGACACATTTGGGTGTCTATAGAAGCCCCCACTTTGAGTGAGTTTGGAGATACACATGTTTCGAAAACAAAAGTCAAAGTAGCGATTGGGACGGAGAATGATTCAGAAGGTTTTGTGATCCTAAATCATTCTTGTAATGCCGATACCTGCAAACTAGCGTTAGTCTAACATATAAAATATTTAAGAGATGCGTATCTTGAACCGCCGAGCACACGTCTCCGGAGTAACTAATTTTGTTGTTGCATGCTGTTGTGACAACCTCCACAGTGCCTCGTGAATGCCATCGTTGAAGACCGCTGTTTGTACCCATCCTCGATTGTTTGTGACAATCCTCCACATCCTAGGGAACATCGTCAAAGGTAGGGGTGTACACCGGTCCAAAACCGGACCGGACCTGGACCGGACCTGTTTGGACCGGGGACCTGAATTGGGTAATTATGAAGACCGGGGACCGGACCTGAATTAACAGGTCCGGTTCCGGGCCAGACCTGAAAAATCAGGTCCGGTCTGGGTTTGGACCTGAATGGACCTGTTTTGTGTCTTTTTCGTTTTTTTTTTTTTTAATACAAAACCTGTTGGACCTGCATATGGACCTGCATATGGACCTGTTTTGTGATTTTTAGACCTGTTGCATAATTTAATAATTACATACAAACCAAAATTATCAATTACAAAACTACATAAAGTCTATAAAGTCCCGATTCTCAAACACCAAAAATACAAATGAGTCCACCGAAAATACAAATAAGTCCACGAAAAGTCATAAAATTACATAAATTCTCTTAAGTCTCAACTCTCAACTCTCAAGTACTAGGATTCTAGGAATACATAAATTCTCCAACGAGTTGTTTTCCCCTTGATCGCGTGATTCACACTAATGAGTCCACGAAAACAACTTCATCGTCTACATCGTTAGATTCACCACGTTGCACCTCTAAATAAAATACAATATAGAATATATTAATGATTGATAACGATGAAATAATAAATTTGGTGTAACAAAATTTCAAATACATTAAATTATTACTACCTTTCTCTATTTCCTCTAACTCTTTCAAATTTTCTTCCACATCAACAATTGGCACTTCCTTAGCTCTAAGCCAATCTTGTGTGCAAAGTAACGCTTGAACCATCTTCAATACAAAAATATTACACAAATATGTATAAACAAAGTCATATTAAGATATAAACAAACTTGATTTTATAAAATAAAAAGATAACGATGCATTACCTTAGGAGTCAAAGAACTCCGAAATGGATCTAGAGTACGACCTCCCGTACTAAAAGCAGATTCCGATGCAACGGTCGACAATGGGATGGCTAGTATGTCACGTGCCATGCGATTAAGAATCACATAACGTTGACCATTCTTACCCCACCATGTCAATGCATCTTGTTCTTCCTCCTCCGGCCCTAATTGATCATTTAAGTACCTATCCAACTCACTTATCGCATACCCACTTGTCCCCTTCAATCGTTTTGCTCTTTCTTTTAGTTTCCTCACATAATCGGAACCCACTCCTTTACTATTATCAATATCCATTGACATATTATCTCCACAATCTGGAATATTAGAAGTAGCATACATTTTTCTATATTCCTCAAATAAAGAGTAAGCGAACTCCTTCACATCATTAGCAAGTTTTGTACCCTTTTCCGGTCCATGCATATCCGTTAGTGTCAATTCAACAATGACCATCTTAGAGTGAGGGTCGAGAAGAAGAGCAACATAAATGAACTTATTCATCTTATCCACATCCCCCCAATACTTATCAAACTTTTTTTTCATTGCAATGGCCATGGCTTGAAAATTCAAGTCCTCACTTTGTTCCCAATTATTCAACATATCATACATAGAAGCAATTTCTCCTAAACCTTTATTAGCTGTCACATAATGGGAACCAGAAATTCGTTTAGTTAACAGATAAAACCCCCCTAGAAACAAAACCAACCTCTCCACTTTTTCCCAATCTTCGGGTTCGGGAGGCCTTTCATTGTCATTCAAATCCTCTCCATCAGGAAGAGATAACCCACTAAAAACACGTCGAAACTTCAAAGCCGTTTCCAACATTATGTATGTGGAGTTCCAACGAGTGGGGACATCAAAGGATAAAGAAGATTTTGAATCTATGTTTGCTTTTTGCACAAGATCTTTGAATCTAAGTATTCTTGCAGGGGAATTCTTAACATATTTCACAGCATTTCTAACTCTATCAATGCACACACCATGTTCTCTAATACCATCCCACACAATTAAATTAATGATATGAGCAATGCATCTAACATGAAGATTTTTTCCATCATTTATACATCCTGTTCTTCTAACCATTCTACTCAAGTGTGCACAAGCAACATCATTTGAAGAAGCATTATCAACAGTGACAGTAAAAAGTTTATCATCAATACCCCAATACTCTAAACATGCCTCAACTGCTTTTCCAATAGCCTCTCCTTTATGACTAGAAATTGGACAAAAATTTATGATCTTTTTATTCAATTTCCAGTCATTATCAATGAAATGAGCTGTAAGACACATATAATTAATTCTTTGTATTGAAGTCCAAGTATCAGTGGTCACAGAAATTCTTTGACATGTCTTAAACATTTCTCTCAATTTCTCTTTTTCACTATAATACAACTTTAAACAATCACGAGCAATGGTAACACGAGATGGAATGTGAAATTGTGGACATGCAACTTGCACAAAGTGCCTAAAACCGGGTTTTTCCACATGCTTAAATGGTAACTCATCAACAATAATCATGTGAATCAATGCCTCTCTAACATCATTCAAGTTAATAATCCTACTCCCACACTTTAATTCACTACTCTCATGTTCTTGATCAAAATACAATTTAGTTTGCTTTTCTTTGCCCTTTTCTTTTTCTATATTAATAGGATTACCGAGACATGATTCTGCATGGTTTTTAACATTTTTTGAACCATTAAGATTACCATCAGCAGCAAAAGTTTTAGGACAGAACTTACATTCAGCTCGTAGTTTTCCATTCTCGACGTACTCTAAGTAATATTTCCAATACTCAGCTTTCCTCTTACTTTTTCTGTTCCATATATATTCCCGCCCCGCTTTTAGCTTCTTATCAGGAGGCAAAGTAGATTGCAATTCTTCCATATCCTTTTCAGAAAGTGGCTGTGACGTTTGTTCAGAAAAAGAAGCAGACCGTTTGGATTGAGAGCTCTCCATCTACAATATAATTATATACAATATAAGTAATTTTAAAGTAACAATTATATACACATACCATTTTATAAAAAAAATTTAAGAGCAACTTACATTGCAAGAATAAGAATCCGTGGTTCCTTGACTTCCTTCACTCCCTGCAAGAATAAAAACAAAAATCAAGATCCCAGTTCTGTTGATTTCCTGATAACATAAAATAATACCATTTTCAATCTCAACATCAATAAGAAAAAAAACCTCTGAAATGTTAGAAACGGCCCTGTCTTTATCGATATACACCAATAATCATGGTGTTGAAGAACAAGATGAAAAGAATGATGGGGAATTTCAGGGTAATGGTGATTTTAGTTTTATGAAACCAAACATGGATTTAATCAAAGAAGAAGGTGATGATTTGGGTGAAATTGTTGGTGGGTTTGAGAAGAAATTAGATGTTGAAGATGATGAACCACCACCTAGTCCACCTATGTACCTTGCTTCTGAAAGAGTTGATTGATGAATTTCCTAATCATCCTTTAATTCTGAAAAAGTATGCTCAGTTTCTACAGGTCAGATTTTATGATGCCTTTGTTATAATATGCTTTGCTGTAAATGTGTGTTGTTTCTGAAGGAAATAAATATAATTTTGGTAAGGAACTGTTATGAGTTTTGTATGATACTCTGTATGCTCTCTGTCTCTGATGCTTTAATTCTCAAATTCACATCACCCAATTCTTCTTTTCCTGAACTTTTTAAACCATTAGTTCAATATCATAGACACCAAGTCATTCAGATTAGGTCAGTAGTGGGTTCCAAAAAATATATCCTTCAGCTCTCAAAATCAAATCACAGACAATAAATTCAATGTAATATCTTGCTCTATTCCCTGTTCTATTAAAATATCATCTCGTGTTCACTGCAAAGTTAAGTCCTTGATGTTAAGTTCATTATGAAATCAAAATAATTTCTACCTTTCTCTCAATTTCTAATTTTGAAATCAAAATAATTGCATTTTCTCTAATTTCAAAGTCCAACCAAAAGGAGTCTAAGAAATTCAGGTACTAAAACGATACGAAAATAGTCAATTTAAATCAATTTTGCACTGTTACTTGGACAACGTTTGACTAATTCAATTGAAAATTTTAAATTTAAAGACAAAAGGCTCAAGTTTATTGATTCATAACTCCTAGCCTATTAAGTTCAAGAAAATACGAAGTAATTTTGCTTGGTTTTTCCAAAAACCTCTAGAACACGCACAAACACTCCAACAAGATATTAGGCCTTAAAAATTTTGAGCCATACCCAACAACTATTGATAATCATGAACAAATACATTGTAAAACATATAAATTCTAACACTTAATTCATTATTTCGAATACAAAATACCCAAACATAATTAGATAATTTAGATTTACATTAAAAAAAAAATAACTTACCGGAGAAATGGAAAATCGCGCAGTAGTTGTCTCATGCGGTGGTCGGTGGGCGCCTGGACTTCGCCTGAGAGAGTGAGGAAGGCAGGAGGTGTCGGCGGTGGGCGTTGCCGCGGTGGGCTGAGACTTGCGTGACTGCGTCTGCGTGAGGGAGAGGGGGAGACAGGCAGACAGCCTGTTGTTTGTTAGGGTTAGAATGAAATGAAAGAGAATTCAAGCGTCACTCAAGGCCTCAAGCTGTCAAGCATTATTTTTTTTTTTTTTTTTTTTTTTTTTTTTTTTAAAAATACAATTTTTCCGGGTTTCAGGTCCGGACCTGAAAACCCCGGGTTTAGACCGGGTCCGGACCGGAACCGGGAACCTTGATTTTTAAGGACCGGGACCGGACCTGAATCAACAGGTCCGGGTCAGGTCCGGTCCGGATCAGGTCGGTTCAGGTCCGGTTTCAGGTCCGGTCCAGTTTTTGTACACCCCTAGTCAAAGGTGACTGCTTGTAGCCATCTTCAGCTTTGTTGAGACAATTTTCTCGTCCTAAAAATATCGTCGAAGACCACTGCTTGTAGTTGTCTTCAGTTTGTCGGTGCTTTGCTTGTTGAGTCGTTGCTTGTAATTTTGTTGTACGTTTGCTATTGATGTTCACTCGTCAATAAATAATGGAGGGTCGAATGATATGTCCACGTGTCTATGAACAAAAGAGCTTGATGAAGGATGTTCACTCGTCTCTAAACAAAGGAGCTTAAAGGAGATGTCCACGCGTCTCTAAACAAAAGATCTTTGAATGCTATGCCCACGCGTGTCCGAGAAAAAGAGCTTGAAAGTAATGTACACGCGTCTTTGAACAAAAGATCTTTGAACGCCTAAATGTTTGTTGAGATCGTTCGGTTGGCTGCGAACACGAGCTTTGCTGAATGGTTGTATCCTGTAAAATCAAAAGATTGCCAAACGACATTGCTAGTGTTTTTCTTAGGGTTGACCAAAGGCTTGACTGATTGCTTTGACTTGAGGTTGACTCAAGGTGTTTTGACTTACTTGACACGACATGAATTGTGTGTGCATTGTATTGTGATGTGCTTGACTCAAAATGTAGAAAAGTAAAAATTTTCTGTCTTTTTTATGGAGGGTACCGACTTTCTCCCTAAAAAGAAAGACACAAAAAGGAATCGAAGTGAGTGTTTGATTGTTTACGGTGCATATTGAATGAGTTTAGTCAAATGAATGTGTTAATGTTGTATCTCATAGTGCAAGGATTGATTAATCCTTTTCGATGATGAAAGTATTTAGGTAACTTAGGCACGGAGGCTAAGTACTTCATACTTTGTGATGATGATTACAGTGATGAATGATTTTGATATGACAAGGCGTGCTTCGAAGTTGTGTTAAAATTTCATGACAATAGGTTCCTAAAGGCAGGGTCGTAACCAAAAAATTTTTGAAGGGGTGGCCGGCCTAATTGATAATGTAAAAAAATACCTCGAAAAGTCATAAATGCGTATGTAATTGGGTAAAAAATTCAACATAAACCATTAAAATAAAAAGATATGAAATTTGAATTACAAAAAAAAAAAAATCACTTAACACGAGCTCTCCTAGGTTTCATAGAATAAAATTCATCTATTATTGACTTTATTTCAAATTTTCCAGCAATCTCCTTTTCGATATACACTAGTAAGTAATTGGCAAGAAAGTCATCTTCCATTTTGTTTCGAAGACTAGTTTTCACAATTTTCATTACCGAGAAAGCTCTTTCTGTAGTTGCTATGCTAACCGGAAGAGTTAAAATAAGTCGAATCAATCTATCAACTAATGGATAAGCAACTGATTTCCTAGTCTCCACCAAACTTCTACACAAATCAGTAATGGTACTCAAGTCCTTCATAATTGGGTGATTAGGAACATCAAAATAAAATTATTTAAGTTGATACTTCAAATGCGATTTTTCATACTCATAAAAGTCCTCAGAATAGTATTTCTCTGCAAGGAGACAAATATTTTCCACATTAAAGTGTTTATATCCATCAATAAGACTCAAATACGCACTTAAAGTGAGTAGCTCTGTTGTTCGTTCACTAAAGCGACTATTTGTTGATCTACGGTTGTATTAAACACATCCACCCGATAATAATGCTCCACTGTTATGGTATCTTTGCTGCCCCGAGATCGAATTATTTCAGAATAAGCAACTTGCATATCTAGTACTTGAGTATCATGTTTAAGGCAGAATGATTGTACTTTTGTAAAAGAGATTCCCAACCGTTATCTTTGTAATTCTGAATCAAGGATTTTGTACCAACAATTAAATGCAGAGCATTTAAAATGTCTTGTGATTTATGTTGCAAAGCTCGACAAAGACCATCTGTATATCTGTAGGGAATATTTCAAGCATTACCCCAAACTTGAATCCCACTGTGATCATACACTTAAGCATGGCGGCGTCCAAAGGGAAGGAAGCTAGAGTAAAAGATTCGCCAACAAGTTTTAGGAACTTGTAAACCGTTCACAGGGTGAAGGTTACACCCCTTAACGATCCATGAGATCATAAACTCCAATAGGTCTGGAACCAAGACTGGAAGTTCGGGGATGAAGGTACAAACTTAATCTAAAAGAGAAAAAACCTGCCCTAATAATAGGCCTCTACTTTATTCTTCTCGTATTCATGTGCGCTTTTTTACTAACATGCAATCAATAGGTTTACCCTAAACCTGTTTATCTATGTTGGTTGAATATTAATGCACAAGCAAAACTATAATTGGCGATCACTTGAATTATAATCAAATTATCCCTAAACAAGATTAATAATTATCTTATTAAGCGTGATTACAAGTACAAATTCCCTTTAAACATGCATAAAAGACGTGATCAAGAAATAACAATAATAATAAACATCAAGCAACATAAATCATAATAATAAAAATAATCATCATAATAATAATAATCATAATAATTATAATAATCATAATTAAATTAATCATGTTAAAGCATAATATTAATAGCAAGATCCTAGGCATGATACTAACAAAATTAATAACAAACCCTAGCATGTCACTAATAAAAAAGATCAAAGCTTTTACCTAACATGATACTAACATGATATTAGGAAAGAAAGTAGGAAGCATCATAGAAATCATAATTGATATATGAAACTTAATTATTACCCTAAACATGATACTAGGAAGCAATAAAACATCCTAACATGATACTAGGAATCAAAATAACAATCTAAGCATGATTTCTATATCAAAAGATCAATAAAACAGTTAAAGTACTTACTTTGATACCTCGTACCTCTTTCTAATAACAAAATACACACGTTAGTAACTTCAAGGAAAATATAATAAATCAAACAATTAAATTAAATAATTGAAATAGAGATTTGGGACCAAACCCTTAGAAATATCAAACCTTTCACGTCTAGGACGAAGGCAACTTCGAACTTGGTTAGGTGTGTCTAGAACTAATGTATGAGGAATTTTGAGAGAGGGAAGGTTTAGAAAAAAAATAGAGAAAGAAGGAAAGCTTCTAGCTTAGAAAGAGAGAAGAATTAGAGAATTCTAGTTATTGAAAAACGGAGGTCCAAGGACCCTATCTATAAGAAAATAGTCTAAAATCGAATCAGAGTTCAAAAAGGAATAAAACACCTCCCTGTCGCCAGCGACAGGGCCGTCGCCAGGCGACAAACCTGTCGTTTGGTGATGTAGAAGGTTTTTAACGCGCTTTCAACGCGGAATCTATTTCTCGATAAAATTGAGTCGTAAAATCCATGTTAAGGGTAAAATCGTATTTTCGTATAAAATACTTCTTTTATTCCAAATAAAACTCATAAAACATAATTATCAATCCTAATCCTATTAGGATTTAAGAGAACATCTAGAAGATTCTAGAAGACTATAATCAATCATAATAACTTTAGGAATGATAATTCATAATAGGCCCTCCTCTATATCATTGGGCCGCATATAAAAATCATACCGGGCCTAATTTAGCATTTTAGCCATAACTTCCTCATTATTCATCGGAATTGGGATTATAATATATCTTTGGAAAGCTCTTTTCAAACCCCATCCAACTAAACCATTATTGGACCCTCTTCGTGGACCAAACTGAACTGGACTGGCTATTTTCATAAAATAGAGCAAGGTTTTCGAAAATAGACCACAACATCAGACTTTTCACACTTCACTTCATTCGATTATGACTCGACGTGAAAGGTACTCATTACTGGGTTTGGTTTTTGGGGAGACACAAATGGGTGTCTACAATATCCCATAAGATCTTCCATAAGGAGTAAAATAAATACAAAATCAAATGCTACCAACTTTTTTAGAGCAGATTTAGCATCCCCGTGTTGAGAATATGATACCCAACAATCAATGGCTATTTTTTCAAGGATTGAGCGAGTTGCATTGTACATTTTTAATAGATTATAAATTGACTTATAATGAGATCTCCATCTAGTATCCCCAGGACATTGCAACGTGCCAATTTGGTTCAATCCTTTCCTTGTTTTAACCTCCTCAATCTCAATCAAATTCTCCAATTCAGCTATTTAGCTAGCTTGTAACTCATCATGACATTTAGAAGAAGAGCTAACAGTGTTAACAATAAAAATTAAATCCTTAAAAAAATCATGTACCTCGGCTACTTCCCTTGTTGTAGCAATAAGAGCTAATTGTAATTGATGTGCTAGACAATGTACATAGTAAGCATAGCGACATTCTTCCATGAACAAAGCCTTTAAGCCATTCCATTCTCCTTGCATATTACTAGAACCATCATAACCTTGTCCTCTAAGGTTTTGAATGCTCAACTCATGGTTAGATAAAACAATAGAAATTTCTTCTTTAAGAGTTTTAGAGGTAGTATCTTTGACATGTACTAGCTCAAAAATCCGCTCTCTTAAATAACCATTTTTTGACGACAAAAAAAAATAGCCATATGTTCTCTTTTACATATGTCTCGAGATTCATCAACAATACTACAATACTTTGAATCACCAATTTCCTCACGAATATCTTTTTGCACTTTGTTAGCAAATACCTGTAGAATCTCTTTTTGAATTGCAGGAGATGTATTTAGCATTTTGTGGTGCATTGTCCATCACAACATTACATACATCTTTATTATACGATCTAAGAGTTTTAACATCTCTAAAAAGTTTCCTTGATTTTTTGACTTTGCTTTCATCATGTCCTCTGAATGCACAATTTTGGAATGTAAGCCACCGCACCACTTCAATTGAAGTTTTTATTCTTAAACGATTATCTTCAATCATTTGTGGATTAGGTTTTTCAAATGCCTGAATGTGACCTCCAGTTTTCTTCAAATTCTCCCAACATAAAGCTGAATATCCATGAGTTGAATTGGTATCTTTCCCCATATGAGATAATAAAGAACAATCTTTACCCCCAACCTTCTTCCAATGTTTGAATCCTTGAACTGTAAAAACATGTGATCTGGATTTTCCTAATGGGTCTTTTGAAAAAAGGAAACATAGAAAACAATAAGTTGCATCTGTAGTAGGAGAATACTCTAGCCAAGGAAATTTCTTAAACCAATTAGATTGGAATCGGCGTGGTTGATCTATCTGACCCGAAGAAGGGTATTGAGATTAGTGAAATTGATAAGGCCCATAATTTACGTATGCATTGACAATATCTTCCTGCTCCTTTGAAGGGTAACTATCAATTGATTTACGTAGACCCGGATCACACATCAAAACTGTGTTTCCAATATTAAATGTAGGTTGAACGGTATATGGATTTGTTGATTGTTCATTATGGGTCTCCGGATTTACATCAACATTCGTTTCGAAAGTCACGTTAGTGGATGGGTCTTCAATGTTTAATTCAGAAGGAGGTTTTGCTTTCGAAAAGTAAGAGTCAATTGTTTTCTTATTCACATTTCAACCTAGAAAAATTAATATTATTTTGATCAATTGCATACTAAAATAATACATAGTACTCCCTCCGTTTTTAAATACTTGCTCCATTTCTCCATGCGCCAAGTTTTAGGAGAAATTAGAGAAAGTAATAGAATATGGAGGTAGTGGGGTAGGTGAAAGAATAAAAAATTATAAAAAGAAAAAGTAGTGGAGAGAATTAGAGGAGAGAGAATATGAAATTAATAAAATATAATTTATGTTGGATCCACTATGTGAGAGAAATAAATTAAATATTGTAAAATCTTTCCAAATAAGGACATGGAGCAAGTATTTAACTGCCGAGAAAGGAAAGTGGAACAAGTATTTTAAAACAAAGGGAGTATAATTAAGTTATAATAGTTATTTATATAATCTAATGTTAATTGCTTAAGTGATTATGTAAAACTAATACATGTATTTAAAAATAAAATAATAAAAATTTCAACAATAAAAAAAAAAAAAAAAAAAAAACTGAAAACGTACCTGGTGGACGACAGAAGCTGAAGAATTGAAAGGTTAGGGAATAGGGATGTATGTGTATTGTGAAGTATACAATGGGTAAAAAGTTGTTTTAATAATTGTAAAAAATACATAATCCTATATGCGCCCATATATATATAGAGTAATAGAGAAAAGTACTTTTCACTTTATGATGTTTGATTTTCACTTTATGATGTTTGATAGAAAAGTAATAAAATAATATTTAAGGATTATAAAAAAGTGGAGTCAAGATTCTTTCCTTTTTTGGTTGTGTGATTTAGCCGACTAATGTGGGGCTTTTATTTTTCTTTTTTCTTTTTTTTTTTAAAAAAAATTTGGGTCTAGTATTATTTTTATTTTTTTTGCCAAGGAGGTGGCCATGGCCCACCCAACCCCCCTAATTCCGCCCCTGCCTAAGGAAAGGATTATTTATCCATGTATCTGTGATGTGTGTGAAAGTGACACTAAGTCTAAGCTGCAAAGGCTAAGTGTATAGAAAAATATTTTTAAAAAGAGTCAAATAGTGGTGACTCTTAGGCTAGTAAGCTAATGATATAGGGATCAAGCCCCCAAGTCTAGCACTAAATGGATAGGGATGAGCATTAGAGATCCCTTGATATGATCATGTATGAATGTAAATATGGATGTGAATGTATGAATGCATTTTTATTACGGCCGCACCCCAATTTGAGGTTGCCTACGTATCTGTTAGGAATCAGGCCAAACGTAGCTCTAGCCGAACCTCGCACAAGTGTGTGTGTACCTCAAAGAGGTCTTTTAAGGGTTGTAACGTGGTTAGGATAAAGGTTAGAGAAGAAGGGGATAAAAATCTCAATACCCTAGATAAGACCCCCAAGGTGTGCAACCTTGCTTTTGAATCTTTGTATTTGTATGCTCGAGGTTTCTCACTTTTGAACTCTTTTTCTTTATATTTTGCTCTCTCTCTTATTTTTTCTTTTTTGCTTTTGCTTTTTTTTTTTATCTTGATAAGTTTGGGTAATCTCGATCATGCGGTCTATCACTCACTTGACATTCATGTTTCTCAGGCACGGTACCGAGCACTCGATAAGAGACGCAATCTAAGACGTGTTCATATCAATGACATTGGAACACCTGCCCTTTTGTACACTTTTATATCATTATTGCCTTTTTGCTATTTTAATATTTTGAAATCACTCAAGATTTTGTATAAGTTGCACACCATCCCATCTCAAGGTTAGGTAGATGTGGGTTAAAGAAAGAAAGGTCTAGCGTTAAACGAGGCTCAAAGTATTTTATCAAGAAAGGATTATGTACTTGAAAGGTGATGGTGATATGATAGGCTACAAGAGGTGCCTCAAATCTTTGGTATACCTTGTGCTTAACTCGGCATTTTTTTTAATGAATGCAATGTAATGATCATATGCAAGAAAAAGGAATGCTCATTTTATTAAAGAAAAAAAATCCAACAAAATAAAATCTAAGGAAAGTAAAAGGTGCCTTATGCTAGACTTATTGGGAAAAGGAGGAATTAGAAAAGAAAGGAAAAAAGAGGTCATAAAATCTTGTCGTTGAACCTCGCTTCGTGTCTTGTACTTTATCATCACTCGGTCTTCTTGGCAGCTAGTGGGAATGGAAACTTGTTTTCATCGATGAGGTCTTGAATGAGATTTTGGAACTTACAATATTGATTTGTAGTATGACCGTTGCATTGATAATACTTGCAATAGGAGTCTGGATTCCATTCGGGTGTTCTCCTTTTAGGAGGAGGATCTTGCATCGGCCCAATTGGTGTGATGAGTCCCTTAGCAAGGAGTTGATCAAAGGCGATATTGTAGCTCATCCCAATTAAGGTGAACTTTCTATCTAGTTCTTTGGTTTTTAAAGCTTTTTTCTCGATGCAACTTCTATTCTGATAGGAAGAAACAGGAGAAGGATTGACGTTATTCCTGCTCTTGCCATCATTATTATTGATTTTGACCTTCTTGTTGGTCGGAGGAACACGAAGGCAATTTGAATCAAGAAGATCTTGAATTCGGTCTTTAAGAGTGAAGCACTCTTTAGTGGTGTGACCATAGCCTCTATGATATTTGCAATAGGAGTTTGGATCCCAATTGGGAGACCGTTTTTCAGGTGGAGGGTCTTGGCTTAGACCAATGGGATGAATAAGGTTTCGACCATGACAATAGTCAAAAGCTTCATTATAAGTTATTCCTATTGGTGTATATTCTTCAATGGTCTGTTTTACCCGTGGTTTAGGAGTATTGAGTTTTCCTTTAAGTTCTTGACTGGAAGATGAAGAAGGAAGAGACATTTCCTTTCCATTCTTATGGTTTTGGTGATGGTAGCGTTATTCGATGACTGATATCCGATTTGCTAGGCTTTCCACCATATTCAAGAGCATGACGATGATATCTTGCAATTTATGAACGTCTTATCTTAGACTTGTCGAGTTTTTTGTGATATCATCTAAGAAATTTTTTTCATCCTCCTCAATCATGGTCACTTCATCGATAGAAGTTATATATAGCTTGCGTCGATCAAGGGCTCTCCTACAGGTGTGATAAGGAGTGAAGGATCGAAGGATGCTTGATCTTCCGAGATGGCTAGGATCTCTGACGTTTTATTGTCATCAATCAGGTCTTGAATAAATTCCTTGAGTTTCCAACACTCCTCAGTGTCGTGACCCTTTCCTTGATGATATTTGCAGTTTTTATTAGGATCCCACTTCGGTGGCCTAGCTTCTGGAACTGGGTCTTTGATGGGTCCTATGGGCATGACTAGTCCTTTGTGGTGTAGCTTTTTGAAAGTTGTCTCATAACTCATACCAAGTGGAGTGAACACTCTTTTTGACCTTTGGATTTGTTGTTTAGAGTTGTTTGTAGCATGCACTTCATTAATGTGAGAGGAAGAAAAATGATGGTCGTTCTTCTTTCCTTTCGCACTATCAACTTTCAAAAGATTGCTTCGATGTCAATGCCTATATCATAGAAAGCCTTGAAAGTGTTCAAGTTGTGTTGATATTTCAAGTGCTTTGAATAATTTTCTTGGAGGTTCTTTATGAATATCCTTACAGACTTCTTTTTAGTAGGAACCTCGACCATATTAGCGGAAGTTTCCCTCCACTTGTTGAAGAAAGAGGTGAACCCTTCGTTTTCTTTTTGCTTTAGCATCTCAAGTTGTCTATGGTCTGTTTCAACTTGAATATTACACTTATATCTATCTATGAAAGCGTTTGTTATAGCATCCCAAGAAGAGGTCTTCTCTTTTCCAAGGGAATAGAACCATTGTTGACAAACGATTTCTAAAGATAGTGAGAACAAAGAATGAAAAACCTTCCTATCAATCCCCTTAATGTTCATTATAGTTTCAAAGGCCCTTAAGTGGAAGTAAGGATTGTCAGTTGGCTTAAACTTAGGGATGTCATTGGCATTGAACTTCTGCGGAAGAAGCGCTTTGTCCACTGAGACCCCTTGTGAGCTAACGCCCTGGAACTTATGGTCATTGGAGAGCTTGTTCAAGCTTTCCTCCATTCGCTCCATTCGTTGCTATTTCGTAGGGTCATTGACTTGAAGAACCATAACCTTCATCATTTCAGTTACATTGGCCAAGGTTTGCCTAAGTTCATTGACCTCTTCTTGAGTTGCAATTATCCTCTTTCTCTTTTGACGAATCGGTTTATCAAAAAGTAAGATTTGAACAAAAGTGTTGTCCTTGATTAGCCGTCCTTCTCTTATTGACCAAGTTTGTGGAAAGGGAAGTTAGGGATACTTTTTATAATTATTTGACTCAAACTCGATTCAACATGCATAGATGGAGAAAGATCATGGAATAATGAGGGGAATGATATGTATAGAGAAAGTATGTGGAGAGTGGAAAGACGATGTATAGGGAGAGATGTGGAAGAATCTATATCTATACTTCTATACTTAGTATTTAAAAAACAAAAACCAACATCCCTATAGTGCCACATGTATATTTCATTTTTTCTCCAATGCTGCCACATGTCACTTCATTTAATCTTTCTTTTTTTAATCCCTTTTCTCATATGAAAAAAAAACTTTAATTCAATACATGTAAAAATTACTGAATGTTGTTTGGTTCACTTTCCTCCAGTTTAATTTCTACTACAATTGCATTCAATTTTTACCTCTTCTTCTCCTCTATAACCTATTCATTTGTCAATATAAATATATTAAAAAATAATTATTTATATAGTATACCTATAAATAAACCGTGCATTGCACGGGCCAGAAGGCTAGTTAGGAATAGATTGGACCCCCAACTTAAATGACGAAAAGGACGACTCATGCATGAACCTAAAACACGGTCATGGTGTGAAAAGAGTATGTACAAAGTGTGTGAATACTTGTGAGTGTAAGTGATATGTTCAAGACTCGTTTCATGACCATGAGACTAGACTCTGTGACTAGACTCAAACGAATACTAAGTTTAGATTTCACGTATGTGCATTAGACTGGACATGTTGCAGTATTTTAGTCATAACTTTTTATCTGTGACTCCAAATTGGACGAAACCAACGCCAAATGAAAGCTAAAACTCGGGGATACAGATCCATAGGCTGTACGACTTGTAACTATTCCTAGAACTCCGGATATGACCCAAACAAGTTGACGCTTGGGCAGTATGTGGGAATAAAAATCCGGGTTGACTCAAAAAGACTATGACTCGGTTCGGTTTTAGACATATTTATTAGCTCAAATTTATTAATCAAGCAAAGTTTCTTTTATTCATTGGTTGGTTTATTTAAGCATATTTATGATCACAAGTCAAACCAAACGATTAGTTTAGTCACATAATAAGTATGCACAGGTAAGTGATGCACAAGTAGTCAAGTAGTCAAAATATGATGCAATGAGTTTGCAACCTAACCATGGCTCTAGTTCTCTAAAGTTCAAGGATAAGGGTTAGTAAAAAAGGGTCCATGTTTATGAGTCCGGATGCACCGCACGGAAGCCTTACCTTTGGAAGGGTTGGCGCGTGTGGATGGGACCCCGCGAATTAAACTCGCTTCCACAATTTGGTAAATTCAACAAACTCGGATGTACCCTTAGTTGCCATGAGCGTTCGATTGGGTAGATGGAGCGTGAATTCCCAAAGGGTAATGGCCATATGTGGTTCAAAAAGTGAGAAAAACTCAATCAGAAAGTAGAATCGAGCGAACAGTACTAGGACCGGTCGAAACAAAGAAGGTAGAATTCTGGCTCAGTATTGGAAGAACATGGCAAGAGCAACAGGGCCTGTCGTTAGAAGATAACTCTGTCACTAAACGACATTAATGTCGCACGCGACAGAGCCATCGTATGACGCTGGCACTGTTTTCTCGGCGCCGGTTCCTACATGCCTCAGCAAGCGTTTTTTCGATCATAGTTGTGAAAGATATTTTCCAAATTTTTTATGCGTAAAAATCTTATGTTTTTGACGCATTACGGATGCTCTGTCTAATGCGGACCTTGTTTCTGCATATGTCAATAATGTCAATCAAAATTACGCACATGAATACTTAGAACGTTTCGAGTCTCATCCACTCATTCTATATCATTGCCAAAATAAATTTTAGGAATTAAAATAGAAATCCTCCCCAGCGGAGTCGCCAAAAAACTGTATGGAATATTTCAAGCATCCCACACTTGAGCCCCACTATTATCATACAATTAAGCATGGTGGCATCCAAAGGGAAGGAAGCTAGAGTAAAAGAGTTGCCTACATGTTTTAGGAACTTGTATACCGTTCACAGGATAAAGGTTACACCCCTTCACGATCCATGAGATCGTTAACTCCATAGTGGTCTGGAACCATGATAGGATATTCAGGGATGAAGGTACAAATTCAACCTAAAAGAGATTAAACTTGCCCTAAAAATAGGCCTCTACTTTATTCTTTTCATATTCATGTGCGCTTTCTGACTAACATGCAATCAATATATTAATTCTAAACATGTTTAATCTATGTTGGTTGAATATCAATGCACAAACAAAACTATTTTTAGCGATCACTTGAATTATAATCATATTAGCCTAAACATATTATTAATTATCCTATTAAGCGTGATTACGAGTACAAATTCCCTTTAATCTTGCAAGAGAGGGCGTGATCAAGAAATAACAATAATATATATCAAGCAACATAATAACAATCATCATAACAATAATAATAATAATATTCTCATCAAAGCATAATAATATTAGCAAGATCCTAGGCATGATACTAACAAGATTAATAACAAATCCTAGCACGCACTAAACATTAAAGATCAAAGCTTTATCCCTAACATGATACTAACATGATAGAAAGAAATAGGAAGCAACATAAACATGATACTAGAAACATACATGATATTAGAAATATTAGTTACTACCCTAAACATGATATTAGGAATCATAAAGACATCCAAACATGATACTAGGAATTAATAAAAAAAATCTAAGCATGATTTCTATAGAAAATGAATAATTAAATTACTTACTTCGATGCCTCGTATCTCTTTCTAATAACAAAATACATTCGTTAGTAACTTCAAGGAAAATATCAAATAAAAAATCTAATCAAAGAATTGAAATAGGATGTGGGACCAAACCCTCATAAATTATCAACATTTCACGTCTAGGACGAAGGCAACTTCGAGCTTGGCTAGGTGTGTCTAAGTCTTGTGAATGAGGTATTGTGTATTTTGGGCCAGGCTTAGAAAAAGAATAGAGAGAGAATAAGCTTTAGCTTAGAGAGAGAAAAGAGATTATTGGTGATCAAGCTTGTTGATTGTTGGTGAATAAAAACGGGGAAATATGACCTTATTTACAGAGAAAATAATTCGAAAATGATAGAAAAGAGTCAGAATTTGAATCGGAATAAAATTGACCCCTTTCTCCAGCGACAGAGCCCAGCGCAAAACGACAAGCATCACGCATGGCGACAAGCTATGTCGTTTGGCGCTGATTAAAAGATAAACGCGCTTTTGTACGGAATCCTCTTCTTGATATAATTAAGTAATTAAACTCCATTTTTATCAATTTAAAATCAGATTTTATCACAATAAAACACTTGTTTTATTTCAAACCAAAATCATCATTTTTCTAAAAAGATAATTATCAATCCTAACTTATTAGAACTCAAAATAACCTTCTATACTATTCTAGAAAATTAGAATCAATCCTAATAATTTTAAGAATAATAATTAAGGGTCATCCACTAGATCATTGGTCCATAAAACCATTTCAAAACCAATTTAGTATTTGGACCACAACTTCCTCATTATTCATCGAAATTGGGCTTATAATATGTAATTGGAAAGCTCTTTACGAGCTCGACCCAACTACACTATTATTGAACTCTTATCATGGACCAAGCTAAATTGGACTGACTATTTTCATAAATAGAGTAGATTTTCGAAAACATAAAGAAATTTTTTTACTAAAACAACCGCATCACAAGACCTTTTCACAATTTCACTTTATTCGATAATCAAGCGACGTGAAAAGTATATCACTGGGTTTGGTTTCTGGGGATACACATTTGGGTGTCTACATGATTAGGCTGGTTTCGATAGTGAAGGTGGGATAGGGAGTACCAGCGACTGGGGTTGTGTTGCCGGCAGTGGTAGTGGTGGTGGTGGGGCTGGATTAGGGTTTAGTTTTTTTTTTCTTTAAAATTTGTTTTTATTTATGTTTTTTAAAGAAATAGTTGAGTGACATGTGTGTAGGATGAGCCCCACTAACAAATTTTATCCAAAAATCTGTTAGGTTGTGTTAAAATCCAATTGTTAGGTTTTTTATGATATATAATAAAAGTTTGAGATTTTGTGGTGTTATAATCTAATTTTTGAGAATTTTGTGCTGTTATTTTCTAATTTTTCCTAAATTTAATGAGATATTAAGGACCTAATATGTAGTTCATTCTTTCTGTTACCTAGTTAATACATCAACTTCCATTCATAAAATTTATGTTCACTTGTGTTTTTACTAAATTTGTTCTTAGTTGTTATGTTTGGCTGTTTGTATTACTTAATGTTTTGCAACTATATCTGTTAGTATAATGCAACTATATTTGTTAGTATAACTATCTCTGTTAATAATACGACTATGCTTATTAATGGAAAAATTGTAAATAATAATCCCAACTTTGCTCCATTTTGTTTTAATAATCCCAACTTTAGATTATTCTAAAATAATCCCAATTTTGGGGTTTATTTTCTTTCTTCAATCCCAAACCGGTCAACAAAAGTCAACGACCTCTAATAGCAGGTTACATTACACGTGTCAACTTGTCATTGGTGCAAATAATAAAAAAATTTAAAAAGAAAATAAAAAGAAAAAAAAAGAACCACCCAGCCTCACACCAGAACCCCCAAGCTCATCCACCACCCTGTCCTCTGCCACCAACATACTCACGCCCACACCCCAAAAACACCAGACTCCCCTAAAACCTCCACCCGCGTCGGCAACCTTCACCGCAGCATCGACTCCGCCGATCCAACATCAAACCTCCGCCGCTCGATCGAAACTCGCTTTGAGTTATCAGCCCAATTGCCTTCGTCGTCGGCTAGCCATATGTGCTCCCATCCCGTCGCCCCTCCCCCTTTCTCCTTGAATTAACCACCCTCGTGAGCGCACTCCCCCTTCCCCCTTGAACCACCACCCTTGTTATCGCACTCCATAAGCATAATTCGAAGTTGTTGATGCTATTGGAGGCTGAAATTGATTAAATTAGGTGTCGAATTGTTGATTGTAGGTGGCGAATTGGTGATGAGGTGGAAGTGGGTGTTGCGGCTGACGGTTTAGGTCGGTGGTGATGGTAGTTGTGCGGTGTTTAATTTAGGGGTTGTGCGGTTTTTTGGGCTGAGTTGATGGTGTTTGTTGTTGTTATTTGAGGTTGTAGCGTGGGTTGAATGGGGCGGCTTTCGGGCGGAAGGAAGGGTGTACGTTTTCTGGTGGGCGGTGGGCTGGGGTTTCGGTGGACGGTGTGGCTGGTGGGGTGGCCAGGGAAGGGAGGGGGATTTTCTGGTTTTTTTTTATTGTTTTTTGTTAATTTTTAATTTTTTTGGCTAATTAACTCATGACACATGGCATTAATTAAACAAAAAAAAATTAACTAGTTCAACAAGTAACCGGTAATTGGGATTGATAAAAGAAAACAACCTCTAAAGTTGAGATTATTCTAGAATAATCTAATGTTGAGATTAATAAAAGAAAATGGAGCAAAGTTGGAATTATTATTTACAAATTTTCCCTTATTAATATTTACGTTGATATGGGATTACTTAATGATTGTATATCTATCTCTATTAATAATACCAATTTTAATATGTACGTTGGTAAGAGTTTACTTAAACGGTTCATTCAATTGGTAATTTGGTATCATCTATTAGAATTAATTTATTGTAAAACGGGTTAAAGTTACCCTTTATACTACAAAAGTTATTATTTTTCTATTAATAAATTTTTATCTATTAGATTAATCACATTAGTCTTTATATTATTCAATCATGTATCTATAATAAATTACACATTAAAATAAAATTAAAACACAACAAATTGAAAATTACCCTTTAAAGGGGTTAAAGTTACCATAATAATGGTTAAAGTTACCCTCAAACTGACCGTTTTACAATAAAATTAATGTACATTGGTGTACACAAGACTTATTCTAAGAATTAATATGTAAGACTTATTGTGTTATTGTGTAACATTTGTTATGTTGTCTTGATTTGTATAAGAATTATTGTAGTGGTTTAAACTAATTTTGTACAAAAATTGTACTACCCTGTCCCTGGTGGTATAGTATCAAAATCTATCCGACTGTTATGGTATCATGTCCCTGTTGATATATATTCCAACTTGCATGGTAGATAAGACATACCAATGGAAAATATTGTCCGAATTTTTAAGGAAGATTTTTCTAAAAATTGTTGAATTGTAAATTAATTCCCTATTTGCGTTGGTTTAAAAACTTATTCCCACAATATTGTCCACGTAGGTTTGGTAGTTTTTTTTTTTTTTTTTTTGGCAAAGAACCGCTAACGGTGATAGCGGTTCTATACTTATAAAACCGGTAATGTCGTTAGTGGTTCTTGTATTAGGTTCTTGTATAAGAAAACTTCACAATATAAAAACTTAATATAGGAACCGCTAATTACGTTAGCGGTTTTATAACAAGTATAGAACCGCTATCACTGTTAGCGGTTCTTTGTAAAAAATAAAAAAAAACACCAAACCTTTTTCCAATCCTACGTAGACAATATTATGGGAATAAGTTTTTAAACCTACGCAAATAGAGAATAATTTACAATTCAACAATTTTTATGGAAACCGTTCGAATTTTTAAAATGAATATTAAATTATTGCATTAAAAGTATTTTTTTTTCTTGCATAATTTGATACTCTAGCCCACAAAATTCTGGAGGGTGGAGGGTTCACCACTTTTCTCTTTCTCTTCAATTAAATGAACAATTTAAAAAAAAAAAAAGTCCTCATGGACTAGAGGTACTTGAGGCTAAGAATTGCTCTTATTCAAGGAAATCGCTCCATTTAAAAAATTAATAATAATGGAGTAATAATAAGGAAAATGTTATACATAGCCAAGAGATACATATAAACATTAAATATACACTAAAAAATCGTATAAATTTTAAAAATCATAAATATATAAACACTAATTACGCTGATTTGCGTGTGTTTTTATCATAAATTCTTAATTTTATAAAATTTTAATACTCCGTATGATCCAGGTCTAAACAAACAGTGGACCACCAACACATGCAAACAATCTTGCGTTGGTACTTGTTGCTATTTACTTCATTAATAAGGATATGAAATGTTTGTGAAAAGTTGATAGTTTTTGGTACAGTAAAACATTTTCTGTTGCTTTGGTGGTCCAATTCTCATATTTCAGTTCCAGACATCAACAAATCTTCTAGCAAAATCCATATCATTCACTTTTCCTATCTTTGGTATTACAAAAAATGTTAATTTTACATTTGGTATACAAAAAATGAATAAATACAAAGAGGAAACATACAATACAAAACCTCTATGCGGCGTTGCCAACCCAGCAACATACTAACCTCTATCCTTCGGATAGCAAAGAATGATGATATTTTTCTAATAAAGGAAGAAAAAATCCCTACTCGTATATAAAGCTTTTTACAAAGGAAAACAAAAGCCTAAAGGTGAGGATCGTTCGTCTTGATATATCAACTCAGTCCGTTACTAGGCAATAGATTCATTTCAATCCCACGTTCCCAATCTGAAAACGTACCAAACTTTTCGGCTTCTCTAGCAATCAAGATATCACCAGGGAAAAAGCATTGGCCAAAAACTTTAACAACGAAACGTGGGATTATGCCAGCAATCGGGACAATAAGAAGACAAAACCAGGATGACCACTTGCCCATTGCATAGAACATAGCCCTGTAAAAAAAAAGTACTTGAATTCAGTGATATGTTATGATGAGTTGTTAGTTTATTACACATTATTAGAAAAAAGATTATACAGTACAAGAAATGCTCGCAAATTTGTTCTGTCATAATTGATGTTAACCTTTGCATAAAAAAAATAATTGATGTTAACCTAATAATTAACCCAATGAATCAAATAAGGCTCTCACCCAGATGAGATAACAGAGGCAGCCCTACTTTGAAAAGAAAGTCCAGATTAATATCCAAAATATGAACACGGTGGCAAACCACGCCCCAAAACTCTTGAAAGTACATGGGCACAGCTCCTACAACGAGGGTTCAATGTTGTCTGTAACTTTTTAGCAAGATAAAGCAGCAAAGGAATTTTTTTGAGCAATTATTTTTTTTAGACTATATCGTTGTCAACTTGTCATGACATTAAATAGGAAACTTGACTATTATTGTGATACACGGAGTAGGTGATATCCAAGACAGATTTTATGAAACCCAGCTGTTACTGTAATATCTACATAATTGGTGATGCAGCAAGAATGCAAGTTAAATTATGTATCACAGTGCAAATATAGCTCTGAAGAATAAGGGAAGAGAATTTACCAGTAACCAGGCAAGACAGGAATGGCATCAATGACAAGGACACAGATGAAAGTTGCAAATATAGATCCCCATATTGCAGTATGCATGATCCAGTTCCACCTTACTACATCCATTGCCAAGTGCAAATTGACTATTATTACAACTGCAATTGTCCAGATGTCACCAAGGGTAGAAGCATCAATGTCAGTCTTCCAATATGCAAAGAGAGGGAGAAAGAAGACAGCTACACTTTGCCACAAAGTGTCAGCCATAGTTAGCCAAAAAAGCCTAGGGTTGTAGCATTTTTCCTTCTGTCCAAGTTCATAGAGCTTAGGGAACTTTAGAAGAGTTTTTCTACCCAAGTCCTTGTCGAGAATTGCGACAACAACGGTAGGCACAGCACTATACACGACAGAATACAGTACACTGCTCCATTCTGTAATTGCAGTAGTCAAAGTAAACCCAGTATAGATAGTGTACCTGTACAGGGATGAACATGAGTTGGATTTCATTCATTCATATACCATTATTGGACTTCAACAATAAAAAATGCGAAGTACTTCACAACAAATCTTACCAGAACATAATAATGACAAAAATTGCATTTCTATAAAAGTTGTATAATATCATATAAGCCATTCTCTGATAATTCCAGTGTCCATGAACCAACAACAGAGTCACCAAAAAACGAAATTGTCCCATTGAAAAATCTGACGACATGACAGCTTGTCGACCTTCTTGTCCACTTATTCCCACTCCGACATCAGCCATTTGAATCATCGACACATCATTGGCCCCTGAAGAGTTTTTTAGAAGAACCCAAGATAAGAAACAGAAACCAAAAATATATCAAGTACTATTAGTTTTCTTGTAAGTGTGATTGTATGCTTCCAGTATATAATAATAGCATAATAGGGTAAGGAAAACAAGAGAATATGAAATAACTTGCTCCATACCATCTCCAATAGCAAGGGTCATGTCATCAGTTCTCTTCTTTATGAGAGCAACGATTCCTGCCTTTTGCAATGGAGCCACCCGGCAACACAGCACAACATCACATTTACTGGCTAACAAGAAAAGCTGCAGCAGGTGAAAACCACAAAATAAAACAAATCAGAATATATTCACCTTGGTGACAAATGGAGCCATACATAATAATCGTAGGTTATATATCAGAGAAAAAGAACTAGAATTATAATTATCTTACCTCCTCCTCAAGTTCAGAGTCCAGAACATAAACAAGACTGCTACCGTCAATAATTAAGGCAAGTTGAGTTGGTCCAGAGATCCCTTCATTGTCATCAGCACCACCTGATGCTGTTGACATATTATTTGACATATCCAGAGCCTCACGCAAACTCCTCCTACATGATTCCTTAGAGTTTTTATTTATAATAATCTGTCTCATTCTGCCAGTGAGTAGCTTTGAAGAATAGCCAATTGATATAGCCGTTTCTTGCTTGTCACCAGTCAATACCCAAACTTTAATACCCGCATTTCTTAAAGATTCTATTGCTTCTGGAACACCTGGCTGCAGTCTATCTTCGATTGCAGAGGCACCTAATATTGTCAGATCCTTTTCGATGTTGCTAGCAACCTTGCGAAGTTGAGCTGCCCTTCCCATTATAGCAGTGCTTGCAGCCTCATAAGAAGACTGCCACCGCTTAAATTCAAGATGGTCAAGCTCCTTCATCCCAACCACAAGTGTCCTCAAACCCACTGTGGAGTAAGAATGAAGATGGGCTTCTGTGGCTTCCAATACATCCATATTTAAAGATTTATCAATCACACTAAACATACTTGTATCAGCACCTTTCACAAAGAATTTAACTGTGCCATCAGGACAACCCAGAATAACAGACATCCTTTTTCGATCACTATCAAATTCATGAAGACCCAATACATCAAACCTGCTCAGAAGCAAGAAAACCATCAGAGGCAAAATTTTGTAGTGGTATAAAAATGTAAAATGCTAAATACACTGCTTATTCATGGACAGGTTCACAATGTCTATATTATCTGCTGGCACACTGTCATTTTGTACCTGTCTGACAAAAGAATCACTGATATTTGTAACATGACTTTAATCATGAGAAAGGCATGTTTACAACCTTCTTATAAATAATAAGAGCCTATGCCTGAATCATAATTTAACATTGACAGGTGAAAAGATATAATACTCTACTGCATTCTGACATTGGATGCTGAAGTAATGCAAAATATTGACAGCTATTATTCACATGAATGCATGACAAAGTAGCATGAAAAAGCAAAAAAAGACGAGTAGTACGGGTCTAAAATCACCTTTGTCTCTCTCCTTGTACATCAATAACTATATGGCCAGAGGTTCTTTCCACAAGCATAAAGCCATATGCAGCAGCTGCAAAAACCAATGCCTGCTCATCAGGAGATTCTCCCTGGTAATCTACAGTTTTCACCGTGGCATCAGTTGAATTTGTCACAATAGGTACAATTGTATTGCAGGCTGCTAGCGCAAGGAAGAAATCATAAACACGTCTTCCTACATGAGTGTCATTTCCACCCTTTACCAACCTTTGGAGATTAGGATCAACTTTTACTTTCACCTTTGGTGTCAAGACCTGCCCATCCACTAAATTTACCAAGGAACAAAGAAGATTGATTGAGATACAAAGAGTCAGTTTATTTTACACTTCAAAATAAGTAATACTCCGTACTATGTAAGACTGATATTAAAGATTTACCTTCAATAAAGTACGCAGTCTGTTCATCCGGTTCATCATCTGTCAAAATTCTGTAATCTGTCCCCCAGATACTGGCACATTTAAATTCCATCTTGTTTTCAGTCAGTGTCCCAGTTTTGTCAGAGAACACATACTTTATTTGCCCCAAGTCCTCATTTATATTCAAGGCCCTGCACTGAAATGTTTTATTTGAGACACTATCATACATGGAGGCATCTCGATTCATGAAGTAAGCCTGACCAACCCGCACAAGCTCCATGGATATATAGAGTGAAATGGGAATCATAATCTGGAAGACAATAACTGCCATGAGAAATGTGAAGAATATTTCCAGGCCTATGCCATAGTAGTTATAATCTTTTGGAGGAACCCTATTGTACTCCTTTTTCCGGTAATATGGTGTCTCATTTACTTCATCCATGTGACGCCTCAGCCATATACCAAAAAGGGTGGATACTATGGTGCACAGAGCAATAAGAAAAAGAGAAAGCAAAATGATTTCTTGATTCATTTGTGTCTCAAGGCGGCTTCTCTTAGATGGGGCTCCAGCATTATTAAGCATAGCTTTAGTTTCACGCCCAGCATATACCACAACTCCAATAGCCCAATCAGTATTCTTGAGCTCACAACCTCTTAAAATGATATTAGAAGGCCCTAGTGACATTTTTTTCCCATCTACCTCCATAATTCCCTGGAATCCATATACATTCCTATTGGGCTTGTCGCACTTGATTAACCCACCAACCTTCTCCTTTTCTGGGTTCTTTGAATGGGTTTCCTGTTTTGCATATCGTGTTTTTAAATTTGACTCTCCATCCAGATTTATGGTCTGCACATAAGCCACACCTGTTGGATCACTGGTTGACAGAAGCACTATATCACATGGAAGAGTTTCATTTGAAGAAATCTTTATTACTTCACCGACTTGAATATGCTTCCACTTTTTATGCTCAAACTTACCATTGACCAATATTGATGCAAGCCGATTGTTCTCAACTCTGTCAGATCGGTGCCTCCTAAAATCCTCAAATGCATCCTTAATAGCTGAAACTATCAATACAAAAGCTAAAGGCAATACAGACGCACCCCGACCAAAGACTGCAAGTTGGGGTAACTGATTGAGAACAGCTATAATAAGGAAATAAATATAAGCTACACGATGAAACTGCTCAAAGAGATTCCGTGGCAAGAAGGTGATGACTGAATACTTCGAAGTGCGAATAGTATTTCCAGCAAATTCAAACTTCTCATTTGTCCTTTCAGGATCATTAATATAAATAAATCTTGCATCCTCCTCATTTATTTCCCTCTGAGACAGACCCATGCCTTCGGAATCAGCTGTCCTTGATCCATATCTTACTGGCCTTGGGTCCGAATCAGCATAATTCACCTCCCTCACAGAATTTGCAGCAGACCTCCAGTTGTACGACTGAACACTTCCCCGAGATGAGGAGTGCATAAGACCATCATTCCTTGCTGAATGTTCAACTGCAGAATTCGAGTCTGTCTCGTAAACAGAATCAGGAGCTCCGCGAGAAACAGTCTGATACGATGAAACACTCCTTCTAGACGAAGAAATCAAAAAGGGATCATTATTTACAATATTTTCAGCTTGTTGGCTAGATTCCCTCAGTGAAGGGGATCTCAAACTACTCCCCTTAGACAATGAAAACAAAACCGAGTCACTCTTCGACGAATTCTGAACTGGTCTATTATAATCCATTCCAGGAACAGACTAAGAACTCCCTAGATCAATCTTCAACAGATCAACAAACGCGGTAGCAGGAACCGCCACAAAATCACCAGAACTCCAAATTCAAGGCAATACGATCAAGTACCCCGATTTGAGTTCATGATCTAAACACCATAACCCCCCTCTCACGCCTTAAATAGTCAACTACACTCAAGTTCACAAATTACCCTTTACCCAGTTGCTAATTCTTCACAATGATGCTATTAATACAACAATTAACCCTCTAAATTAAGAAATTAGGGTTAATCAAATCAACACCCTTACACAGTTACAACTTTGATCAACTTTAGTACAACAACACAAACAGTACAAAATTATACTCAAATTCAGGAAAAACCCAATAATTATACTTCAACTTAGTACAAAATCCTAATAAATTACACAAATAAATTACAAGAAAAAAGCAGAAATTCAGCTCAAATTACAGATTCTAGCTTATAATGGGTTGTGTGAGAAAGGACTTACTTGGAAAGAGAGAGAAAGTAGGAGAGAGAAAGTTAGAGAAAACCCATTGTAGAGGTGAATAATAATACCCTTGTTATGAAGCAAAATCCGCCATAAATGAGAAAATTCAGAGGTCAATGGCATTTTTAGAGAGAGAAAGTAATAATGTAGAGAGAGAAAGAGTCGTAATGGGTGGCGACAACAGCCAGCCTCCCTTGTTTCAAACTTCCATTGAAAAGTATTTGGAGTTGTTAGTCAATTTTTTAGAGAGAGAAACTAGAGAAAGAAGTTGAAGTTCCAAGCTGTTTCTAGAAGATCAAGAATTTTACAAGAATTAATGGGGTGCTTCAATTTGACTGGAATTTTTAGAATTCAATAATCATGATTTTAATTTAAACAAGAATCTTAATAATTATTTATAAATAATGGGTTTAAAATATAATTGTGTGTTGTTTGAATAATTTGGTGGATGTTTAAGGAATTTAAAATTGGAGAAAATAAAAATGAAGGTTAGCTTTCTTCTTGTTATTGATGAATTTAGATTGATGATTGATTTGATGGGTATAGGAGTGACTAGTTAATGAAGGTAGTATGAACTACCCAACTATTTCAAAATGCCGTGTTTATCTGATTTTTTTGGTGTGAATTTTAGATCATGACTTGGACGAACATTCAATGCTATGACTTAATTTTTTTTTAATTGTCATTTGAATAAGAAATAATAGTCACATTGATAGTAGTATGAGTTGAATAATAGTCCATCCGTTATACTACCTCCGTTAACAGTTATTTGCAACAAAGGGGGTAGCACGGACTCCTAGACAAAACTTTTAGAGGATGATTATTAAAAACTAAGGGCACTTGATTAAGTACTAATCCTACCTAAAAAAAATAATAAACAAAAACCTATAACCACATAAACCCAGAACTAGAACAATCAGCGACAACCACCCCGCCGACAACCACCAGACCACCGTCGACAACCAGCCAGAAACACCAAAACCCAACCACGAACCCAACAAACCACCCACGAACTCATCAAACCACCACGAACACATAAAAACCCATAAAACCTCCACGAAGAAATTTTCGAAAACCACCAGACCACCGCCGACAACCACCAGACCACCGCCGAAAACCATAGTGTGTGGGAAGAGATCGTCGATTTTCGAAGAAATTCCATCGCCATCTTCGAAGCGAATTCGGTTTTCTTCTTCTTCTTCTCCGGTTCGATAACCACCACAAACCAGACAAAACCATCACAACCCAAAAAACCACCACGAAATCCGATTAAATCGAAACCACCACGAATTGAATTTACTCCCAATTAAGCCACCAACATGAAACCAGATCTAAAACCAACCCCACGAAACTCACGCCACCCCTACAAACCAGATCTGAAACCCATCCCCATGAAACTCACGCTACCCCCACGAACTAGAACTGAAACCCCTAAAAACCACCCCCACGAACTAGACGAACGCAATTCCATGAATTTGAACCCACGACCACACGAACCCAAATCGCAAGAGAAGATGAGATGAATGATTTTGATGAAATTGAAGGGTGAGGGAGATGAATGATTTTGACGAGAAATTAAAGAAGGGTGAGGGAGATGAATGATTCTGATGGATATGAATGGTGAGGTAGATAATGATTTTGATGAAGATGAATGATTTTTGGTGAAAATGATTACAATAATTAGATTCATTAGGTAAAGAGTTAAATCAAGTTAGTGATTTAATTAGATGTTTAAGTTGTTTAAGTAAGAGTAATATGGTCATTTAATTGGCAAAAAGTTACTAAAAAGTGGAAAGGAAAAAAAATGTTGCACATAATAGATAGCAACCGAAAATGGCAAATGTTGCAAATAACCGTTAACGGAGGTAGTATAATAATACGAGTAACTAGATTAGACTCGTGGGTTGTACGATTTAAATAATTTTGTTATTATGCATATGAAATAATTTTGTTATCATGCATAAAAAAATAATTTTATCATTTATGTAAAATTGAGTGTCAATTATTTTTATTCAAAAATATTGTAGGTTAAAATAATACAGTAATTGTTTAAAAAAAAGATTAAAATAATGATAATAATTAATGACATCATCAATAGAAATGGAAAGAAACTTTTTAATGTGAGAATGACACGTAGGATAATTTAAGGGATGATAATGTCAATAATAATAATAATAATAATAATTATAATTTAAAAATTCTCTCGGTTTGGGGCGACTAGGGTTGGGTAGTTTTAGGCTTCATCGCAGGCTTCCACGTCAATTTTCCAGCTTCTTCTCCGGCGAAGTGTTAGGTCTCAGGCAAAGGGCGTTTTCTGGGTTCTTAGCAGGCAACAACTTCGTAATTTTCCGTCGAAATTCAGGCAGTTTCGGGGCTATTTTCTGAGAGGTTGCGCGACCATTTTCAGCGGTTTTCCGGCAGCAGCTTCAAGCGTGGTCTACTATGTTTTTAGTCGTGATTTTGGGTGCGTTTTTTGATCGATTTTGGTGCAATGTTCAGGCTGCTTTTGGGTCTGTTTTAAGGGCTGTTTACGGGCTGGTTTCAGGCTGGTTTTCAGGCGACATTCTGGTCGATTTTGAGGCAATATTCAAGTTGTTTCTGCTCTGTTTTTAATCGTGTTTTTGGGTGCGTATTTGGAGCATTTTAGTGCGCTTGCGGGCTTTTGGTCAGTGCGGCTTTTGTGTCAGTTTTGAGGGCTGTTTGCGGGCTGTTTTCAGGCTGGTTTTCTAGCAAAATTCTGTTCGTTTTTGAGGCATAATTCAGGTTAATACTGCTCGAGTTTTAGGCTGTATTTTGTGGCAGTTTCGGGTGCAGTTTTGACTGCTTTTGGGTGCAGTTTTTGGTCTGTTTCTGGTGCATTTTTCGGCGTATTTCAGGTCAGTTTTTAGGCGTTTTGGCTCAGGTTTAATTCTAGTAGTGGACTGGTTTTTCTGGTCAATTTTTGGCTAGTTGTTTTGGTGCGTTTTGGTGGTGTTTTTGGTGTGTTTTGGGTGCAGTTTTCAGGCAGCTTTATAGGGGTTTAATTGGCAGTTTCCAAGTGTCTCTTGGGAGGTTATTTGCAGCCTATGTCGGGAGTCGTTGTGAAGTTTCATTGTCCGTTTGTGGGTCTTAGTGGTTGTCAAGATGGAAGTGGAAATGACCTTACTCGACGTTCTCTAATCAGGCATCTTAGTGATCGTCATTGTTGTATCGGTGCGCGAGATATCACGAGACATTCTCTTACTTCTAATTTGGCTGTTTATAATGAGGCAGAAGTTACTTTTAAGCGTATGGGGATTTAGTTATGTGGAGTTTGCTATAAAACGCACACGTTTCGTTCTAAGTGTCGTCATGATAGGGATGAGGATGTGTCACCCCCTGATGAAGGAGATGGTATTGTTCGTTTTGTGCTTCATAATTTCACCAAGTCGCAAGCTTCTTCTTCTCCTGCTCGAGTTGGTCATGTGGATGGTGAGGTGCGAGATCATAACGGTGGTTTTGATGTGGCTCTCCTTGATTGTTTATTCTCTAAGGGGTTTCGCACTGTTAAGTCTATCCCTCCCAAGTGTCGTTTGGGGTTTTCTCGGGTTCTGAAAGGTGCTCTTGATAAGGTGATCTCTAAGCCTGATGACATTTCTAATTGGGTCTCTTTGTTGGTGTTACCTCTTTGCATCCTTAAAATCTTTCGCCCGCGGAGTAGTCGTGAGTCTCGGTCTTCGGTCAGACGATGGCATCAGGAAGAGAGTATTTCCCGTGCTATTTGTTCTTGGAGTGTAGGGGGTGGTAATTTGCAGCTTGTGAGGGAAATTTTGGCAGAGGATTCTCCTACTTTATCGGCGGTTGATGATGAGGACATTGATTTGGAAGAGCGTAATATAAAGCAGTGTCTTAGGAAGATTTGCAATGGCCATTACACTGCTGCAGTTCGGGTTCTTTCTTCTTCAGGCGTTGTTCCTTATAATGACGCCACTCTTGCGGATTTACAGTCCAAGCACCCTTCATCTCCAGCTCTATCCTTGCCTGATATACCTATTGATCACCTTCATCTCGTTACGACTTCTGCTGTTGTTTTGGATCGAATTAAGAGCTTCCCTCGTGGCACATCATGTGGTAGGGATGGTTTGCGTGCTCAACATCTTATGGATTGCTTAAGTGGTGCAGCTGTGGCAGTCTCAGATGAGTTGGTTGACTCTATTACCGGGGTAGTTAATCTCTTTCTAGCTGGAAGATGTCCTATGGAATTAGGAGAGTACATTGCTAATGCTCCTCTTACGCCCAAGCCCGGTGGTGGTATCCGTCCTATTGCTGTGGGAACGGTTTGGCGGCGTCTCGTTTCGAAGGTTGGTGCTGTTATGGTTGGCCAGTCTTTAGGGAGTTACTTTGATGGCCTTCAATTTGGTGTTGGGGTTTCTTCAAGTGGTGAGGCAATTCTTCATGCGGTGAATCGGTTGATTGAGGACCGTGGTTCTGATGTGGGTCTATCTATATTGTTGGTGGATTTTCAAAATGCCTTCAATCTGGTTGATCGTTCGGTCATGTTAAGTGAGGTACGTCGCCGTTGTCCGGGCATTTCGCGATGGGTTGAATTCTGCTATTCTAATCCAGCCAGGTTGTACTATGGGGACCAAACCTTATGGTCATCTCAAGGGGTGCAGCAGGGTGATCCCCTTGGTCCTTTGCTTTTTTCTTTGGTTTTACAACCCCTGGTGTGTAAAATTAGAGACTTTTGATGTATGTCTTCAGGCTTGGTATTTAGATGACGGCACGATTATTGGTGACACTTTGGTGGTGGGGAAAGTTCTGCAGTTGATTATGGAGGAAGGACCTTGTTCTGGGTTATGTATTAACGTGGAAAAAACTGAAGTTTTCTGGCCTTCGGAAGACCCTCGAAGTAGGCTGGTGGGTGTATTTCCTCCTAATATTGCTCGACCTTTGCGCGGTGTTAGGCTGCTTGGAGGTCCCGCTAGTTTCGATTCTGGTTTCAGTGGTGAGCTTGTGATGCAGAGGGTGACCAAGACCATTGCCCTTATGGATAAGGTCGCTATGCTCGATGATCCTCAGTGTGAACTGTTGTTACTTAGGGCATGTACTGGAGTTTTAGAACTCTACTTTCCATTACGTACTTGTCCTCCTAGTACTTTTGAGGTAGCTCAGCGCACTTTTGATGGAGCTCTTCGATCTTCCTTGGAGCGTATTGTTACCGCTTCGGGGCTTGGGTTTGGTGATTGGCAGTGGCGGCTTGCCACCTTACCATTTGCGTTTGGAGGGCTTGGTGTTTATTCTGTAGGTGATGTTCGTCTCTATGCTTTTCTTGCTTCTCGGTTGCAGTCTGCTGGGTTGCAGACACAACTTCTTCGGCATGCTAGCATTGTTGGTCTTAGACGAGCCTTTGAGGATGCGTTGTGTCTGTTTAATGGAACAGTGGAGTCTGACATTTTGGGTAATCCTAGTGAGGTCGCTACCCCTAAACTCATGAAGAAATTGCCAGATATGTATTTCACAAAGATTACCGCTTCTGCAGAACCTGCTTATTCTTTATCTCCACGACAATCAGCATTATGGAAATCACAGCAGGGTGATCACACCTCTTCTTGGCTTCGGGTGGTTCCTATTTCGGGGTTGGGTCAGACGATGAACGCCAAGACTTATCGCTGTGTGTTAACCTATCGGTTGGGTGTTCCATTGTTCTCTATCTCGACGTCGTGCTCTGCTTGTTCGAGGGTTTTTGCTGGAGATATTTTCGGTGATCACGCGGTGTCTTGTACTGGTATTGTGGGTATTAAACATCAGCATAATGTTGTTCGGGAAACCCTTGTTGATGTTTGCTATCGTTCTGGGATTTCAGCGAGAAAGGAGGTTGACATTGGGTTGGCTGGAGGGAACGACGAGGCCCTCAGACCTGCGGATGCGTTACTTTATTCATGGGATCGTGGTCGCGATGTCTGTGTTGATTTGACAGGGTCTTCTCCTTTGACACAGTCAGGGCTATCTGACTTTATTCCTGGGCGGGTTGTGGCTGATGCTGCTCATCGAAAGCAGGTTAAGTATGAAGCTCGATGTCAGACAATTGGATATGGTTTCATTCCCTTCTCCTTTTCTTCGCTTGGGGAATTAGAGAAGGAGGTTGTTGCGTTACTGAAGCGGTTTCAGAGGTTCTCGACAACGCATGACATTGGGGCTCGTGCTGCACCTCATATCTTCACTAGGGTAGGATTTGCTATAGCTAGAGGAGTGGGGGCCCAGATTGTATCTCGGCTTCCCACTAATTTATTGTAGGTTGTATGACTTTTGTTTTTGAGATATAATAATAATAATAATAATAATAATAATAATAATAATAATAATAATAATAATAATAATAATAATAATAATAATAATAATAATAATAATAATAATAATAATAATAATTCTACTTTGCATTGCGTACTTATCCTCCTAGTACTTTTGAGGTGGCTCAGAGCACTTTTCGATGGGGCTCTTCAATCTTCCTTGAGCGTATTGTTACTGTTTCGGGGCCTGGGTTTGGGACTGGCAGTGGCGGCTTGCCACCTTACCATTTGCGTTTGGAGGGCTTGGTGTTTATTCCGCAGGTGATGTTCATCACTATATTTTTCTTACTTCTCGGTTGCAGTCTACTGGGTTGCAGACAAAACTTCTACGGCATGCTGGCATTGTTGGTCTTGGACGAGCCTTTAATGATGCGTTGGATCTGTTTAATAGGACAGTGGAATCTGACATTTTTGAGTAATCCTAGTGAGCTTCCCCTAAAATCATGAAGAAATTGGCAGATATATATTTCATAAAGGTTACCGCTTCTACAGAATCTGCTTATTCTTCAAGTCCTCAACAATCAGCGTTATGGAAATCACGGCAAGGATATCACACCTTTGCTTGGCTTCTTGCGGTCCTTATTTTGGGGTAAGGTCAGACGATGAACGCCAAGACTTATCGCTGTGTGCTGTGCTAACGGTTGGGTGTTCCATTGTTCTCTATCACGACGTCGTGTTCTGCTTGTTCAAGGGTTTTGCTGGGGATATTTCCGGTGATCACGCGGCATCTTGTGCTGGTATTGTGGGCATTAAACATCGACATAATGTTATTCGGGATACCCTTGTTGATGTTTGCTATCGGTCAGGGACTTCAATTCGAAAGGAGGTGGACATTGGGTTATTTGGAGGGAACGACGGGGCTCTCAGACCTACAGATGTGTTACTTTATTCATGGGATCATGGTCGCGATGTCTGTGTTGACTTGACAAGGTCTGGGCATTCTGACTTTGTTCCTGGAAGGGCAGTGACTAATGTAGCCAATCAGAAGCGAGTCAAGTACGAATCCAGTTTTCAAGCAATTGAATTAGATATGGGTTCCTTCCTTTCTTTTTCTCTTCTCTTGGGGAGTTAAAAAAGAGGTTGTTGCATTGCTGAAGCGGATCCAGAAGTTCTCGAAGACTCAAGACATTAGGGCGCATGCTACAACTCATATTTTTACTAGGATCAGCTTTTCTATAGCTAGAGGAGTGGGGGCCCATATTATATCTCGGCTTCGTCCCACTAATTCTCTATAGGTTGTATAACTTTGTATGTGTAGACATCTACTTTTGGCCTCCTGTCCTGACAGGAAGTGCAATGACGATAAATAAAACCATCTTCGTGTTGGATCAAAGTGAAGTATACTTATGGATAACTGGTTAAGCCACAAAACACAAAAGACTAGCCCAAATTAAAGAAAAAGCCAAAACAAAGGTCCAATCAACTTAACCCGATCATAATTAGGCTTAAGCCCGTGCTTAAACCCTAATAATGACGGATTTAGGAGCGCCTAGGTTAAATCTTAGTGTTGTCGTAGAAAAAGTCGCTCGCATCTCAAAGAGTCGTGCTCGGCTGCCGCGCGCAACTAATTCAGTTGCGCGCAACACCCAGCGCAACCTCCAGAGTTGCGCTGCGGAAGATTCAGAATTATACGAAAAATATAAAATCAAATCTTACCATAAAGCCGCGCGTAAATCACTTGCATTGGGATGCCGCGCACAACTAATTCTGTTGTGCGCGACACCTGTTGCGGCAGAATGCTCGAAACCCTAAACTTAATCATTCCCTATAAATACGAGCTTAAACCAAGGCTTAAACAGACATAAATTAACCTAAAACTCTAGAGAAATATTTGTGAACTTGTGCAACCTAGCCCTTTTGTCCTAAACACTCACCCTTTCGATATCTTGTTACTACGGTGGAGGTTCCCTAACAAGAAGGAGTCCATAAGTGTTCTAAACAGAGATCTAGCAAAGAGAAGTGGTAAATTCCCGAGCACTTAGTTAAATCACATTTATTTTCTTGTTTAAAAGGACTTTAATTAATTAATTAATTAGTGTTGTTTGATCACCTTTAAAATAATTAATTAATCAATTCCACATAGTATCTTGCGTTAAATAAAGATTAGAATTGAATTAAATAATTGTTGGTTGATCACTTAAGCCAAGACGAATCTTGTTTATTTTCCTGTTCTTTTCACGAACTTGATTAAATAAGAATAACGACATTACGATGTAATTCCTGCGTGAATTAATGCTTGTAAATAAAGTCAACTAACATAATTTTAGGTATTGCGTTGCATATACTGTTTGGTAATGAAATTGTAAAAAAGGAAGAGCTAGTAGAGGCCGCACTAGGGCTAGGATAACGATTCCCCTATAAAAGGAACATTATTTTAGTACCCTCGCTCCCGAACTCATTTCTAGTTTATAGACCAATTTGGGCATGGGTAAACTTATGATTTGTGCTAATTATTCCATGAATTCCACATGGAAGAAAGGCATGAACGAGGTTTATGAGTTTTTCCTAAAACTCATTGGCGACTCCTACTTGTTTCTTATAAAAAAGCGTAATGATAGAATCAACTCTAATTCAAGGTCTCCCAAACAGTCAGGAATTCAAATCCTACTACACCCTAACAAATGTAAAGTCCTAGGCTTTTAAGTGGCCAAGGGCATTTAAGGAGAGTACCCCTTACGATGGGATCACCCTCCTTATAGTGGCGACTCCACTGCGGACTTAGAGGTTACATGATTAATTCCTAGTTATGGTCCAAGGTTTCCAACATTAGGTTGCCTATGGGTTGTAACGAGAATTAACTTGGATAATCTCTAATTAGAGAGCGAGACTTGAACGCATAGTATCTTCCTTTTGCACAAAAGTAAAAACCAAACAAGCGACATTGCATCATGCATAAGCATAGCACACTTAAACCATTGGGGATTGACTCATTGACTAGGGGTTGCCAACACTAGGCTTCTATCCCAATCAATAACAATCATCCCACCCATATCACCAACAAAATGTTGGGAGGGCGATGTCATGAGTCAACACGTTGAGTGATTGATTTGTGTGTCGTTTCTTAAGATATGGTACCTTTGGACACCCAAGCCTTTTTGACCTAGAACGGCATTGCGTGAATCTTGATTTATAACATGCTTATGTGATTATGTGACTATATGCAACGTGTTAGGATAGTCTTCTTTATGCTCCTTTTAGTTTGGTCTAGGTTCCTAATTACGAAGTTGTCTCTTCGTGATTTAGCGCCATATTCAAATTAAAGGATAGCATAAAAAAAGACAAAAAAAAATCGAATAAAAAAAATGATGACAAAAAAAAACGCTCGAATTAAAAAAAAAAAAATTTACGAGCAGGTGGCGCGCACAACTCAATGAGTTGCGCGATCCCTCCTAGCGCAAGTGATTTCGTTGCATGCGACAGCCGTGCGCACCTTAGTCACTTGCACGCACCCACTGGACGAGTCAGTTTTGATTCCTCAAAAAACAAATTGACTCATCCGAACAATATCTTCATTAAAGAATTGTTAAGGGCGATGTTATCCGTTTGAATATATTTTGCGTCTTTTTCCTTTTTCCCCTTTTTTTAAACAAGCGTATCGATTTACTTATCCTTTCGTACTCCTTTAGGGCCGGTTTTCAAGCTTGGGAAAGAGGACCCCCGGGCACTCGCATTCTACGTTTACCACCCAAAGATCAACCCCTTTCAAACCACTTTTCTTCGACAACTAATCCTAGTCCAAAAACAATGCCAACCATCGAAGAACTTCAACAAGAGATTCTTCGTTTGAGAGAGGAAAAGGCTCAAGAGGTCGAGGAGAGAAGAATTAAGAAAATAGAAAATGCTGAAAAGAAAAAAGCTAAAACTTTAGCCTTACAAGAAAAGATGGAACAATTATCCATCAAAGAAAAGTCATTGGAGAAGCTAGTTTTTCGTTCTGCAATGGGGAACAAGTACTTTGACGTAGAAAAGTTTGCTCCTCTTCCAGGACTTGCTTTACCAGAAAAGTTCGTAGCTACGGACTTGCCAATATTTAAGGTGACCAATAATCCACAAAATCATTTAATGTGTTTTACTGGCACTATGGCACTAAAGGGAGTTGATCCTAAGCTTTATGCTTTGACTTTCCCTTTATCCCTAGACCCAACCGCAAGAGAGTGGTATTATGGGCTAGATCCAAAATTCAAAGAAACATGGGAAGATGTAGTTTCGGCTTTCATTACCCAGTATGAGAGTAACGTAGAGTTCAATTCAACTTTACATGAACTCGAGATGCTTAAGCAAGGCGACGATGAAGGTTTCCTTGCTTTCTATGGTAGATGGCAAGAAATGGCAGCCCACCTTGCCCAAAGGCCTCCTGAACTCGAGTTAGTACAAAAATTCATTGACAACTGTCATGAAAAGTACAACAAACATCTACGTTACCTTGGTCTAGACACTTTTCAAAAGGTCTATTCTGTGGCTACTAGGATTGAAGATGATCTTGCTAAAGAAAAAGCAAACAAACCTCATTATCATCATCAACCTAAGAATAAATACAAGAAGGGGAATGATAATGCATCATCCTTTATTGTCGTATTTGCGACTTCCACGCAATACAATAACACAATCGATATGATGATCCTAGAAAAAGATGGACAAAAGAAAGAAAATTTACTCCATTTCCTGTAAGCTATAAAGAATTGTTAGAAAAATTAAATGAAAAAGGCTTACTTGCACCAACAAGGCCAACACCACCCACTCCACTAGAAAGTAGATTTCCTCAATGGAATGGTAGTGCTTATTGTGCTTATCATAGAGGCGTTGGCCATGATACTGAACGTTGCTATGTTTTAAAGCATAAAATACAAGATTTAGTAGACGATGGGAGAATTCCCAAGCCTAAACCTAACAATAATGCATACCCCTTAGGGGTGTTTCACATCGATAAGGACCATATGGGAAGTGATACGTTCAATCCTTTGGACTATATCACACCTATGGGAGAACCTCTATCCACAATACTCATAGGGGCAACTAATGAAGTATGTGGACTATGGGACGACGACTTTCAAGACTTATATGTCTCTAAGTATGCCGCCATTCCACCTCCATCTTGTTTACAAAATGAAACAAATGGAGCGCTTGATTTGGATCATTTTTTGGGAAAATAGCAAGATTTATCGAATCTCTCCTTGGATGAACAATGGCATCAAGCACAACTCATGTAACATCTTGAAATAGAGGCACATCCAAAGCCTCTAGAAGAAAGTTGGTTTATGAGTCCTACGACTAACCCAAATGAGATAGATCATTTAACTCGTTCTGGGCAATTCATTAGGGAGGGAGAAGATTACCCATGCATCTCGACTACCAATTACCACCACCAAATGGATCTTCGACCACACAAAATCAAACTCAAGGTCAAGCACAAAATACCATACCACCTCCACTTGAGGTAGAAGATCCATTGGTTAAACAACTTCGCCAATCCAAGGCGAATGTTAGCATTTGGGAACTCCTAAGTACTTCTAAAGAACATAGGAATTCTCTCATGAACGCTCTAACAGCTTTGTCTGTATGCACGGACACAACCCCTCAGGATCTCGTTAGCTTGCTTACTAGCGAGAAATCCAACAAGTCAATCATTTTCACTAATGATGATTTGCCTTCAAAAGACACTACCCACAACAATGCATTATACTTAACTATGGGATACAAGGGATATAATATCCCTCTAACTTTGGTAGACAATGGGTCATCTGTAAACGTATTCCCATTAAGAACGGAAAAATACTTAGGCCTAAATCCAGAAAAAGATTTCCAATCAACAAAACAAAGCATTAGGGCCTATGACAATTCGATAAGATCGGTGTGTGGAACTGTTAGGCTACCAATTACCACAGGCCCAATTTAAAAGATGGTTGAATTCCATGTTATGGACATAAAACCTACATTCAACCTTTTACTTAGACGTCCTTGGATACATGAGCTTGGTGCAATACCATCCTCACTTCATCAAATGATTAGGTTGAACTATCAAGGGCTTCCTATGACTATACATGCTTCTCCAATCAAAATAGCAATAAATGATCAATCACTCTTAGAAATAAACCATGATAATGATGAAGAGGACATGTGGGGATTCGCCGTGGAGCCAATCTTCACAATTGAAATGGAAGAAGACTTTGAAGAACCATTCAAGCTTGATCCATATTCCATTCGGATAGTAAACAACATCTTACTCAAGAGTAGTTACTTTCCTGGGATGCCTTTGGGAATAGGAATGAAGAAATATCTCTTACTTCCTATCCCAAAGAAAAGCTTCTCCTTTGGATTGGGATACAAACCAACCAAAGAAGAATTGGAATCTCACGATGCAAAAAACAAAACACGTAGAGACACACAATAAGAAAGGGATAATCACTTTACTCCCATCCTATCAACAAACCCTTAATGGGCAATTCATTAGGGAGGGAGAAGATTACCCATGCAACGAATTTTCGGAACCCTTAGTTTTGGAAGGAATCAAGAAGCCTGGATTTGAAATATTTCATGATTGCTACTTCTTGGATGACAATCTTAGTATCGTTAAATCAAAACACCCAAAACTAGGGTGCTATGATGGGTAAGCATTTAACTTGCTATTTGGATTAGAGCAAAATAATGTCACAACAATGACCAATCAAAACGCCATTCAAGATGAAGCTTTTGACCCAACCTCTTTGATCACCCTTTCCAACAAAACTTTTGAGCATGGATGGAGGAAATCTTTCAAATGGACCAATCACAAAGGCGATAAACTGGAAGTCGTCATAGGCGAAGGGAAGATGTTTGAAGAATCGGACGAAGAATCTATTATAGACTCTAGGGAAGCTGAAAATCTAGGCCTTGTGGCCATTACTAAGTCTTTATTTTATAGTTCTAAGGACGAAGATCCCAAAAAGGATTCTTCTCTTCATGTACTCTCTTTTTATTTTAATGATATGAGCTCTATTTCCGAGTATATGCCTTCTCTTGAATCATTCGAATGCTATAACAATCAATCTAATGAAGATGATAACATTAATAAATTGGTTGAACTAATAAATGAACGAGAACAAAAGAACCCTATCGTTGAAGAAACTGAAATAGTTAATATAGGAACTAACGAAAATATAAAAGAAGTCAAAATTGGCTTAACTCTAATTCCGGAAGAGCAATCGACCCTCATATCGACGCTTAAAGAATTTGAAGACGTGTTTGCTTGGTCATACAAGGATATTCCTAGAATAGATATGGAAATCGTGGAACATACCATTCCCTAGAACCCTACCTCTAAACCAGTAAAACAAAAACTTCGACGAATGAAACCTGATGTTTCATTAAAAATAAAAGAAGAAGTACAAAAACAGTTGGACGCTAGTTTTATTCGCGTATGTAATTACCCGAATGGGTAGTGAACATCGTTCCAGTCCCTAAAAAGGATGGACAAGTTTGCATGTGTGTCGGCTTTAGGGATCTTAATAAAGCTAGCCCTAAAGACGATTTTCTTCTACCACATATTGATATATTGGTAGATAACACGACTGAACATGCGATGTTATCCTTTATGGATGGATACGCAGGTTACAACCAAATTTTAATGGCAAAAGAAGACGAAGAAAAGACATGCTTTATTACCCCTTGGGGTACGTATTGCTACTTAGTCATGCCATTCGGTTTAAAAAATGCAGGAGCTACGTACCAAAGAATGGCTACGACTCTCTTGCATGATATGATGCATAAAGAAATAGAAGTGTATGTGGATGATATGATCGTAAAGTTCAAAGATAGAATGGGACGTATAAAAGCTTTACGCAAATTTTTCACTCGCATAAAAGAATACAAATTGCGATTGAATCCACAAAAATGCGCCTTCGGAGTAACTTCTATCAAGTTACTCGGATACGTAGTAAGCACACGTGGCATCGAGGTCGATCCCTCTAAAATAAAGGCAATTGTGGACATGCCTCCCCCTCAAACAGAAAAAGAAATTAGGGGATTCCTTGGCAAACTACAATACATTAGTCAATTTATCAACAAATTGACTATGACTTGTGAGCTAATATTTAAAAAATTGAAAAAAGAGGAGAAACATGAATGAGACGATCAATGCCAAAAAGCCTTTGAGAAAATCAAAAATTATCTCAAAAGTCCACCAATTTTAGCACCACAAGTACCCAAACTACCTCTTAGGCTATACATTACAGTTACAGACACAACCACAGGCGCCATATTAGCACAAGACGTAGAAAACGTCGAGCGTGCAATATATTACATAAATAAAAAATTCATCCAATATGAAACAAAAATATAGCACCTTGGAAAAGACAAGCCTAGCATTAGTGTGGGCAACCAAAAAGTTACGACATTATATGTTACTACACACTACTCATGTGATTTCTCAACAAAATTCGATAAAGTATATGTTTGAACAACCACCCATACAAGGAAGGATATCTAAGTGGTTGGTGATGTTGGCTGAATTTGAGCTAAAATATATTTCTGAAAAATCAATGAAAGGAAAAGTAATTTTTGACTTTCTGGCACAACATCCAATTCAAAAAAGTCGTGCAGAAACTACTCATCTTTCGGATGAAGAGATTCTCATGACACAAGATGACAAATGGCTAATGTACTTTGACGGTGCGTCCAATAAAAAAGGATGTGGCGTAGGAGTGTTACTCATAAGTCCAGAGGGAGCACATATTCCAATCTCTATTAAATTAGACTTTGAGGTTACTAATAATGTCGTAGAATGTGAAGCGTGCGCTATTGGATTAGAAGCAGTGGCTTGCATAGGTGTGCAAAAATTAGAGGTATATGGAGACTCCAGTTTGATTATAAATCATATACTAAAAAAATGGAAAATAAAGAACTCCACAATGATATTATATCAAGCACACCTAGAGCAACTAATCGAGCAATTTGAACATATTGATTTTAAATATCTCCCAAGGGATGACAATCAATTTGCCGATGCGTTAGCAAAATTAGCCTCAATGATCAACATTCCAGATCACTTAAATATGATGCCATTATGCATTGATAGAAGAGAAGAACCAACGTATTGCAACGCAAAATAAATGACATCGAAGGAGACAGTCCTTGGTGGCTTGGTATGATCATATTCTCCAATATATTACTTGTGGCACATATCCCGAAAATACTTCATTGAAAGACCAACGAGCCTTACGAACACTTGCGTCCCAATATGGTATAGTAATGTTCAATTATGCAAAAAAGGACCTAATGGTCAAAGCTTATTATGTATAAGCCAATCGGAAGCCACACGCCTTATGGAAAATATTATACTCAAAAAGGTGTTTGTGTACCTCACATGAATGGTAAAATGCTTTCAAAAATAATTTCACGACAAGGGTACTATTGGTCCACTATGGAACATGATTGCATACAATATGTTAAAAAATGTCCAGAGTGCCAAATGTTTGCTAATTTACAACACCTTCCACCATCCGAACTATATAATCTCACTTCCCCTTGGCCTTTTTCGAATTAGGGAATTGACATAATTGGAAAAGTCTCTCCAATAGGAACAGGAGGGCACGAGTACGTATTAGTTTCCATTGATTACTTTACTAAGTGGATTGAGGCTGCTTCTTACGTGAATATCACTTCTAAACATGTCGCAAAGTTTCCCGAACGAAACATATTTTTGTGATATGGAGTTCCACATGAACTAATTAGTGATCAGGGATCTCAATTCAAAGCTGAAGTCGAGACCCTCTTAACTCGTTATAAAGTAAAACACCATCACTCAACCCCATACAGACCTCAAATGAATGGAGCTGTAAAGTCGGCAAATAAAAATATAACAGTCATCATTAAGAAAATGGCAGAAAATTATAAAGACTAGCCTAATAAACTACACTTCGCATTATGGGGTTATAGAACGTCTATACGAACATCAATAGGATTAACTCCATACTCCTTAGTTTTCGGAATGGGCAGTTCAACCAGTCGAATTGGAAATACCATCCCTACGCATCGTACTTGAAAGTAAGCTACCGGAAGCTGAATGGGGAAGAGTGAATGGGTAATAGTGAGGTATGAAGAGCTTTTATTCCTCGATGAACGACTATTAAGAGCTTTGCATCATGTACAAGTCTACCAAAGGCGCATTGCGCGTCATTTCAATAAAAGAGTAAAACCTAGAAATATAAAAGAAGGTGACTTTGTACTAAAGGAGGTTAGGGGTCCACCAACCGATCCAAGAGGGAAATTCAAACCTAATTGGATAGGTCCCTACCGCGTAATTGAAATCCTATCAGGAGGAGCCGTCAGATTAATGGATATTGGAGGAGATGAAATTCGACAATTAATAAACATTGATCGCCATAAGAAATATTACATATGAAGTCCGGATAAAACTCGTTCACTCATACAACCAATTTTAATTAGCATTCAATTGAAAGATTCAAAGTGTTATGCATTTTACCGAATAACACGGTAAAATACATAACACTTGGGGGGTAATTTACAAATAATAAACCGTTCTAAGTGTTCAAATTTTTTTGAATATCTCGAAAAAATCTTCACACTTGGGGGTGGGGGTAATAATACAGAATTTTAAAAAAAATATTCGAGACATTCGTAGCACAGGTGTCGTGCGCAACTAGAAGAGTTGCACGCGGATGTCACGCGCAACTGATTTTGTTGCGCGCGCCACCTGATGACGAACTGCGAATCCGAATTTTTGCGTTTGAATGAAGTTGCGATTTCTACTTGCGGCAAAAAGAGGGTGTTTCTTAAATATAACATATACTCGGAAAATAAAATTAAACTTTGATTTAATTCTTTTAAACAAGGTTTGATTAATTTTTTCATTTAAAATCTATCTAAGAGATTATAGAAAAATTAAAATACATAATAATAAAAAAAACATTAGAACTACACAAAGACCTGATTTCGTGATGTGAATACGTAGGCAATCTTTATGATTCGGTCATATCAAAATATAAAAATATAAAGCTCATTTTATTTCATTCAAAATTCAAAAAAGAGAGACATTGTCGAACTAGATTGTGAATGAAAAAAAAAACATAGTAGTGATTACACTTTATTTGAAAAAATAAACTAATGATAAAATTGTGTAACACTCTAAGGTTTTACTATGTCCTCATTTGTCACAGATGATAGAGGAGTAGTTTCCATCGCAACATTTACAGAAACCTTAGAGCTTTCCCCCACACTCTTCTTCTTCACCCAAACATTGTTTTTCAATTTAGGGATTAGGGCCTTTGCGATCTGTTTTCCTTTCCCTTTGACTATTGGAGCTTTCTTGCGAGTATTTGGTGAAGGTTGTTTGATTTTTACACCTTGTTGCGCGGGTTTGGAGGGAGCTTTCCTTTTTGTTTCCTTCAAACGATCCTTAGGGGATGAGAAGTCTAATTTTCTTCTCACTCCTTTGTTTTGGCCACTAGGAGGAGTAGTAGTGGTTGAATGCATCAAAGGCTTAGGTGGATTGCGAGCGGTGGCGGCTTAAAGTTGAGATCGAGCCTTGTTTAATTCACCCTTATCCGCCGTATTCATCTAAGCCTTGTAAAAGGAAGATAATGTAATACTCGCGGTAGGATTTTGTATTACCCACCTAGGAAGACTTGACCAATATTCCATCCAACGAGGAATTCTTTCGGGTTTAAAGATCACATCTTTAGGGGAATCACAATCTTGCGGGGGAATAAATTGTCTCATCCCGTATTGTCTCATTACCATACAAGGAAAAATATAAGTAGTACTAGATAGGCCTAAAAGCCTAATGTAAGGGCAATTGAGACTATTCCCAATCATAATATTTATGTTCCACCAAGGAATCACAAAACGTATTTTAGGAACCTCATGACAAAAAAACGACGTCCATTCCTCTTCGTTCTTATGCTTATAAAGGATTCGACGTCCGGGGAATGTCTTTACTCCATTAGCCTCAAGGTTTTGTGGCTGATCAACAATTCGCAAACGCTCCATGAGCAAAATCTGAAAAAAAAAAGAAAAAAAAAAATCAGTTTGCGATTTTTTACACAAGCAGGTGGCGCGCGCAACCAAACTAGTTGCGCGCACCCTCCGCGCGCAGCGAAGAAGATAGCGCTGGTCATACCAGCGTAACTTCGTGACTTGCGCTGATAAACGCCGAAAAAAAAAAACGTGCGTGTAATAGGAGTGGACTTCCCGTGAAACCGTTTTCATTAGGATCTCCTCTAAGGCGATTCAAGCACAGAACGGTTTCCGCCAAAACAAAAGGAGCGGGTGAATGACATCCCTCTATTTTCTCTATTGTGGACACCATGGAATAATCTCCGCACTCTTTGCCAGTCCTAAGTAAACAATTAACAACAAGACAATAACATAAAGCACGAATTTTAAAGCGTTGTTTAGTCATGTTGTCACGAGGGGCGACAAAATGTTCAATAAATTGAATCAAGTTCACGCCTTCTTCAGTTCCTATGTTGGTCATATCATTGTCGGACAAGCCAAAAAATCTTTGAAATATAGGTTTGGGATCCGACAAGGTAGGCGAATAAGTCACACGGAGAGTGTTTGTAGGGAAACATAGCAAGGCCTCGAACTCACCGGGAAGAGGGACAATTTCGTCCCCTCTGAACAAGAAAAGATGGTGGTTAGAGTCCCAATGATTGACTGCGGCATGAAGAAAATCAAAGTTAACCACTAGTTGCATATAATTCAATAAAGGGTCTAAGTGGTAAATTTTGAAAGCAAGTTTGTCCTCGGTTGAAAGAGAAGTGACTCATTGCTTCAAACGTTGTTCAAAGGTCTCCATCATTGTTAAAAAAAAAACAAAGAGAATGAGAATTTAGAGAGATTAATTCTTTTTAGTTTCTTATATTACTAAGCGAATGAATGCGAGATGATCAAAAGCCTACACAAAACCACGTTTAAATAGACCCAAGAGTGGCAAATTTTCAGCAATTTCGGCTTAAAGGAAAGTTCACTAAAAGGTGGCGCGCGCAACTCATGAGTTGTGCACGACATCCGTGCGCAACTGATTTACATGCGCGCGACAGCCGCGCGCAACTCACGCAGTTGCGCACGTCTCCCCTGACGCGGCATGTGAGTTGGGTCTATTTCCGCATTTTGACTCATATAATGACGGAATCTTCACGAAATCTTAAGACGAATCATACACTTGCCTTCTAACACTTTGTGTCTCTTTTCTTGCCTACTTTATTATTATTTTTTTATTTTTTTTTTATTATTTTCTTATTTTCTTTTTATTTTTTTTCTTATTATTTTCCTACTTTCTTTTTCTTTTTATTTTCTTTATTATTATCCTACTTCCTTATTTTCTTTTTTTTATTATTATTTTTCCATTTTCTTTTTTCTCTTTTTTCTTCTTTTCGCCTTCTTTTTCGTGTTTGGTTATTTTTTCGAGGGGGGTAAGTCGGGAACCCTTTCCCTCCCTCAAATTTTTTTTGCAGACAGGAACCCTTTCCCTCCCTCGAAAATTTTGTGCATTAATAATAAAGTACACACGGAAACAAAAAAATATAATAATGACATATATACAAATGTGTCTATGTACAAAAGAAAATGCAAAATATATATATATATATATATATATACATCGGTTTTCTAAAAAAAATATATAATAAAATGAGTACAAGAGGAATCAGGGTGCTCGGCGACTACTAGACGGTTGCTGCACATCCTGCAAAATCCAAAACGAAGATTAATACATGAAATGTAATAACTTCGTTGCAAAGAAAAAGAAATAAAACTTATCGCGATCATCCGATGTTCACGGCATAATAAAGTCACGATGGGCTCTCCAATAAGCAGCTCGGAAAGCACGTAAAGTCCTCACCATGCCGTTCACGGTTTCCCGCGGAACCTGTTCCAAGAATACAAGGACAATTAGTAAACAAATGTATATGAAACAAAAAATAAATAGAAATATTTAAGTACATATACACAAAAGACATACCGACTCAGCTGTCTCAGGTACAAATGGTATCCCCTTGTCATCCTCTGCCTCCGGAAGGGTCTCACGAATTACTAATCCGACAACATCAGTATACGTGATCTCCACTGTAGGAGGCACCCAACCACCTAGCTCGACCCGCTAAAATATATATGATAAAAAACGATAAAAGGGTCAAAGTTCCGAAAAATAAATAGAAATAAGGAAAAGAGAGAGTTGGAATACTAACCGGAACAAAAGCCGGAAAAGGAGTCAGCCTGGATGCTATAAAAGCCGAATAAGAAGCCTCCGGCAACACCAGCTGCTTCGCTGGATAACCAAGGATCGCCTGAGCTCAATCCTCGATAGATAACAAGTCCGGACGTAGCATCCGGATCAGGGGATCCGCAGGAACCAAAGGCTCCTCAGACAAAAGCTTCCAGAGAACACGCTCGCCTAAAAACTAAGCATCTCTCCTCCGAAACACCGAGAGTCCCGTATAGAGGGCCCGGAAACGGCAACGAACCATGCCAGACCGGATAGCCTTAGGGACTCCGACGATCAAACTCCAAGGATGGAGATCGATCTATAAAACACAACCACATGAAAATCGTCAGAAAATGAATAAAATAAAATAAAAAGAGCACATGTAGTTGGAATACTCACCGACGCACGAGTCGCCGAAAGGATCCTCTGGCAAAAGTCGCCGGCAGAAGTCGCTCGTCTCTTATTAATAGCGACCAATCGATGGCCGATAGGAAAATGAGTAGCCCCAAGCACCCTGGGGGCTAAGAAAGGCAGGTACGAGTATCCCCAAGCCTGAAATCGAGAAAAGATAAGCCTAAAGGAAAAGGCGAAAGTAATAACCGAAAGAAGCTTAAAACACATACCTCAAGGATACGACCATGCCACGTAAGCGAGATCCGAGGCACCTTAGTAGCTGCCACGGAATCCATAACCCGGGTCGCCTTGCCCATAGCCGTAAGCATACGGGCATACGACACCTCCGCCTAACTCAGGTCACCTACTTGCCCCAAATCGCTAAAGCAAATAAGTAACCCAATGGCAAAACGCTCTCCTCGATCACTCAAGATGGTGACGAAAAGAACGTGGGCAATGTATATCCGAGCCAGCTTCTCTGGTGTACACTGCCGGTCAAGCTCTTCAGCCGACAACTCGTCGGCAAGAACCAAGTACGTACAAGATTGCACGTACACATGAAGGGCCGACACAAGACGATCCCCCACAAGGTCGCACAATCTCTCGTCTGACCCCTTAACGAACTCTATGACTACAGGCTCGCCTCCGAAAGGAAAACCCGTAATCATAGTGAAGTCGAAAGGGGTAACCGTCATCTCTCCCCACGGAAAGTGGAAAATGTTGGTGGAATCCCACCAAAACTCCAGCAATCCACAGAGGAAAGCTGACGATGCAGGCTGACTCGATAAATCCCGAAGAGCTACCAGCTGGGAGTCAATCCCAGAAAGTGCTACAATCTCCTTTGCCACCTCGGGAAAAATCTCAAAACGGGCTCGCAGGTCACCAAAGCCGTACAAACGCATGGTAGGCTCACTCTAAATAAAAGAATTAAAAAAAACGGTTATGGTTTAAAAAGGAGAAGAAAAAAAAGAAAAGAGAAAGAAACGAAAGCGCGAAAAAACTCACGTTGTCGCGCCACCCTCTGATCAAAACGTGATGGTTTAGGTCCCACTTAAGGACCCTAGGGTCCCAGTTGGGAGGAGCCTCCTAAACCACGTCCTCCTGGCGACGTCGATCGGCCACGACGCATCTCTTTCGAACCTCCTCTCGAGGACGAGTCACCATCTTCTGAGGGCGAACCGCCTCGTCCGGACCACCGAGAATCGCCTCAGCATCGACAAACGGAGGCGAGTCCATGCTATGATGGATAAAGTTTCTTTAATTAGTTTATTTCTGCAGCATAACGGCTGCCGATAGGGCAAAACACAAAATTCGAATGCCACCCATACTTGGGGGCTACGATACCTGCAGTTAAACTCAGTAAATAGGGGCTTCTACGACCCACAAAAGCCATCCTATACCAGTTTCAACTAAGTATTCAAGGGATTTTATTCCAAAATCTCAAAGAATCAACTAATTCTAGACGAATAACAGTAATATAAACATAATTACCGTCTACCAAACAATTTTGAAGTTCGAATATGGCAAAAATAAGTTAAGAGTATGTTTCGCGCCATCTTTCAACAGTTCAAAATTCACAAAAATGAATTATGAAAGTTATATTAGTTCCATCACTATAATATACTTCATAATCAGCAATTATAACCAAAATGAGCAAGAAAAAGCAATAAAATCAAGCAAAAATTCGAAAAAAAAAGGCAAGAACGAATTTGAACAAAGAAATGCTCAAGGTTCAATACTTAACCATTTTTCATGAATTTTTTTTCAAAACATTCCTTAAACATAGCATAAAAACATAGAGCAAGCAATTTTAAGAAAGACGAACCGAATTAAAAACCCCCAAATTCAAAATTTGAGGTTTAACGATTCGAAAATCGTTCAAATTCAGCCGAAAAATAACAAATTTTAGCAAAAAAACTTACATTGGATTACGACAAATATTAATTGAGGAAGAAATTTGCTTCCTTTAGCTTCAAAACTCACAAAAAAACGAGCTTCCTAGAAAGAGAAAGAGTCGAAAATGGCGAAGGAAGGAGAAAGAGTGAAGTGAAAAATCGCGTTAGCGATTTTCACTTTACTGACATAAATGTCGCGCGCAATTGAATCTATTGCGCGTGACATACCAGCGCAACTCAGAAAGATGCGCGCGCCTGGCCAGCACGACCTTCTGAGTTGCGCGCAGATACTTGTCACTAAAAGATCGGGATTTTGATTTTGTCCGTTTGATCATTTTTAACGGTTTTTGCTCGTTATTAGACGTAATGGTGCACAAATTATCAAAATCTTTTTTAATTGCTTTGCATATTGTAGTTTGTTTTCTTTTTCGTTAGTTTTTTGCATCATATTGCATGCACACCGTGCTTTGTGTCGTCCCCAAGCATACGTTTTGAACATTTTTTTTGTAAGAGTGCCTTAAGACGTTCCGTGGTGGTGCTTTACGTAAAAGCACCCATAGACAGGTTTGTCATTTTATTGTACTGACGTTACAAATGTCCGGGTTCTCTTCTTTTTTCACGTCCGAAGCAAAAAGGAAGGCGTTTTCATGCAGCGTAAAAATACAAATGGCGTATCGTACGGCGCAAAATTGTACAGCATAGGTGTTGCGTAAAATTTCACTCAGCCCAAGCTTTGCGAGATCTACCTCTCGGGAATAAAAGGTAGAGAATTACTGTAGGCGTTAGCTCACGAGTCGAGAGGCGCGCCGAACCTTCAGGAACAGGCCCTTCTTGAATGGGAGAATATATGGTAGTTAGTGCGCTTACTAACTTACCGGACAGTTAGGGTGTCGAATTCATCCCTTGTATAAAGAAGCGACAAGACGATGTCGCGCCTATATAGTCATGTGCCCCCAGTCTTAAGACACGTATACTCATCTTGTGCACAAAACTGATGAGAGAGTTGCTGACTTTCTTCCCTCTCACTGAATTTGGATATATGCCTCCAGTCTTGAGACATATATTTCTATCTTGTGGACTTTCAGCTCGAATACCGGACCTGGCTCGAATACCGGACCTGGCTCGAATACCGGACCATTTCGGCTCTAATACTAAAAACCCTTTTTCTTCTTTTATTTTGTTTAAGTTAGGCTAAAGTTTCAATGACATATCGTGGAACTTTAGACCAACGATGACACGATTGAGACGAAATCTTCCCCTTTTTAAAACCGATCTCTTTTCATGCCTTGACATCATCCAGTACACCTTTACTTGTAAAAGCGTTCTACAATTGCAAAGGATCAATCTAGATTCTTTAGCGCGTTAAGACTAGGAAGGACTTTTTCTAGCCTTAATAGCTACTTGTTTCAAACACTTAGAAAACCAAGGATTGTTTCGAAATCCTTAAACATTACTAAAAGATTCTCTATCCTAAGAGAACTTTGCATAATGAGTCTCAGATTTATTTCCTTGACTACTTTTATCATCGTCTATTCTAGGCTCGATTAAAGTGGGGGCTAGCTGTAGACATCTACTTTTGGCCTCCTGTCCCGACAGGAAGTGCAATGACGATAAAAACCATCTTCGTATTAGATAAAAGTGAAGAATACTTATAGATAACTGGTTAAGCCACAAAACACAAAAGACTATCCCAAATTAAAGAAAAAGCCAAAATAAATGTCCAATTAAATAAACCCGATCATAATTAGGCTTAAGCCCGTGCTTAAACCCTAATAATGACGGATTTAGGAGTGCCTAGGTTAAATCTTAGTGCTGCCGCAGAAAAAGCCGCGCGCATCTCCTAAACACTCACCCTTTTGATATTTTGTTACTACGATGGAGGTTCCCCAACAAGAAGGAGTTCATAGGTGTTCTAAACGGAGATCTAGCAAAGAGAAGTGGTAAATTCCCGAGCACTTAGTTAAATCACATTTATTTTCTTGTTTAAAAGGAATTTAATTAATTAATTAGTGTTGTTTGATCACCTTTAAAATAATTAATTAATCAATTCCACATAGTATCTTGCGTTAAATAAAGATTAGAATTGAATTAAATAATTTTTGGTTGATCAGTTAAGCCAAGGCGACGAATCTTGTTTATTTTCTTGTCCTTTTAACGAATTTGATTAAATAAGAATAACGACATTACGATGTAATTCCTACGTGAATTAATGCTTGTAAATAAAATCAACTAACATAATTTTAGGTATCGTGTTGCATATATTGTTTGGTGATGAAATTGTAAAAAAGGAAGAGCTAGTAGAGGCCGCACTAGGGCTAGGATAACGATTCCCCTCTAAAAGGAACGTTATTTTAGTACCCTCGCTCCCGAACTCATTTATGGTTTATATACCAATTTGGGCATGGGTAAACTTATGATTTGTGCTAATTATTCCATGAATTCCACATGAAAGAAAGGCATGAAAAGGTCTATGAGTTTTTCCTAAAACTCATTGGTGACTCATACTTGTTTCTTACAAAAAAGCGTAATGATAGAATCAATTCTAATTCAAGGTCCCCCAAACAGTCAGGAATTCAAATCCTACTACACCCTAACAAGTGTAAAGTCCTAGGCTTTTAAGTGGCCAAGGGCATTTAAGGAGAGTACCCCGTACGATGGTGTCACCCTCCTTACAGTATGTTTTTGAGATATAATAATAATAATAATAATAATAATAATAATAATAATAATAATAATAATAATAATAATAATAATAATAATAATAATAATAATAACGTTTTTCTCTCGTTTTTGGGCGATTAGGGCTGGGTAGGGCAAGGTTCCACGTCCATTTTCCGGTAGATTTTCCGGCGAAATTAGGTTCTTGGTGGTCGTGCAATAAGGTCCGGCGGTTTTAAAGGCATTATAGGTGTTTCCTGTGGGCGAAATTCTGGTGGAAACGGGCTGCTCTTGTTCTGTTTTTGGGCGATATTTTCAGGCGGTTTGTGGCGGTTTCTAGACATTCTCCGGCGACTTTTCGGCTACGGTTTCTCAGAGACATTTGTCTTTGTTCCAGGTCTTTTTTTAGGGTTAGCTTCTAGCGTTTTCTGGTCGTGTTAGGCTGTTTTTGGGCAGTTTCAGGCGGTTTTTAGTTTGTTGTTTCCAGGCATTTTAAGGTGCGTTATAAGGTGGGTTTCAGGCGTTAAGGGTGCGTGATTTAGGTGGATATCACGTCCATCATTTGACCGATTACCAGTGCTTATTTAACCAGCGAAGTGCTCTGTTTTTCTGTCATTATTTACGTTGCTGGTGGGGGCGTTTTTCCGGCGTTAGATGTCATCTTTTAGAGCGTTTTTTTGCTGCGGTTTATGGTGTGCTTTGGGTTCAGTTTTCTAGAGCTTTTTAGGGGTGTTTTCTGGTGTGTTTTGGGTGCAGTTGTGGTGTGTTTAGTTCTGCGATTTTCTGGTTCAGTATTGGTGCTTTTGGCAGTTGTTTTGGGTTGTGTCGTATTTGTATTTACTGGTGTTTTAAGGTGGTTTCTACATTAGTTTTCTTTGGTGGCTGTGTGTAATTATATTGCCCGGGTGAAGTTTCATTGCCTCTTTGTAGGACTTAGTGGGTGTCAAGATGGAAGTGGCAACGGCCTTACTAAAACTTCTCTTATCAGGCATCTTGGTGATCGTCATTTTTGTACTAGTGCGCGGGATATCACACGGCATTCTCTTACTTCTAATTTGGCTGTGTATTCTGAGGCTGAAGTTACTTTTTTGCGTATGGGGATTTGGCTATGTGGAGTTTGTTACAAAACATATACGCATCGTACTAAGTGTCGTCATAGTCGGAGTGAGTTTGTGTCACCCCCGGATGATGGAGATGGTACTGTTCGTTTTGTGCTTCATGGGTTCTCTAAGCCACAAGCTCCTTCTTCTCCAACTCAGCTTGGACGCATGACTGGGTTGGTGCCAGATCAACAATGTGGTTTTGATGTGGTTATTCTTGATTGTTTATTCTCCAAGGGGCTTCGTACGGTGAAATCTATCCCTCCCAAGTGTCGTTTGGGGTTTTATCGGGTTCTGAAAGGTGCTCTTGATAAGGTAATCTCTAAGACTGATGACATTATTGCTTGGGTCTCTTTTTTGGTGTTACCTCTTTGCATCCTTAAAACTTTTTTCCCGCGGAGCAGCTCTGAGTCTAGGTCTTCATTAAAGTGTCGGCATCAAGAAGAGAGTATTTCCCGTGCTATTTGTTCTTGGAGTGTACCAGGCGATAATTTGCAGCTTGTGAGGGATACTTTGGCTGAGGATTCTCCTACTTTATCAGTGGTAGATGATGAGGACCTTGATCTAGAGGAGCGAAATATCAAGCAGTGTCGCAGGAAGATTTGTGATGGCCATTACACTGCTGCGGTCCGGGTTCTTTCTTCTTCAGGTGTTGCTCCTTATAATGAGGCCACTATTGCGGATTTACAGTCTAAACACCCTACTTCTCTGGCTCCATCCTTGCCTGATATACCTATTGATGGCCTTCATCTCATAACTACTTCTGCTATTGTTTTGGATTGGATTAAGAGTTTTCCGCGTGGCACATCATGTGGTAGGGACAGTTTACGCGCTCAACACCTTATGGATTGCTTGAGTGGTGCTAATGTGGTTGTATCAGATGAGTTAGTTAACTCTATTTCCGGGGTGGTTAATATTTTTCAATCTGGAAGATGTCCTATGGAACTAGGGGAGTATATTGCTAGTGCTCCACTTACACCACTTGTCAAACCCGGTGGTGGTATTCGTCCTATAGCTGTGGGTACTATTTGGCGGCGTCTGGTTTTGAAGGTAGGTGCTGTTATGGTTGCCCAGTCTTTAGGAAGTTACTTTGATGGTCTTCAATTTGGCGTTGGGGTTCCTTTAGGTGGCGAGGCAATTCTTCATGTTGTGAATCGGTTGATTGAGGACCATGGTTCTGACGTTGGTCTTTCTATGTTGTTGGTGGATTTTCAAAATGCTTTCAATCTTGTTGACCTTATGGTCATGTTGCGTGAAGTTCGTCGTTGTTGCCCAGGCATTTCGCGATGGGTTGAGTTCTGCTATTCTAATCCAGCTAGATTGTATTATGGGGACCAATCCTTATGGTCGTGTCAGGGAGTGCAGCAGGGTGATCCCCTTGGTCCTCTTCTTTTTTCTTTGGTTTTAAATCCCTTGGTTTGTAAAATCAGAGATGCTTTTGACTTATGTCTTCAGGCGTGGTATTTGGATGACGACACTATTATTGGTGACACTTTGGTGGTGGGGAAGGTTCTGGAGTTGATCATGAAGGAAGGGCCTCGTTTTAGGTTACATCTCAATGTGGAAAAAAATGAAGTTTTCTGGCCTTCAGAGGACCCTCGAAGCAGGCTTGTGGGTGTCTTTCTGCCTAATATTGCTCGACCTTCACATGGTGTTAAGTTGCTTGGTGGTCTAGCTAGTTCTGATCCCGGTTTTGGAGGTGACCTTGCGATGCAGAGGGTGACCAAGACCATTTCTCTGATGGATAAGGTTGCTAAGCTTGATGATCCCCAGTGTGAGTTGTTGTTTATTAGGGCATGTACCGGAGTTTCAAAACTCTACTTTGATTTGCGTACTTGTCCTTCGAGTACTTTTGAGGTGGCTCAACGCACTTTCGACGAGGCTCTTCGTTCTTCCTTGGAGCGTATCGTTACTGCTTCGGGGCCTGGGTTTGGCGATTGGCAGTGGAGACTTGCCACCTTACCATTTGCGTTTAGCGGACTTGGTATTTATTCTCCTTGTGATGTTCGTCATTATACTTTTCTTGCCTCTCGGTTACAGTCTGCTGGGTTGCAGACAAAGTTACTACGGCACGCTGGCGTTGTTGGCCTTGGTCAAGCCTTTGCTGATGCATTGAGTCTGTTTGATAGAACGGTTGAGTATGACATTATGAGTAATCCTACTGAGGTCGTTGCCCCTAAACTTATGAAGAAATTGGCAGATATATACTTCACAAAGGTTACCGCTTCTGTAGAATCTGCCTTCTATTTATCTCCTCGACAATCAGCATTGTGGAAATCGCAGCAGGGAGATCATACCTCCGTTTGGCTTCGGACGGTTCCTATTTCAGGGTTGGTCAGACGATGAACGCAAAGACTTACCGATGTGTGTTATGCTACCGATTGGGTGTTCCATTGTTCTCTGTCTCGACGCCGTGCTCTGCTTGTTCAAGGGTTTTCACACGGGGATATTTTCGGTGATCACGCAGTGTCGTGTGCTGGTATGGTGGGTATTAAACATCAGCACAATGTTGTTCGGGATACCCTTGTTGATATTTGCTATCGGTCAGGGATTTCTGCTAGGAAGGAGATGGACATTGGGTTATCTGGAGGGAATGACGGGGCTCTCAAACCTGCAGATGTGTTACTTTATTCATGGGATCGTGGTCGCGATGTCTGTGTTGACTTGACAGGGTCTTCTCCATTGACACAGTTTGGGCTTTCTGACTTTGTCCCTGGACGGGTAGTGACTGATGCGGCTAATCGAAAGCGGGTGAAGTACGAATCTAGTTGTCGAGAAATAGGATATGGCTTCCTTCCTTTCTCTTTCTCTTCTCTTGGAGAGTTAGAAAAGGAGGCTGTTGCAATGCTAAAGCAGATCCAGAAGTTTTTGAAGACTTAGGACATTGGGGCGCGTGCTGCAGCTCATATCTTTACTAGGATCCGTTTTTCAATAACTAGAGGAGTGGGGGCCAAGATTGTATCTCGGCTTCCCACTAATTTTCTATAGGCTGTATAATTTTGTATGTTTTTGAGATTAATAATAATAATAATAATAATAATAATAATAATAATAATAATAATAATAATAATAATAATAATAATAATAATAATAATAATAATAATAATAATAATAATAATAAATAAACAAATAAAAAAAAGTTAGAAACCTCCTTATAAAAAGCACTTCTCTGTATTGAATTTTTTTTTGGGAAAAATTGCCTTCATTAATCACAACTTTGCTACGTCCGTCGATATTAATCTCAACTTCAGTTTATTCCCTATCACTCCCAACTTTATACCCTATTAATTTTTATCACCCCCAAACGGTCATCCAACTTGATGTAAGAGGTTACCAGACAAGTGTTAACGTGTGATAGGTCTGATTTTTTAAGAAAAATTAAAAAAGAATGAAATAAAAAATAAAAAATAAAAATAAAAAATCCAACGCCATCAATACCCAACCGCTGCAACCACGAATAGGCCAGCCCAACCCCTTCCCCCCCGGAGCGCCGGCCTCCGACCATTCCTTTTTCCTCTACCCCGTTGTCGATGCTACCCCGACCATTTTCCCTTTCCCCTTCGATCACCACACAAGCCAGCCATAATTCCCCAAATCTCGAGCAAGGAGGCCACGAAATCAGCCACTAACGGATGAAATCGACTGATTTAGGGTTGAAACCAACCATTCAGCCTCAAAATCGGTCAATTTTGGCCATTTTTTGCCATTTGGTGGTTGTTTTCAGGGAGAAACGGTTGTTTTCGGTGGGGAAACAATTAGTTTAGGGATAGGGAAAGGGGGGTAGGTTTCCTGGTAGTCGTGGGCAAGGGAGGGGGTGCGTCCGGTGTCGAGGTGGGTCAGAGGCTACGTTGCGTTGCCTGTGGTGTTGGTAAGGTGGCTGGGTTGCACTGCCAGTGGTTAGGGCTGAGAGAAGCTAAGGGGAGGGGGCGGTGGTGAAATAGGTTGAGGGAGGGCTGGTGTTTTTTTTAAAAAAAAAAATTGACATATCATTTAGCGACACGTGTATAAATAATTACAAGTCAGCAAAGTTTACCTCTTCAACCGGTTCTAAGTAACTTGGGAGTGATAGAAATTAATGGGGTGCAAAGTTGGGAGTGATAAGGAATAAACGAAAGTTGGGATTAATATTGGCGGATGGAGCAAAGTTAGGATTAATCATGACAATTTTTCCCTTTTTTATTTATTTTTTTTTTTTTTGCGAAGTCATACCTTATATTGGAATATAGGGTTTAACTCTATCTCCCCGGTGTTAACTTAACCACGTGCATTTCACGTGTTGTCTTACAACAACCATTTCCCCTTCCCTCCCCTACCAGTGGTTTTTCAACTACATTTCACCTACACGTGGTATATTCGACGTCGGGAAACAGGATCAAACCCTATTTTCCGGCATAAAGTATTAGTTACCAAATAATAAAATAAAATAAAAAGACTAAGGTATGACTTCGCAAAAAAAATTATGAGGTTTTTACCAAAAAAAAAAAAAGTGCTTTTATAAGGAAGTTTCTGACAAAATTTCCTAATAATAATCGCAACACTTTGACTGACATACATGTCAATCAATAATTTTAAGCAATAATATTTGTAATTATATTTTATTAAAAGAGTAATGTTGTATGTAGCTCTTAGGACTATGAATAAATATTTGGAAAAATTGCCCGAAATAATCCAACCTCTGCCTTATCCGCCCAAATACTCCTACCTTTCGATTATTTTTAGTAATATGACCATTATACTCAATCCGCTCCCAATGGTCCCAAGTGATTTGGAATCGGCTAAACAGGTTATCATTTGTGACTTGAAATTGTTTGCACACGTGTCACCACGTGATTGGTCAAAAAATAAAAAAATAATCAAAATAAATAAAAAAAAACCCGCAGACCCACCACCGAAACCACCTCCCCTACCCAGCCCACCCACCGAACCACCTCCTCTACCCAGCCTACCCATAGAAACCAGGAAGGATTATATGTTGCCATAATTCCGAGTCTTTGTTTTCAACTTCAATTGATTATCAATGTCATCTTCTTTTCAAGAATTCGCAAATTATAACTCTTGAGCCATAGTAGAATAAGCATAGAATAACAATTTACGACATAATGTAAATTGATCCAAAAAATCTAATTCAAATCCAAATTGAAATTAGGGGTGTTATAATAAGTGTTAGGGTTACAATAAAGGTTTAGGTTAGAATTGGGGTAAGTAAATGATGATTGGTAGAGGAGATGAGGGTAGAAGAGAGAAAATGGAAGGAACAAGAGAGATGACACAAGGCCGCCATTGATAAAAACTTGTAAAGGCTTTCTGTTGAAACTAGAGGGTGGACACCGCCGAAAGCAACACCCCACCCCCACGTGAACTAAAATAAGTGCGGCTGATTGTTTGTTGGAACTAGGGGGGTTTGGTGGCAGGGGCTGCCGAAATCTAAGTTTTTTTTTTCTTGGTTTTTCTATTTTACTTTTTTCTAAATTTATAATTTTTTGTTCTATATTTATTATTTTTACTTTATTTTTATTTTTTAACCAATCATAGGCTGACACGTGTCTAATAACTTGTAATAGCAAGTTGGATGACCGGTTGGGACCATTAGGAGCAAATTGGGTATTAAGGTTGGATTATTATTAAAAAAAAAATCGAACGGTGGGATTATTTTGGGTGGATGAGGCAAAGGTCGGATTATTTAGGGCAATTTTTCCTAAACAGTATTGAAGATCTTTCCTAATTTGGTACTTCCTTCGTTTCCTAAAGTTAGTTCCATCTATGTATATCGACGCAAATCTTTGATTGTATATATCTTTAATCTCACGTCAGCAAAATTTATAAAATTAGATATTAATAAAAAAATGCATCGAGACGAACAAAACTATATTTCATATGATTATGTTTGTTTCTAATAGTCAGAAGGTTCTTTATAGGACTAACATTAGGAAACGAAGGGAATTTTAATTTTTAATAGTTATTAATCTCCTCATACATGTCTTCGTCGTTAAATGAATCTAAAGGCATGCATATATCTTTTAACCAATTTAATTATATAATAATGCACAACAAGCACAATACGGCCATGTGTTCATAAACTAAGCCAAGAAGGGATTCTAAGAATTCCTTATCCTCCCTGAAGTAACTAAAGTATCACTCAATCTCATTTCTAATTTTCGTGCCATAAGTTAAAATATTCTTCGGCGGTTTGAGGTTATCAGGCAACATTATTCCACTCTCTAAGATGATAAAGATGGCCACTATTTTTTTTAATGTTACAACCGGTTCACACTTTAGGCTAATCCGGATTCGGGAATCAATTATGGGTGGTAGGTTCCAGTCCCCTCCCAAAAGATGTTCTCTATATGATGCAAGGAATTGATCTCTATACTAATAACAACCTTGACACATTAACATGAATATTTTATTACATTATCTTACTTAATTTAACTAAAAAAAACTACATTATTTTTTAGGAAAAATTAGAAAAAATAATCCCAACTTTGTTGAATTAAAAAATAATTAAAAAAAAATTTGAAACCCAACCCCATTGCCCATTGAAACCCTAGCCACTACAACCCCCTCCTGCATCGGAAACCCACAACCCTTCTCCCGCCCTTCAGACGTCGCTACTCATCCCATTGCCCACCGAAACCCCATCCGTCCTCCACCCCCCCGAAGCACCACCCTCAAATTTCCCCTGCCTCGTCTCCACCGCAGTAAAACAGAGCAGCAGCCGCACCAACCACCAAGCACCACCACCGGCTATTCCTCTCACCTTCAATCATCCACCATCAACTCCCACTCTTCCACCAAATCGTATACATTATCAGTGCCGTTGTAGACACCCAAATGTGTCTCCCCAAAATCGAACCCAGTGATGAATACCTTTCACGTCATTTGATTATCGAACGAGGTGAAAGTGTGGAAAGTCTAATAATGAGGATGTTTTTATTCAAATATTTCTCTTTTTGTTTTCTAAAAATATTTCTTTTCCTACTCTTATTTATGAGAAATAGCCAGTCCAATCTATTTTGGTCCATAATAAAGATCCAATAACAATGTAGTTGGATTGGGCTCGAAAAGAGCTTTCTAATGATATATTATATGCCCAATTCTGATGACTTATGAAGAAGTTATGGATTAAATTAGATTAGACCTAATGATTTTCAAAGGTGGCCCGATGATCTAGAGGAGGGCCTATAAACTATTATTTTAAAAGAATGTTTTATTTAGAATAAAATATATTAAATCTGATTTCGAAAACTGCTCGGACACATAATTGCCTGCAACCGGTGTTGAAGGTAATTATGCGTGGAAAAGCGTGTTGACTTTTGGACCAGCGCGAGACGACAGAGTCGTCGCCAGGCGCTGACCTTCGTCGCCTAGCGACAAAATCGTCGTTTGGCGCTGGCTCCTGTCGTTTGCGACGGAAGGAGTTTTATTTCGAATATGATTTCCTTTAATCCTGTGCTAATTTTCTTATACATAGGGTTCGTATCTCCCTGTTTTCAAATCATCTACATTCACAATCTACATCTACGATCATCTCTCTCTTTCTCTCTCTAAAAGCTAGAAGCTTTCCTTGTCTCTCTCTTCTTTTTCTAAACCTTCCCTTTTCCAAAATTCCTCATACATTAGCTCTAGACACACCTAGCCAAGTTTGAAGTTGCCTTCGCCCTAGACTTGAAAGGTTTGATATTTCTGAGGGTTTGGTCCCAAATCCAGTCTAAACTTTTTAACTTTTTCTTTCAATTATTTAATTTAATTGTTTTGTTTAATATTTTCCTTGAAGTTAATAACGTGTGTATTTTGTTATTAGAAAGAGATACGACGCATCGAAGTAAGTACTTTAATTGCTTTATTGATCTTTTGATATAGAAATCATGCTTAGATTGTTATTTTGATTCCTAGTATCATGTTAGGATGTCTTATTGTTCCCTAGTATCATGTTTAGGGTTATATTTCTAATATCAAGTATGATTAAAATAATGCTTCCTATTTCTTTCCTAATATCATGTTAGTATCATGTTAAGGTTAAAGCTTTGATTTTTATTGTTTAGTGACATGCTAGGGTTTGTTTTTAATCTTGTTAGTATCATGCCTAGGATCTTGCTATTAATATTATGCTTTAACATGATTATTTTAATTATGGTTATATTTATGATGATAATTATGTTGCTTGATGTTTGTTATTGTTATTGCTTGATCACGTCTTTTATGCATGTTTAAAGGGTATTTGTAATCACGCTTAATAAGATAATTAATAATCTTGTTAAGGATAATATGATTATAATTCAAGTGACCACCAATAATAGATTTATGGGAAATTCTACATAATACCCCTGAGGTATTGACTATTCCAGGTTGTGACCCTCCCTTTTAAAAGTTCCGCGATGTAACCTCAAGGTTCCATAAGGTTCCATAAGTGATTAAGCTGTACCCCTTCCGTTACATGTTGCCATTAGTGGGGCCCACTTTTCACCTATTTAATTTTTTTCGCGATTTTCATGCTAAAAAAATGTCCCATTAAAGGTTTTAGAGGTCATTTTAGGCCTAAAGGGATCAAATTGAGCTTGGATTTTGCAAAAAAATAACGTAAAAGCCTCGTTTTGTGAATTTGAATTCTCATAGTTAAATTTAGAATTCATAAAATAGGGCTTTTACGTTACATTTTTGCAAAATTTGAGCTCAATCTGGATCGTTTAGGTGCTAAAATGACCCCTATAACCTTTAATGAGACATATTTTAGCACAAAAATCGAGAAAAAAAATAAATAGGTGTAAAGTGGGCCCTACTAACGACAACATGTAACGGAGGGATAACGGCAGGGGTACAACTTAATCACTTTTGGGACCTTGAGGTTACAGCGTGGAACTTTTCAAAGGGAAGGGTATAACGTGGAATAGTCAATAACTCAGGGGTATGGTGTAGAATTTCCCTAAATTTATTTATGCATTAATATTCAACCAACATAGATAAACAGTTTTAGGGTAAACCTAATGATTGTATATTAGTCAGAAAGTGCACATGAATACGAGAAGAATAAAGCAGAGGCCTATTATTAGGGCAGATTCAATCTCTTTTAGGTTGAATTTGTATCTTCATCCCCGAACTTCCAGTCATGGTTCCAGACCTATTGGAGTAAACGATCTCCTGGATCGTTAAGAGGTGCAACCTTCACCCTGTGAACGGTTTACAAGTTCCTAAAACTTGTTGGCGACTCTTTTACTCTAGCTTCCTTCCCTTTGGACGCCACCATGCTTAAGTGTATGATCATAGTAGGGCTCAAGTGTGGGATGACTTAAAATATTCCCTACAGCCGTCACTCCCGAAAACCCCAAAAACTCCTCCCCACTGCCAAAAAGTCCTAGCCACTTAGGGTTTCCGGGTGGTGGGAGGAACGATTTGGGGTTTTTGGCAGTGGGGAGGGGTTTCATCGGTGATTTCGTGGAGAATGGGGGGTGATTCGGGGAGGGAGGAAGACGGCGAGGTGGAGGAGGGGTTTTGCGTGGCTCGCCGACGAGAAAAGGGCGGTGAGGGGTTTCGTTGGTGGATTCAGGGTGTCAAGTGGTTGTTTCGTGGGGAATGGGGGGTGTAGGAAATAATTTCAAGCGTTAACCCCTAGCTTGAACCCCACTGTGATCATACACTAAAGTACGGTGGCGTCCAAAAGGGAAGAAGATAGAGCAAAAAAACTGCCAACAAGTTTTAGGAACTTGTAAACCGTTCACGAGGTGAAGGTTACACCCCTTAATGATCCAAGAGATCGTCAACTCCATAAGGTCTAGAACCAAATAAGGGTTCGAGGATGAAGGTACAAATCCATCCTAAAAAAGGTTGAACCTGCCCTAATAATAGGCCTCTACTTTATTTTGATCGTATTCATGTGCGCTTTTTAATTAACATGCAATCAATAGCATTAACCCTAAACCTGTTTATCTATGTTGGTTGAATATTAATGCACAAACAAACTATTATTGGCGATCACTTGAATTATAATCATATTAACCCTAACAAGATTATTAATTATCTTATTAAGCGTGATTACAAGTACAAATTCCCTTTAAACATGCATAAAAGGCGTGATCAAGCAATAATTATAAATAAACATCAAGCAACATAATAATAATCATAACAATAAATATAATTATAATAACAATAAATATCATCATCATAAGAATAAATTATAATTGAAATAATCATGATAATAATCATAAAATAAAATAATCATCATCAAAATAATAATAATAATATTCATAATAAAAATTATAAATTATAACAATTATAATCATAATCAAAACAATTATAAAAATAATCATAAATCATGTTAAAGCATAATAAAAATAGCAAGATCCTAGGCATGATACTAACAAGATTAATAACAAACCCTAGCATGTCACTAAGCAATAAAAATCAAATCTTTAATCCTAACATGATACTAACAATCATAAATGTTAGGAAGAATATAGGAAGCATCGTAACAATCATATTAAGCATATTTGATATTATAACCTTTTCCCTAAACATGATACTAGGAATATCATAATAACAATATAAACATGATTTCTACATCATAATATCAATAAAACCATTAAAGCACTTACTTTGATGTCTCGTACCTCTTTCTAATTACAAAATACACACGTTAGTAACTTCAAGGAAAATAATAAAACAAACAATTAAATTAAATAATTGAAATAGATATTTGGGACCAAACCCTCAGAAATTAAACCTTTCACGTCTAGGGCGAAGGCAACTTCGAATATGGCTAGGTGTTTCTAGATCTTGTGAATGCGGAATTTTGTATGTGAAAACAAAGTTTAGAAAAGAGAGAGAGAGAGAGAGAATAATCAAGGAAATCTTGATGAGAGTTGGTGAATGAAAACGGAGTTTTTAATACGTTATTTATAGAGAAAATCAGCCATAAAGATAAATTAAACAAAATAGAGTCTGACGCATAAAAAACAGAGCTGGCGCCACCCTTGGCTAACTGGCGCCAAGCGCCAACACTAGCGCCAGGGCTGGTTCCAGGCGCCAAGGCCTGGGGTTAGGCGCCAAGCCTGATTTTAACGCGTTTTCGAAAATCAGATAAATTTGCCGTACTGGAGGATAAAATTATATAATTCCCTCGAAAATGCTATTTGATTTTAATTAAAACTCTGAAAAGTCAACAAAAGTCAATTTATCAATGCTAATTGAATTAGGTATGACAAAAACCTTCTAGAAGATTGTAGAAGACCAAAACCATTCCTAATTGCATTAGGAATGATAAATCATATTAGGCCCTCCCCTAGATCATTGGGCCGTATATAAAGCTCAAACCGGGCCCAGTTTAGTATTTTGGCCATAACTTCCTCATTATTCATCGGAATTGGGCTTGTAATATATCGTTGGAAAGGTCTTTGCAAGCCCCATCCAACTATACTAATTTTGGACCCATATCATGGAACCACCAAACTGGATTGGCTATTTTCTTAAAATAAGTTTTCAAAAACAGAGAGAAGAGAAAAGAAATTAAAACTATCCGCAACACTAGACTTTCCACACTTTCGCTTCATTCTATTATGATTCGACATGAAAGGTACTCATCACTGGGTTTGGTTTTGGGGAGACACAAATGGGTGTCTACAAGGGGTGTTTTGGTGAGGGAGGAAGACAGTGACGCGACGGAGATTGTTTCTCACGGCTGACCGGCGGTAAAGGAGCGGTAGGCTGGGCAGTGGGTGGTGGTTAAGGTGGGCCGGTGGGGGAAGGGGAGTGTAGGGAATAAATTTCAACCTTTAATTCCCACTAGCTTGAACCCCACTGTGATCATACACTAAAGTACGGTGGCGTCTAAAAGGGAAGAAGATAGAGCAAAAGAGTCGGCAACAAGTTTTTTAAGGAACTTGTAAATCGTTCACGAGGTGAAGGTTACACCCCTTAACGATCCAAGAGATCGTCGACTCCATAAGGTCTTGAACCAAATAAGGGTTTGGGGATGAAGGTACAAATCCAACCTAAAAGAGATTGAACCTGCCCTAATAATAGGCCTCTACTTTATTCTGATCGTATTCATGTGCGCTTTTTAATTAACATGCAATCAATAGGATTAACCCTAAACCTGTTTAATCTATGTTGGTTGAATATAATGCACAAACAAATCTATTATTGGCGATCACTTGAATTAAAATCACAATTAAACCTAAACAAGATTATTAAATATCTCATTAAGCGTGAGTACAAGTACAAATTCCCTTTAAACATGAAATAAAGGTGTGATCAAGCAATAACAATAAATATTGTATCAAGCAACATAATAATCATAAATAAAATAATCATCATCATAAAAATAATAATATTCATAATCATCATCATAAAAATAATAATATTCATAATCATCATAAATTATAAAAATTATAATAATAATCATATTCATGTTAATATTAAAGCATAATAATAATAGCAAGATCCTAGGCATGATACTAACAAGATTAATAACAAACCCTAGCATGTCACTAAGCAATAAAAATCAAGTCTTTAGCCCTAACATGATACTAACAATCATAAATATTAGGAAGAAAATAGGAAGCATCGCAACAATCATATTTAATATATTTGATATTATAACCTTTTCCCTAAACATGATACTAGGAATCAATAATAACACTGTAAACATGATATCTACATCATAATATCAATCAAAACCATTAAAGTACGTACTTTAATGCTTCGTACCTCTTTCTAATAACAAAATACACACGTTAGTAACTTCAAGGAAAATAATAAACAAACAATTAAATTAAATAATTGAAATAGAGATTTGGGACCAAACCCTCAGAAATTAAAACCTTTCACTTTTAGGGCGAAGGCAACTCGAATAGGGCTAGGTGTTTCTAAATCTTGTGAATGCGGAATTTTGTACGAAAAAAGCAAAAGAAGAAAGAATTGAATATTTTTTTTAAGAGAGATGAATGAAATCAATTGATGAATGAAGATGATGATTAGTGAGAATCAATTGGTTAATGATTAGTGAGAATCCCTCCCATGAAAACGGAGTTTTTAATACGATATTTATAGAGAAAATCAGCCAAAAAGATAAATTAAACATAACAGAGTCTGACGCTCAGAAAACAGGGCTGGCGCCAACCCTGGCTAACTGGCGCCAAGCACCAGCCTTAGCGCCAGGCGCCAATGGCTAGCGCCAGGCGCCAGGCCTGGCTCCAGGCGCCAAGGCCTGGGGTTAGGCGCCAAGCCTGATTCCAACGCGTCTTTGAAAATCCGATAAGTTTACCGTACTGGAGGATAAAATAATATAATTTCCTCGAAAATGCTATTTAATTTTGATTAAAACTCTGAAAAGTCAACAAAAGTCAATTTATCAATGCTAATTGAATTAGGAATGAAAAGAACCTTCTAGAAGATTCTAGAAGACTAAAACCATTCCTAATTGCATTAGGAATGATAAATCATATTAGGCCCTCCCCAAGATCATTGGGCCGTACATAAAGCTCAAACCGGGCCCAGTTCAGTAAATTGGCCATAACTTCCTCAATATTCATCGGAATTGGGCTTATAATATATCATTGGAAAGGTCTTTGCAAACCCCATCCAACTACACTACCATTGGACCCATATCATGGACCAACCAAACTGGATTGGCTATTTTCTTAAAATAAGTTTTCAAAAACAGAGAGAAGAGAAAATAAAATAAAACTTTCCGCAACACTAGACCTTTCCACACTTTCGTTTCATTCGATTATGATTCGACATGAAAGGTACTCATCACAGGGTTTGGTTTTGGGGAGACACAAATGGGTGTCTACAGGGAGGCTGAGTAGTGGTTGGTGATTTTTGAATTTTTGCTTTTTAAAATTTTTTTTAAAGATTTTGGACCTATAAGGACTTGACACGTGTCAAGTGACCTGATATAAAAGGTAATTGAATTTTGTTGACCGGTTAAAGATTGAAGAAAAAAAGACCCCCTAAAGTTCGGATTATTCCAGTATATTCCAAAATTGGGATTATTCTACCAAAATGTATAAAAGTTGGGATTATTATTTATAATTTTTCCTATTTTTTAACACACACGGAAAACATTATATATAAGATCATAGAGTTACTGATGACAGAAGCCATCAGAGCAAAAGATAGACTCTTAGAGCACTTAAGCAGCTACTCTAGGTGATTTGAGTTTAACTTACAAGCAAATAAACTATTATATAAAACAGACTGTAGATAAGTATATATGGTAGACTTTAGTAGCTGGTAGGGTGAAAAGATAAACTTTGAAAGCCTATTGTTAGCAAAATTAACTACTTGATTGAACCTGAATAGCAGAGGGCTAAGGTGCAACTTTATGAATTTCAGCAGCATATATGTCAAAACAATCAGCAGGAGGGTAAGTAAAGGGTACACTTTCTCCTACCTTAAACTTGGTTCTTCCCAAAAGAGCTAATCTGACAGCCATCACATTTACTGTCCTGCTAGCATGGAAAACCTGGACAGTCTAGTTTCTTTCCAATAATGAGGCAACATCTCTTATTATATTTCCTAAATCACCATCTTCAAAAGACTTTGGTCCTTGAGCATTTTTGTAAGAGCATCAGCATCTGTCTTAAGTTCAAGAAACTTGATATCCCTATTCCATGCAGTAAGAATACCTTCTCTAATAGCCATTAGCTCAGCCGAAGCAGTAGAGAGGGCATTAAACTTCATAGCAAAACCTGTAATCCAAAATCCCTTCTCACATATGATAACACCCCTCCACCTGCATTGTCAACACTAAGCCAAGTTCTATCTGTGTTTAGTTTATGGTATCCCTTTTGAGGGGGAGCCTACATTCTAGAAGCTTGATTAGAGGAAGATGATGGCATGTCTAGAGTGCCCTGGAGTAAGCCCATATAGTAGTGATACTCAGCAAGAAACTTGTTAAAAGTAGGTTGAATTAGGAGCACTTTGTGATTAACAACTACCATATTTCTTGTATTCCAAATATGCAAAATTGCTACTGAAAAAACAGTTTTCCAACTAAAAACATTTGCTAGAGTAAAAGCTAACCAGTTTGTGAGATTACTATTCTAAAATTTTTGCAAATCAATTTTTTAAAAAGCCAAATGTTTAAAAATGAGAGACCATAGGACAGGGGAGTTGGGGAAATCCTTGAAAACATGGATAAAGTCTTCCAGGGGATACTCACATCTCATACAGATGGGATCAAAGAAAGAGATTTTCTTTCTAAGGGTAGAACCTACTGGAAGGGTATTTCTAACCAAATTCCAAAGAAACATCTTATACTTATAGGGAACTTTGATTTTCCACAGACTTTTCCAAGAGAAGGTAGAAAGGAAAGATGTGTTTAGATTATTTGGAGGGAGAGTAGAATTTAATAGGCAGATTTGATGGTGAAAGATCCGGTCTTGTCCAAGGTCCATTTTAATCTATCTTGAACTTGAACAAATTTTGGGAGGGGATAGGCAAGGATCATTGATTATAAAGAGGGAGGGATAATATGTAAGACATCATCCAAATACCAATCATTATTCCTAATAATGTTAGAGACACGCCAATGTCCTTTAGAATTAGGAATACATATATTAGGAATTAAGTAAATAGGGAAATCACCTATCCAATGGTGATACCAAAGGGAGGTATCTTCCCCATCTCCTATGTTAATGATTATTCCATTTTTAAAATGTCTCTTCCAGCCAGAATATCTTTCCAAATTATAGAGTCAATTGGTTTAATAGAATAATCAAGGAAATTTGATTATTTTAAGTATTTATTTTTCAAAATTTTAACCCATAACATATGTCCTTGAGTTAACTTTTTTCATCCTGATTAAGCCATGAAGGATAAGTTGCCTAAATCACTAATACCTAAACCCCCCTTAGCCAAAGGATCACAAACCATCTTCCAATTAGTTCTAGGAATGAATCTAGACCTATTGACTCTATTCCAAAGGAACTGTTTGCATTTTTTCTAGATATCCCCAAGGACCGACTTAGGGGTAACATTAGTTTGCATAACATAAACTGGGTAAGAATTAAAAACATATTTAATAAGAGAAGATCTCCCATCCATATTTAAGAGCTTGCCACCCTTTTATTTTAGAACAAGTCTTATTTAAAAGAGGAAAATAGTCCATAAGATTTAATCTGTTAAGAAATAATAATGCTAAGATATTCACCAAAGTTGGTTGTATTGGTGATATGACATAACTCACAAATGGATCTTCTAACATTGTAATTCATTTTCTTAGGGAAAATGGTAGAAGACTTTTGAACATTAATGGATAATCCTGAAATGCTTTTAAATTGGTTAAGAACCTCCATCATTACTTTAATGTTATTAGGAGTTGTCTTTCCAAAGAGGAAAGACATCATCCGTATAAAATAAATGAGATATATTGACATCCTTAGCAATTTTCATGGGTTTTGAAGCACCATTATTGACTTTATCTTGTATCATACAAGAAAGACAATCAAGACAAAGGACAAAATGTAAGGAGATAATGGATCACCTTGTTGAATTCCTCTAGAATGAGAAAAAGACTAGGTAAATCTCACCATTCCCAAGGAGGGAAATCTTACAAGTACAAATACAACTTAAAATAAGATTAAAAATATTGCTTGGGAGATTAATACTTAAAAGGGTGTTTTTAACAAAATCTCATTCAAGGCTATCAAAAGCCTTACTTAAATCAATCTTTAAAGTCATAAGATTAGCTTTTTTAGAAACTTTATTACAATGATGAACAACTTATTTTATTATTATTATATTTTCTTCAACAATTCTATGAGGAATAATTCTTTATTGGAAAGGACTTATAAGATCATTCATAATAGGTTTTAACCTATTAGAAATGCATTTAGTAATTAGCTTATATATAGAATTGCAAAGACCTATAGGTCTGAAATTTTTCATAGAAACTAGGGTGTCACATTTAGGAATTAGGAAAATGTAAGAGTTGTTCATAGAAGGAGGGATAGCTCATTTAACAAAACAATCTTTAATAAAACTAACAATTAAAGAGCTTAGGGCAGACCAATGTTTTTAGAGAAAGATGGGTTGGATACCATCAGGACCCCTGGAGATTTTATTGAGTCCATTTGGAAAAGAAGGTACATAATCTCATTAGTAGAAGGAGGAGATGCAAAATTAGGGCTAGAGCAAACTGCTAAAGTCCTAGGGTAATGGTGATAGGGAAAAATATTTAAATTAATAAAGATGCTTTTGAAAACATTAATATAATAATCCCTAGCCATGTTTTTCAAAGTATTTAAATCAGTTATCCATAAACAATCATGATCCTGCAAAGGTAAAACATTTCCCCTAGTTTTTTTTATATTGGCCATGAGATGAAAATATTTAGTATTCCAATATGCATTCTTCCTCCAATCTAAACCAGATTTCTGAGCATAAATTATCCTTTCCATTTTATACATGTGGTTCAAATCAAAAACTATATCTTTTTCTAAAGAAACTAAAAAAGGAGAGTATATTTTTGAGAGGGAAATCTGAATCCCATTGATTCTAGCAATCAATCTTTTTTCTGTCTAGTAATGTTACAAAAAATATTTTGGTTCCAATATTTAATATTTAACAAAAATTCATCCCTCCCTTTTAAAAAGTCCAAATTGTGAATATTCCAATTATGAACAAAAAAAAATCATTAAATTTAGGATGTTCCAACCAAGTAGCTTTACATCAAAAGGGGTAAGGGCCTCTAATACAATTATCAAAAACAGTATTTAAAATAGGACAATGATCTAAATAGGTTCTAGCAAGATGAGATACCTGAGTATTTGGATAGGTGTTTAACCAACTCAGATTTCCCATTGCCCTGTCCAAACATTTCTGAATAATATCAAGACCCTCTCTGGCATAATGCCAGGTGAAGGGATTGCCTGAAAACCCCAAGTCAACCATGCAAGCAGCATCAGATGACCTGTTTAAGTCTAGGCATTGAGCTGATTTGAATTTGAGACCCCCCCAATTTTTCAAAAAGGTTTTGTGACCTAATTAAGGTCACCTAAAAACAGCCACGGGGTGTCATCAGGTGGAAGAGAGACACGCAAATCATTCCATAGCTTATGCCTCTCATATGGAGAAGAAGGGGCATAGACAACAGTTATGAGAACCTCCTTGCTTTTAGGAGAGAATTTAAATAAAGCATGGAAGTAGTTTCTTGTATGACCCCTAATATAATCTATGAGTTCAATATCATTCTTATATAAAAGCCAGATACCACCCCTAAGACCATTTGGCTTAACAAACTGAAATTTATCGAATCCCAAAAGTTCAAAGATTTGATCCGCCCAAGTTCCATCACTCTTGGTTTCTAATAAAATGAAAATACTCGGTTTATGAGTAGAAATTACCTCCTAAGCATGAGGAATAAATTCATTCTGTGAGGCTTCTCGAACATTCCACATGACTATCTTCATATCAAGGTCAGGATATGGTGGAATAGGCTTTCCATTGCAGAATAGGGGGTAAAATTTGTCCCATTCCTTCCATGCTTCTGCACGATCCATTAGAACCACATCGTGCATTTTTAGAGGGATGACCATCGAGTCCAGCTCCCTTATAGTGTTCGTTATTTCCTAGAAATTGACATCGATTTGGAGTCGCACCACTCCTTTTCGAATCAGGGATACTTTCATATGGTGTTTTGAACATTCTAAGTCTTGTTCGCTGTTTGCCGAAGAAAGAGTGATTATTGGTGGATTGTTTGGTGGAGGAACAAGGTTGTGAACTAGGTAATTTGGCCATGGGACTAGCTGCTGATACCACGGGCGTTTTCTTTAAATTAGTCTTAATCTTATTTTTGTATTTAAAAGGTAAAAGTTATATATTAGTTTAAATATTAATCGCAGTAGCAGTTTTAAGTTGTGCGCGCGAAATACTTTAATAGAGGGTTAGACCGACCAGACGCTAATGATCTACAAGTTGACCAATTCTATTAAGTCATGTAATTGGGGAAGTGAATGGTTTTGCCTGCTCATTAATCCTTATAACTTCCACTTAAATCAGCCATAATGATGATTATAATTCCCAACCCTTAAATTTTGCCTAACTCTTAAACTCCTCTCTTTCCCCTCTATTTACTCTCACGTTCTCAACCTTCTTCTCTCAATTAGCTGCTGCTGCATATATATGTTCTTAATATCAAAACAGAAAAAAAAAACTCTCACAAAAATCTACTAAGTAACGGGTTTCCATTGTTGGGCGTTTGGAGCTTTGATCCTTGTTCGTTGGGCTCGTTTGTACTCATTCTTGCACTCTACTTTCAAGGTAACTATTGCTATCCCTTAGGTTAGGTTTCACTTAGTTTAGAGTACATGATTGAGGCTTAGAACGATTGAGGAAATTGTATGATGAAAATTAATATAACCGTTTGTTACCTCATTCGAAACCTGTTTTAATTTAGACAAAACCTTGAAATGATACTCCAATTGATTTCGTGTGACTTATGGATATGGTGGGATGACATTTTCTTCTATTTCTTAAGTTAAAATCTTGTGTATTAAATTCATATTATGAACGCATAATCATTTTAGATTATTCGGGCTTGTTTCTCATAGTGGTTTTCTACTTGAATTCTTGATGAATTGAGCCAATTTTGATCTGATTTATCGTGGTATTTGTGGGACAGTAAGGGCTTACATTTATGGGTTTGGATTATAAATTAATTGCATGATTTCCTAGTTGGTTGGGTCATAATTTTAACTAGTATAATTGTTGTATAATGGAGTTCATGGAGTGAGGTGGAGCGAACTACTGTATGTTATTCTTAGATAAATAGTATGACTTTAGAACTCTAATTTGTCACATAGAACCCATGCTAGGAGGCCTTGTTATATAATGTGTTTCATGTATGTAAATTGTACTATAACTAGCGATTAAAATATGTACATTTTGGCATGATAATGTTGGATTAAAATCCAAACTTTTATGAAAAGCTGCTGGTTGGACTTAGTTTACGGTATATAATCATGTTTAAAACCTTGTTTTTGGCTCATACTATGCTTATTGTTACTTGTGTCAATGTGAGGGTCAATGTGTGCAAGTTTAATAATTTTTAGAGTAATATTCTAATTCATCTGATTTTTAGAAGTATGTGTTTGTAATTTGTAAAAGTTAGACAATATGTATATGTATGTGTATAGTGTGCGTAATTCCAATTAAAGGAATTCTCATGGTGTTGGTAACATACTATTTAGCTTATGCATATTGTGGTGTCGATTTGATAATTTTTTAGTATAAGACCATAAGTAGCATCTCTGTTTATCATTGATAAATTTTTGATTTAAAATTATATTATTCTATAGATTCTTATGTTGACTGTAAGTTAGGAGCCATTAGACTGTGGGATTCCAATGGTTAGAACATGCCAACTACTTGGCTGCAGGATTCGAGTAGTATAACCTGGGTTAATTGTTGTCGTCCGGGAGGTTCGGAGGTGTAAGACCATATTTGGCTTATATCAGGCACCGAGAGTTTAGCCATTCTTAGACACAATCTCCTATGAGTTCACTGAAGGTTCGCCTAACAAACCTTAGGAAGTGGACCGCGGGCTCCACTTCGTTCGATCCTACTTCAGTCAGATTATTTTTCTATGATATAAAGTCAATTCTTTTAAGTTGTTTAACATGTATTGTTTGTTTGAATTATATGAACTTTAGTATATATTTTAATCTGTTTTCATGTTCTAATTAATTTGCTAAGATACTCAATTTTCTGTTAACTAGCCTCTTTCTAATATATTTTCTTCTTGTTCGTGTCTTGTGACTTTGTACTCATATGTTTTTTCTATGTGATTTTCTTGTCTTTGGGAGAACTGCTAGTTACTCCCCATTGATTGTGGAACTTAAATGTTATTTGCAGGTGAAGAGTTGAGTTTAGGCTAAGAGCATAGTGTTTAGTTTGTTTCTTAACACTTTATATAGACTTCCCTATGTTATCTTTAGACCATCTCTTTTGGGACATTTGGATTTGAGGTTGTTCAGCCTTGTTTGAAGTTTTCTATGTTTATTGAGTTTTCTTTCACTTAAATATTTTTATATCGGTCATTTATTTATTTCCTTTATTTTTAGTAACCTTTAGAGTGACATTACCATCTCAGCGTTATTTTCGCTAACGTCTCACCTTCTGTTTTAGGCGGGGTATTACAGGAGGTAGAGGTGGGGTGGGAGCAGAAGATTGAAATTGTGGGAGTTGATTGGTCAAGAGGGAGGTGATTTGAAGTAGAGTGTTGTACATCATCTGGATTTTTTTCGGTGTTGGTGGGGTTTCTATGGACGACCATAGCAGCGGTGTCGGTGTGGGAGGGCTTGGGCTGAGGTCGACGACCATAGCATTGGTGTCGGAGTTTGAGTGGGGGATTAAACTAACTCCCGAATTTGGGCAGGGGTCATGCGATTGTTGAGTGGAAAGTGAAGTGACGGAGGTGGGGGTTGTGGAAAAGTGGTGAACGCCAATCTCATTGATAGAGGAATCGTCGGGGTTATCGGCTCCCCTTGGAGAAGGGGTGGACGGGATAGAGAGAGTGGGACTGAGTGATAGCCGTTGTGGAGGTGAGTGTGTTTCCCTCCGTGAGGCTCTCACCGACCGCCGCGGCGGGCGAATCGACGTTAATTTTGCCTTGTTTTTCTCCATTGTTAGCAATATCGTTGGTGTTTAGTTCTGTGTTTAGGTTTGTCTGTGTAGAAGTAATCTGAGAATTGGGGTTTAAAATAGAAGAATTCAAAGGGTTTGCATGGCTTGCAATTATTGTACCCGAGTGAGCTTGTGCCTAGTGGCAAAAAAGGTCTTTAGGAGATATATGAGAAAGAGAACAGGAAGCGTGTGGGATTAGAAGAATAGAAGAGGAATTTGAGGGATTTTCTTTGCACATTTCTAGATTTAACTCATCATTTCTTTTATTAAATTAAGATCTAAATTTTGATTGGGAGAGAGAGGATTGGTGGGATCCAACAGAGCAAAGGAATTAGATAAAACTCTGTTTTTTCTTGTGCTAGCAATCTCAGTTGAATTTGTAGCAATATTTTTCAGTGGGCTGGGCTTTAGAATAGAATTGGGTTGTCGGTTTTGTCTAGGCTTTTGATATGGGCAGTAGAAGGGGTTTTGGTAATACTCCTTTTTGGTTGTGGTTTGGGTTGAATTGGTTTTTTTTCTTTGAGACTATAGTCTAAGGGCCATATTCAGCAGAATTATAGGGGACATTGACCCTTAAACTATGGGAAGTGGATAATGAAGGTTCATCCACCATAAGCACTTCATTTAAGGGAATCGAAGAAGTAGTGGGAATGCTTTTCCTTTTGCCAACACTTGCATTATTTTCAACACCAACTTGCTTTATATTGCATTTTTCCTTAGAATGACCAATTTTTCCACATAAAAAACATAAATTATGAATGTTTTCATATTCGATACATTGCCAACTATTTACAACCCAAACATTAGAAACTAAAAGGTAAGGTTAGATCAATATCAAGACATACTCTAGTGTACCTTGTTCTTGTTAGATGATCTGTAGCATAATCAACCCTTAAAGGATTCCCTGCCAACTTGGCTATATCAAACAAGGCCTTTTTATCATAGTATTTAACTGGCAATTTTGAAAATCTAATCCAGGTAGTCATTCTATCAAATGGATTCATGGAGGGACGGAAGTTAGGTTTCCATTTTGTGATTATCAAGTAGTGATCTAAAACAAACCAAGGACCTCCAAGAAGAGCTCTTTCATAGTCATCTTGGATTAAAAAACGAAATAGGTAAACATTCTTTCCAAGATCAATAACTTCTAGAGAACCTTTAGGTCTCCACATTGCTCTAACACGTTGTGTTATGAATGAAGGTCGAACTGAAATTCCCAAGCATTTACCCATAAGGGTTAGTTTCCATGGTTGTCTAAGCTTATCTAATGTTTTTTTCCCAAAGGAGACTGCTTTTGAAGGATCCGGGGGTGAGAAAACATCATCCTCCCATTATGTAGAGGTGATAACAATTTTTCTTGCCTCAAAAAACCATTGATAAGAAGCTTGAACAGCCTCTCTAAAGGACTGTTTTGGAGAACCTACCAAGGGAACGACCTTAGAAACCTTATTTGAGTCTGTAGGTTCCATAACTGTATCAGAAATAGCGTAACTTGCACCACTAAGTTGAACCGGGATGTTAATCATATTCATGGTATCATCATTACCATAAATGTTGACATCGTCATCCATTACTTGATTAGAAACCATCTTAAAAACAGAACTAAAAGAAATGAAACAAAGAAAGGGGGGTCAAAGAACAGGATAGGACAATGTGAGGAACGCAAATACTGAACACCTGTAAAATAAAAATAATTTGAGAAAGAAAGAAAACTAAACCTCAAACAAGGGCTCCCAAGGCCTCCTTGCCTAGGCAAGGAGGGGTTTCCTTGATGACCTTTTAGAGAGGAGAAGAAAGTTAGAGAGAGAAAACATTTCTAAAAATCCAAAGATTGTGTAAAAAAAAAGGTCTACATTCTACATTAGGTGCACATTATGTTTTGGAACTTTCAAACCATTAGGCCTAGAAATAACATCTTAATTGAAGAACCCGACCATCATGTGTCAATACCTTCCAACCAGGTAAGTCATACTCCCTCCATTTCATAATAATCGCAGAACTTTAACCGACACACATGCCGAAGCACAACTTTGACCAATAATGTTTGTAATGATATTAAAAAGTATAAAAACTTAGGGATTGTATAGTTCACCCTATTTTTGTTATTTGATATGATCAAGTTTAATACGATTTGATCTGGTATGGTATGATATGTCTGATCTGATAGTCTGATTTGACCAAAATTTGACCTTACGTGTATGATAATTTATAAAGAAAAAATATAGCAAGTGTGGTCTTGTTTAATTCATAAAAATGTGTATTTTATTAATATGTAATTTTCATAATTTTTATAATCACAAAATTAAAGATATTTAGCAATAAAAACCGCACATAAAACGATGATATCATCTGAACTTATTTTTTCTAATATGATCTAAAATAATGTTTTATGAAATAATTTAATATATAAGTTAAATTAAACAAAGCCTTTATCTAATGAAAAATATACATAAAGACTAATCCAGAAACAAATTACATGGCAATACATGTTTTTTATAAATTAATAAAAAAAAAAGTTTAGAGTCAAAGTAGATGTATGAATAGTGCAAAAGTCAAAGTGTTGCGCTCATTACGAAATGGAAGGAGTACAGTATATGAATTCCATCTCGAGTGAGCAAATCTATATACATTTAATAGTATGGGTACCTTTTCTAGTACGATATTTAGATAAATCATGAGAAGGAACATTTAAATCACAAGAATCAATGTACCATCAAGGGTACCTAAGAATTCCACAAAACAAACTATATCACTTTAAATTATATATGTAATATTCTTTTTTTTAAAAAAAGTATTTATAAAATACCTTGAAATACTTGCAATCCTCTTGTATGGGAGTTGGTTTCTTAAAAAGAACCTCATGTTAACTTTAAGATTGATAACAAACAAGCATGAAAACTTATAATTTCACCACTTTTATAAAAATTGCACCCATTGTTCTATTATTTATGGTGAGATATAGGATATTAAAAGTGCAGTTGATACCTAAGAATGGGGGTTAAATTGTGTACGATAACAATTAGTGAACTTATAAAAATTTCTCGAATTAAAGGAGAATTGGTAGAACCTAAAACCTAAGAACTGAACTTATAAAAATCAATGTTCATCAAGTGGAGCGCACGGGTTGCATCGACGAGCGCACGAGGAGGATCCTCTTCTCCCATGGAGTGGGCTCACACGACAGGGGCGCAGACGGTCACAAGCTTGGCGCGGGCGCACAACCCCTGCTCCCCGTTCCATACCCTTTTGGACGCACTCTTGTACAGGTTCTTCTTGGACATCTAAGTAATTTATCCTTAGTTAGTTTTACTATATATAGATTTTATTCCTATTTTTTAGAGAGAATTGTATTAGAATTGATTAGAGAGTAGATTTTTAGAGAGAGAAGTTCAATTAGGGGAAAGTTTAGCTCTTAGATTCTAGAGAGAAAAGGTCTTGGATTTGATTTGTTCTTCAACAATTGCTACAATTTGGTGTGGATTTTCCTTCAATCGATGACAATTAGTGAGAATTTCTTCCTTTAATTCATTTCTATTATTTGTTTGCTTTAGATTCATGCTAGATTGTTTGATTTTCTTGAAATTAAGTTTGATTGTGTAATTGTTTGCAAATTCTATTTGACTTAGATTGAAGATGATAATCATTGTGATTTCTTCTATTTTGTTCTTCATTACTTCAACTAGTATAGTACTCGTGTGTTGCACGATGGTGATAAGTAATTTTTTCATATTTTCTTTTATATATTTTGTTGTTGATATCATTTTAAAATAACTTGGCTTGCTTTTAAAAAAAATTAAAAAAAAAAAATTGGTATATAAATATTAAAACATGTACATAGTCCTTTTTAAAAAAATGTTTATTATCTATTGTTGCATAATAATATTTACAAAAATGTTATATAAAATTTTCTAAAATGATGGTTAGATAAAATACATTTAATGTTTCATCATCTATTGAGCTTATATGTTTAGAGTGAAAGCTTAAAAAATGTATATTATTAGCTATCAATATCTAATATTATTGTTGTATATTGAAAAGATTCAAAAGTAATAATGAGTATACAACAATATTGATGTCAAAATCAACTTCCGTATTTTTTGTTTTAAACCTACTTAATCCTAAAATCTATCAAGTAAAAAGAAAGGGAAAAAAAATAAATAAATTGATGACATCATAAGTAAATTTGGAAGGAAAACTTTTTAATGAGAGCTTGACACGTAAGACACTTTAAGGAATTGATGATATCAGCACCTTTTGTTTTAGTTATAGTTAATAGATGTGTAGTGAGTAGTTTCATTGCTAGGGATGTGCTGAAGCATGCACAAATGATAGATAATAGCTAATTGGTAGATTTTGATTGATTTGATGTTGTGATTAAATTTGGTTGATATAATTGTGCATGTGCTTGATTTGTAAGGAGTGATCAACCTTGTTCTTCATGCTAGAATGCATTGTGATTCTCCAATGACATGACATATAGATTTGGAGGTTACAATTATCGATTGTTGCTTGATTTTTGATGATCCTAGCTAGTCACTCATAGAGACCACTAGTTTGACGCCTAGGAAATAGCTTTTCGAGTGCTCTTGATTGCAATTACTATTTTCCTTTGCAATGTTTGATAAATCAATCTCCTATCCAATTAGCATGTCTATTGAGTGTGTACGTGGATCCTAATTCCCTAGTGCTTGTGATATTGATATTTATTTTAGATTTCTCGTGTTGGTTGATTCTAGTTAGACAAAACCTTTTCACCCCATTTCCGGAATAGCTTTACCTAAGACTATAACATTTACCTCCATTCCTTTGGGTTCAACCCTTGACTTACCTCTATACTTGTATTTAGGTTTGTTAAGTGATTACAAATTTTCTTTAACTATAGGAAGATTAGTTATACCAACGACCTAGTCTTCTCGTCGTCAATTGAGTTAGAATTCATTAGTCCTAGAGCTAATCTTAATGAAAAATGAATGGAATATCAAAGAAATCTAAGTAATTTGTTTGTTTGTAATATGAAATATTTGATAATTATATTATGGAATTTGAAACAAATTATTATAAAATTGGTTAAAAGGAAACAAATCTTGAAATGTTCTACGATAAATTACCAAGTCCTCTTAATGAAGAAATTAGTGAAGAATATCAAGAATGGAAAGAGAAATTCTTAGCTAGGGATGCCCTGTAGAATTATTTTTCTAAGAAAATGGATTGAAAAGAAAGGTAGAGAGGTCATAGGAACTCAACAAATGAAAAGACAATTTCTCACTTGTTGGGATTTTCCAAATAACTATGGATGTGAAAGAAAAAACTATATTAAGAGAAGGAATTATAAGAAACATAAATTTGACAAATCAAGAGGACAAACCTATAAGAAGAAATACTATAAACATAAATATAAAAAACCAAGTAGGTTTTTCAGAAAGGCAACATATTGTCTGGAGAAAAGAAAACATGCAAATGTCGGTCTTGTGGAGAATTAGAACATTATGCTAATGAATGTAAGAAAGCTAACCACAAACTAATGGAAGCCTTAGGTAGTTGGGATTACATAGAAATACCAAAATACAAGGCTTTTGAATTGATTTTAAGTAATAATAAAGAAATAGTAGAAATAATAGAAGAAGAAAATGAGTATAATGAAGAAACTGAAGATAATGAGTTTGAAGAAGAATATTATGAAGAAATAAATAATATGATGGAAGAAGAAGTATTAGAAAAATTAGAATCATACGATGAAGATAAAAGTAAAATGATTATAGGTCAACTAAAAAGAGCTAAGTATTCAATTGAAGATAAAGACCTAGATCAAATGAACAAAGAAAGCTAGAATTTTCCCCTAATTAGTAAAGACAAAATATTCAAAACTTCTTTCTTTAAAACTAGAACTAAATATGTATGTGAAGAAATGGAAGGAAGTATAGTAGTTGAGGATTGTGAAAAGAAAGCAGCAGAAATTAATATCATAAAATGAAAAAACATGAGGAGCCATAAAGAAAAAGGAAATTATAGTTGTATTTGTATTGGTGCATTGCAAGTATAAATAACTCCTTTACAAGATTTTGGTAAAAATGTTAAATGTTTAAGCTTTGTTTGTGATATTAGACATAAAGAGTTCTATGAACAAATCATTAGTTGTATCACTTGTAGCTTAAATCAAGGAACGGTAAGTTATATATGGGAACCTAGATATTATGTGAACTTAGAAGATTTATATGCTCCAAAGTTTCTAGCAATCAAGTTATTAACTGATGGAGTAAACATGCATAAAGGAATTCAACCTATATAATTAAGATGGAAAGTAACCTAAGTTGGTTAACCGTCTTAACACTATAGATTCATCTTTCAAGAAACAAATAGTAGATGCTTAAAAATATAAGCAAGGAGGAGGTCCTAAGAAGAAAATTAGCCCAATAAAAGTAAATCCTAATGAAATAGAAATAGAAAAAACATGAGAATTCTTCATGAATCCTGTAGTAAAAAATAGATCAATAAGATGTTAATTGATGAATCAGGATTACTTCATATTGGATTAAATCCTAAGATGAAGAGAAGTTTGAGTATTAGAACACCAAGTTTAAGTAGACAAAATTCAACTATAATAAGGATGAAAAATCAAGTCAATGAAAAACTCAAAGAAGATGAAAAAGAAATATTAGCTTTAATAAAAAAAAGTTAAATGAAAAATATGAAGCTAAGAAAGCCTTAAAGCAAAAAGAAAGACATAATCTAGATATTGGTTCATGTTCTAATTTAGAAATATCTGAAGATTTGAATAATTCTATTATTGATAAAACAAAGGTAACGTAATTGGATATAAAACCAAAATTGTGAGTGAACAAGTATATGAAGATGAAGTTAGTATGCAAATGGAAGCTTGTAATGAAATATCCAATACTAATCTTAATAGCATTTATATTCCAATTGATATATGTACTAAAGATTATAAAAATAAAATTATGTGCATATATTGATAGTGGTTGTTCTACATATTTTAGAAAAAGGTCATTATTTCCAAAATTCTTGAGGAAAAAGGCTTAAAATCTTGTGCAAGTTAGAATTGCTAATAATAGTGTCATGATGGACACGAAAATAATTGAAGAATTACCAATAGAAATTGGAGGAGTTCAATGTGTTATTCCGATTTTATGGGCAACTGATCAACCTAGTCATGATATGATAATAGGAAATAATTTTCAAAGATTATACTCTCCATGCACTCAAACCATTGATCAAATAATATTTACTACTAATGGTCATTTTGTTCCTATATAGAAAATAACAAAGGTTTATACTCATCAGATTATGGAATTTACTCGCAGCCAGCGTGGTATTAGGCTTACTCCTACACAACGAGAGGTTGGACTTAGAATTTCTGAGTGTGATTTATCATTAATAGATCAGATAAATAAGCAGCAAGAAAAATTATGTGAACAATTGTATTCAAAAAATCAATTAGAACATTGGGAAAAGGATAAGGAATTTTCTAAGACAACTCTAATATATCCTAATAAGATCATTAGAGTAAGATAAATAATTAATACCTACTGCAAGATACATTGGAATTTTATGAACAAATAGAAGAGTTGCTGAATAAAAAGTTGATTAGTGTAGGGAATATTTCAAGCATCCCACACTCGAGCCCCACTGTGATCATACACTTAAGAAAGGTGGTGTCCAAAGGGAAGGAAGCTAGAGTAAAAGAGTCGCCAACAAGTTTTAGGAACTTGTAAACCGTTCACTAGGTGAAGGTTACACCCCTTCACGATCCACGAGATCGCTAACTCCATAGTGGTCTGGAACCATAATTGAATATTCGGGGATGAAGGTACAAATCCAACCTAAAAGAGATTGGACCTGCCCAAAAAATAGGCCTCTACTTTATTCTTCTCATATTCATGTGCGCTTTCTGACTAACATACAATCATTAGGTTAACCCTAAACCCGTTTATCTATGTTGGTTGAATATTAATGCACAAACAAAACTATTATTGGCGATTACTTGAATTATAATCAAATTAACCTAAACAAGATTATTAATTATCTTATTAAGCGTGATTATAAGTACAAATTCTCTTTAAACATGCATAAAAGGCGTGATCAAGCAATAACAGTAATAATATAATATCAAGCAACATAACAACAATCATAATAATATTCTCAAAGCCTAATAATATTATTAGCAAGATCCTAGGCACGATACTAACAAGATTAATAACAAACCCTAGCATGTCACTAAACAATAAAGATCAAAGCTTTATCCCTAACATGGTACTAACATGATATTAGAAATCTTAGTTATTACCCTAAACATGATAGTAGGAAGCAATAAAAGCATCCTAACATGATACCTGGAATTAAAATTATATAAGCATGATTTTTATATCAAAAGAATAACAAAGTAATTAAATTACTTACTTGGATGCCTCTTATCTCTTTCTAATAACAAAATATGCACGTTAGTAACTTCAAGGAAAATAATAAATCAAACAATTAAATTAATTAATTGAAAAAGGGATTTAGGACCAAACCCTCAGAAATTATCAATCTTTCACGTCTAGGGCGAAGGCAACTTCGAACTTGGCTAGGTGTGTCTAGAACTTGTGAATGTGGAATTTTGTATTTTGTAAAGGAAGGCTTAAAAAAGGAATAGAGAGAGAATAAGATTCTAGCTTTTAGAGAAAATAATAGAAATTAGATGATGATTGTGATGAATAAAAACAGGGAGATATGACTCCTATTTATAGAAAATAGTCCGAAAACCGATGAAAACAAATTAAGTCCTATTCGAAATAAAATACCTCCTGTCGCGAATGACAGGAGTTAGCGCCAGACGACAGGCACCAGCACCAGGCGACAGCTGTTAGCGCCAGGCGGCAACTATTAGCGCCAAGCTTGTCGTCTAGCACTGAGTCAAAAAAATAAAACGTGCTTTGCATGTGGAATCCTCTTCTTAATATGATTAAGAAGCAAATTCCGCGTTTATCAACTTAAAATCGGGTTTATCATAAAACACTCATTTTATCCCAAATAAAACTCTTTAAAATATAATTATCAATCCTAATTTCATTAGAATTAAAAAGAACCTTCTAGATATTTTAGAAGATTAAAATCAATCCTAATAACTTTAGGAATAATAATTAATAAGCCCTCCTCTAGATCATTGGGCTGCATAAAAAATTCATTTCAGGCCCAATTTAGTATTTTGGCCATAATTTCCTCATTATTCATCGGAACTGGGCTTATAATAATCGTTGGAAAGCTTAATCGAGCCAAATCCAACTACACTATTATTGGACCCTTATCATGGACCAAACTAAAATAGACTGGATATTTTTATAAATAGTATATATTTCCAAAAACAGAGAGATAGATATTTTAATAAAAAAAAACAACCGCATCACTAGAATTTTCACACTTTCACTTCGTTCGATAATCAAATGACGTGAAAGGTATTCATCACTGGGTTTGGTTTTGGGGAGATACATTTGGGTGTCTACAATTAGGAATAGAAAAAGTCCTCACAATAATCAAGCAAAAGTAGAAAAAATCAAAAAGGCACCCCTCAATGGCCACCGGTTTTTAGGGAAAAAGGGGGAAAATGGGCGGGATTGTGGGGATATAGTATTGCCACCGGTTCAAACCGAACCGTTGGGTGTAGATACCCAAATGTGTCTCCCCAAAACCAAACCCAGTGATGAATACATTTCATGTCATTTGATTATCGAACGAAGTGAAAGTGTGAAAAGTCTAGTGATATGGATGTTTTAATTAAAATATCTCTCTTTCTGTTTTCAAAAATATTCGTCTTTCACTCTATTTATGAAAAATAGCCAGTCTAATTTAGTTTGGTCCATGATCAGGGTCTAATAATAGTGTAGTTGGATTGAGCTCAAAAAGATCTTTCCAACGATATATTATAAGCCCAATTCCAATAAATAATGAGGAAGTTATGGAGTAAATTAGGCCCAATGATTTTACATGTGGCCCAATGCAATGATCTAGAGGAGGGCTTATTAATTATTATTCCTAAAGTTATTTGGATTGATTTTAATCTTCTAGAAATATCTAGAAGGTTCCTTTTAATTCTAATTAGATTAGGATTGATAATTATATTTTAAAGATGTTTTATTTTGAATGAAATATGTGATTTGTCACAAATATGATTTTAACGCGGAATTACATGCTTAATCGTTTTAAGAAGATGATTCTGCGTACAAAGTGTGTTTTACTTATGACTTAGCGCGAGACGACAGGCTATTGCTTAGCACTGCTCCTATCGTTTGGCGCTAACTCTTGTCGTTGGCGACAGAAGGTATTTTATTCCGAATATGACTTGATTTGATCCCGAGCTATTTTTTCTATAAATAGGGGTTGTATCTCCTCGTTTTTCGTCATTCACAACCATCATCTTTCTCTATTCTCTCTCTAAAAGCTAGAAGCTTTCTCTCTATTCTTTTTCTAAACCTTCCCTCCCTCAAAATTCCCCATACATTAGTTCTAGACACACCTAACCAAGTTCGAAGTTGTCTTCGCCCTATACGTGAAAGTTTTATTATTTATGAGGGTTTGGTCCCTAATCCATATTTCAATTATTTAGGGCTTGTTTGGTGTCGTTTTTTAATTTTAGTTTCCTGTTTTTTTTTTTAATAAAACTAAAAACCAAAAACAGGGAACAAGAAACAAGAAAAAGGTGTGTTCCACTTTTCTGTTGCCAGTTTTCAAAATTATCATAATTTTAATAATTTTAAATAACTTTTGACTCATTATGTGACATATATTATATGGTTTTAAAAAACAAAAAACCAAAAAACAGAAAACCGCAGTGATGCCAAACGAACCCTTAATTGTTTGTTTTATTATTTTTCTCGAAGTTACTAACGCGTGTATTTTGTTATTAGAAAGAGATACGAGGCATCAAAGTAAGTATTTTAATTGCTTTATTGATTTTTTGATGTAGAAATCATGCTTAGATTATTTTGTTGATTCTTAGTATCATGTTAGGATGTTTTGTTGCTTCCTAGTATCATGTTTAGGGTTGACTAATATTTATGATATCGTAGGGAATATTTCAAACATTACCCCTAGCTTGAACCCCACTGTGATCATACACTAAAGTACGGTGGCGTCCAAAGGGAAAGAAGATAGAGCAAAAGAGTCGCCAACAAGTTTTAGGAACTTGTAAACCGTTCACGAGGTGAAGGTTACACCCCTTAAAGATCCAGGAGATCGTCAACTCCAATAGGTCTTGAACCATGACTGGTAGTTCGGGGATGAAGGTACAAATCCAACCTAAAAGAGATTGAACCTGCCCTAACAATAGGCCTCTATTTTATTCTGATCGTATTCATGTGCGCTTTCTGACTAACATGCAATCATTAGGTTTAACCCTAAACCTGTTTATCTATGTTGATTGAATATTAATGCACAAATAAAACTATTATTGGCGATCACTTGAATTATAATCATAATTAACCCTAACAAGATTATTAATTATCTTATTAAGTGTGATTACAAATACAAATTCCCTTTAAACATGCATAAAAGGTGTGATCAAGCAATAACAATAAATAAGCATCAAGCAACATAATAAATCATAAACAATAATCATAATAACAAATTATAATTAAAATAATCATGTTAAAGCATAATAATAGCAAGATCCTAAGCATGATACTAACAAGATTAATAAAAAATCCTAGCATGTCACTAAACAATAAAAATCAAATATTTAGCCCTAACATGATACTAACAATCATATATATTAGGAAGAACTTAAAAGGCATCATACTTTTAATCATACTTGATATTAAAGTTACCCTAGACATGATACTAGGAAGATCAAAACACCCTAACATGACATTAGGAATCATAAAAACAACCTAAGCATGATTTCTATATCATAATATCAATAAAAACCATTAAAGTACTTACTTGGATGCCTCGTACCTCTTTCTAATAACAAAATACACACGTTAGTAACTTCAAGGAAAATATAAAACAAAACAATTAAATTAAATAATTGAAATAAAGATTTGGGACCAAACCCTCAGAAATTAAAATGTTTCACGTCTAGGGCAAAGGCAAATTCGAATTATGCTAGGTGTATCTATTGCTAATGTATGAGGAATTGTGTCTGTAAAAGGCTAGGCTAGAGAGAGAGAGATTCAAGAAATTCTTGATGAGAGTTGGTTAATGAAAGAATTAGAAAGTTGGTGAATCAAAAAGGAGTTTTTAGAAGGCTATTTATAGAGAAAATCAACCAAAAAGATAGAAAATCAAAACAGAACTCTGACGCGCAAAACGAGGTTAGCGCTTGACGCTGACATTAGCGCCAGGTGCTAACGCTAGCGCCAGGCGCCAAGCTTAGCGTCAGGCGCTAATGCTGGCGTTTGGCGCTAACTTAATTATTGACGCGTTTTCTAAAATCAGATAGAAGTTGCCCGTACAGGAGGATAAAATCGTATTTTCCTCAAAAACATTCTTTTATTCTGATTAGGCCCTCCTCTAGATCATTGGGCCGCATATGAGGCTCAAACCAGGCCCAGTTCAGTAATTTGGCCATAACTTCCTCAATATTCATCGGAATTGGGCTTATAATATATCGTTGGAAAGCTCTTTTCAAGACCTATCCAACTACACTACTATTGGACCTATATCATGGGCCAACCAAACTGAATTGGATGTTTTCTTAAAATAGGTTTTCAAAAACAGAAAGAGGAGAAAAGCAATTAAAACTATCCGCAACACTAAACTTTCCATACTTTCACTTCATTCGATTATGATTCGACGTGAAAGGTACTCATCACTGGGTTTGGTTTTGGGGAGACACAAATGGGTGTCTACAGAAGCCCCCACTTTGACTGAATTTGGGAGAAACGCAAGTTTCGAAACAAAAGTCAAAGTATCGATAGGGACGGAGAATGATTCAGAACGTTCTGCGATCCTAAATCATTCTTGTAACGCCGATACCTGCAAAACTAGCGTTAGTTAAAACAGATAAAAGAGTTAAGAAACGCGTATCTTGCACCGTCGAGCACGCGTCTTTGGAGGGTAACCGATTTGTTGTGACGATCTTCCGCAAACTAGAGAATACCGCCTGAAGACTGCTACGCCTGTAACCGCCTCCAATTTCTGCTATAATAGTCTTCGAAAAGATCACTTCTTGTTGATCCTTAATGCTGCTATGCCAGTACGTCGGCGCTTTGCTGCTTGTGAACCAGTATGTCGGTGCTTTTGTTGTGATGAAAATCCTCTTTTCTTTGGGAATAGTTGCCAACATAACTCTCTTGTATGATGTATGACAATCCGATTTAGGGAAATTTGTCAATGCTTCGTAACAATCCATCCTTGGAAATGTTGCTACGAAGAAGCGACATTCCGTATCTCGGAAAATTTGCCAAAATCTAATTTTGGGAAAAGTTGACAATGCTTCGTAACAATCTGTCATAAGAATTTTTCTACGATCGACAATCCACATCTTGGAATAAAACTCTTGAAAGCAATCCACCTTGGAAATTGCCAACGCTATAAGACAATCCTTTTAGGAAAATATTGCCACAATTGACAATCCTTGACTTGGAGCATTTGCCAAAAAAGAGTCGATCGACAATCCACTTCGGGAAAATTTGCCACTTGCTGAAATGAATGACAATCCACGTTGAGGAACCTTTGCCGAAATTTATGATGAATAGAGTCCTACAACAATCCTTTGGGAAATTTTGCCATAGGGAACTGGGTGTATGACAATCCAATCTCGGAAAACTTGCCAGCGATGACAATTCGAACTTGGAAAAAAATTGCCAAACAGAGAAGGAGCACGTCAATCCACGCTTGGAAACTTTGCCAGAGATGACAATCCAATCTTGGAAAAATTGTCGTTGAAGAAGATGCACGACAATCCATTTTTGGAAATATTGTCAGTTGGGGATGACAATCCAATTTTTGGAAAAATTGTCGTTTAAGAAGAATGCGCGACAATCCGTATTTGGAAATATTGTCGTTTAAGTGCTTGTTTTTAAACCGATACGTTGGTGCTTGTAATGAGCCAGTGTTTTAGGGGCTTAAGCTAAGTGAGACGATTTTTTGTCAGGTCAATCACTTACTACGATTATAATCGAGCCGACTACTAACCATGTCAATTTGCTTATAGGGGATAACTGGCGTACCAAGGAAGCCGAAATTGTTGTATGAGGTCGAAATAACTAATCTGAGTGGTTGAGCGTTCTGTCGCCGCTGCAATTTCCTCTGGCGCTGCGAATTGGCTATGTCACCAAATGTTGGGATCTAGCGCTGGGCGCCGAAATCTGTTGCCAGACTCTAGATGTTATCGCCTGGCGCTGGAGTCGGGTCTTCCCTATTCTTCTCTTGCTGCCCTGGGATGCACCTGTTTTTATCTTTGACTATAGGACTTTGATAGTCTCTTTAATTATTTTAGGGTTGACCTAAGGTTTAATGTCGCTTGACTCATTGACTTGACATGACTCAAGGTATAAACTTAACTCACTATGATTGACTCGAGGTTGACTCGACTCGAAGTGAAATGACACGTGTGACTCATGACCCGTGTGTGCATTGTATTGTGATCGTGCGACTCGAAAATGCAAAAAAGCAAAAATTTTCCGTCATTTTTGTGGAGGGTACCGACTTTCTCCCGAAAAAGAAAGACGAGAAAAAGAAAGAAGCGAAGTTTTTGAAGGTGCATGTTGAATGAGCTTAGTCAAATGTTGTACAAGGATTAATTCATCCTAGTCTATCTCAATTGTTGACTCCATGATGAAAGTATTTGGGTAACTTAGGCACGGAGGCTAAGCACTTCGTACTTTGTGATGCAATGATGAGTGATGATTGATGAGTGATTTAGACATGACAAGGCATGATTCAGCGTTATGTTAAGATTTCATGACAAAGGGTTCCTAAGGAAAAGACTATTTGGTCATGTATCTGTGCAGTGTGTGATAGTGACGCTAAAGTTAGGCCGCAAGAGCTAAGTGTGTAGAAAGATATTATTTTTAGAAGAGTCAAATGATGGTGACTCTTAGGCTAGGAAAGCTAATGATGTAAGGATCAAGCCCCCAAGTCTAGCTCTAAATGAATAGGGATGAGCACAGGGGATCCCTTGATATGATCATGGTGTGAGTGTGTGAATGTGAATATGAATGCATTTTTATTATGGTTGCACCTCATGTGAGGTTGCCTACATATCCGTTAGGAATCAGGCCGAACGTAGCTCTAGCCGAACCTCGCACAAGTGTGTATATAATACCTCAAAAAGGTCTTTTTAAGGGTTGTAACGTGGTTAGGCTAAAGGTTGAAGAAGAAGGGGATAAAAGGCTCAAGACCCTAGATAAGCCCCCAAGGTGTGCAACTTTGCTTTTGAATATTTGTATTTTTATGCTTGAGGTTTCTCACTCTTTTTTATTTCTTTTTGCTTTAGCATTTATTTTATTTTTATAAGTGTGGAAATCTCGATCATGCGGTCTATCACTCACTTGGCATTCATGTTTCTCAGGCACGGTACCGAGCACTCGATAAGAAACGCAATCCGAGACGTATTCTTATCAAAGACATTTCATATCAAAGACATTGGAACACTTTCCCTTTTGTACACTTTTATTTATTTATTTTTCTATTTTTTCTATTTTAATCTTTTGAAGTCACTCAAGCTTTTTATGATATTGAAAAATGCATAAGTTGCACACTATCCCATCCCAAGGTTAGGTAGATGTGGGTTGAAGAAAGAAAGATTTATCGTTAGACGAGGCTCAAAGTGGTTTATGAAGAAAGGATTGTAAATTTGAAGGGTGAAAGGTGATATAATGTGGCTACAAGGGGTGCCTCAAATCATTGGTATACCTTGTGCTTAGTTTGACATAGATTTTTTTTTTTTTTTTTTTTTTTTGCAATGCATTGATCATATGTAAGGATATAAATGCTCATTTTATTTAAAAAGTGAAGGGTAAAAATCAAACTCTAAGAAATAAATTCAAAGAGGATGAAGGGTGCCTATGCTAGACTTATTGGGAAAAGGGTTTGAAAAAAAAGAAGAAGAAAGCATGAAATCTTGGTAAGAAGCTTGCCTTGTGCATTTGTTTCATCATTACCCTCATTTTTTTGTTTGTTAATCACATGGCTCAAACTCGATTCAACATGCATAGATGGAAGAAGGTAGGAAGAATGAAGGTTGTGATATGGAGAAAGCATGTAGAGAATGGAAAGATGATGTAGATGGAGAGATCGATATGAAAAAAATTAGGAATAGAATGTACCCCCCAACTCAAATGACGGAAAACGACTCATGCATGAACCTAATACATGGTCATGGTGATATATACAAAGTGTGTACTAAGACTAGTGAGTGAAGTGACATGTTAAGACTAGTGACATGACCATGTGGCTAGACTATGTGACTAGACTCAAGCAAAGACTAAGTTAAGACTTCATGTATATGCATTAAACTGGATAGGCTGTGGTATTTTAGTCATAACTTTTGATTTGTGATTCTGATTGGGATGAAACCAACTCCAAATTAAATATAAAACTCGGGGCTACAGATCCATAGGTTTTAAGACTCGTAGTTCTTTCTAGAACTCCGGCTATGACCAAAACAAGTTGACGTTTGTGCAGTATACGGGAATAAAAATCCGGGTTGACTTAAAGGGACTATGACTCGATTTTAGACATATTTATTAGCTCAAATTAATTAATTAATTAATTAATTAAACAAAGTTCTTTAGTCATTAATTATTTTATTAAGTCTTAACACAAGTCAAACAAACGGTTAGGAAAAAAAACACATAGAGTATGCACAACAAATAATGCACAATTAGTCAAGTAGGCACAACGTGATGCAATGAGTTGCAACCTAACCATGGCTCTAGTTCTCTAAAGTTCGGGATATGGGTTAGTCAAAGAGTGTCCATGGTTAATTGTCCGGATGCACCAAGCGGAACCTAACCGTGAAGGGTTGGCGCGAGTGGATGGGACACCACGAGTTAAGAAAAACTCGCTTCCATGGTTTGGTGAATTCAACATTCTCGGATGTACCCTTTGTTGCTCAGAGCGTTCAATCAGGTAGATGGAGCATCAATTCCCAAAGGGTTATGTCCATATGTAGAACACATATGGGTTTCAGAAAAGTGAGAAAAACTCAATCAAGAAGTAGAATCGAGCAAACAGTGCTAAAAACTGGTCAAAATTAGAACGCATATTTCTGGCTCGGTATTGGAAGAACTTGGCGCCAGCAAACAGAGGTTGGTGCCAGCTTTTGGCTTTAGCGCCTGGTAGCAAGGCTGTCGTCTGGCGCTAAAGTCAATATGTCGGCGCTAATTTTTGTTCACTGACGCTAATTCCTACATGCCTCAACAGCTTTCTATGCTCGATAAAATTTTCCAGTTTCGCGTAGTATTATTTCGGTCCTAGTTGTGAATGAAATTCCTCAAATTTCCTACATGTAAAAATCCTATATTTTAACTCATTATAGATGGTCTTTCCAATGAGATCATTTTTATGCATATGACAATAATGTTAATCAAAATTACGCACATGAAATACTTAGAACTTTTCGAGTCTCATCCACTCATTCTAAATAATTGCCAAAATAAATTTTAGGAATTGAAATAGAAATCCTCCCTAGTGGAGCCGCCAAAAACTGTAGGGAATATTTCAAACATTACCCCTAGCTTGAACCCCACTGTGATCATACACTAAAGTACGGTGGCGTCCAAAGGAAAAGAAGATAGAGCAAAAGAGTCGCCAACAAGTTTTAGGAACTTGTAAACCGTTCACAGGGTGAAGGTTACACCCCTTAACGATCCAGGAGATCGTCAACTCCAATAGGTCTTGAACCATGACTGGTAGTTCGGGGATGAAGGTACAAATCCAACCTAAAAGAGATTGAACCTGCCCTAACAATAGGCCTCTACTTTATTCTGATCGTATTCATGTGCGCTTTCTGACTAACATGCAATCATTAGGTTTAACCCTAAACCTGTTTATCTATGTTGATTGAATATTAATGCACAAATAAAACTATTATTGGCGATCACTTGAATTATAATCATAATTAACCCTAACAAGATTATTAATTATCTTATTAAGTGTGATTACAAATACAAATTCCCTTTAAACATGCATAAAAGGTGTGATCAAGCAATAACAATAAATAAGCATCAAGCAACATAATAAATCATAAACAATAATCATAATAACAAATTATAATTAAAATAATCATGTTAAAACATAATAATAGCAAGATCCTAAGCATGATACTAACAAGATTAATAAAAAATCCTAGCATGTCACTAAACAATAAAAATAAAATATTTAGCCCTAACATGATACTAACAATCATATATATTAGGAAGAACTTAAAAGGCATCATACTTTTAATCATACTTGATATTAAAGTTACCCTAGACATGATACTAGGAAGATCAAAACACCCTAACATGACATTAGGAATCATAATAACAACCTAAGCATGATTTCTATATCATAATATCAATAAAAACCATTAAAGTACTTACTTGGATGTAAACCTGGGCACGGGCCAGGTTGGCCCGCGTGCCGCCCGGCACGGCCCGCCGTTCGGCGCAGCCCGGCACGGCCCGAAGTCAAGCACGGCACGGCACGAAGTTCAACTTCCGTGCCACGGGCCGTGCCACGGACACGGTTGAGAATTCCCAGGCACGGCCCGGCACGAGCACGGGCATGGCCCGGCGTGCTGGCCCGCAGGCACGGCCCGCGGGCCAACGGCTATAAAACGGCTAGTTTTTTGCCAAAAATTCTATAAATACTCACCTCCATTTCATTCCCAAATCACAAAATCACAATCTCTTCTTCTTATCTCTTATATTCTCTAAATCTCTAATAATCCTTATTTTCTTAAATTCTCTAATTATTCTCTTAAATTCTCTAATTATTTTCCTAATATCGGAAAAAATTAAAAAGTTCGTAATCGTAATTAGTGGAGCGTTGAAGCACGGTTGTAAGATCTAAACTAATCTTAAATTTATTATTGTTTTATTGTTATTATTAGAATAATCTTGTTTAATTATTATTGTTGTTAATTGTTATTGTTGTTGTTATAATTGTTGTTATTAATTATTATTATTGTTACAATTGTTGTTATTATTTATTTTTGTTGTTATTGTTATTGTTATAGTTGTTGTTATTAATTAATATTATTGATATTTTTATTGTTAAAATTGTTGTTATTAATTATTATTATTATAGTTAACCACTTTTTATTAAAAAAATTAATTGTTAATTATGGCATCGAACAACCCATCATCTAGGTCTAGGGGGAAAGGCCGACTTATCCGTAGTAGTAGTTCTAGGGAACCACCAAATACAACGAGCCCCCAAATTACGAGTCAAACCAATGACCCCATTTACTTCCCCCCGGGCTATGAGCCATATAATACGTCGGGATTTCCAGCACCACCACTAAACCAATTTCCACTACCACCATACCAATTTCCACCTAATTATATCGGTAATCAACAAAACTATTGTTCTAGCCAAGGTAGCCAAGAAAGTACCCGAATTCCCTCCGGTTCTACCCCTTCTACTGCCACTCCCACTAGTCCCACTACTAACCATCACACACATCATGAATGGTTAACCGAAACTGAGATGCTACTTTTGAAAAACCGAAGGAGTGAGGTATGGAGTTATTTTGTCCTAAGTAAAGATGGTGAACAATGGGCAAAATGTAAAACATGTAATAGTGTATTCACGGCAGTTACCAAAAACGGGACGGGACACTTATCTAGACACATGAAAGCTTGTGCAAAACCAGCTAGTGATCCAACCCAGCCCAAAATTTCCCAATTCCATCCATACGGCTTTACATACAACTATGAGAGGGATAGGGATGAACTAGGAAAAATGATAGTACACGCCGAACAACCTTTTCTTTTCTCGGAAAGTGACGCATTCAACACCTACATTAACAAAGCACTACAACCCCAACATAAAAGAATCTCTAGGAAAACCGTTCGTTCCGCCGCAATGAAAAATTTCCTAGAGTACAAAGTCCGGTTACAAGCCGAATTGAGTAACCTTAACTGTAGAGTATCTTTAACAGCCGATTCTTGGGATAGTGGTTATAAATATCACTATTTATGTGTGACTTTCCATTGGGTAGATGATCAATGGATGTTACAAAAAAGAATAATACATTTCAAAATGCTGGAATACCCACACACCGGCATTAACATTGCTCACCATTTAATGCAAGCAATAGACGAATACAACCTTCGAGATAAAATGATGTCTATGACTTTTGATAATGCAACCTCTATGACATACACAGCTAATCTTATCAAACAAAACTTAACCGATGTACTATTAGACGGTGAAGCTCTTCATACTAGATGTGTTTGCCATGTACTTAACTTATGTGTACAGGATGGAGTTCGAGCAATTGGCCCATACTACAGCAAAATCAGAGATGCTATTATGTCTATTAATAGCTCTAACATGAGATACCAAGAATGGAAGAGTTTTCTAAAACAACAAAAGATAAGGGTAATAAAAATTAGAACCGATTGCCCAACTAGGTGGAATTCCACCTATGACATGTTAACAAAGGAAATTGAGTACAAGGGCCCGTTAACATTATTTTACAACCAAAAATTTCCACAAAATGCTTTGTATGATGATGATTGGAAAAACTGTGAAAGATATATGCAATTTTTACAGTTATTATATAACATGACATATTGTTTTTCTACTGTTTACAATCCTTGTGCTCAAAACTTTCTTTCTAATGCATGCTTACTCGCCCAACTTTTCGCTGATCATCGCGATCAAAGTGATTATGATCAGTATCTTCCAGCAATGGAAAAAAAGTGGCGTAAATATTATAGTGAGATTCCTTTGATTTATATTTTTGCTTCCATATTAGATCCTAGGCAAAAGTATGAAAACACATTTATGTTAGTTGACATTTACTTTCAATGCATGTTTCTTGACGATGATGTAGAAAACTATAAGACTAATGTGAAGGATCAGTTTTTTGCTTTATATAGAGTCTATGAAGCCAAATATGGCACCGTTCCTCGCTCAGGGCCTTCCCAACCATCCAAAAACGTAAGTAAGAAGGCCAAGCATTTATTTTCACAAGCTACTAACTTGATTTCAAGGTTTTCAGGTGATTCATCAATCAGGAGAACGCAAAGCGACGTCTCGGAGTTGCAGATGTACCTGAGTTACGACTTCACCAAAGGCATGGACGACGATGAGATAAACAGCCTCGACCTCCTTGCATGGTGGAAACAACAAATCTCGAAGCATCCAACTTTGGCGGCAATGGCACGAGACATTCTTGCTATCCAAGTTTCCTCCGTCGCCTCCGAACGAGCTTTCAGCGCATCCGGAAGGGTTTTAGACGATAGAAGAACAAGTCTAAAACCCGAAACACTAGAAATGTGCGTGTGTTTCAAAGATTGGTTGGATGCGGAAAATCGCTCACAAGACCGTTCTTACGACCACAACGACAATGAAGAAGGAACCTCCGCTTCCGGTTCGGGTTCGGCTAGTTCCCAATCTATGCAACTAGCCGATGACCTTGAAGGCGAAGGCGAAGGCGAAGATGAAGACGAAGACGAAGACGAGCAAGAAGAAGGAGAAGAAGAATAGACAATTATTGTATATTGTACGATTTTAAAAATATCAATTTTATCATTTTCCAATTTTTGTTTAATACCATCATTGTATGATTTTTATCATTGTTATCATTGTACAATTTTCTCAACTCAAGTAATAATAATATAAAGTACGCATTATTCACATCCAAAGTCCAATTTGCCTTTTTTCCCCGTTTTGTTACAATTTGTAAATTCATATTAAAAAAAATAAAATTATACCAATTACTAATAAATCATAAACAATAAATTTTAAAGTAATAGTATAAAGTAAATATATAAATATAAATATTGAATATACAAATTATAAAACATAAATATTCAACTTATAATTATAAAATTCATAACTTAATAACTTATAACTTATAAGTTATAAACTTATAAGTTACCTTATAAAACTTATAATTATAATTTTATAACTTATATACATTATAAACTTATTAATTTATAATGTTGTCATAAAAAAAAAAAAAAAAAAAAAAAAAAAAAAAAGTTGAAAACTGCACCAGCCCGCAGGCCGGCACGTGGCCGGCACGGCACGAGCCCGCCAGGCACGAGGGTCGTGCCGTGCCGTGGGCTGGCCTGTGAAAATGGCCGGCACGGCACGGCACGAAATCCTGGGCCCGCCGGCACGACCGGCACGGCACGGTGCCCAGGATCACTTGGATGCCTCGTACCTCTTTCTAATAACAAAATACACACGTTAGTAACTTCAAGGAAAATATAAAACAAAACAATTAAATTAAATAATTGAAATAAAGATTTGGGACCAAACCCTCAGAAATTAAAACGTTTCACGTCTAGGGCGAAGGCAACTTCGAATTATGCTAGGTGTATCTATTGCTAATGTATGAGGAATTGTGTCTGTAAAAGGCTAGGCTAGAGAGAGAGAGATTCAAGAAATTCTTGATGAGAGTTGGTTAATGAAAGAATTAGAAAGTTGGTGAATCAAAAAGGAGTTTTTAGAAGGCTATTTATAGAGAAAATCAACCAAAAAGATAGAAAATCAAAACAGAGCTCTGACGCGCAAAACGAGGTTAGCGCCTGACGCTGACATTAGCGCCAGGTGCTAACGCTAGCGCCAGGCGCCAAGCTTAGCGTCAGGCGCTAATGCTGGCGTTTGGCGCTAACTTAATTATTGACGCGTTTTCTAAAATCAGATAGAAATTGCCCGTACAGGAGGATAAAATCGTATTTTCCTCAAAAACATTCTTTTATTCTGATTAGGCCCTCCAAAAAGTCAACAAAAGTCAATTTATCAATGCTAATTGAATTATGAATGAAAAGAACCTTCTAGAAGAATCTAGAAGACTAAAACCATTCCTAATTGCATTAGGAATGATAGATCCATATTAGGCCCTCCTCTTAGTCCTCTAGATCATTGGGCCGCATATAAGGCTCAAACCAGGCCTAGTTCAGTAATTTGGTCATAACTTCCTCAATATTCATCGGAATTGGGCTTATAATATATCGTTGGAAAGCGCTTTTCAAGCCCTATCCAACTATACTACTATTGGACCCATATCATGGACCATCCAAACTGGATTGACTGTTTTCTTAAAATAGGTTTTCAAAAATAGAGAGAAGAGAAAAGAAATTAAAACTATCCGCAACACTAAACTTTCCACACTTTCACTTCATTCGATTATGATTCGACGTGAAAGGTACTCATCACTGGGTTTGGTTTTGGGGAGACACAAATGGGTGTCTACAGATATTATTATGATGCTTCCTATTTTTTCTTAATATCATGTTAGTATCATGTTAGGGCTAAAGCTTTGATTTTTAATGTTTAGTGACATGTTAGGGTTTGTTATTAATCTTCTTAGTATCATGCATAGGATCTTACTATTAGTATTATGCTTTATTGTTAACATGATTATTATGATGGTTGTTATTACTGTTGCTTGATGTTATTGTTATTGCTTGATCACGCCTTTTATGCATGTTTAAAGGGAATTTGTATTTATAATCACGCTTAATAAGATAATTAATAATCTTGTTTAGGTTAATTTGATTATAATTCAAGTGATCGCCAATGATAGATTTGTTTGTGCATTAATTTTCAACCAACATAGATCAACAGGTTTAGGATAAACCTATTGATTGCATGTTAGTCAGAAAGCGCACATGAATACGAGAAGAATAAAGTAGAGGCCTATTTTTAGGGCAGATTAAATCTCTTTTAGGTTGTATTTATACCTACATCCCCGAACTTCCAGTTATGGTTCTAGACCTATTGGAGTTAACGATCTCCTGGATCGTTAAGTAACCTTCATCCTGTAAACGGTTTACAAGTTCCTAAAACTTGTTGGCGACTCTTTTACTCTAGCTTCCTTCCCTTTGGACGCCACCGTGCTTAAGTGTATGATCACAGTGGGGCTCAAGTGTGGGATGCTTGAAATATTCCCTACAGTGGGGAAAATATTATTCCCACCGGTTTTGAACCGGTGGGTTTGTTATTAAAAAAAACAGCCCCCCTTATAATCCCCTAACCTTAACTCACTCCTCTCTTTCTCAATCGCTCTCTTTCTCTCTCCTGCTCTCCCCGTCTCCTTCTGTTTCCCCCCTCTCTTTCTCTCTCCTCTCTCCCCTCTCCTCCTTCTCTTTCTCAATTCGATTTCCTTCGATCTCTTCTCCTTCTCTTTCATTTGTAGACCACCACCGCAACAATAACATGCATGAGCAACACCGACTTTTCCACCACCACCCCGAACACATGCATGAGCAACATCGAATTTAATCGAGGTTAGGGTTTAATTCGATTTTAGTCTAAAATTATACGAGGTTAGGGTTTAATTCGATTTAAATTGATTTTTTTAGATTTAATTTTGGGTTTAATTAATCGATTTTGAATTTTAATCGAATTTTTTGGGTTTAATTGTTCGCTTTTTGGATTTTTCTGGTTTAATTAATTGATTTTTCTGTGTTTAAATAATCGATTTTGGTATTTTTTTGAGTTTTTTAACCGATTTTTATTTGATTTAAATCAATTTTAATTCAATTTTAATTCTAGGGTTTTTTTTCCCGAGTTCTTGAAAATCAATTTCTGGTTTTTTCTGGGTTTTTAACTAATTTTTGGGTTTTTGATTTTATTTTTGTGGGTTTTTTCAAGGTTTTTTTAAGTGATTTTATTCGATTTAAGGGTACATGCAGATCATTTTAGGGTTTTTTTTTCAGCTTATTTATTTTAATCGTTTTTTTTTATTTTAATTGGTGCAGGTATATTGATTTAGCTCTTAAATCGAAGAATTAAGATGCAAGAATATTGATTTAGATGTCGTATGGGTTTTTTTTTTATTTTGATGTTGTAATTTTTTTATTTATATTTTAATTTTTTTTATTTATATGTTGTAATTGATCAATTTTATTGATTTATATTGTAATTTTTTTAATTATATATTGTAAATTTTCGATTATATTGATTGATATTGTTCGATTTATATTTAGAAAAATTGCTCCCATTAATCTGAACTTTGCCTCGTCCGCCGAAAATAATCCCAACTTTCGTTTTTCTATCTATTGCACCGAACTTTGGGGGGTATTAATTTTCGTTGCACCCAACTTACCTACAACTGGTTAATCCGGTCAACATTTGTGTGTTACATTTTTTTGGACACGTGTCACTACATGAATGGTCGAATAAAAAAAATTTAAAAAAAAACAAAATTTAAAAAAAAAACAAAATTAAAAAAAAACAAAATTTAAAAAAAAAACAAAATTAAAAAAAAAAAAAAAATTTAAAAAAAAAAAAAAAAAAAAAAAAAAAAAAAAAAAAAAAAAACCAGCCACCCCTTAACGGCAGCCACCGTTAATGGCAGTGGGGGAGGATATAGGAAGGGAGGCCGGATTTGGGTCGGAAACGAAGGGGAAGGGGCGGAAACGACGGGGAGGGGGAAACGGCGAAAACGAAGGAGAAGGGGAAGGGGATTCGGGTTGGAAAACGGCGGGGGAGAGGGGAGTGACGGAGGAAATAGGGGTGGGGGAGGGGTTTTCGGGGGTGGGGAAAGGGAAAGGGGGAGTTTTGAGGGAAGGGGGAGGGTTGTGCGGCGGTTTCCGGGAGTGAGGGAGGGGTTTTTGGGGGTGGGGGAATGGTTTTCGGGGGTGGGGGAAGGGAAAGGGTGGGTTTCGAGGTAGGGGGAAGGTTAGGCGGCGGTTTCCGGCAGCAGGGGAGGGATTTTTCGAGGGTGGGGGTGATTTTCCGGCGTGATGGGGGTGGGGATGTGGTGGCAGCCGCTAGGCATGGGTGGTTTGTGGGTTTTTTTTTTGTTTTTTGTTTTTTTTTAAAAAAATTAAGCCAATCATACGCTGACACGTGTCTAGGTAACTTGCTACATCAGGTTAGATGACCTGTTGGGTGCAACGAAAATTAATACCCCCCAAAGTTTGGTGCAATAGATAATAAATGAAAGTTGGGATTATTTTCGGCGGACGAGGCAAAGTTCAGATTAATGGGAGCAATTTTTCCTTTATATTTTGATGTTGTATTTTTTTTTTTTGCTTTAATTGAACTATTATATTTCTTTTTGAAAAAGGCAAAACAAAAAAAAAATACGTGTACATTGCCACCGGTTAACCGGTGGCATTTATATTTAATACACAAAAAAATAAAGCGGGAATTGTTTTTTCCACTAGTTAACCGGTGGCAATAATTGTTTTTGCCACCGGTTTTGAACCGGTGGCTTTTGAAGGAGGTATTAGCACCCCTCAAATGCCCAGCAGTTCAAAAATGGTGGCATAAGGGGTTTTTGAACTGGTGGCTTTTTGCCTTTTTCTACTAGTGCAGTATTCATGGTAAGGAATTATGCAGAAGAAAAAAGAGGTAAAGCTAGAATGGTCATTAATTATAAACAGCTAAATGACAATACTGTCTTTGATGACTATTACATTCCTAATAAAACTGTGTTATCTAATAGAATACAAGGAGCCACATGGTTTTCTAAGATGGATTATAAGAGTGGCTACAGGCTGATTAAAATGGAAGAAGAAAGCATTTCATTAACTGCATTTAGATCCCCTCAAGGACATTATGAATGGTTAGTAATGCCTTTTTTGGATTAAAAAATGCTATACAGAACGATATTTCATAGAATAATGGATAATATTTTTAGAGAACTTAATCATCGTTGTTTGGTTTACAAAGATGATATTCTAATATTCTCACAAGATTTTGAACAACATAGAATGATCTTAAAGCTGTAACTCAGAAGTGTGTTGAGCATGGTATAATTTTCGGGAAGGATACATGTGTTTATGCTAAATAAGAAATTGAGTTTCTAGGTTTAGAGATTAAAGCAGGACAAATAATATTGCAAAGAATGTTCTAGAAAAGATTGAAAAATCCAGATAAAATTGAAAATAGAAAACAACTAGAAAGATTTCTAGGATGTTTAACCTATGTTTCTGATTTCATAGAAAATATTTCTCAAATAAAAAAACCATTACAACAAAAACTCAAGAAAGAAATAACTTGAAACTAGAAGGAAAGTGATTCCAAAATTGTTCAAGATTTAAAAGCTATGTGTAAAGATCTTCCTGTACTAACACTACCGACTAGTGAGGATAATTTAATCCTTGAAATGGATGCTAGTAATGAGCACTAGAGTGCTGTGTTAAAACTCAAAGAAGGAGAAAGACTTTGCAGATATAGTAGTGGAAGTTTTAATAAAGCTGAGTTAAATTATCCTATAGTGCAAAAGGAAATCCTTGCAGTCATTTGAGGGATCGAGAAATTCTTAATCTTCTTAGCCCCTAAGAAGTTCTTAATAAGAACATAAAGCAAAGGCATACTTGGATATGTAAAAAACAATTTGTCTAATATGCAAGCGCAAGGATGTAACACCCTAAAATGAAAATAGCTTTCCTTTAAAATACTTGTTTTGCTCTTTTTAAAACCCAAAATAGAAAAATCTAAGACATTGCCACCACCGTGAAAACAACTAAGGCAATTATCCAAGACACACAGCGGAAGACTATCTTTAAAACCATTCAAAACAAGGCAATCAACTTAAAAAGTCAACCAAACAAAAGTAAAGTTAAATCAAAGCAAAACGAAGTCAACCTACAACTTGGAACCATTGTAAGCCCTTATTAAAAGCGAGCAATACCAAAACCATTTTGTCAGTCTCACAAGTATAAATAAATAAACTATATTTAAAGCAATAAAACACATCATATTCCTATGGAAACTAAGCATGATTCGCTCTTCACTCATGCTCTTCATAAATATGCTTCATCGCCTGAAAAGCTCCTCTCTACTTGTCCCTGATACTCGTCATTAGAAATGGGTCGTCGTAGGGCCAAATTAAAGATAAGGCCAAACAAACATACAAACACACAATCAGCAATGCTGAGTACATAAGCGTAAATAAAACACACTAACATGCTTTCACCCTATCATCACACAACTTATCTTAGCTTGTTGCACCTGTTTACAAGCATACAACATACTCAATGACCAACTAATACATAGCTACTTTATTTAGCTTGATTACGCATCGAACGGGTTTACCCCTAACCTGCCCCAATAAATGGGTACTAACAGGGGAGCTAACCATGCCGGTATAAAAGAACCACTCGTAAATGGTGGAATTCCTGTGCATATTAATAAAAAGGAATGTACAATGTCTTGTACTCCAATAGAAGTTATGATTAAATATAAAACCCCATAACTCCCCCCATGTGTTCATACTCAACGTATATATGTTCCAATAGTTTTGGTGCGTAATCTCTTTCACTTTACGCTGTTTACATATTTTAAGACTTGGTGATGACTGTCAAACCATAACACAATCAATCATCATAATTATTCAAACAATCAAACATACCAATTTAATTCTTCAATAATTAGTGACTACATAATAATTAATGTTGAACCCTTTTTAAATCTACCTCGGTGTCAAAGACACCTTAAACGCATAAAGCGCCGCAAATCCTATCTCTCGGTGTTGAAAACACCTTAAGTGCACTAAGGCACCAAAATATAATTTAATCCTTGTGTACAAAGACACTTAAATAGCTCTTTCCTCATGCTTAAAGCATAAATAAAAATTATATGAACCATAATACATTCCTTTTCAATATTCCAAACTCAATTAAACATATAGTTTAATTAAACATGTTTTCTATCATGTCATAAATAAAAGTGTGGTTCATATACAACATGCCAAACAATAATTTTCCAATCATTAATCCATCTCAAATAAATTATGCTTCATAATTCAATCACCATTATCAATAAATCCACAATTTCCAATCACAGTCTTAGCATGATACTACATCATCAAAAATATGCTAAGTACGCAAATGTACCTCAATTAAGCCCTTAAAGTGGCCAAATACACTACAACACCTCTCGAACCAAGTCTCCTACATAGAGGGACAATAATACTATATTATTTACCCTTTTGTATACACAGTTTTTAGCAACTTAAACTCACTTTAAACAACTTATAATAATTTGAAAATTATAGTAAAACCCTTAATTAATCTCTTCAATTCTTTAATGGGTAATTAAACCCTTTTCATAAAATCATCAAAATTAGTACTTTGGGCAAAATTCCAGCATAATAATCTAATCAAAAACCTATTAAAACTTCATAAAGATTCAATCTTTAAGCATTATTATCACTTACAATCAATGGATATATAAAACCCCCAAATCAATTGCAAGTTTAGAACCCTAAAAATCAACACTTTAATAATTAAAACCCTAACTTTTAATACTTTATAAAATATGAAAATTAAACATTTATAATCTAAAATTTACAATCTTTAATCATTAAAACACAATTATAAAACATATTAATCATGTTTAAACAAATAAAATCAATACCCAAAATATAAAGTATAAGAATACTAATTAAAACAAAATAAAAAAGGAGAGAGAAAGGAAGTACCACCATGGGTGGCTGGCCGGCGGTTGGGCATGGGACGCCGGAAGGGTAACGTGGCACGCCGACCATTGATGATTGATGATATGGCAGCGGGAGTTCGATGACAACAAAAGGATTCATGCGTGACTTCCTAATTCCTATGCATGGAAGTTTCGCGCATGAAATCCCAAAAAAGCAAGGACAAAGAAAGAAAAAAAATAAGAAAAGTATAAAAAAAAGAAGAAAAGAAAATAATGAAAAATAAAGAAAAGGGAAAAAAAAATACTTACCACAAAAATATGATTTATAAGCCTCTTTGTGTGGGAAAATTTTGGGGTTTTGAGAGGTATTTATATAGTAGAGAATAGGGTTTAAGTTTGGGCTCAATAAATAAATGGACTTAAGCTATGGGATATTTGACCCACAAGGGCTCAAATGAAGGGTTGAACTTATTTAAATGAAATAGGTTATTCCAATAAGAGTATGTAGGACTAGTTTACATATGATATTATAAATAAAACCCAATAATTGGTAAACGTTTGACCCAAAATATATTTTACTTTTATAAAACCTTATAATTAAAATACTTTAACCCTTTAAAATATTTAATTAAAATACCCGAGCCCTTAAAAATATATTTTATAAATACTTAAATAATTTATTAAATACATAAATAATACAGAGTATTACAAAGGGAGACTCCTACATTGGCAATTATGGCTTAACCAATTCTCTTTTATTGTTGAACATATACAGGGCTCGAAGAATTCTTTGGCATATAGTTTTACTAGAGAATTAGCCAATGACGAACAAGCACAAGACATCAGAAAAACCTTCTACCCATCAACTAGATAAGATGGAGGCAGAGAGAAAAACTCTTATTAAAGAAATTAATAAAGCAATGGAGCGGGTTTCACCCTCCACTTAGCCTGGGCCTTGATGGAGGCCATGATTGTTTCATCAAAGAGGAGATCTCGAGATGATTTGATTAAAAGTTGTCATGTAGCAGTTTGAAGGTTTCTAATGTACGAAGTAATAGTCATTATCCTGCGACTCATTCCTGATATTCAGGATATAATACTAAATAAAATAAACGATAACGATTTTAAATTCTGGTACAATTTAGTTGTATCAAGGTGATACAAGTTGTATGATGTTTATGATATATGGGGAAGTAGAATAATGTTCAACACTAATTCCAGAGTGGGTACTGTGTCAATTCATCCACATTCGATCTCTGGAATGGAGGGGACCATATGTGGCGAAGCACTACCGAGCTTGGGATTATGGAATGGTTAATAGTATTGTACCATTTCCTGATAATAATACTATTTTCTTTGAGAAGCTTACAAAATTCCAAAAGTATGTATTTAGGATAATTTATGATGCAACAAGATACAAAGGAAGTTGAAGATGTTCATCGCAAATTCAAAGATCCAATCTATATCCAGCAGAGATGAGTAAAAGATCCTACAGAGGCAAGAGCTTATGGATTATTCTATATTGCTCAGTATCTTAACCAATTCATATATAACAATAAAGGAAGAACCACCCGTCATAATACATGTGGGAAATACTACAATAGTATAGTAGCACCTTAATGGTTAAGAAATTATTTAGAAGGAGTATTACATGGTGGATCAGTGTATGATTATCTTGAACAAGTTTAAGCTAGAAATTATTTATCTTTAGAAGGAAAAAACACTTATTGGAGATCTTTGTCACATGGGATGAATCTTATGCTGCCAAATGTGTGATGGATCTCAGTATAGAAGAAGACAACCAAATGTATGTCCATTATGAAGACATTAATGGTGGTCTACAAGATGTGATGAAGTCCTGAGCCCACACCAGCAATAATGTATTCTACTTTTACTGTTGTAGCACATTTTTTTTGTTTTATAAAATCTTTGGAAAAGCAGTAAACAATATTCACTTGCTGAGTCATGGTTTCCGTAAGCCATAGAAGTGTCAATGACCTTTGTGATTCTTCCCCTATATAAAGAGCTTAGGCAAAGAAGTGAAGGCAGAGTTGGAAGAGTTAGCTAGAGAATTCCTTTGAAAGCATTAGAGAGACCTCTAGAGAAAAATAATAACCGTAAGAGACATATTGGTTCTCCATATCTCTTTAAGTAGAGAAAACTCTAGTTCAGCTTATGTCTGTTTAAGATTTCAGTTTGTTTGTTTGTTGTGTGTGTGTGTGTATATATATATATATAATACACACACACAAACATATATATATATATTGAGTGTTGTAATCTTTTCAAGTTAAATAAAAGTTTCTCATAAAGAAGGGAAGTTATCCCCTTGAACTTTATATATCAAATGAGTTATCTTTCTGTTTAAGAATTTCCATCATAGACACAGGTGGGCGTTAATCTATATTAATATATATAGACATATAGTAAAATACCAATTACAGAGTCGTTGATATCAAAAGATATACCAATTAGAAGTTCGTTGGTACCAAAGAAGAATACCAACTAGGCTTGTCTTGGTTGTTTTTGGTACACCAATGACATTAAAAACAATACCAAACGAATACTGCCAAAAATGTTGGTGAGTAGAGACCAAGTGGACTCTACTTAGTAAAGATTAAGAAAACCTCAATAGATTTAGTCACCCCTGCAACGATTACAAAATTTTTTCGAAAAGCATTCATTGAAATTGCAATGGACAAAAAATTACTAACTGAACTTCTCCAAATTTTCTATATGTATATAACTTGTGCATAACACAAACCAATATAGACTCGTTAAAACTAAAAAAGCATTATGAAAAAAATTAAGTAACCAAAAAAAAAAAAAAAAAAAAAAATGGCGCGCAAAACCAAAAAGCTTTAACATAAACCCTAATTTTAGGGTTTAATATTATCCAGACAATCTCTTTCCTCTCATTCTCTACTCTCAAATCCTTTCCATTTCCCCCCATTTTTCAATGGAATGAACATCCATTCCTTCAATTGCAACCTCCTTCCTTCAAATCCTTCTTCCATGGCTTTCTCTACCGCCGGCATTCGCCTCTTCCGCTGCTACAACCACCATTTATGGCGGTCCCCTAGTTTCTCGAAGCTTCGGCCATTTTCGGAGCTCCGTTTCTTCTCTGTTAAAAATCCTCGGCGTCCAACGATTCAAGCAAAGCGAAGGGAGGAGAGTGAAGCAGGGGCTGTTAATGGAGAAGATGGTAGTGGTAGTGTTTCTCTTTTGGATAGGGGTATTAGTGGTGAGAGGATTGTACCTACTGAGCTTCATAAGGAGGCTACTGAGGCTTATATGGCGTATGCTATGTCGGTTTTGCTCGGACGAGCTTTGCCCGATGTTCGTGATGGACTTAAGCCTGTTCATCGGAGAATTCTGTGAGTATAGTGTGTGTGTGTGTTTTTTTTTTTTTTTTTTTTTTTTTTTAAATTTGATTTTTTATTTTTGGGAAAATTTTGGGGAATTTATGCTTTTACTGTAGTTATTTGAACAGGATATTGGAATATTGACTTCATTTGACTATAGAATTTGCAAAAAGCTAGTGTAGTGTACTTGCATTGAGCTAATTCGGCTTAATTTTCATAGAATTTAATCGCGTATAGTGTTCTTATATGGAGTACTTGTTCTTTAAATTGTTAGAAATAAACCCATTTTCAACATTGTGCAGTGTAGTGTGTATTTTGCACTAAGTGGTCGTTTGGTTCAACGAATTGGAATGGAATTGATTGGGAACCCATACCATGTTGTTTGTTTGGGCCTTTGGGAATGTTGTAGAATCCATTCCAATGTTTGGTTGAGCATTTAATGCTATGGAGTCTCATACTGATGGTATAAAACTCCATTCCAATCCCCAACAATCTCATTATGATTCAAAAGATTTGTGCTTTAAGGAGATTGCACACTTTAACTTGGTCTTGAGACCTTGATATTGACCGGCTTGTATGACGTTCTGGGTGCAGATTTGCAATGCATGAATTGGGCCTTTCATCTAGAAAACCTTTCAAAAAGTGTGCTAGAGTTGTCGGAGAGGTTAGAAAAACTGAACAGAAATCTGATTGATATCTTGAAATCTTTGTGCCCTTTGGCAAGCTGAACACATGATATGTTATATTTACACTGAAGGTCTTAGGAAAATTTCATCCGCATGGAGATGTTGCTGTTTACGAGTCATTGGTGCGAATGGCACAGGTAAGACAGATACGTGCCATAGTTTCATACTATTCAGTGGATCATCAACTCTTTTGTTTCTTTAGGCTTTTAATTGGTCATAATTTGTTGCAAGCTTTCTTTTGATTGTTGCTGTTGCATGGGTTTTCACCTTCTGAGTTAATGAAGGAAATCAGATGTGGGGGTTTGTCAATTGAGTATGCCTTGTTCAAATGATCATCTCCATGTATTTAGGCCTCTTGAGAAATGATATTTGGTCAATTTTGTCTGTGAAAATTGCCTAAAGTCATCTTGATGAAGAGTGTAACTTCAACTTCCAGCATGCTCTCATTGGTCTTCCAATGAGGACATTATGTCTGTTAGCTTTATGATGAATGTTGATGTGATCTTTTTCTTATAATCTGGAATTGCGTTTAAGTTTTTCATGTCATAATGCATGCGGCATGTAGAAAAAATTTCATTGTTATCTGAAGTGGCCGACAAGGTGGCGATTGTGGAGTGAATTCTAGAAGAGATGTTCTTTCAAGTGGGCCTAGAAAGAAAAGTCAAATGAGGCTTGGCTCTGTAGGTACATTTGTTGAGTGCCTGTGTTTTGGGTTTTAAAATCCAAGGATGATGCTTCCTCCAAATTTGTTTCATATAAATCTATCATTGAAAAATGTCAAGGCATATTGTCTTTATTAGGCTCTTGAAAGAATTCTTTTTGAAATAATGTTGATCATTTATTCCTTTGGCAAGAGAACTTTTCTTTCTTTTCCATAAAAAAGGACTTGTCTTTCTTGAAAAAGTGCTGGACACCTTTGTATGAAGATCTGTCAAGTATATTATTGTCATGATATTTTTTGGCTATATATAGATTTGTTTTAAGTGCTAGTGTTATTATGATCATACTTTCTATGTCTAAGTGGTTATTCTTGTTGGCATGATGTTTGATTTTTTGGTAAATGTAAACGGCTCAAAGCCCATATACAATAGACTTGGAGAATATATGTACAGATCTTTCAGAAAGTAACTAAGCTCGAGCCACTGTTTGAAAACCACATTCTCATTACATTGAAGAAGCCATGCCTGCATTTTTTATTTAGATGCATAGTCTTTATATGATTTACTCTGCTGCAAGCTTCTTTCCTTGGCTTATCTATATGTTGAAATAACTCAAGAATCAACTGGAAACTGTTGCTTTGTTTTGAAGGATTTCTCTCTAAGGAGCCCACTCATTCAAGGACATGGAAATTTTGGTTCAATTGATTCTGATCCTCCTGCTGCAATGCGATACACAGAATGTAGACTACAAGTAAACTCCTGTTATCTTTCTGCACCATGCTTTACCTTAAAGGATTGTTCTGATCATATTTGGTACACGTCTCTATAGTCTGATTCATTGCTGCTAGGCTTTTAGGTATAACTCTATTGTTCAATTTATTTTTTGCAGGCATTAACTGAAGCAATGTTGTTGGCGGATTTAGACCTAAATACTGTCAGTTCTCTGTCAAATCACTCTCAAGAGTTTATACTACCAAGTTCTATGCTTTAGAGTTTTACTTATTAATCTATTGTTATTGATGCAGGTAGATTTTGTTCCTAACTTCGATAGCTCACAGCAAGAGCCATCACTGCTTCCTTCTCGTATACCAAATTTATTGTTGAATGGTTCTTCTGGAATAGCGGTACTGTTTGTATTATAATCTTATCAATGTTATCAATCCTCCTTGCACCTATACTTAGTATGTCGACTGGTTCAATTTTTGGTCAAGAATTTGAACTAACGCTGCTTTATCGTTGTATCCAGGTAGGAATGGCTACTAATATCCCCCCTCATAATCTTGGAGAGTTGGTCGATGCACTTTCTGTGTTGATTCATAATCCAGAGGCTACAGTAAGTTCTACTCTTCAAGCCTCAAATATTTTAGATAAACATGCCTCTAGTTTGATCTTTGATGCAATATGGTAGTGGTGTTTAGGCTTTGTACCCAATATCTTTTGGGTATATGTAAATTTCAATTCCTCCTTGTTCCTCCCTTTGTTAGAGATTCTCTGATAAACTCATAAAAGCTAGAACTTGTTGATGCCTCCACTTTGCCTCATGGATCTATGTTATGAAGCCTCTGTGGGAAGTCCAGGATTCACTACATGCTTCTGCAATGTTATTTCTCTTTCATGTAGCAATGAATATAAGCTTTGAGTCTTGTGAGGCTTGGTTTCCATTTTTAGTTTTCCCCCTCTTTAAATTATTAGATATATGCACACAGATCGAAGTCCTCAAAAGATGTACCAGAATTTAGGAATGTTTATTCTTCATGGTAATGAATGCTTTGCTTCTGCAGTTTTAATCAATGGGTAATTATGGAAGTGAAAACTTTTGGAAGTAGTGAATTTATCTTTATGATTACAGAGGACTCTTTGAATTTCCTTTTGATCTGAATATGGCATATTGTTGATTGAGCTATTGGCTATTTGTATATCTTTCCATGCCTTGTAGCAATGTGATAACTAGCTCCTATGTTATCTTATGAGCTCAAATCTATTCTTAAAATGTTTTTATTTGACTTTTCCTAAACTTATTCGAGCTTATCTCATAATGTTTATAACATTATGAGAGTGTATGTAAAAAGTGGTTGGGTGTAAGAAAAAGGTGGATAAATTAAGAAAGTGTTAGAAGATGGGTGGGTGTATGAAAAGGTGGAAACAAAAGAATGAGGGGAAAGGTGTAAATATTGTGAGGTATGAGGGGTAAAGTAGTAAAAGGATTTGCTAAAAAAAGGAATAAAGGAGATAATGTTTATAACATTTACTATTGGAACAAGAATTAATACAAATGAGAGAGTGTATGTAAAAAGTGGTTTGGTGTAAAAAAAAAAGGATAAATTAAGAAATTGTAAAAAGATGGGTGGGTGTAAGAAAAGTTGAGAGGGAAGGTGTAAATATTGTGAGGTATGAGGGGTAAAATAGTAAAAAGGGTTTGCTAAAAATGGAATGAAGGAGATATGTCAAAAATATTATAAAATGGATAAAAATGAAATGTGTTATGAACATTATAAAAAGGAGGTGGTATAAATTACCCTAACTTGTCTAGATTGATCTAATACTAAGGTGCCGTTTGTTAGGTCTTCGTCAAAGGGTAAGGGAATTAGTAGGATTGATTCCCTTTGATGTTGTTTGTTGAATCTAAATTGTCGTTACCTCTACCGTATTTCCTTTTTCACTTTTCCCTAGAGTCCTCTTGGGTTGATTCCTCATACCCCCTAGGATTTTTCATTCCCTTTATCCACAACCACTACCTACTCTGTCTTTCTCCAACAATGGTTCCCAATCTTAATCAACAATCGGCGGCCACCGTCAACCTATCATATCCGCTGTCGTCCTCCAATTTTCATCACTGTTATCCAATTCTAGCGACTGTCTTTCCTCTTCTCTCTTTTCTTGTTATCATTGATCTATTTTTTTTCCTTTTTTGGTGGTGTTGGTGAGCTGTTTTGGGAGGTACCTTGAGGACATATGGTGGTCCTCCTATAACCATCGTTTCCCCCCTCCCTTTTCTCAAATTTGGATCCGAAAATGTGAGGTGGTTGTGGTCCTGCTGGGGTTTTGTGGTCAATGTGGTGTTGGTGGGTTATGTAATGACATGGGAAGGTGCTGGTGGGGCTGGTAATCGTGGGACTGGTAATTTTGGGGCAGTGAGTGGGGTGGAGCCATGGAATCAAGATGGGGTAGAGGCATGGATGTAGTACAGTTGCAGAGAACAACTACTTTTTTCTAAAGACAGTTATTCCCTTTCTCCTATGTATAAACAAACAACATGTGAAACTCAGGTGAATTTCATTCCTTTCCTTCTCTTTCCCTTTCTTGATGTCAACCCTATGTGAACCAAACCCCCCATAAAAGTAATACACCCAATGATTAGTGATCAGTGTTGCTCTGAGCCTTTAGCTAATTCACGAGTATATACTACAATCTATGCAACAAGCCGTGTGTTATGTGGTTATATTGTACTAGTATGGTGGTTTACTTTTATTTTTATTTTTAACAAGTATTTTTGGGTAAAAAGTGACTTCAAGGTTTATAAAGAAAATCACCAACATAATTAAATTTTCATCAATAGAAAAATTAAGCAACTTTATCAATGTATGTATATATTTCCATCTTCTTTGAACGTGGTTTGTAAAAAAAGTTTACCTGCATTATCACAATCTTCTCTAGATGTAATTTGTCTTTAATTTTTTATTTGTCCTTCTCTCAGTTTCTCTCCCCTCACCCTCTCTCTCTTACCCTGATAACATTGTCAGGCATATAATAATGAATCTTATGTAAAAGCGTATTTTGAGCTTCTTTCAATGGTATAAAAATTGTTAATTTTCAAATTACCTAACATAGCTGTATTTAATTTACATTTTAGAGTTAATTTGATTTATTTATTGACAATCAAACTCTATTATTCTCTTATCCTAACCATTATATATATATATATATATATATATATATTGATCAATCTAAAACTTGATATAATTTTTAACTAACATTTTATTTAATAATATGCCACGGTGATGTTGCTTTATATGCTTTTGAAAAGTTCATAGCAGTTCTGTACAAGTTTTCTTACTGTTATTTACATATATGTGAAAATAATTAAGATTTCTGTTTTTTTTGGCTAAATCTATTAATTTTGTTTTGGGGCCTTTGTAATAGCTTCAGGAGCTGTTGGAATCCATGCCAGCACCTGATTTTCCGACTGGAGGTCTTATTATGGGTAACCTTGGGTAAGCTTATGTCCATCTTTTTCATCTTCAAAATATAATTTTACTTTTAATAGGAAAAGCACCCGCACCTAATATTTAAGCTTGCTTTAGTTGCTTTTCTAAATATGGTAAAAGTTTTATGTTGCATGACTTCTCTGTCATTTGTGTAGTGATTATACAGTTTGTTCAGTTGGAACACCTGAACAAGATGTTTGTTTGCATTATTTTCTGCATGGAAAATCTTTACTGTATCATATCCTTTTTGTTTAGAATCTATAAATGAATTTACTTACAGTTAGAACACTCTTGTAGTCTTGTGATATAGACACAGTTCAAAAACAACAGGGAATTCCTTGGGTAGTTCTTGTTGATGGAATTTGTAAAAGTCACAATCATTGTTACTTCATGGTTTTCAAGGGTAATGCTGGTGTAGAACATAACATTCCAAGGCCTTGGCTTGACTGGGTTCCTCGCTGGGTGTTATTGTAATCTTCAATATCTATATCTGCTTATGAGATCTGTTGATGTTATTTGAGGTTTTTTTAAAAAAAACCAATTATGAGGTTAGGAAAAAGAAAGTGGGTCATATTAGAGACAATTGATTATTTTGGAAATTATAGCTACTGGAACTAAAATTTCAGGATTCCTATCTGTTTCTATATCCATATGGTGGCTACTATATTTCTGTTACAGGCGAGAGAGTTATAGGCTCCTCTTGAATATTTACTGAAGTTGTAAATGAGTTTTAGAGGATTCTTGTGTTCTCTTCCTACATTTTGAAGGGTTAAATGAATTTCAGAATGGCAATGAGATGGAAAAATGTCTCTCTAGATCACCTTCAGTTGGGACATGAATGGATGTGGTTTGATGGGTGGGTACGAAAATGATGCATCTGGCATACCTACCCTGCTTGATTCCTGCTAGGTATCTTTTGTTTTTACTCTGTTGGGAGTTAAAGGGATGGGAGAAGCTGGAGAACGCTAGAATATTGCTGCTTGTAGTGATTAAAGTTTGAAGTACTTTGAGATTCAGACTTTGGAGTCCCTTCATGTTCTTCCCCTTAGACTACAGAAACATCTGCTGAATGGATCGGCAACATTTTAACATAACTTCTATTTTAGGGAAAAATAAATATTTCTTGTATAAAAAACTGGAAGAAGAAGTTAAAAAAACCCCTGCCAATATTGTAAAATTACCAACTAATTTTGATGTGGTGGTTTTACTTGTCACTACTGTGGCAATTTAGCTGTCTAAAGTGCAAATTCATTTGGATGTAAATTGACTGTTTATGCCCCTTGAAAAAAAGGACATTAAAACAAAATAATTTAGTTTGTGATACCGTTGTTGGTAAGACAGACAATGGTGTAATCGTTTATTGGGTGTTTTGGCAGTTGCAGAATTCGGGGATAAATATTAATTTCTGTGGTCAGAATGGGTTAGATAAGGCCATTTGGATTTAAAGAAATATGACAATATTGGTTTGTGGGATCCTTCCCTGCATCCACTAGCCCCATTACCAGATCTTCTTTTCCCTTTAATGTCATCGTTTTTTCCTCGTACCACCTAAGCCTGCATTATTTATACATTTTGTGGCAAATATCTCTTGTTTAATCCTTCCATTCTTTAGGAATCTTATTAAAGTTACTGTTTTAAAAACATAAATTCCTTTCCTTTTATATAGTGGTTGTCATTTTTTTTTTAATTTTATTTTATACTTCCTCCGTTTCTTTATAGTTGCAACACTTTCCTAAAATGGAAATGTCATAATAGTTGCAACACACTATAAAAAGAAGGTTTTTAAAGTGAAAATTGTACTATTACCATAATTTAAAGCACATGGCCCACTTGATTATACTCCTAACAACATTTTAAACCCATTTTAAGTGTATTATGTCATGTGAGGACCACTTTTCTTAAATACCATGATAAAGTGTGTTGCAACTATAAAGAAACGGAGGAATTTTTTTTTTTTTTGTCCTCCTGGTTGACTTGTTTTTGCATCATTTGTGACTGCTTCTTTTGTATTTATTTTCTAATTTTTGTTTGTAGTGCTACACTTGCTTCAGGAAACACTCTAATAGATTTAGGTAAAATATCAATAAGAGATGATTATTTAATCTCCAATGTTGCTTATAGATCTCTCAAGCTCTTTCCCTTTCCTCCATCAAATGGAAGATGTTAAAAGTAGAAGAGCAGAGTATACAAGGAACAATAATTTTTGAACATATAGAAAAGAGGGGAAGAACAGAAGTTAATATTATGAAATATAATTCAATTAAGTAGAAATCTTTCAGGCACATTCAACTATGTTTTCTGTCTCAACTACAGTATGTCAGCAGCAAAGCAAATTAGGGCAGAAAGAACCAAACCTTAAAGGTTGAAACCAAATGTGAGAAATGATCATGTTTCTCCATCTGTAGTTACTTAATTTGCTAATGCCACCACAGATTAAAAAAGAAGGTGAATTATACATGAAAGCAGTACATTTTGGTCTAATATTAGTGAATTGCATATCCATACCCGATCTCGTAGTAGTGAATGACATTGAGAAAGTGAGAAGTATGAGTCCTCGTTCATATTGTATGCAAATGTTTATATGATAAACTAAAAATGATTCAAATAGAAGGGAATCAGATGGGTAACAAAGGGACAGATGTGAGATAGGGAAGGGAAGAAGAGTTATGGAAGAAGCACAAGTAGGGAGAGAAACTAAGGGAATGTCATTCTGCTTGAATTAACTCGTGATAAAATAATCAGGGATGAGAAATATATTTTTGGTATTATAAGGTGGGATTTAACAAGGGAGATTCTTTGGTGGGCTTTAACAAGGAAAGGCGTTTGACATCATTTAGGACATGTAGGAGGGAGCTAGCATAAGTGTAAGAATCATTGTTGGGAAGACTGAAGAGTTCCCTATTACAATTGGAGTTCATCAAGGTTCTACACTTAGTCCTTTTCCCTTTGCTATAGTCATGGACAAAGTCCTATTCTTTTTGCTATAGTCATGGACGAATTGAAGAGTTCAATTCAAGATGACATAGATGACATACCCTGGTGCACGATATTGTGTTGATTGATGAAACAAAAGAAGGCGTGAAAAGTAAGTTGGAATTGTGGAGACGAACTTTGGAGTCTTGTGGCTTTAAGGTGAGCAGAAGTAAGACGGAGTATTTGTAATGTAAGTTTAGAGGTGTGAGAAAAAGTGAGGCAGGGATGATCACCTTGTTTGGGAAGATTGTCCAAGGTTTCAAGTTTTTTCGAATCCGGGATCTATTATTCAAAAGGATGGAGACAAAAATGGAGATGTAGCTCATAGAATCAAAGCGGGTTGGTTGAAGTGGAAGAGTGCGTGAATAATGGAGAATTGGATGGAGATGTAGCTCATAGGCTAAAGCGAGTTGGTTGAAGTGGAAGAGTGCGACATGATTTTTTATGTGATCCCAGTGTGCTTCATAGATCAAAGGGGAACTTTTACCAAATGGCAATAAGGCTTGCATTGTTATATGGTACATAATGTTGGTCCGTAAAGCATTTCCACATGCATAAAAAGAAGGTGGCGAAGATGCGTATGTTGTGATGGGTGTGTGGCCATACAAAAAAGGATCGGTTTAGGAATAAGATAATTAGGAAGAAATTAGGAGTTACATCGATTGAGTACAGGATGAGGGAGAATCGCTTAAGATTGTTTGGCCATGTAAGGAGACCAAGTGACGCTTCAGTAAGGAGGCTTGAAGAGTTCAAAGTGTTAGCCTGTTAGGATTGCGAGAGGTAGGGAAAAACCTAAGAAAATTTGGAAAAAGGTGATTGAGAGGGACATGAGTGCTTTGGGGATTGAGGAAATAATTGTGTTGGATAGGCGTTGTGGAGGGTTGTGATTATATATAAACTTTTTAAATTTATTTTTGTATTTATTATTATTTTATACCACTAATGTTTTATGAACTGTATTGATTTCCCTTGCTAAAGTTTTCTGATGTTTTTTACTCCCAACATTTTAACCACTCCTTGAAAACTTTCTTAAACCTTATTCTTGGTTTTTATTTTAAAATTCCCTTATGCTTTTCCTTTTTCTCACTTTATTCACCTTTTTTCCTTACTTTTTCAAATTCCCTTATCCTTGTTATGTCTTTTTTTTTTTTTTATTTATTTTTTTTAATATCGTTCGGTTCCTTATGTCGATTCATGTTAGCTAACCCATTTTGGAACTAAGGCTTTGTTGTTGTAGTTGTTTCCTAAACGATCAGGGAACCAACTGATAGAGTTAATACTAGAAATCTAATACGTGTGGAATATTAAAAACAAATTCAATAGTTTCTTTAGTAACTTCTTTTTGAAAAAAATAACTTTTATAAAAGTCGTTATGTATTTGTATTTTGGTTTATAACCTGGACTTCTGTCTAATGCTCTATAGAATCCTTGATGCATATCGGACCGGGAAAGGACGCATTGTCATAAGAGGAAAGACTGAGATAGAACAATTCGATTCTAAGACTAAACGTACAGCTATTATTATAAAAGAGGTCTGCATCTGTCTTGTGATTACCTTTTCTCTTTGAATGATACTTCCTATCCTCCCAAGTATGATCTAATTTGCGGTGTTTACAAATGAAACAGATACCATACCAGACAAACAAAGCCACTCTAGTTGAGAAGATAGCTGAACATGTTGAAAATAAGGTAGCTTTTTCCTCCAACATGTGAACTGCATGGTCTATAAAGCATATAATTGGGAACTTGTACTATGTCCAATATGCGTGGATGAATAATTTTACCATATGCTCATGCCTGTACGCTAATGTTTTTTTTATTTTTTTTTTTGTTTCAAGCTCTCAATCTCAATTGTCCTCTCTAAGTTGCTTATATGTGCTTAGATTTGTTTATTTGAGTAAATTTCTAAATTTCCCGGATGGCTATTAAAGATTGACCATCCAGCCAACCATATGTTGTATAAATTGGTAGTATAAACTATAAAGGCTATCAAACTAAAGATTTTTGTTTCTGTCTCTTGTTAAAAGAGGTTGTTAACCTGCAAGGGATACTGAATCACTGATCTGATGCTGTAAAATGAGAATTGACTGTTTAACATACTCTTTTTTTTTTTTTTTTTTTTTTTTTTTTCATTTTTTTTTTTTTTTTGGGCCAAATTGCCAAAAGGAGAAAAAATTACAGCCTCTTAAGGCAAGACTGTAACAAGCAGTCAAGCACCAAGCACCAAGCACCAACATCCTAAACAGGCCACACAAACCCCAACTGGACTCAGAACTTTGGATGCCACCTTCTAGGAAAGGGTTCACTCAAAGTAAAGGACCAGGAAAAATAGAAAACCATACATCAGTGCTATACTAACAATTATCTTATCCCTAAAGACAGAATCTGAAGACTTGCAACTGCCTGTGAACATCAAAGTATTTCTCTGTATCCAGATGCCGTGAATAGCTTCTGTAAACACATGGCCATAGACCCTTCCTTTTGCACTTGACTTCCAGCAATGCTTAATAAGCCATTGCTTTTCCTCAGTAAACCCCTGCACAGGCTCCCTGCAACCAATGAAATCATTCACCTGTCTCCAAATGTTTTTAGAATAAGAACAAGAAAAAATCAAGTGAGACACACACTAATTCTCAGTCAAACAAAAGAAGCAAAGAGGGTCACAAGGAGCATGCCACAAAGTCAACCTGTGCTTAGCAACCAGCTTGTTCCACAAAGCAAGCCATGTAATAAAAAGACTTTTTGGGGAAGCCTTATCATGAGGAAACCTCTCTTCAATCTATCTTAGGATACTGAGGTCACCATTATGAATGAAAGAGGACCATACACCAATACCATCAATCAACTCTTGGCACTTCAGAGTTTCATAACCGAAGAATATTTTTTAGGAATACCAGCGGACCATAAATTCTTGTTGTTGAAATAAATATATGCACTTATATAAACTGCGTATTGTCAGCTTTGTGAGAAGGATCCCAAAGAAGCTTAACCACTGCGGATTTATTCCATTCACCCAAAGAAGTGATATTCTAGCCCCCACATACTCTAGGAAAATTGGAAGACACATGTGCTTCTAGGACACCAGAGCTTTCTTGAAGGACTGCCTTTTCCTTTCTAGAGAAAACACCTTGACCAAATGAAGCCTGCCTGCACAGGAGAGATTTCTAGCAGTCTACATACTCCTTCTGATCCAAGTCTTGGGTAGTTGGGTCATTTTAGCAGTTTTTACACATTAAGAAAATTACATAGATATTGTAGAGTAACATTTTTTTAATATTGGTAATATAAAGTGACATAATGTTATATTATTATTTGATATAAAGTCAAGGAAAAGTTGGAATAAAGGCAAAGATCCAGTTGTGGAGGATGAGGAAGAGGTTGATACTTGATAGATAACATGAATTGGCTGCCTGAAATTTTGAGTGCTGTTTATAAGCGCTTATGGAAATTTTACTGAGCTTATGTGACTGTGGACTAGATCCTGATTCTATGATAATAGGAGGAATAATGTTTATCTTATTCTTCTGCTGGTCTTTTGTGTATCTAATGCCTAATATGCATGTAACTCTTAAATAGTTAAATGGACTACATGCTATTACATGCTGAATGCTAACTTGACATGTTACCGTTTCCATTATTTTTTATGCAGAATCTAGAAGGAATAAGTGACATCCGTGACGAAAGTGATCGTTCTGGGATGCGTATAGTGATTGAGGTAGGGAATTCCTAGTGTTGGTAAGCTAAATCTATAATATGTTACCATATTACTGATCCACTTATCCATATTATTATAACATTTTTGCAGTTGAAGCGGGGAGCTGAACCGTCAGTTGTTCTAAATAACTTGTACCGTCTTACTGCACTTCAGTCCAGCTTCAATTGCAACATGGTTGGGTAAGTTCTGGTATCCCTCATCATACTTCTCATCCACTGATGATTTTTGAAATTTATGAAAATGATGTAAAGTTGCATCCGTCCTTGCTAAATAGACTTTGATGTGCTCTTTCCTTTTTAATGAATTAACTAGATCACTTCTTTTCTGAGGCTTCCTTTGATAATTAATTATCATTAAATGTACAGGATTCTTAATGGACAACCTAAACTGATGGGCTTGAAAGAGTTGCTTCAGGTAACAATTTGATTCTGTTATTTACTTATAGTATTTACTACCTCCGTTTTTTTTTTAGTTGACGCGTATTCCTTTTTGGGAAGTTTTGTTTTAGTTGACATGTGTTCCTTTTTGGGAAGCTTATTTTTGGTTGACCCCACTACAAACTTGATAAACTAAGCTAAAGCACTTGGTCTACCCGCTTGCTTTAACATTCTCTCTCCTCTCTTTAAAGTGTGTGCCTAAATTGAACGTGTCACCTAAATAGAAACGAAGGAAGTTTTTCTTTATTATGTATTGGTAAGTATGCCTTTTAGCTAAATAACAAGTCCTCTGTACTTCTTTAGGGAATCTAACAAGTGTGCAATATTTCATAATCTTCATAATTGAACAAAAGAGTGCAAAGAAAAGCTAAAAATTTCTTTTAAGTACATTGATCTCTTCCCCATTCATAAATTTGTTGAGGGAACTAGCATAAATGTTCTACATTATTCTTTTCTTAAAGGTAGCATCTAGCAGTGTATGCCTGCACCTAATGATTTATGATTGGAGATAAATAAAGTCATTCAGATGGTCCAATCTCCAACGAGAAATTCTTCGTCAGTCTGGATTTAGTTTCCCTCACTTTGTGGAGGTCCTAGCAGGTTGCATCTGTGTGCTTTCTAGAAACTACCATTAAAAGTACTTATGGGATACTAGTATTGAGTATGTACATGACTGACATTTTATCTTCTGATATAAATACTAAATTACAAATATAAAAGCAAAAGCACATGCCACTGTTTGTTGGGTGAAGGGAGATCTGTATGTATGCAATGCTCCTTGTAACCATTTCATACTACTGAAAAAAAGAAGCTGTTTCCACTCTTTTTAGCATATGCTCATTTAACGTAATTCTTAAATGGAATATTTAAAGGATAAAATAAATTCTGAAAACAGTAAAAAGGTGGTGAAACATTTATAATGAGCACTAGGAGCAAGAACAGGGTTGGGGGAAGGAGGGGACCGGGGTAAAATTTGTGGTCACTATTATAAAGTAGATATGTAAATATGTTTTAGTTTGTAGATACTATGGTCACTTGGTCAGTGATATGCTAAAGCTCCTGCATCTAAACAGGTCCTCAAAGGAAAAGAAATTTGGTACTAGGAGTCTAGGAGTTTTGGTCTGAAGATATTAGCATGTCAATCTTTATCTTCAAATTAATCCTAATCATATTACATAACGGGCCTGCATAAAATAATCTTCTCTAGGTAAATAGATCATGGCAGTTTGCATAAGGATATACTGTAACTTAATTTGATTTAGTATATTGAGATGTGACTGCTATCCCTTATCCTACATACATACATTTGATATTCTTATTTCCTTCTGCCTGTATTTGTGTAGTTTCCAACATAGCTCTTCTACTATGAAATTATGAAGTAATCGAAGCCATTCGTTTGTCCTCCAAGGGCTCATATTATAAGCTGCCTGGGTACCTTATAGTAGAAGCAGCTACCTTATAAATGGGGGACAGTAAACTTGTAAGAAAAAACTTTTTCCTATAGGAGTATCAAATGATGAGATTTTCTCTCTTCTCTTGCACCTTTTTGAGCATATTAATCCTAATGATTAACTTAATCGTTATCTAACTTTGGGTAACAATGACGAATGAAAACCTTGACTTCATTAAACTTGTTAATTATATTGCTTTCGCCCAAAAACAAGTATATATCTTTTTCTTGTATATTGATTTCTCCCAAATGTTCCCAAACCCCAAAGATAGAGCACCTTGGAAAGTGAGCAATTTTCTGAAAGTTGATTGTTTAAGTGAAGAGATGAAGGTTATTCATCATTATTGGAGGATCCAGCCGTTTAATACAAACTTAATTAAAATATTCTTCAATAAATTGTACTTGACCGTACAATCGATTGTAGAAGGGACACTGACTCACTGTGATATCTAATGGAGCCTGGCTTTGTGTGGAAACTGGGATTTAATGGTGTCTGTTAAGCTGTGTTTTGTGTAGAATATGAATGCATGACGGACAGTTCCCAACACTTTCCAGTTTTGTAAAACGTTACTAGCTACTTGTTTTGAGCTCATCTCAGATTTTGTGAATTTTAATCTTGCAGGCATTTCTTGAATTTAGGTGCTCAGTTGTTGAAAGACGTGCTCAGTTTAAGCTTTCACAAGCACAGGCGAGACAGCATATTGTGGAGGTACTTTAAAATGTTAAAGCTTGAAATGTTTCCTATGTGGTTTCCTTGTATATGTAGCTTGTGTTTGATTTTTTTTTTTCCCCTTGTGTTTCTATATAAAGGGTATCATTGTGGGGCTTGATAATTTAGATGAAATTATTCAAGTAATCAGGAAAGCATCAAGCAATGCAATGGCATCAGCAGATTTGATGAATAGTAAGCTTCTGATACCTTATTTGCAATTTGTTAAATCATGTCAGGTTGTTCTTTCCAGTTTAATGTACTATATTCTTTGACGGAAGGTGACGAAAGGTGTAAAACAGTTCCACGTAAATAATGTAATAATCTTGAATTTGCAATTTGTATGACCTATGGTATGCAATAACAAGGAAAAAGGCAGAAGTTGGCTTATTGTCCCATGTCCCTAGGGCTCCTCTTCGTAAAAACACGCATCTTCAAACCCTGTCCAGTGAAGAACTAATAACTGCACCTCCCTTAAACACAGGACCCTATATATAATCCCATCCTCCCTTCCTCCCCTTTCTCATTCAACTCCCTTTGAAAAAAAAAAATCCTCATAATTTGGTCTTTGATTAATGTTGTTGTTGTAGTAGTAGTACTAATTTGCTTTTCATATATTTGATTGGCCCTATTGTTCTTATGTAGTTTCTGAACAAACAATTGGGTATATATGATTGTACCCATAGAGCCTATTGACCCTGAATTATTATGTCATGATTAATAAATTAATGCATTGACTCATTGAAAGTTGGCTAATATGTAAGTTTTGTAACCTGCTGTTATTAGGTAGCTGAGTGAGCAAGAATGAGGGATTATGATCTGCTAATGGAGGTGGGAGGAGAGTTAAAAAAAGAAGAGAGAGGGAAGATAAGAGAGAGAAAGAAACAATAGATTGGTGATATGGTGATTTTAGTTGAGGCAGAATGGGGTAGGGTATAAACAGGTCTAAGGAGATGGATAGTGGGGGTATAGAGAAGAGGTTTTTTCTTGTCAAAGTTGTAATGAAGCCAACAGGGGCAGAAGGACTGAATTGGAAAGAGGGAAGACCTTTTAAGGAATGGAGGGAGTACTTAATTTAAGGGAATCATTTCTATCATGAGACAAGTAACAACTGTGTTAACGATAAATACGCGTCTCTAGAAACTGGATTTTGATGACCTAAATGCTGTTTAAGGGATGTTGGAAAAGAGGGGTTGATTTTAGATTTGTTTGAAACTTTCTTCTGAGTTTGTATTTGGGAGGGCATCTTGTATGAGTGTGATGTTAATTTTCGTCAACAAATTAGAATTCAGTTACACTTGTATATGGTAGAGTTAACCTCTGATGATCTTGAAGGGACTATCAACAAATAAGCAAATAACTCCTGAAAAAACTGAAAATATTAGGTAAAAGTGATTGAGATTTGTTTATAGGAAAATTTGTCAAAAAGTACCTTATTTTTGTGCTTGTTTTGTGATCTAGACCATCTAGTACCTTACTTGAAATTTATATTTTTGTTTAATAGTACCTTAAATTCATTCCTTTTACAAAAGTACCTCATTTCATTTTTCCAGTGGAGAAGTCAAATTTTAAGCTATTGACCTTTTTTACTACTCCCATTTTTGTGTGGGTGAAGCTCGCATCTGATCTCTGTTTTTAAATCTGTCTCTTCCAAATTTTTTCCCTTCTTAATCGCCTTTCTTCTCACTGTTTTTTCTTTCTTTTTTCCCCTTCCTTTTCTCTATGTTATCTTCTGATTATAAGCAAGTCATTCAATAAAAATTAAAAGAGCATGAGGAATGGAGCTGTAGGTGTTTTTGGTGGTACGTACTTGTTCCAATTGTGTTACATATCTGGACGTTTAGGGTTTAATCCCTTTCTTTGTTGGATGGAAAAGGATGTTTGCTGTGTTAATTGTAATAAAAACTAGAAGAAAGTATAAATTTGATTAAACTATTCGATTCAGGTCTTTGAAAGTTCATTGAAAAAACCTTGTTAGTTTCCAGCATTTTGCCTAAAAAAAAAATGAATAAAAAGAAAGGAAACCCGTAGGGAGAAAGAACTCAAGGAAGACGATCAAAAGAAGCAACAAGGATGTACAGATGGATAAGAATTGGAGCCAATACATTAGTGGGAGAGGGAGTTTACTGTGTGAGGTAAAGAAATTAAAGAAGGGAGTGTAAAGTGTTACACACACTAAGAAAAAGTCGGAAAAAGTCATTTGCCGGAAAATTGACTTTTTCACTGGAAAAATGAAACAAGGTATAGTTTTGAAAAAGACAATGATTAAAGTTCTAATTGACAAAATAAGTCAATTAAATGAATAGTGTAAACTAAGATATTTTTTTCTAAGACATTTTCCATTTTTTTTTATAATACTTCCTTTGGTTTTTGTTTACTTGTTCTGACTTTTGGCACTATTAAGGTTACTTTGACTTTTATTAGTCATTTAATCTAAAGATAAAACATAGTCATGCGAGGTTTATTTAGATTTGTCTTAACGTCTACGCGAGGTTTACTTACATACTACCTCGGTATCTCGCGTTATACAAACTCTTAAATGGACCTGCTTCACATTAATTTATTATGGACCACTAATTTTACAGACACTAAGATGTTTTATTAATAAAAAAAGGGTCACTATATTAAAATAAAGGTTATTATGTTGAAATTAAAGTCATTTTGGTTTTTTAAAGGCAATAAGAGGTAATTTTTTTAATGAAATTTTTTATATAGTGGTCAATATGAATAATAAAGGTCACTATGTTCAACATAATGTCGTACTTAGCTTCACAATAATATTAAAGGTCACAGAAATTTTAATAAAGGTTATTATGTTAAAGTTAAGGCCACTATGTTCAATGCAACGTTAGTTGTGCGCGTATAAACCTCAGGTCTACACAAGTTTTTTTGCTCTGGTTAGTAGTTACTCTTTCTTTTTTTGTCCATTCCTTTGTGTTGGTTGCACTTCCTCTCTCATCCATTTCTGGTAAAGTATTCTACACTTTTACCCCTTACCTACATCACATGCAACACTCTATTTTCTACTTTTTTTCTTATAAATCCATTTTAAACACTCTCTTTCCTATTTTCTATTACATAAAACTCCAATTATAATATTATCTCTCCTACCCTCTTTAATCTTTGTGCAAATAGTAATTGCAACTAACTCAAAGGAACGAAAATAGTATGTCAGTAATTATATTAACGTTCCACTTTTGCAGAGTATAGTTTGTCTCAGAAACAAGCTGAAGCTATATTGGATATTAATCTAAGAAAGCTTACTGTTCTTGAGGTGTGCTGCAAATCTTTCTCCAAACATTAATATGCTAGGCTACATGCACCTGCTATTTGTATACTTACAGTAAATCTTTCTGATGCTGCCAGAGAAACAAATTTGTTGATGAGGGTAAATCGCTGATGGAACAAATCTGTAAATTGGAAGAGTTATTGTCGAGCAAGAAACAAATTCTTCAGGTAAAGACAGAAATGTTGTTCAATATTCTTGTGTGATACCATTTACACATTGCTCCTTCAACTTCCACTGGTCAGTATGGAATTTCCAAACTATTTTTAACCGAAGACAAAATTAGGGGATTATAAGAATAGGATTAGAAGTGTCTGTTGATTTGATTTTCAAAACTATGCCAAACTATTAGTAAACTTTTTTTTCTTAAGAAATCTTTTAATTACCATTCCTGTTTTCCAATTTAAGGGTTGTTTCCGTGTCCTTGTTCCCATTTCTTTTCTGTTTCCATCTTCAAGTTACCTATCTCCAACATGCCTTGTTCCATCTAGATCACATGATGTTCTTTCTACCAGTGTGGAGAACTTTTTAAAAACTATTATAATCTATCATACTAGGAACCTTAGTTTTATGCTCTTCTCATTTGCCTATTGCTTTGTCAAGTGAAGAATACTAGTCTAGCTGCAAAGTTGCTAACAGCTAACCTACTGTATGTGCTATGTTGTAGTTAATTGAACAAGAGGCTATTGAACTGAAGAACAAGTTCGCAACTCCCAGGCGCTCCATGCTGGATGATGACGAAGGTGGTCAGGTGGACGACATTGATGTTATTCCCAATGAAGAAGTGATCTTGGTAGTTAATTTGTGCTGGACTGTCTTATTTTTCCTCTTGCTGAATATTCAATCTTATTGATACCCTTTATATTCCAGGCTATCAGTGAAAAGGGTTATGTTAAGAGAATGAAACCCAATACATTTGCTGCTCAAGGACGTGGAACTATAGGTAAATCTGTTGGGAAAATGCGAGTGAATGACATGATGTCTGACTTCCTTGTCTGCCATGCTCATGATCATATACTTTACTTCAGGTATGAAAATTCTTCTAGCAGTTCAATGTATTTTGTCCTCATGAGTCATGATTGGACTTAATTTCATGCATCCTTAGCCTTGAATGCTTCATTCAAATCTCTAGTTCAGGTCCTCTATTTGATCGTATGCGTTTTTCTTTTTATTTGATCATGTGTGTGTGTAGGCAGCTGTTTTAATACTGAATTGTTCTGCATGATTTGTTTTGCAGTGATAAGGGTATCGTTTACTCTTCCCGTGCATATAAAATTCCAGAATGTACACGCACTGCTGCCGGCACACCATTGATACAGGTACATGTAACTATTTAGTTTGCATGGAATATTTGTGGTCTCTTCTGATTTCTATTTGGATGTCAGATCTTGTCATTGTCAGATGGTGAAAGAATAACATCCATCATTCCCGTGGGTGAATTTGTTGATGACCAATATCTAGTAATGCTCACAGCCAATGGGTACATCAAGAAAGTGTCACTGAACTATTTCTCATCAATCAGATCAACAGGAATAATCGCTATACAGTTGGTCGGTCTTCTCTTATGCATAATCTGCTATTCAATTATTTTAAGTATTACTTTCCATTCAGCAAGTACGAGTAGCTAAGGTTTTATTTATATGCTCCGCATGTTATTTGACAGGTTCCAGATGATGAATTGAAATGGGTACGGTGTTGCACAAATGATGACCTAATTGCAATGGCTTCCCAAAATGGAATGGTCATTCTTAGCTCTGGTGATACTGTAAGTTGCATAGATGATCCACGTATCTAACAGTGTATGAAATTCATGACTTTATTTGGCGCCTAAAGTGTGTAATATAATGGTTTGATCTGGTCACTTTCAGTCCATTACTAGGACCAAAGTAGTGATGCTTTTAATAGTACTTATAGCTCTTCTGTTGATGCAAAGAGCATTTGGAATGTGCTATAAACTTTTTAGCAGTTCAATTTAAAATAGATCTATTAGCTTACTCAGTTGGTAGTGTTAGGTGTGTTACAGTTACTGAATATACATGATTAAACTGAAAGTTGATAAGAACAACATACTAATCGCTTGGGCTTACCACTACTGAATTGGTTACTCTACTGAAGCTATTGATACTGAACATACTAGCAATTTTTAGTTTATGTTTGCCAAGTACCAACTTCTTAACTCTTTCTAGACATACTTTTTGTTATAATAATCTGGATATCTGCACTTTCTGTTGTGCACTTAATACTTGATCATGCTGCAGTGGTGCTGTTCAATAATGAAATAGCATGCCTTGGATGTTATTTACTCGTGTTGTCGTACTATTGGTTCCAGATTCGATCCCTTGGAAGAAATACAAGAGGTACAACTGCCATGAAACTAAAAAATGGGGATAAGATGGCAAGCATGGATATCATACCTGCAACATTTAGAAAAGAGTTGGACCAAAATGTAGATGAATATGGTATATGGTAAGATTATCTGCACCTTATTGAGGCATTTGAGGAGTTGCTTGATCTTTTCCTTGTGGTCTCTTATATTAGCTTCTTTACCTTAGATTGTAAAGTAACTCTGCAAGTGTGCAGCTTATAAGAATATGTGTTTGTTTGATGCAGGAAGAAGGGAACGAGTGGTCCATGGCTTCTTTTTGTTTCAGAAAGCGGCTATGGGAAGCGGGTTCCATTGAGCAGCTTCCGCCTGTCACCCCTAAATAGGGTTGGTTTGATTGGATATAAAGTAAGTTGGATCTACTTGAACAATTTTAGTGGATTTTGGTTTGGGTATGATTGTAAATATAAATCTCATGTGCATTTTCAGTTTGCATCTGAAGACCAATTAGCTGCTGTTTTTGTAGTAGGATTTTCACTCTCAGGTAATCTTGCATTTAAGTATGCTACTCTTTTCTAATCTTTTCATGCGTATAAATTTGACTCCTATTAACTTTATACTCTTGCATCCCTTTGGCAGAAGATGGAGAAAGTGATGAACATATCATCTTGGTTAGCCAGAGCGGAACCATCAACAGGATTAAAGTTCGTGATATCTCGATACAATCACGTTATGCCAGGTAACTAAAAGAATTCTGGTGTTGAGTGCTGTCTTGGCCAAGATAATTTTGATGTTAGTTTCGGCTTGCTGATCTAAACATGTTTCTCATTTTCTTCTTTCAGGGGTGTTATTCTCATGCGGCTTGATCATCTTGGGAAGATTCAGTCAGCGTCTTTGATTTCTTCAGCAGTAGGTGAGCCTGATGAAGATGAAGTTGTTCAACTACTAGGTGAAATTGCTGGATGAGGAGTTCAAACACTGTATTATATACAGAAAGATTGTCATTTTTTGTATTGGATCTGTATATAAATTAAGAAACTGTGGTTTTGGTGCATACTAGTATATAACATGTCTTCTGGTGTCACGTTGCAGTTTGTTTTAGTCCTAATCTACCTTGTTTATTTTTTTGTACGGAAATGTTTGCCTCTTTTCTGTTTTTGCTGTTCAATTGCATCTCCGGACTAGGGGTGGTTATGATGCGGAATTATTGCGAATCCAACTCAAGTTTGACTTGTCTCAAACTCTTAGCTACACTCTATTTTAAAACATTGGATCTTGAAAAGTTGATTTCACTTGAATGAGATATGAATTTAACTTAAGATAGGCTTTTAGAAATGAATACTTTTTGTGAAGTAAAATATACTCCCTCCGTCCTCGATTGATAGCCACTTTTGCCATTTTTTGGCACCCAAAATGTTAGTCACATTTCACAATTTCAGGTGCCATACAATAACACAAAATGTCCTATACACTGTCATTTTTTTGGTTGTATTATGTGTGCTTTCGAAAATACCCTTATATTTGCCTTTGTACTTGTGCCTTAATTAAATGAATTGTCTACCTTGAATTTTGGTACTCTGACTCACTTTGTAACGTTGCTTTCTCTCTCTTCATTTCACTATTTTTCTACACTCTTCCATTGAAAAACGACTAATTTCTTCCTTCTCTCTCTTCAATTTGGGCAATTTAATTGGAGTTCAAAATCGCTGGAAAAATTGTGTATTGGTGTTGTACTTGTTCAAACAAATCAAAGCCCTCAACTAATTTTGTGAATCCGTCCTTTTTAAAGGTGATAGGTATCGATTTTTTTTCAATTTCCTGTATATGTATTTTTTGATTTTTTTTTTAATAATTTGATTATACAGAGTAATTGTTGAATCTTGATTATGTTTTCAATTTTTTTTGTTTGAAATAATTTGATTATGCGGAATAATTTTGATTTACTGTACTTCTTTGCCATGGATCTTGATTTTGTCCATTACTATGATTGGGAATTTAAATTCTTGCCCTAAATCATGATTCGTATGTGAATATTTGTGTTTGCGATTTTAAATATTTGCCCTAAATCATGATTGTGATTTCGTGAGTTTTTTTTCAATTTAATTCATGATTTTTACGGATTATGTGAAGTTGTTGATCATGTTAGTACAAATTGGTTAGTTGATATCAAGCATAAATCACGATTGTTATGTGGCCTTGTTGAGGATGTGTGATTTTGAATTTGAGAAAGGTTAATTGTTCACTTGAATTAGGGTTTCACTGTTCACTTGATTTAGGGTTTACTGTTCATTGCATGTATTGTTCATTGTTCAATGTACGAGGGCTATCACTTATGAAACAATGTTAGAGGTTTATTGTAGTTGTTGACATTGTTATAACACGAGTCCTGTTGTTTGAATGTTTCATGGTTGAAACAAGAACAAAGGACCCATTGTTATAGCCTCTTGATTACATGTTTGGCTGTCTTGAGTGCTTGTATACTCATTTAAACTTGCTGGTTTGATGTTTGGCTGTCTTGAATGCTTGTATACTCATTTGTACTTGCTGGTTTGATGTTTAGCTGTCTTGAGTGCTTGCATACTCATTTATACTTGCTGGTTTGATGTTTGGTTGTCTTGAGTGCTTGTATACTCATTTATACTTGCTGGTTGTGATGTTTGGCTGTGTTGAGTGCTTGCATATTGATTGAGGCATGATTGAGTGAGTCCCCTGGTTGCTTTTGCTTTTCAGGTTGCCTATGATCATGATTGAGTCCCCTAGTTCAGAAGAATTACACTCTCAACACACCCACAACTATGAAATGTATAGAAAGCAGAAGGCAAGCAGGGATAAGGTTGATAAACCATCCAAATCTCCAGCCAAACCACCAAAATCTCCAGCAAAACTCCCATCTACATCCCCTGTTCAAAATCCTGCCAAGTCTCTTGTGAAGTCCCCTGTTAGAATTCCTTTGGGATAACAAATTGGTTCACTCTGTGACAGGCTATTTGCTGATTCCAGATCACACTACACATCTGAGACCTACCAATGCACTAACCGTGACTGTGAATTAGGCAGTGCTTGTGATGGGGAGCACAATTACAACAATGAAACTTTGAGAATAAGATTTGGAATTGTCCCTGAAGGTATGCCACCTGCAGACTTACTTTTGGCCTCATAATTAGTTCAGAAGGCAAGCCAGGAAGAAGGGTTTGCCAAGACCCTATGACAATGTTGATTCTGATTTCTCAGACTCAAATGATGATGATGGTGTCCCCTTCTAAGATGCCTATGTCCCACAAAAAGGATCCGGATAATGAATCACACAGCTAAGTATCAGAATGCCTTGGTGTTTTTTGTTGTTGTTGTTGTTGTTTTTTTTCTTTTTTTTTTTTCCCTGAGATTGGGAAGATTTGAATATGATGGTTGGTTGTATTTAGAACATGAGGACTTGATATGCCTTGTTGGTTGCCTATTATTTTTGTTATTGATGATGATGATGATCTTTGGTTGCCTTGTTGATATGCCTTGTGGGTTGCCTATTACTTTTGTTGTCTATTATCATGATTGGTTGGATATGTTGCCTATTGTTTTTATATAACCTTGATGATGTTTGGTTGCCTTGTTGATATACCTTGTTGGTTGCCTATGCATTATCTTTGGGTGCATTGTTGTTGCCTATAACTGTACTTTGTTTTGGGTCTTTTTTATTAAGTCATGGTTGGTTGGTTTGTGTTGCATATTCTTCCTGTTGTTGTGCATGATGAAATTCTGCCTTGGATGAAGTCTGTGATGAGAGCTTTTGTGCATTGAGAAGGCATATAGGATCTTGTTCATTTCATTTTGACCACAAGGTACCATTTTCCTTAAGGAAGTATAATGCATGATATAAGTTTGATTTGGCTGCTCAATTTGCCTTTTATGATAAAAAGTTAACAATCTGAGACCTCTAATAACATGTCCTTTAACTGACTTAGTGTACTATTGCTAATGGTATTCTTGTTTAGCTGTTCAGATTATTGAACAATTTACAATTATCCTATTAGGTAATAGTACATTATGTTTACTGATTGTGACTTTCTGAGGTCAATGATGAATGATGGGAGTATGATGTTATAATGCCTTTTGTTTTTGCCATATAACTTGATATTGTGTTTTATTTTCCTATTTGGGTAGATGAGATTGCTTGTGTGTCCTATGTGTGAGCTTGTATTCCACTGTATGAGTCTTCAATGATATGCACTAAGTGCCCTAAGACCTTGTGTATAATGTAATATAACTTTTGTTGTTCAATAGAAGGGATGTGTAAGTAGGTTAAACAATGGTGTTTACCTATTTATACACCCCGTTGATGTGTCTATTTTATATAGTATTTTACCCCCGTCCCTTGGTCGTAGTTAGTAATGTTTTTGGCTCTTTAGAGCCACTTTTATTACTAATTGGTGTTTTCTAGTGTTTTCGTAGATTTGGTTGACTTTTGCAGGGATTTATGCTTTTGGAGTATTTTCCCGAGATATTTTGGAGCAATCACGAACATTGAAGAAGCACGACTAGATTCTATAGCCCAGGGTCAGTTAGAGCCATCTAACCGGTGATTAAGGGCTCGGTATAGGTGATACCGGGGCATTTGGACCGAGTATTCAGGACCGGAAGAGGAAACCCAGATTGGCCCGAAGAATTGGAGCCCAATTGTAGTCCAAATAGTGGCCCAAGTGAGCCGCCCGGCCAAAGAGGTTGGCGCCCGACCGGGCGGGAGAAGTTAAGGCTGGCGCCCGGTGACGCGCCCGGCCGGGCGCAAGATTAGTAATAGGGACAAAAAGGCGCGCTCGATCGGGCGGTGCCTCGCCCGATCGGGCGCGTGTATTTATTAGTTGACGATAATCGTCGTTTTAGTTTGTTTTAGCTTAGGATTTATACGGAGTATAAATACTTCTCCGTAATGCGATTTTAGGATCATCTTTTTACTCTCTCTTCTTCTTTGACTCTTTCTTTACTCTCTTAATCGTTCTCTTAGATTTCTTTCTCCAAAACCTTTGTTCTTAATCTACTCTTAATTCCAGATTTATTTTGGTAACGATTTCTCTTCTCTTAATCTTAGTTGTTTATTTTATTCCTTTCATCATGACTTATTTTATTGCTTTAATTAGTTTAGTTTTTAATATGTGCGAGTAGTTTTATTTCTAGGGTTTATGGGGATCCTTAAATAATATGAAGGGGTAATTTGTTGTTGTTAATTATCAATGCTAGATTAATTTCCTATTGATTGTTTTTATGCTCTGTGACTAGATTAGGCCTATCTTTTATGCATGAGTTTGACAACATCGATTCGAGATTCGAAAGATGAGAGTTGATGTTTAGGTCTAGTTTCAATAGGCAGATTAATTTATAAATGGTTAAGTCGAGATTCGAGAGATGAGATTTAATACCGGTAAATTAATTGTGTGATTGTAATACGTAGCGAAAGTCCTTTACAATCTGGTTAATTAATGCATTGATGATTGACTATTATTGATTATTGGTATTGCATGATAATTTCTTATTGAATTGTTTTAACGTTTTACAATTGCGGCTTGTAAAAAGTATAGCAATATTAAATTGATAAATCGAGCAGATGTTGATTTGATATTAAAGGCTATTTTCAATAAGAACTTAGATCTAGTAAATTGCGAAAGCCTGTTAGATCTATGTTGATTAATAAATTGCGAGAGCCTGTTAGTCGTGTTATTTATTCAATGTCAATGATTGATTACTATGTTTTACCCTGGAGTATTATTTATTGGTGAACCTATGCCCTAGATCCTTTTATATATTGTTTTCTCCCTATTCTCAATCTTAGTAGTTTAGTTTCTTATTCGAATATAAATATTGGCTACTTAGATAGTTTAGATTATAATAATTAATTAGGAGTAAAAAAGACTTGTTTCCCTGTGGAGAGCGTCAGCCTTAACTTCTCCAGTCCGGCCGGGCGCGCCTTCGGGCGCCAGCCTCTTTGGCCGGGCGGCTCACTTGGGCCACTATTTAGACTACGATTGGGCTCCAATTCTTCGGGCCAATCTGGGTTTCCTCTTCCGGTCCTGAATACTCGGTCCAAATGCCCCGGTATCACCTATACTGAGCCCTTAATCACCGGTTCGATGGCTCTAACCGGCCCTAGGCTATAGAATCTGGTCGTGCTTCTTCAACGTTCGTGATTGCTCCAAAATATCTCGGGAAAATACTCCAAAACCATAAATCCCTGCAAAAGTCAACCAAATCTACGAAAACACCAATTAGTAATAGAAGTGGCTCTAAAGAGCCAAAAACACTACTAATTACGACCAAGGGACGGGGGTAAAATACTATATAAAATAGACACATCAAACTCCCCCAAGCCAAACCTTTGCTTGTCCCTAAGCAAAGATCTCATCAATGAATCAATAAATATGCTTCACCCCAAATGTAAAAATCAAGCACAAACAATTCAGGATAAATCAAATAAACCTGCTTCAAAGTCAACCAATCAAAACCATCTAATTACCAATCTCCCTAACAATTGTCAAACATAGCAAACCACAAGAGCATATAGAATTCAAGACTAGTGCTCACGCACTCAACTCTCATTTTTGTGGCGAGTAAAAGATGTACTCGATCGCTCTCCATCCAACCCCTTTATGTGAACAATGCCCTCCCAACTCACACTCTCGTGTGTATAAAACAATGAACGCTCAATCCTACTAGTCGACTCGAAATATGCCAAATCATAACTTGCATTGATAAACAACACTTTCACATTCATACAATTCTATGCACAAAGGTCGGAAGGTCTTTATAGCTTGTAATGTAAGGCTAGGGTGAAGGGTGGGATAAATTTGGGAAAAAGTGAGAGAAAAGCTATGCTTAAGGGAGCAAACCCTATCAAAACCCATGATCAAAACAAATAATGATCATACATCTCCAACAACATAACTAACTCCAACAAAAACCAAATATACTCCAATCATAATAAACAATCCCAACTCTTACATATCACTCATAAAATATAATAATGAAGAAGGGGAGTGAATAAACAAACTTTATTTTCCAAACTTGAATATTTTTTCATTGAAGCTCTATTATTTTTCTTTTGATCAACCTCCAACTAGAACATTTGAACATTTTTTTTCTTTTGAAGTTCACTTATTTTTTTACATTTTTTTTCTTTGAACTTCTTTTTTTTTTTTTCTTTCATATCATCATGCTTTATTTTTTCAAGAAAATATAACTCTCAAACTCATCAAAAATAAACATGATCAACAACAAAATAACTTCTCAAAACCCACCCAAATTGTGCAAATAATAAGCACACTACAAGCTCCCTCACCTCACTCACTAATAGCTCCCCCAAGCCAAGCTTGGGACTAGTAACCAATGGGGCAAAAAAGGATTGTAAATATGGATAATAAAACAACAAAAAGTCAAGGCAACAACATGGGTAGCAAGAAGGGAACAAATGTATCTACAATGTCTGGAGGCTACCTAAAAGAACAAATGCCTTCGTCCTCCACAATGTGCATAATAATGAATCATATAAATATTACTAATAGTTGCAAACCAATACTCAAATTTATTGACATACCAGGAACTATGGAACTATCACACATTCCTTACCAAATCAACTAGTCAAGCACTATATTCTCAAGTAGTTGGAAAAAATTGATGCATGTTAAGGTTTCAAGGCAATCAAACATCAAATCATGATCAACTAATCCTTAATGCCTATCATCAAATACCAAGAACCAAAACAATTTTCTCAAGTAAGGGGCACAGGGAAGCATAATTTACAATTCATTGGAACGTATTTTTGGATTTTTTATTTTTCAATTTTTTTGTATTATTTTTTTATATAAGAAAGCAATAAAACTAACCTATAAAGCAAGAAATCTAACCTAAGAAAACACACCAAAAAAAAAATAAAAGAAAAGAGAAAAAGAAAGATACCAAAACCAAAATCTCCCCCAAGCCAGAATCAGACAATGTCCTCATTGGCTCGGGAACTAGCCCAGCATAGCTAGTCTTGATCATCCTCATCCATCGAGTCAAAACCCGCACCTCCACTGCCACCAGCACCACCTGCACCAGAAGAGCTACCACCAAAATAATCAGCGTGAAAACTCCCCCCCGCTGGTCCCCCGAAAGGAATGTCCTGGCCGTACCCGAAGAAAGAAGAATAGTCAGTGTAAATACCACGGGCAGTGGGATCCCTATCGTATCCCTGGGGTGGAGGATGAAACCAGTCAGGGTGAATAGCGTCGTCAGGAATGTTGCCCCGACGAGCATAATCATCGTACATAGGGTAGAGAGCTCTACCCTGGTTCCTCTCTAGGTACCCTAACCTCTGGTCTAAGGAGCCTACCATCCTCCTAAGGTCAGTATGGGAATGCTCGATACGTCCTAGGGCCTGACCTATACTTTGAAGATCCCAAACTGGGTCAGAGTCAACATGAGGGGCGGAGTGGGACATATGAGGTGGAGAGAAAGCCACCTCGGGTTAAGGATGGGGTGGTGGAACTGGTGGTGGTGGTGCCTGCCCCCTAGCGTTGGCAACTAAAACATCGTAAGTGTAAGAAGGTTGCCCTAAGGGAAAGGCGGTCAAGTCAGGACTGGGTAGGGGAAAAATGGGCAAAGTTTGCTCGTTCCCAGTCCGAATACACCAGAAGGGTGTCTGCTCGCTATCCGGTCAAACCCACCCCAACTCCTCAAAATACCTAGCAGTCATATAGGTATCTGATCCACAGTTGGTCAGCTGGTGGGGTCCGTCCACTACAAAACCGGCCTTTTTCACCCGTCTGTTGAAAAACATAAGGTTTAGTTTTATTAAACAATGATGAGTCTTTTTTTGTTGAGATGCCCAACTTTAAATGCCCTATTGTAGACACCCATTTGTGTCTCCCCAAAACCAAACCCAGTGATGAGTACCTTTCACGTCGAATCATAATCGAATGAAACGAAAGTGTGGGAAGGTCTGTGTTGCGGATAGTTTTTTTTTATTTCTTTTCTCTTCTCTCTGTTTTTGAAAACTTATTTTAAGAAAACAGCCAATCCAGTTTGGTTGGTCCATGATATGGGTCCAATGGTAGTGTAGTTGGATGGGGCTTGCAAAGACCTTTCCAACGATATATTATAAGCCCAATTCCGATGAATATTGAGGAAGTTATGGCCAATTTACTAAACTGGGCCCGATTTGAGCTTTATGTACGGCCTAATGATCTAGGAGAGGGCCTAATATGATCTATCATTCCTAATATAATTAGGAATGGTTTTAGTCTTCTAGATTCTTCTAGAAGGTTCTTTTCATTCCTAATTCAATTAGCATTGATAAGTTGACTTTGTTGACTTTTCAGAGTTTTAATCATAATCAAATAGCATTTTCGAAGAAATTATATTATTTTATCCTCCAGTACGGTAAACTTATCGGATTTTCGAAAATGCGTTGAAATCAAGCTTGGCGTCCAACCCCAGGCCTTGGCGCCTGGCGCTAAGGCTGGTGCCTGGCGCCAGCTAGCCAGGGTTGGCGCCAACTCTGTTTTGTTAAATTATCCTTTTTGGTTGATTTTCTCTATAAATATCGTATTAAAAACTCCGTTTTCATTCACGAATTTTCACCATTCATCACCAATTATCATCATCTACATTCATTCACCAATTCTCACGATCATCTACATCTACATTCATCTACAATCAGTTTTAATTAGCATTCTTTAATCTTTCAATTCTTTCTCTTTTTCTCCTAAACTTGGTTTTTTTTATACAAAATTCCGCATTCACAAGATCTAGAAACACCTAGCCATATTCGAAGTTGCCTTCGCCCTAGACGTGAAAGGTTTTAATTTCTGAGGGTTTGGTCCCAAATCTCTCTTTCAATTATTTAATTTAATTGTTTTGTTTATTATTTTCCTTGAAGTTACTAACGTGTGTATTTTGTTATTAGAAAGAGGTATGAGGCATCAAAGTAAGTGTTTTTATGGTTTTAAATGATATTATGATGTAGAAATCATGTTTATATTGTTATTATGATTTTCCTAGTATCATGTCTAGGGTAATTGTAATATTAAATATGATTGTTATGATGCTTCCTATGTTCTTCCTAATATTTATGATTGTTAGTATCATGTTAGGGTTAAAGATTTGATTTTTATTGTTTAGTGACATGCTAGGGTTTGTTATTAATCTTATTAGTATCATGCCTAGGATCTTGCTATTATTATTATGCTTTAATATTAACATGAATATGATGATGATAATTTTATTTATAATTATTATCATGATATTGATTATTTATTATGTTGCTTGATATTTATTGTTATTGCTTGATCACACCTTTATTGCATGTTTAAAGGGAATTTGTACTTGTAATCACGCTTAATAAGATAATTAATAATCTTGTTTAGGGTTAACTATGATTATAATTTCAAGTGATCACCAATAATAGATTTATTTGTGCATTAAATTCAACCAACATAGATTAAACAAGTTTAGGGTTAATCCTATTGATTGCATGTTAATTAAAAAGCGCACATGAATACGATCAGAATAAAGTAGAGGCCTATTATTAGGGCAGGTTCAATCTCTTTTAGGTTGAATTTGTACCTTCATCCCCGAACCCTTATTTGTTTCTAGACCTTATGGAGTTGACGATCTCTTGGATCGTTAAGGGGTGTAACCTTCACCTCGTGAACGGTTTACAAGTTCCCTAAAAAACTTGTTGGCGACTCTTTTGCTCTATCTTCTTTCCTTTTGGACGCCACCGTAATCTAGTGTATGATCACAGTGGGGTTCAAGCTAGTGGGATTTAAAGACTTGAAATTATTCCCTACAGTTTTTGGCGACTCCACTGGGAGGATTTCTATTTTAATTCCTGAATTTGTTTCCGCAAGTATTTCATGTGCGTAATTTTGATTAACATTATTGTCATATGCATAAAAAAGATCTCATTGGAAAGACCATCCGTAATGAGTTAAAAACATAGGATTTTACACGTAGGAAATTTGAGAAACGTCTTTCACAACTAGGACTGAAATAACACCGCGCGAAACTGGAAAATTTTATTGAGCACAGAAAGCTGCTGAGGCATGTGGGAAGTAGCGTCAGGGGCCAGAGCTTGGCGCTAGACTTTTAGCCGTAGCGCCAGACGCCATTATTGGCGCCAGGCGCTACAGTTAAAAAACTGGCGCCAGTCTCTGATTGCTGGCGCCAATTTCCCCCAATACCGAGCCAGAAATATGCGTTCTAATTTCGACCGGTTTTTCGTATTGTTTGCTCGATCCTACTTCCTGATTGAATTTTTTCTCACTTTTCTGAAACCCATATGTGTTCTACATATGGACATAACCCTCTGGGAATTCATGCTCCATCTACCCGATTGAACGCTTCGTGCAACAAAGGGTACATCCGAGATGTTGAATTCACCAAACCATGGAAGCGAGTTTTTTCTAAAGCTTGCAGTGTCCCATCCACTCGCGCTAACCCTTCACGGTTAGGCTTCCGCGCGGTGCATCCGGACAATTAACCATGGACCCTCTTTGACTAAACCATATCCCGAACTTTAGAGAACTAGAGCCATGGTTATGTTGCGAACTCATTGCATCATATTGTGCCTACTTGACTAATTGTGCATTATTTGTTGTGCATATATATTTTATGTTTCTCTTAACCGTTTGTCGACTTGTGTTAAGACTAAATAAATGAATTAATGACTTACAGAACTTTGCCTAATTGATTAATTATTTAATTAATTTGAGTCTATAAAGTCGAATATTTTAATCGGAATTGACCTAGTACGACTTTAGGCATACCCCAGTTGACTAATAACACCGAAAACAGTCCCAAACCGAAGTTCCAATATTGGTGCCAAGGTTTGAGCTGTAGCGCCACACGGTGGAGTGTAGCGCCTGGCGACAGCTATGTTGTCTGGCGCCAAGCTCCACAGTGTGACGCCAGTCCTGTCGCTTGGCCGACAGTTCGGATTGTTTGTCGAGTCATCACCTAGGGTCTAATTAATCAGTTTTCTGTTTAATTCGGTTAATTTTTCTGTCAATAATGTTTAATTGAATCAATGATCGAGTTTAGGCACTAAGTCCCATGGTCTTACACAAGAGTCCAAGCATGTCACTTACACTCAACGCACACACCAATACACATACTTTGACCATGATTAAGAGAGTCTTGTGTGCGTGTTTTTCCGTCATTTTTTTAAGGGGGTAAGTCGGATATTAGTCCTCCAATAAAAATAATAATACTTAATTCCCTATAAATATGTACATTATTTTTGCCAAAAACATGCACCCTTTTTCTTTTTTCTTTTTTCCCTTAAAATAAACCATAAAGTCAAGATGATTCGAGTCAAGTAATTAAAACGCAAAATGGTTTAATTTACAGCGCGTGGTCAAGAAAGGAAGGACGATTAATCAAAGATAACCTCTTCGTACAAGTCCAACTTTTCGATAAACCTATAGCTCGCAAGAGAAAAGCTAGGGTTATAATGGAAACTCAAGAAGAAGTCAATGATCTTAAGAACCAACTGGCTACTGTGACTGAGACACTGAAGCTTCTCGCACTTAGGATCGACGATCCCGTGAAGCAACAACAAATGGACCTCATGCTAGAGAGTTTAAGCAAGTTGTCTAGTGACTACAAGTTTCAAGAGCTTACATCACAAGGGGTCTCGGTGGACAAAGATCTTCTTCCGCAGAAGTTCAACGCCAATGACGTCCCAAAATTTAGAGCAATTGACAACCCTTACTTCCATTTAAGAGCATTCGAAACAATAATGAGTATCAAGGGTATTGATAAGAAGGTCTTCCCTTCTCTTTTCTCACTATCTCTCGAGACCGTTTGCCAACAATGGTTCTTTTCTCTCGAAAAAGAAAAGACCTCTACCTGGGAGTCTATAGCAAACGCTTTCGTTGATAGGTACAAGTGCAAAATTCAAGTCGAGACTGACCATAGAGAACTTGAAATCCTCAAACAGAAAGAGAATGAAGGCTTCACCTCTTTCTTTAACAAGTGGAGAGAAACCTCAGCTAAAATGATTGAGGTACCAAGCAAAAAAGAGTCTGTGAGACTGTTTATCAAAAATATCCAAGAAAAATATTCCAAGCATCTCAAATATCAAAATAATCTCCATACTTTCAAGGCCGTTTATGACATTGGGATAAATATTGATGATGACTTGGCTAAGTCAAAAGCTGCCAACAACAATTCCAACAGTGGCTGGAAAGGAAAGAAGAACAACAATCCTTCTTCTTCCAAAACCGCCCACTCAAATAATTTTAGCACCTTTAATTTAGGAGAAGTTCTTGCCATGAACAACCAAGGACAGAAGAAACCATTTAGGAGGAACTTTACTCCTATTGGCATGAGTTATGACACCGCATTTGATCGATTAAATGCAAAAGGTCTTATAACTCCCATTGGACCATTTGGGGACCCACCAGTTGATAAGAGGTCGGTTAACTGGAACCCCAATGCACACTGCAAGTATTACCAAGGTAGGGGCCATTCCACTGAAAGCTGTTGGAAGCTTAAGGAAGCTATCCAAGACCTAATCGACAATAACAAACTGCCATTGCCCCCTGCCAGTAAGAAGCCAAGGATCGACAATGCACCTCTAGATCATACTCTAGCTATCTCCGATGAGGAAAACGAGGTTGACCCCTCCTCTCTCATTAAACCTGTCAAAGAAATCTGTGCCATAGAAAAAGAAGAGGAGATCTTTTTCGATGTCAAAGATAGTCTTCCAGAACCAGCAAATAAGGAAGATATACAATTGCTCACACTGTCTATGAAGGAGGCATCGCAATTACTACGTGAAGCTCTCCAGGTTATGAGCGAACTCCATAAGAAATACGATGAGCTTCCATTGCCAAAAGAAGAACCTAAAAGGGAATTCACACCAGTGAGAATGACTTATGAGGCAAAGCACTTTCCCTTACAAGACACTGGAAAACCCAAGAAGAGCAATAGAAACTACACTCCAATTGGGATCCCATATGCGCAAATGTTCGAAATGCTCTCCGAGAGTGGTGAGGTCAAACCTCTCGAACCGAGACCATTTGAGTCATTGAAAAGGACAGATAGGTATTACTGTCAGTATCATCAATCAGGGGGTCACACTATAGAAAACTGTTTCAAATTCAAGGATTTGGTACAGAAAATGATTGATGAAAAGAAACTAGTCCAAGTCCAACAAGAAGAGGATACAACCATTAATGGAGTTTGGGACAGTGATGAAGAAGATGTCTATCTAAAGGACATAGTAGGACCTTCACCTTCTGTATCATACACCACAGATGACATTTGGGCTGAAGAAGATTCATCAATAGATGTCCTCACAAGATCCGGGAGAATGCAACCTCCCGTTTCAACACAACCTATGCCAACCGTACATCAAGTTCCCATATCTATCATCGAAGAAAACGACATTGTTAAACAGTTTAAGAAGACAAAAGGTGAGATGAATGTATGGAAACTTCTGGCAACATCTCGAGAGCATAGGTTGGCTGTAATGAATGCCTTAGATAAAATCGGGATAGATTCTGACACTACTCCTGAGGGACTAGCCAACTTCCTCACGAGTGACCTTCCTAGTCCGATTAATTTGATCACCTTTTCTGACAAAGATTTACCCCCAGAAGGTGACAAACATTACAAAGCATTAAACCTCACGGTAGTCTGCAAAAGGATGAATGTTCCTATGACTCTTGTAGACAATGGATCGGCTATCAATGTCTGTCCACTTAGAGCTGCGAGGATGCTCGGCATAAGGGACGAAGATTTAACTCCGTCCACACAAGGAATAAGAGCCTACGATAATACTCGTCCTCAAGCTCTTGGCAAAATAACCCTAAATGTAACGGCGGGAGTAATAGAATATGTTACTACTTTCCAAGTAGTGGACATCAAAGCCTCATTCAATTTGTTGTTGGGACGCCCTTGGCTTCATGATCTAAAGGCCGTCCCTTCATCTCTCCACCAACAAGTAAAAGCCATAGTTGGGGGAATTCCAATGACTATCGATGCTTCGCCTATGAGAATCAAATCCATAGAAAATCCAATCATCAATGTGGAGCACGACGAGGATGATGAAGACCTATGGGGCTTTAACGAAGAAGTCTCCTTAATCCAAGAGGATGAAAGGACATCTATTTTCCACGACCCCCATTCCAACATGATTGTTAACACCATGTTGAAGAAACAAGGACACTTTCCTGGAATGACTTTAGGAAAGAAGAAAGGAATAGCAAAATCGTTGGAGTCACCTGGCCTCCCTAAATTAGATACTTTCGGACTTGGTTTCGAACCGACTTGGAAAGATCTCAAGCGAGCCCAGGACAAGTTGAAAGCACGTAGGGACGCTCGCATTCAAAAGAAAGAAATTCCAATGGATCAGTACCCTCTTACACTTAATGGCCAGTTCATAAAAGAAGGAGAGGACTATCCATGCCATGAATTTCCCGAGCCATTTGTTGTAAACGACATAAGACAACCGGGATTTGAGATTTTCTTGGATTGCTACTTCACTGATGAAATCCCAACTCCCGTCCATAAGGAGAAAGCACCCCCATGCTTTGACTTTAACGTCATGGGATTACTGTTTGGGCAAGAGAAGAATGAGCCAACTTATGAAGAAGATAACTCCTCGCTCATTCAAACGCTCCTACAAAGTGAAAGCTTCGACCCCTCGAAGCTAATTACTCCAGCAGAAGGATCACTACATGGATGGTGCAAGACTATCAAAGTGACTACTCCAAGCGGAAGGAAGATATCAATCATGACAGGGAAGGGACCGATGTTTGAAGAGTCATCCGAGTCAGAGTCCGAGTCAGAGTCTTTCCCTTTAGAGTCTTCTAAGTCTTTAGTAGTAGCACCTCCTCCTCCTACTTCTTCTCCTAGGACAGTTAGTGATCCAGTCCCTGAGAACATATCACTCTTTGATGTAATGATCTCAGAGTATAATAATATTTCTTATTCTCCTTACTTCTTGTGTTCTTCCCTAACCCAAGATGACGAGCATTGCTTAGCTAACGATGAAAAAGACAAAGAAATTATTAAAGCAATGGAAACACTCGAAAAGAAAACACCGGTAATTGAAGAAACTGAAACAGTTCACATCTCGAATGATTCAACTCATAAAAGATAAGTTAAAATCGGACTAACATTGAATAAACAAGAAAGAACCGATTTAATTAACTTACTTAAAGAATTTATCGATGTATTTTCTTGGTCATATGAAGATATGCCAGACATTAATAGAGAAATAGCTCAACACACTATAACACTAATTCCAGGAATGAAACCTGTAAAACAAAAGTTGCGTCGAATGAAACCCGACATAGCACTTAAAATAAAAGAAGAAGTTCAAAAACAAATAACTGCAGGTTTCATCAAGGTATCCAAGTACCCCGAATGGGTCGCCAACGTCGTCCCAGTTCCGAAGAAAGACGGAAGGGTAAGGATGTGTGTCGACTATCGAGATCTAAATAAGGCAAGTCCAAAGGACGACTTCCCTTTGCTGCACATCGATATTCTGGTAGATAACACGACAAATCACGCGCTTCTCTCGTTCATGGATGGGTACGCAGGTTACAACCAGATTCTCATGGCAGAAGAAGACATGGAGAAAACAACCTTTATAACACCATGGGGCACTTATTGCTACACGGTAATGCCATTCGGGTTGAAAAACGCGGGTGCTACTTACCAACTTGCAGCAACTGCCTTACTCCATGACATGATGCACAAAGAAGTCGAAGTATATGTCGACGACATGATTGTAAAATCAAAAGACCGCCCAGGCCATCAAGTAGCCTTAAGGAAATTTTTCGAAAGGCTAAGGAAGTATAACATGAGGTTGAACCCATCAAAATGTGCTTTTGGAGTCACCTCAGGCAAGCTCTTGGGATACGTCATAAGCTCTAGAGGAATAGAGGTAGATCCAACCAAGATTAAAGCAATCATGTCAATGCCACCGCCCAAGACTGAAAAACGAATCCGAGGATTTATTGGCCGGTTGCAATACATAAGTAGGTTCACATCAAAACTGACAACGATATGTGAACCAATCTTCAAGAAGCTCAAGAAGAATGTACCAGTAATATGGGATGACGAGTGTCAAAAAGCCTTTGAAAAGATCAAAGCCTATCTCGCAAATCCTCCCGTATTAGCACCAGCACTTCCCGGAATACCGCTTAGGTTATATTTGACGGTTACCAAAGAGACAATGGGAGCCATGCTAGCACAAGAAGTAGAAAGCAAAGAGAACGCAATCTATTACCTAAGTAAAAAGATGCTCGAATATGAAACACGCTATACACCGCTCGAGAAATTGTGCCTCGCCTTGGTGTGGGCCACAACTAAGTTAAGACATTACATGTTGGTGCATACCGTTTTCATAGTCTCCCGATTAGATCCACTCAAATATCTATTCGAAAAATTTACACTCAATGGATGCATATCAAGATGGATAGTCAATCTAGCCCAGTTTGATGTACGGTTTATGCCACAAAAAGCTATTAAAGGATTCGTGGTGTCAGACTTCCTAGCAGATTTTCCAATAGAAGACTCGACGCCAATACAAGACAATGAATTTCCAAATGAAGACCTAATGGTCACTGAAGATGATACGTGGACCTTGTATTTCGACGGAGCCTCAAACCAAAAGGGATGTGGCGTCGGAGTGCTACTAGTATCACCTAAAGAAGAACACGTTCCAATCTCAATAAAGCTTGATTTCGACGTTACCAACAACGCTGCTGAATATGAAGCATGCGTAGTAGGCCTTGAAACGGCTTTGGCATTGGGAGTAAAGAAGTTAAGAATATTCGGAGACTCTTCTTTGATCATCAATCAGATATCTAAAAGGTGGAAAGTAAGGAGCGAAAGCTTAGCCCCTTACCAATCCTATCTGGAAACTCTTACCGATCAGTTAGAGAAGGTAGAATATACATATCTACCCAGAGAAGAAAACCAATTTGCTGATGCCTTGGCAAGATTAGCTTCAATGGTTAGGATTCCCACGGAGATCGAGCAAATGCCTCTAACTATCGAAAAAAGGCACAAACCAGCATACATCTAAGCTATAGAAGACGACGACTTAGTCCAAGAAGAAGAAGAAGAAGAACCGTGGTACACGGACATACTCAATTATGTCACCAATGGAGAATACCCTCCTCATGCTGACAAAAGAGTGAAGCGAGCGTTGAGACTTTTGGCTTCTCAATATGTACTCATAGACGACGAGCTACATAAAAGGGTACCTAAAGGCCGAGCTCTCTTATGTGTAGGAAAGGTGGATGCACAAAGAGTAATGAGAATAGTTCACGAAGGAATCTGTGGGACTCATGTAAACGGCAAAATGTTAGTCCAAAAAATAATGCGAGAAGGATATTATTGGACTACAATGAATAGGGATTGCCATCAATACGCAAAAAGATGCCCTAAGTGCCAAATTTACGCCAACTTACAACATGTCCCTCCATCTTTGCTCTACACCTACACGTCGCCATGGCCATTCTCTACATGGGGAATTGAAATAATCGGCAAAATCACTCCCCTAGGAACAGGAGGCCACAAATTTATTCTAGTAGCAATCGATTACTTTACAAAGTGGGTCGAAGCGCAATCATACGCTAAACTCACTGCAAAACATGTAGCACTCTTTATCGAAAGAAATATTATCTGTCGATATGGAGTCCCACATGAGATGATAAGTGACAATGGAACTCACTTTCAAGCCGAATGTGAAGAATTGCTACAAAAAATACGGCATTCAACATCATCATTCTTCCCCTTATAGACCTCAAGCAAACGGAGCAGTCGAGGCAGCTAATAAAAATTTAAAGAGTATCATCAAGAAAATGACTGAAAATTATAAAGATTGGCCTGACAAGCTTCACTTCGCATTGTGGGGTTATCGTAAGTCAATCCGTACATCAACAGGAAATACGCCATTTTCCTTAGTATATGGAATGGATGCCGTACAACCTGTCGAACTAGAAATACCATCTCTACGCATTGCGTTAGAGAGTAAACTCGATGAAGTTGAATGGACTAGGGCAAGATATGAAGAATTGATTCTACTCGACGAAAAACAACTAGAAGCTCTACATCACACTCAGTGTTATCAAACTCGTATGGCTAGACATTTTAATAAGAAGGTCAAGGCAAGAAATATCAAAGTAGGAGATTTGGTATTAAAAGCATTAAGGAAAAATGTTTTATACCCAAGGGGAAAATTTAGACCTAACTGGTCTGGACCCTACATTGTCAAGACAATCCTATCAAGAGGTGCAGCAAAACTAAATGATATGGATGGCAATGAGTTCTCAAACATGACAAATCTTGACCAACTTAAGAAATACTACCCATAATTACTTGAGTAGGATACTCAAGAGAGCTACGTTCGGCCTGATTCCTTAAGAAAAGATACGTAGGCAACCCTTTACGGGTGCGGCCACTTTATTTTTCGACATCTCCGCGTTCTAGATTTAATTAAAAATTCAATAGAAAATCAACCAATTATTGGCGTCGCAGAACAGAGCCTGGCGCCAGCCAGAAGTCATCAGCGCTAGCCGATGGAATTGGCGCCTGGCGCCAGACCTCAATAGCTGACGCCAAACGCCAATTACTGGCGCCAATTTGGGAATAAAATCTGGGCGAATTTCGGTGTATTTCGGAAAATTTTCGACTTCCGTACTCGAAGAATTTCTGGAGAATTAATTTTTTTCGATTTTCATTGCTTTAATAAAATAAATTTAAAGTAAATAATTTAATTGAAAAGCTAAAATTTCATTAATAAAATAAAATTACATTATTGATGGAATTTAAATAAAAGCTGAAATAAATTAACTTTAAATGAAATAACAATCTAAGTCTAATAAATCTAAAGCTAAGCAATGCTCTTAATCTTTCTTTTCCTTTTTAGCCCTTTTCCAATTCTTTTCTGCTTCCTCCTCTTCATCCATTACTTTAGCTAGTAGGAATCCTTTAGAGGAGCTACATTCAATTTTGGAGTAGATAGTCTCCCCTTCAGCTAGCATTCCATGCTTCTTTTCCACCCAAACTTTTTTGTCTGTGGTGTTAGCTTTCCTTTTTCCTTTGTCTTTGGTAGTATTTTTCATCCTAGGCATTGTAGGTGTTTTGAATTCAATTCTTGCACCTAAACGTTCTTTGGCAGGAGTCACCCTGTCACCTAGACGATTCTTCACATCGGTTCTAACTCGATCAATCGAAGATTTCTTCAGCAACCACTTCTTTACATCATTAGGCAAAGAAGGAGGAACCTTTTGGGTAATCACTTCCCATAAAGGTCTAGCACTCCAGTAAGCATCGAATCTATTTACTTCTTGAGAAATAGGGTACTCAAAGGGAGGACGAAGATCCTCGAAAGGAATATTCTGAAGCAAGCCGTATTGTCTTTTTACCCTGTTGGGATAATAATAAGTTACATGAGACAAGCTTGGAAGACGGCAGAAAGGTTGCTTGTTAACACTAACCATCCTTTATATTTTCCACCATGGGATGACCCACTTGATAGTAAAATCACGTGATTCAAAGACTTTTCTCCACCCATGGCGCCCAATTTTAGGGATGCGCTTCTTCCTTCTTACGAAGCAATTGGGAGTATATTTTTCAATGTCGTCCGGAGGGCTAATTAATCCTAGCCTCTCCATTAGCCACATCTGTAAAAAAAAAATTGCAATGCAAATAAATTATTATTACAATACAAAAATATATTTTTTTATTTTTGTAATTAAAAATATTATTTTTCTACCTGTAATGAAATTGGAGAGCCGCGAAGAGGCGCTTTTGGGTCCCTTTTTAATTCGTCTAGACTAATCATAGTCTCTCCAACTATTAATGGCATTGGATTTCTCCCTGATTCAATTTGTTCTAGTACAGTGGTTATAATTGATTGACCCTCATTACTTTTACCACTACTAAGAAAAAATTGGTTAATCATGCAAAATAAGAACGCCCTTCTTCTATATATATGAAAAGATTCAGAAAGAGGTCTATCAAAATAATAGCGCGCAAATTCTTTCAAATTCACTATATTGCCATCTACTATTTTTGATAAATCTCTTTCCTTTAAATTAAGGAAGCGCTCAAAATCCTTATAATAGTATGCATCTATTCTAGGGATTACTACGAGATCTATTGCAGAAAAGCCTAAAATAGCACCAAATTCCTCCGGCAAAGGGCTAATCTCATCATACCCTATTATGAAACAATGAGTATCACCATTCCAAAATTCTAAAGCGGTATGTATGAAGTCTAAGTCAAGATCTACCCCTTTGATGCCATAAATTCCCCCAGGTGAAATAAATCTAATTCTTTTCTCTCCCTCGCATTAAGAGATCGACACCATTCATGAGTGTATTGGGTGAAGGTCTTGGTGACTAAAGACATGATTATTATTTTTTCTAAAGAAGAGAATTGTTTATTCGCTGGAATTATGAGAAGAATCGGTCAGGCAGGGGGCTATTTATACACAAATTGCGAAGAATTTTAATCAGAATGAAACACGGAGTCAGCGTCAATTGGCGTCAAAACCCCGTGATTGGCGCCAACCGCTAGCGCTTGGCGCCACACGCTAAGTGTAGCGCCTGGCGCCATGCGCCATAGTGTGACGCCAGCTGGCGCCAAGTTTCCAGACCAACCGCGCATGCTCAACCCTATGTTTTTATTATTAGACTCGAGTCGGTTAATGATTTTATGGCTCCGTTTAATTCTCCTAAACATCTTTTCTATCCTTTTTTCTTAATTAATTAAATATAGCTATTATTTTTAATTTATATTATTCCTTTTGGACTTTATTTTAATTTCCAAACACCCGACATTTCATTTGATTTTTTTCTTTTTTGGGGGAGAGAGTCGGATAATATCCTCCATCAATAATAAAAATGACGGAATTTTGCGCAAAATTGTTGTCACACTTTTCTTGCACACACTAACACACACATAATAATTACAATCGAATAAACTTATAATGGCATAAATATACAAGTTGTGTCTCTAAATGATGAGTCAAAGGCAAAGTTCTATAAAAAAGTCAAAATAAAATATACACAGGAACAAGCTACGGCGCCGGAGGACGTAGGCCCATCATGTCATAAAATTGCGCTGTACGAGGAGTCACCTCTCCACCAGCTCCAGCTCCAGTCTCCGTGGGAGGAGGAAGACTCAAGATAGGACCACTCCAGCCAGGACCAACCTGAGGCCGCGGAGGCTGCTGCGATGACGAGCCGACCTCGTACATACAACCACCTCTGAAAGCCGAGGTAGCCTCTCCTACCGGTGCAGCAGGAGCACCCTCAGAAGAAGATCCCAATCCCTCAGCAACGTCGGCTCGAGCAGCCTTAGAACGACCGCCTCTACCCCCTGACAAAGTGCGACGACGTCTCGAGCTAGACCTCGCCGGATCCCTCCGCCCTTCAGGTCTCGTGCGGGTGTGAGAAGCGATAGGCTGGCCCTGCAAAAAGAATTAAATCAGAAACAAGGAAAAACTGAAGCAGTGATGCAAAAATAATGAGTAAAGAAAGGTTACCTCTCGGACAACATCATCCCGACGACAGGTGGCCATGTTCTTCATCCGGACGAGCTTGCTCCGGAAGGCATCTCTGCATCGTGCCATAGCCGAAACCACCTCGCGTGAAAACTGTCAGAAAAATAAGTCAGTAAAAATGCATGATAAATGAACAAAAAAGTCTGAAAAAACTAGGCTTACTTGAGTCTGGTGGCGAGGAATCGACCGCTCTACGAAGCGCTCGCCCTCGGGAGCCGGAGAAATCATCTCCTCGATCGGCCCGTACATCCCCTGGTAGTGGATGGACATACGGGGTGGCACAAACTCAGAAGCACCATCCTGATAAAACAGAAAAAATCAGTAAAGTATTACTTGGGGGCTACTTAGCGAAAAATAAAAAGCTAAGAATCTTACCCTCACATCCTCATCCGGTACAGGGGCTGGAGCTAATAAAGGTAGTAGCTCCTCAGCATAACACCGCCCGAGGATCACATGGGACCGCCAAGGGGTACCAGCTCCCTTAGACATGCTTGACAACCGCGCCTCGTTGAACATATGACGTGGTGGAGCAGCAGGAACGACGAAGACATCAGAAGAGTGCTGTCTAGCGACCCTCTCTCCCAAATACGCGACCGCTCCATAAGTCCCCAGAAAATAGCGACGCTCAGCAGAGTAATGTGCGGCTAATCCAGGGACTGTCCAACCGCCCCACGGCCGGTATACCGCCTCAGGTCCCTACAAAGAGCAATCAATCAGGCAAGAATACATCTAAAACACCGCGGAAGAGCAAGATAAACGATAAAAGTCGTACCGAGATGATCCGGCTCCGGACATGTGTAGTGGACATGTCCACATGGTGGCCGCCCCAAGAGGCGCTCACTGGAAATCCCCGTGGCGATGGTCTCACCGGCGCAACGGAAGGAAAGTACTCGTAGAACCAAATCTACAAGGAGCTAAAAGTGTGAGCAAATGCTAACTAATATGCAGAGCTAAACTTTATAGGGATTAAATGTTTACCTCTACGACCTTCCAAAAGGCAGACAAAGCAACGTTCGTCCCAAAAGACTGGTGGTGACACGAGTCCCTCAGCGCACGAACGAAGTCAGCATAGGCCAAGCTGGCCCAGTCATAAGTCTTGATCCGATGGAGATCACGGACGACAGGAAGATAGTAAAGCAACGCTCTACTACCTCTGTCAGGGGAGAATGTCCCTGACAACAACATCAGCACAAAGATGCGCACCCGCTGCTCTCGGGTGGTCGCATCGTCATCAAGAGCCGCTGCCAGCGTTGAGCGGCAAATTCCTCTAGCACTAAACTGAGTCGTCTTGACCTCAGCTCGGGCCCGAATAGCAATCGGCCCCAACATCTCCTCGACCTCCAAAGAAAAGACGTCAATTCCACTGTCAAACGGCAGTGGCATAGAGGTGAACTCCAGTCCTGTGATGAGACTGAAGTCCGTAGGGGTGACCATCATCTCGCCCCAGGAGAAATGGAAAGTGTTGGTGGTGTCCCAGAAGAACTCCACCAAAGAGCGCACTACGTGATGACCCCCGCTGGAGGCAACCATAGCCTCGGAGGTCTCAAACAGAGTAGCTAGCCTGCAAGACTCCCATAGGAGTCTCGTCTCAAGATCCCTTGCGATGTACATCTTGTACAAATTGCCTAAACCGTCACAGCCAGAGCCGTGATGCCGCGTCCTCCCGGGCTCGGTGCCCCGTCTCACCCTCTCAGAAATGTGGTGGACAGGGGCGAAAAACAAGGTACGCTCATCCTACTCCGGAAGCCGACCAAGCGAAGTGGAAGGCGTGATGTCATCCTCTACGGGCTCATGCTCCCGTCTAGTGTTTCGGGACCGTGAACCCGAGCCTCGTCGTCTAGCCATGCTACATTGTGCAGAATCATCATGAATAAGGTTCAATAGTATCTAAGGTTCGCCTAGCCGCATGATACTATGTTCGCAAAAACAGAGTACGTAGTACTAAAACAGAGAACAAATTCAAATTGAGCATGACAACATTTTTCAAGCAATTAAACAATTTCTTGCAACACTATAGTGATTGTTGTGACAAATTGAACAAGAATTGCTAGCAAAAACATCAAGAACAAGTCACATTGTTCTTCACGACCTTAAGAGGTCCAACAATGGCAAATTGCTCATTTCTTCACCAATTTGAGTCAAACAAGTCTCAAATTACTCCCAAGGAAATATACAAACATAATCAAGCAATTTCATGGCATAAAATTTGACAAACAAAGCAAATTGAGCATTATAAATTTCGAATTTTCATAAAATTCGTGAATATTCATGCCAAGAATTCATAAAAACTGATGTGAGTTTGAAGAAAACTTACATAGATCAGGAAAATAGATGAAAAAAGCTTTGATTTTCAACAAATTTGAGCGAATTCGGTTGAGAAACGAGCAAGCAATGAGTAATTGAAGCTTTCGGTTTCCCCGAGCAGTTTTGCGACGAACAGAGCAACGAAATGAAGAGAAAATGGGTATTTAAAGAAATTCCCGTGCTGGCGCCAGTCCCTATGCATTGGCATCACAAGTTAGTCTTGGCGCCTGGCGCCAATTTAAGCGCCTGACGCTAAGGTCAGCAGTGTGGCGCTGATGGTTTTTCAGCGACGCCAAATCACCAGCCATCTGATGAGGTTGAGCTAGCCTTCTGCAACATAATTTTGGGTTCCTTGGTATGCCAGTTAGCCCCTCTAAGCGATTTGACATGATTTTGTAATCGGCTTGATTACATAAAGTGATCGACCTGATAAGAGATCGTCTCACTTAGCTTAATGCGCCTAAGCATTGGCTCATTAGCAAAAATCACCGACATACAGGTTCAAAGCAACGGGAATGCCGATGTACAGGCATAGCGGGAGCAAAGTTCAGGCGAACTTTTAAAGATCGACAGGCGTGGATCTTCGGTAATTTCCTTTAGGAAAATGTCGCATCAAATGAGGATGACTTCAAGAGAAGATGTCTTCGATAGCGTTCCCTAGCTTGCGGAGAGTTGTCACAAACAACTGGAGATTGTTTCAAGAGAAATAATCTTCGATAGTTTTCCCTAGGATGTGGAATATTATCAATACGGATGAGGATTATTTCAAGAGAAATAATCTTCGATAGTGTTCCCTAGGATGTGGAAATATTATCAATACGAATGAGGATTATTTCAAGAGAAATAATCTTCGATAGTGTTCCCTAGGATGTGGAATATTATCAATACGGATGAGGATTATTTCAAGAGAAATAATCTTCGATAGTGTTCCCTAGGATATGGAATATTATCAATGCGGATGAGGATTGTTTCAAGAGAAATAATCTTCGATGGTATTCCCAAGGATGTGGAGTATTATCAAAGCGGAAGAGGATCGTTTCAGGCGAAGCAATCTTCTAATTTGGAAACAGTTACGGGCGTAGCAGTTTTCAAGCGGGATGGCATTCTCTAGCTTGTAGGAGGTCATCAAAACAGGACACAACAACAATCGGTTACTTTCAGAGACGTGTGCTCGACGGTGCAAGATACGCATTTCTTAACTCTTTTATTTGTTTAACTAATGCTAGTTTTGCAGGTATCGGCGTTACAAGATTGATTTAGGATCGCAGAACGTTCTGAATCATTCTCCGTCCCTATCAATACTTTGACTTTTGTTTTCGAAACTTGCGTTTCTCCAAACTCAGTCAAAGTGGGGGCTTCTGTAGACACCCATTTGTGTCTCCCCAAAACCAAACCTAGTGATGAGTACCTTTCACGTCGAATCATAATCGAATGAAACGAAAGTGTGGGAAGGTCTAGTGTTGCGGATAGTTTTTTTTTTATTTCTTTTCTCTTCTCTCTGTTTTTGAAAACTTATTTTAATAAAACAGCCAATACAGTTTGGTTGGTCCATGATATGGGTCCAATGGTAGTGTAGTTGGATGGGGCTTGCAAAGACCTTTCCAACGATATATTATAAGTCCAATTCCGATGAATATTGAGGAAGTTATGGCCAATTTATGTACGACCCAATGATCTAGGGGAGGGCCTAATATGATTTAACATTCCTAATATAATTAGGAATGGTTTTAGTATTCTAGATTCTTCTAGAAGGTTCTTTTCGTTCCTAATTCAATTAGCATTGATAAGTTGACTTTGTTGACTTTTCAGAGTTTTAATCAAAATCAAATAGCATTTTCGGAGAAATTATATTAATTTATCCTCCAGTACGGTAAACTTATCGAATTTTCGAAAACGCGTTGAAATCAAGCTTGGCGTCCAACCCCAAGCCTTGGCGCCTGGAACTAGGCTTGGGGCCTGGCGCTAGCCATTGGCGCCTGGCGCCAGCTAGCCAGGGTTGGCGCCAACTCTGTTTTCTGAGCGTCAGACTCTGTTTTGTTAAATTATCCTTTTTGGCTGATTTTCTCTATAAATATCGTATTAAAAACTCCGTTTTCATTCACGAATTTTCATCATTCATCACCAATTATCATCATCTACATTCATTCACCAATTCTCACGATCATCTACATCTACATTCATCTACAATCAGTTTTAATTAGCATTCTTTAATCTTTCAATTCTTTCTCCTTTTCTCCTAAACTTGGTTTTTTTTATACAAAATTCCGCATTGACAAGATCTAGAAACACCTAGCCATATTCGAAGTTACCTTTGCCCTAGACGTGGAAGGCTTTAATTTCTGAGGGTTTGGTCCCAAATCTCTCTTTCAATTATTTAATTTAATTGTTTGTTTATTATTTTCCTTGAAGTTACTAACGTGTGTATTTTGTTATTAGAAAGAGGTATGAGGCATCAAAGTAAGTGTTTTTATGGTTTTAATTGATATTATGATGTAGAAATCATGTTTATATTGTTATTATGATTTTCCTAGTATCATGTCTAGGGTAATTGTAATATTAACTATGATTGTTACGATTCTTCCTATGTTCTTCCTAATATTTATGATTGTTAGTATCATGTTAGGGTTAAAGATTTGATTTTTATTGTTTAGTGACATGCTAGGGTTTGTTATTAATCTTGTTAGTATCATGCCTAGGATCTTGCTATTATTATTATGCTTTAATATTAACATGAATATGATGATGATTATTTTATTTATAATTATTATCATGATATTGATTATTTATTATGTTGCTTGATATCTATTGTTATTGCTTGATCACACCTTTATTGCATGTATAAAGGGAATTTGTACTTGTAATCACACTTAATAAGATAATTAATAATTTTGTTTAGGGTTAACTATGATTATAATTTCAAGTGATCGCTAATAATAGATTTATTTGTGCACTAAATTCAACCAACATAGATTAAACAGGTTTAGGGTTAATCCTATTGATTGCATGTTAATTAAAAAGCGCACATGAATACGATCAGAATAAAGTAGAGGCCTATTATTAGGGCAGGTTCAATCTCTTTTAGGTTGGGTTTGTACCTTCATCCCCGAACCCTTATTTGGTTCTAGACCTTATGGAGTTGACGATCTCTTGGATCGTTAAGGGGTGTAACCTTCACCTCGTGAACGGTTTACAAGTTCCCTAAAAAACTTGTTGGCGACTCTTTTGCTCTATCTTCTTCCCTTTTGGACGCCACCGTACTTTAGTATATGATCATAGTGGGGTTCAAGATAGTGGGATTTAAAGGCTTGAAATTATTCCCTACCCCTATCATTCTGTTGTCCTTAGAGAACAACTTAGATTGCTCCTGAATTATTTTCTTTGCTGACTATGGATTGTTATTGGAAGTTTGGTTGGAGTGTCAGTGATGCTTGGGGACAATCTGAGTTAACCATAACATAGTGCAATGACATTTTTAGAGCACTATATTTTGTAAAATAAAATGCATGTTTCATTTTATAATAAAGGATGTGATTACATATTTAAAGTGACCTAATGTCATAAGCAAAACATAAGCAATAAATACATGTCAAAATATTAAACAATTGACCCCTATTCACTAGTGTGCATTGGCATTTTAAGTAGATGCCTCATGATCATTGGCCATAACAGGCCTATATGCCTCTGTGTTTGTAGTTGCTTGTGTGTTGTGTTAATCATTTGCCTGTGTGTTGTCAATGTTGACCTCTTCAGTGTCTTTCTTATCATCTGAGTCTGGCTTATCCATGTACACTCTCTCCCATGCATCAATCACAGCTCACATAGGAGCTTCTATAGGATCTTGTAGTCTGCCCTCTCTTTCCAGCTTTTCTTTGTTAACATGTGGAGGTTCAAACCTGTTAGAACTTTTAATTTTCAGAATTTGGTTCATGGTGTGGCACAGAGTTACCCACACCTTCAACAACCTTATAGGATGTAGCTCACTGAATGCATCTTCCACAACCTTTATCAACTGGTCTGGAGTCTTAGCCATTTTCTTGTGTTGAAGTGATTGGATTCTTCTGAAAAATCCCAAGTCCAGAACATTCATGCCTGGACTGTTTGGTGACTTCTGAGTTAATGTAAAAGTAAACCCTGACTATTCACAATGTTCTTGCCAAACTGCATAATCTTGAGTAATATGAGCCTTTGTATTATCTTGCTGAATGTATATTGTGTGGTGTTGATCTATTTGAGGCCATTTTTCCATAATTGTTGGAATGACCTTTTCAATCAACATCCACCTTGACACATCCCTGTTGATTGGATCAAAAACCTTTGTGACCGTATCTCCTTTCTTCCTGTATTTTGAGGACCTAAGTGTTGGCTCCTTTTTTGCAAAAGGAAAAATGCTTATTTTCCCATAAAAAATGACTTCCTTTTGTGCATTGTACCACGATTTTGCAACTTCTCCTTGGAACATGAATTTGGGAATGAACTTGGCTAATTGCATTACTCTATTTGGACCTCTTTCTCCTTTTGCTAAGTATGACCTATATGTTTTTTTGGTCAGTGTAAATCACTTTTCATCAATGTGCACTGTGTTTTACATTGACTGGTGTAGAAACCCATTTGTGTCTCCCCAAAACCAAACCCGGTGATGAGTACCTTTCACGTCGAATCATAATCGAATGAAGTGAAAGTGTGAAAAGTCTAGTGTTGCGGATAGTTTTAATCTCCTTTCTATTCCCTCTATTTTTGAATTTTTTTTTTAAGAAAACAGTCAATCCAGTTTGGTTGGTCCATGATATGGGTCCAATAGTAGTGTAGTTCGATGGGGCTTGACGAGAGCTTTCCAATGATATATTATAAGCCCAATTTCGATGAATATTGAGGAAGTTATAGCCAAATTACTAAACTAGGCCCGGTTTGAGCCTTGTATGCGGCCCAATGATCTAGGGGAGGGCCTAATATAGATTTATCCTTCCTAATGCAATTAGGAATGGTTTTAGTCTTCTAGATTCTTCTAGAAAGTTCTTTTCATTCCTAATTCAATTAGCATTGATAAATTGACTTTTGTTGACTTTTCAGAGTTTTAATTAAAATCAAAGAGCATTTTTTGAGGGATATACAATTTTATCCTCCTGTACGACAATTTTTATCTGATTTTTAGAAAACGCGTGGATTTATGAAATCAGCGCCAAACGCCAGCTGTAGCGCCTGGCGCTACGCTTGGCGCCTGGCGCTACGCTTGGCGCCTGGCGCTACGCTTGGCGCCTGGCGCTACGCTTGGCGCCTGGCGCTACGCTTGGCGCCTGGCGCTAGCGTTGACACCTGGCGCCAACAGCCAGAGTTGGCGCTGGTTCTGTTTTTTGTGCACCAGACTCTGTTTTGATAATTTTATCTTTTTGGCTGATTTTCTCTATAAATAACGTATTAAAATCTCCGTTTTCGACAACTAGTTTTCATCAATATTCACCTACAACCAATTTTCATTCTCTCATTCTCTAATCATTCACCATCTCTCTCTCTCTCTTTTTCTAAATTAGCTTTTTACATACAAAATTCCGCATTCTCAAGATCTAGAAACACCTATCCATATTCGAAGTTGCCTTCACCCTAGACGTGAAAGGTTTAATTTCTGAGGGTTTGGTCCCAAATCTCTATTTCAATTATTTAGTTTAATTGTTTTGATTTTTATTTTCCTTGAAGTTACTAACGTGTGTATTTTGTTATTAGAAAGAGGTACGAGACATCAAAGAAAGTGCTTTAATGGTTTTTATTGATATCATGATGTAGAAATCATGTTTAGATTGTTATTTTGATTCCTAGTATCATGTTTAGGGTAAATTTAATATCAAATATGATTAAAAGTATGATGCTTCATATGTTCTTCCTAATATTTATGATTGTTAGTATCATGTTAGGGTTAAAGATTTGATTTTTATTGTTTAGTGACATGTTAGGGTTTGTTATTAATATTTTTAGTATCATGCCTAGGATCTTGCTATGCTTTAACATGATTATTATTATTAATATTAATATGATTGTTATTATTATTATTATTATTATTATTATTAATATTAATATTATTGTTATTATTATGTTGCTTGATGATTTTATTGTTATTGCTTGATCACACCTTTTATGCATGTTTAAAGGGAATTGGTGTTTGTAATCACGCTTAATAAGATAAGTAATAATCTTGTTTAGGGGTAATATGATTATAATTCAAGTGATTGTCAATAATAGATTTATTTGTGCATTAATATTCAATCAACATAGATTAAACATGTTTAGGTTTAATCCTATTGATTGCATGTTAGTCAAAAAGCGCACATAAATATGATCAGAATAAAGTAGAGGCCTATTATTAGGGCAGGTTCAATCTCTTTTAGGTTGGATTTGTACCTTCATCCCCGAACCCTCTATTGACTAAACCATATCCCGAACTTTAGAGAACTAGAGCCATGGTTAGGTTGCAAACTCATTGCATCATATTGTGCCTACTTGACTAATTGTGCATTATTTGTTGTGCATATATTCTATGTTTTCTTAACCGTTTGCTTGACTTATGTTAAGATTAAATAAATTAATGACTTAAAGAACTTTGCCTAATTAATTAACCCTCTATTAATTAATTGATTAATTAATTTGAGTCAATAAAGTCTAATAGTTTAATTAGAATTGACCTAGTACGACTTTAGGCATACCCCTCTTGATTAATAACACCAAAAACAGTCTCAGATTGAAGCTCCAGCATTGGCGCCAAAGTCTGGACTGTAGCGCCACTCTGTGGGGTGTGGCGCCTGGCGACAACTCTATCGTCTGGCGCTATACTACACAGTGCGACGCTAGTCCTGTCGTTTTGCCGACAGTTCGGATTATTGGTCGAGTCATCACCTAGTGTCTAATTAACCAGTTTGTTAAATAATTCGGTTAAGTTTCGCTGTCAATAACACTTGGTTAAGTCATTAATTGAGTCTAGTCACATAGTCTAGTCACATGGTCTTGACACGAGTCTTAACATATCACCTACACTCACTAGTCTTAGCACACACTTTGAGTACACATATCACCATGACCATTTTTTAGGTTCATGCACGAGTCGGTTATTTCCGTGATTTGAGTTGGGGGGTACATTCTACTCCTAATTCTTCATATCCCTCCATCTACATCATTTTTTTCTTCACATTCTATTCCAATCTTTCTTCACTTCCTCCATCCATTGCATGTTGAATAGAGTTCGAGTCAAATAATTAACAATGAATATCCCCAAATTCATTTTCCACAGTACTTGGTCGAGGAGAGAAGGGCGATTAATCAAGGATAACCTCTTTATTCAAGTTTCACTTTTTGATAAACCAATTCGTCAAAAGAGGAAGGCTAAAAAGATAATGGCAACTCAAGAAGAAGTCAATGAGCTTAGGAACCAACTGGTTACCATGACTGAAACACTGAAGCTCCTCACACTTAAGGTCGATGATCCCGTGAAGCAACAACAAATGACCCTCATGCAAGAAAGTTTGAGGAAGCTATATAGTGACTATAAATTTCAGGGCATGAGTTCACAAGGGGTCTCGCTGGACAAGGAACTTCTTCCGCATAAGTTCAATGCCACTGACATCCCTAAATTCAAGGCAACAGATAACCCTTACTTTCATCTAAGAGCTTTTGAAACTATAATGAACATTAAGGGTATTGATAAGAAGGTTTTCCCCTCTCTGTTCTCACTATCTCTTGAAACCGTTTGCCAACAATGGTACTTCTCCCTTGACAAAGAGAAAACCTCTACCTGGGAATCGATAGTAAACGCTTTCGTTGATAGATACAAGTGCAATATTCAAGTTGAAACTGACTATAGATAACTTGAGATGCTAAGACAAAAAGAGAATGAAGGCTTTACTTCTTTCTTTGATAAATGGAGGGAAACTTCCGCTAAGATGATTGAAGTGCCCACTGAAAAAGAATATGTGAGGATGTTTATCAAGAATCTCCAAGAGAAGTCTTCGAAGCATCTAAAGTATCAACACAATCTGAATACTTTCAAGGCCGTTTACGACATCGGAATTGAAATCGAAGATGACCTCGCAAAGCAAAAAGCTACTAACAATAGTAACCACAGTGGCTGGAAAGGAAAGAAGAACGACAATCCTTCTTCTTCCGAAAATTCCCACTCTAGTAACAATGTTAGTACCTTTGATCTCAGTGAAGTTTTAGCCATGGATAACCAAGGATCTAAGAAGCAACTAAGGAAAGACTTCACCCCCATTGGGATGAGCTAGCCTTCGATCGACTCCATGCCAAAGGACTCATTACTCCCATTGGACCGATTCAAGATCCCGTACCTGAAAAGAGTTTGCCTAGTTGGAATCCAGACGAACACTGCAAGTACCATCAAGGTAGGGGTCATGCTACTGAGAGCTGGTTGGAAGCTAAAGGAGGCTATCCAACATTTGATTGATAATAACAAGCTTCCCATGCCTCTAGTTAACAACAAGAGCGAGTGATGATAAAGGAAACAACAAGAGGCGAGCCTCAACGACAAGATTTCGTGACCTCTTTTTTCTATTTCTTTTTTATTTTACCCTTTCCCCAATAAGTCTAGCATAAACACCTTTTTATTCTCCTTAGATTTATTTTGTAGGATCACTATATATTTTCTTTTAATAAAATGAGCATTTATTTCCTTAGATATGATCATTTCATTATATTGCATTAAAAAAAAAAATCATTGTCGAATTAAGCACAAGGCATACCAATGATTTGAGGCACCCCTTGTAGCCACATCATATTGCTTTCACCCTTCTAATTTACAATCCTTTCTTCATAAACCACTTTGAGCCTCGTCTAACGATAGACCCTTCATTTTTCAACCCATATCTACCTAACTTTGGAACGAGACAGTGTGCAACTTATGCAATTATAAAAAAGGCTTGAGAGAATTCAAAAGATTAAAATAGCAAAGACAAGCAAAAAAAAAAAAAATAAATAAATAAATAAAAGTGTACAAAAGGGCAAGTGTTCCAATGTCTTTGACATGAAAATGTCTTTGATAAGAACACGCCTCATATTGTGTCTCTTATCGAGTGCTCAGTACCGTGCCTGAGAAACATGAATACCAAGTGAGTGATAGACCGCAAGATCGGGATTGTCCACACTTATAAAATAAATAAATGCTAAAGCAAAAGAAAGAGCTAAAAAAAGAGTAGAAACTCAAGCAGGAAAATACAAATATTCAAAAGCAAGGTTGCATACCTTGGGGGCTTATCGAGGGTCTTGATCCTTTATCCCCTTCTTCTTCAAACCTTTAGCCTAACCACGTTACAACCCTTAAAAGACCTTTTTGAGGTATACATACTTGTGAGAGGTTCGACTAGAGATACGTTCGGCCTGATTCCTAACGGATACGTAGGTAACCTCACATCGAGGTGTGGTCGTAATAAAAATGCATTCATATTCACAATCACACACTTACACCATGATCATATCAAGGGATTTCCTATGCTCATCCCTATTCATTTAGAGCAAGACTTAGGGGCTTGATCCCTACATCATTAGTCTGCTTAGCCTAAGAGTCACCACCATTGGACTCTTCTAAAAATAATATTTTCTCTACACATTTAGCCCTTGCAACCTAACTTTCACACACTGCACAGATACATGACCAAATATACTTCCCTTAGGAACCCCTTTGTCATGGAATCTTAACACAAAGTTGAAGCATGCCTTGTCATATCATTCATGATTGTCATTGCATATCGAAGTGTGAAGTGCTTAGCCTCCGTGCCTAAGTCACCGAAATACTTTCATCATCGAGTCAACTATTGAGATAGCCTAGGATGGGTTAATCCTTTCACCTTGAGAGATAATATCAAACAAGATTTGACTAAGCTCATTCAACATGCACCTTCAAAACATTGATTCTTTTTCACATCTTTCTTTTCCGGGAGAAAGTCGGTATCCTCCACAAAAATGACGGAAAATTTTTGCTTTTTTGCATTTTCAAATCGCAAATACAATGCACACACAGGTCATGAGTCACACGTGTCATTTCACTTTGAGTCGAGTCAACCTTGAGTCAATCACAACGAGTCAAGTTTATACGTTGAGTCGTGTCAAATCAATGAGTCAAGCGACGTTAAACCTTAGGTCAACCCTAATATGATTAAAGAGATTGGCAAAGTTCTATAGTAAAAAATAAATACAGGTGCAGCAGAACTGGGAAGACCCTACTCCAGCGCCGCACGAAAACATCTAGCGTCTGGAAATAGATTTCAGCGCTAGGCGCTAGATCACCGCGTCTGGCGACAGAGCCAATTCCTGGCGCCAGAGATATTTCGGCAGCGACAGAGCTCGAAGCCTCTCAGAAAGGTGATTTCGACCTCATACAACAATTTCGGGTTCCTTAGTACGCTAGTTAGCCCCTATAAGCAATTTGACATGATTAAGTAGTCAGTTTGACTACAATCACAATAAGTGATCGACCTGATGAAAGATCGTCTCACTTAGCTTAAAGCGCCTAAGAATTGGCTCATCACGGAGACACTAACATACTGGTTTTAGCGGAAGCAAAGTTCAAGCGAGCTTCAAAGATCGACAAGCGTTGGTCTTCGGTAGTTTTCTTCGGAATATTATCACAACAACTGAGGATGAATTCAAGTAAAGTTATCTTCGACAGCGTTCACTAAGATTGTGGGAGTTGTCACCATGATTTGAGAAAATATTTGAGAAGATAGCACGAGATGGGCGGTCTTCGGCGGCATTCGCTAAGATTGTGGAGGTTGTCACCCAAGATTTGAGAAGATAGCACGAGATGGGCGGCCTTCGACGGCGTTCAATAAGATTGTGGAGGTTGTCACCAAGATATGAGAAGAGCGGTTCATGATAAGGCGGTCTTCGACGACTTTTTCTATGATTGGAGAGGTTGTCACTTTGATTCAAGAAAAGGCTCGTGATGTAGCAACATTGATCGATTGCGTTCCCTAGATTGAGGAAGATCGTCAAAACAAGTAGCAAGATGGCGTTCCATAGATTGTGGAAAGTTGTCAAAAAGCAACTGAAGGTTATTTCAGGCGAAGTTGTCTTCGATCATGTTCCCTTAGACGTGGAAGATGGTCATAAAGCGGAAGAGGATTGTTTCAAGCGAAACAATTTTTGATGGTATTCACTTGGAGGTGGAATATTATCATAGCGGGAGAGGATCGTTTCAAGCGAAGCAGTCTTCTATATTGGAAGCAGTTACAAGCGTAGCAGTTTCAAGAGGGATGGCATTCTCTTGGAAGGAGATCATCAAAACAACAACAATGCAACAGCAAATCGGTTACTTTTAGAGACGTGTGCTCGACGGTGCAAGATACGCGTCTCTTAACTCTTTTTTCTATTTAACTAATGCTAGTTTGCAGGTATCGGCGTTGCAAGAGTGATTTAGGATCGCATAATGTTCTGAATCATTCTCCGTCCCTATCGATACTTTGAATTTTGTTTTCGAAACTCGCGTTTCTCCAAACTCAGTCAAAGTGAGGGCTTCTGTAGACACCCATTTGTGTCTCCCCAAAACCAAACCCGGTGATGAGTACCTTTCACGTCGAATCACAATCGAATGAAGTGAAACTGTGGAAAGTCTAGTGTTGCGGATAGTTTTAATTTCCTTTCTATTCTCTCTGTTTTTGAAAACTTATTTTAAGAAAATAGCCAATCTAGTTTGCTTGTTCAATGATATGGGTCCAATAGTAGTGTAGTTGGATGGGGCTTGACAAGAGCTTTCCAACGAAATATTATAAGCCCAATTCCGATGAATATTGAGGAAGTTATGGCCAAATTACTAAACTGGGCCCGATTTGAGCCTTATATGCGGCCCAATGATCTAGGGGAGGGCCTAATATAGATTTATCATTCCTAATGCAATTAGGAATGGTTTTAGTCTTCTAGATTCTTCTATAAGGTTCTTTTCATTCCTAATTCAATTAGCATTGATAAATTGACTTTTGTTGACTTTTTAGAGTTTTAATTAAAATCAAAGAGCATTTTTTGAGGGAAATACGATTTTATCCTCCTGTACGTCAATTTTTATCTAATTTTAAGAAAACGCGTGGATTTCTAAAATCAGCACCAAACGCCAACTGTAGCGCCTGGCGCAGCCAGAGTTGGCGCTGGTTCTGTTTTTTGTGCGCCAGACTCTGTTTTGATAATTTTATCTTTTTGGCTGATTTTCTCTATATATAACGTATTAAAAACTCCGTTTTTGACAACCATTTTTCATTAATATTCACCTACAACCAGTTTTCATTATCTCATTCTCTAATCATTCACCATCTCTCCCTCCCTCTCTTTTTCTAAACTAGCTTTTTACATACAAAATTCCGCATTCTCAAGATCTAGAAACACCTAGCCATATTCGAAGTTGCCTTCGCCCTAGACGTGAAAGGTTTAATTTCTGAGGGTTTGGTCCCAAATCTCTATTTCAATTATTTAGTTTAATTGTTTTGATTTTTATTTTCCTTGAAGTTACTAACGTGTGTATCTTGTTATTAGAAAGAGGTACGAGACATCAAAGTAAGTGCTTTAATGGTTTTTATTGATATCATGAGTTAGAAATCATGTTTAGATTGTTATTTTGATTCCTAGTACCATGTATAGGGTAAATTTAATATCAAATATGATTAAAAGTATGATGCTTCCTATATTCTTCCTAATATTTATGATTGCTAGTATCATGTTATTGTTAAAGATTTGATTTTAATTGTTTAGTGACATGCTAGGGTTTGTTATTAATCTTGTTAGTATCATGCCTAGCATCTTGCTATGCTTTAACATGATTATTATTATAAATATGATTGTTATTATGATGATTATTATTATGATTATACTTTATGATTTTATGATTATAATTGTTATAATGTTGATTATTTTTATTATTGTTATTATTATGTTGCTTGATGATTTTATTGTTATGGCTTGATTATACCTTTTATACATGTTTAAAGGGAATTGGTGTTTGTAATCACGCTTAATAAGATAATTAATAATCTTGTTTAGGGTTAATATGATTATAATTCAATTGATGGCCAATAATAGATTTATTTGTGCATTAATATTCAACCAACATAGATTAAACAGGTTTAGGTTTAATCCTATTGATTGCATGTTAGTCAAAAAGCGCACATGAATACGATCAGAATAAAGTAGAGGCCTATTATTAGGGCAGGTTCAATCTCTTTTAAGTTGGATTTGTACCTTCATCCCCGAACCCTTATTTGGTTCAAGACCTTATGGAGTTGACGATCTCTTTTATCGTTAAGGGGTGTAACCTTCACCCTGTGAACGGTTTACAAGTTCCTAAAACTTGTTGGCGACTCTTTTGCTCTATCTTCTTCCCTTTTGGACGCCACCGTACTTTAGTGTATGATCCTAGTGGGGTTCAAGCTAGGGGATTAACGCTTGAAATTATTCCCTACAACTGGTAGATTCTTTTTGTGCCTGGTGAATCACCTATAATGTTGTTGAGAATGAATATGAGCTTTTCTATTCTGTTTGCTAGTGTAAGCTTTGGCTTTAATGCATTTGTGTGAGGTGTGGCTTCCCCTCTCTTAATCAGTTTATGGATTGTGCTTTTACCCACATTAACCATTGCTGCTAAGTCCCTTTGTCATGAACTGTTCCCCATTGCCACTGCTCTTATGGCATCATTTGGAATAGATATTCTCTTTCTTCCACAGTTGTGGAAGCCTGTTGACATATTGTACTGTTGATGTGCTTCCCTTTATTGCTTCCCCTTTTTCCAGATTCTGTGTATAGTTCTTGTGCATAGATTGAAATGAGTGGCTGCTTGTTGAATGGATCCATATTTCAGCTTTCCATTTGTTGACCTTGTCAACAACCATATCAAAATGCCTAACTTGGCCCCACTACTAAGCCTCCTCCTTGTTGGTTGATGATGAACTTCAGCATTTTGTGGGTTGATTGGTGCTTGTTGATTGTTGTTGTTGCTTGTTGTGTCTAGTTGATCTCCTGTTGCTTGCTGATTGTTGTTGTTACCTGCTATCTCCATCTGGTTTCCTGTTAGTTTAGATGCATCTATTGCACCAGGGGAAGGGGTTTGGTTTAAGTCCAACCCAATGTTGTCATGGATATTTTCTGAGTCAATTTCATCTTCGTAGGCAAATTTGAGATCATACTCAAACATTTCTTGCATTTCAGCATCATAAGAAGCAATATCTTCATCCATGTCATCATTCAAATTCAAGTTTGAAGCCATTTGGAGTTGGAGGCAATGATGTGATTTGGGAATTTTTTTTTGTTTCAAAGTTTTTTCTGCTAATTATGCTTTGTAAAATTCCCTCTCAAATGATTTGAAAATTTGAGAAGGATTGGTTTTTATAAGGAATTCAGTAGAGCTTATTCATGAATATGTGTATTTTTTTTTCTATTGGATGTTGTATTTTATCTGCTAATTTGATTGGTTTAAAATCAATCACATGGATTAGTATTGCAATGCTTTTATTTCATTGGATGTGTAATAAAGACAAAAAAAAAACCCCAAAGGTTTCTTTGTTACCCGCCCTTTTGAATGACAGGTTGTTTCTATCTCTTCTTTTTGTTTTACAAATGATTGGGTTTTAGTTCCCATGTACTTTCTTTATTTCTCCTTAATTCCCGTGATTTTTAAGCAAAAGTGACTATCAATCGGGGACAGAGGGAGTATGGTCATTGTATAAAAAACCGTCATTTTAAAATGTAACTAAACTTTATAATAACACTTGCCTTGTATAATAAATTTGACATTTTCTTTGGAGAGTTTGTACGGGGACTTTCCCAGTGCGCCAATACCTTAACTATAGACATATGTTAGATGATAGTTATTTCCCATAGAGTACTGACTCTGAGGAAACAGAACAATACGCTTTGTTTGGATGCCCTGCTATCAATGATCTATGGTTAGAGATAGGCTGCAAAGAGCTCATGCGGAAGGAAGGTGAATTCTTTGCTGACTTGATTGTATCCTGGACAGAGAAGTTCGCAAAGAAATGTCAAGCTAGAGCAATCCTGTTATGGAAAATATGGAGACGAAGAAATGATAAGGTCTTCAATGGTAAGGAGATTCACCTCGTTGTGGAAAGAATAAGGAACTTGGCGAAGGACCTGATGCAATACTCTGAAAAAATTTACGGGCAAAGCAGAAGACAACCAGCAAGATCGAGCCCAAATAAATGGACCCTGCCACTTGCTGGGATCGTGAAAATTAAATGCGATGCTGCGGTTAATGAATCGGGCTGGGTCGGTTTGGGTGTTATAGCCAAGGATGCGGATGGGCAGGTGTTGTTCTCTGCCACAAGACGAGTCAGAAGTTACTGGCAGCCTCTGGTTTCCGAAGGGAAAGCTCTAGTGATGGCAGCCCATCTTGCTAGAAAGTATGGTGTTGTAGACACCTAAAAATGTCTCCCCAAAACCAAACCCGATGATGAACAACCTTTCACCGCCATTATTGGTCGCCGATGATGAACAACCTTTCACCGCCATTATTGGTCGGGTTGAGTATTTAATCTTGGAGTGCTTAAATTCATATTCAATCCCAATATATTTCATAAACCAACCCAATTCCTAGCCCATTTCCCCAAACCATTACTTATTTTCCTCTTTTGGTGCCTTTAACCCAAAATAATTCATTTCATGTCCTTTAAAATAATACATTTCTTGTCCTTTTTATAAAAATGTTTAGTCCAGTTTATTTTGGTCCATAATATGGGTCCAATAATTTAAAAATTGGATGGGGCTTGAAAATATCTTTCCAACGATATTTTATAAGCCCAAATCCGAGTTATAACGAATAAGTTATGCTAAACTGAGTCCAAACTGAACCTAAGCCCACCTACCAATGACCCAATGATCATGTGGAGGGTCCAAAGGATTTAATCCCATTCCTAAACTAATTAGGATTAATTGGAAGTAAGTTTCTGAAAGATCTTAATTATCCTTTTTGAAAAGACAAGATAAAAGAGTTTGAAATTGAATAAAACTTTTCTTTTTGAAAGTCCTAATTCTATCCGAATTGAAAGATGTTCAAAGATAGTCAGTTATGATTTTTGTGCCTCATATTTATTTTGTCCAAATATAAGATTGTTGGACAGCCCTTCAAATTATATTCCCAATGATATATTATAATATCAATTTAAAGCTATAACGAAAAAGATATAAAAGAAATACCAAACTCTATCCAAAACTGACACCGTCTCATTATTTTGACCATATCTTTTATTCTACAAAGGATTTTAATATGATTCTAATTGGGTTAGAAATTAAACTTCAACATCTTTCCAAAAACATATTATGTATCTTATTCCGATTTATGGATCAAAAGATATGATAAAAACAAAAAACGCAAAAATTGCTGTCTATCGGGTTTTATTCTGATTAAATTCGGATTTTATCTTAATTCTTAGACCCTTTTTTTTTCATTATAAATAGAGGTCATATCACCCTTTTTCAATCATCAACAAGCTTGATCACAAAATAATTCTCTTCTCCCTCTTTAGCCTAAACACTAGCCTTCCTATTCTTCCATAATACTTCCCCTAAGCACTCCAAGAAGTCAATACTTAACCCGAGATTCCGTCCTTAAACGAAGACATGAAAGGTATAACTAACTGAGGGTTTGTACCAAATCAACTCTACTTTTTATTTAATTTAATTTCCATTTGATTTATATATTTATTGAAGTTACTAACAAGTTATTCAAGATGTAGCAATTCAAGGAAATGGGGAAAGTGAGTAATTAAACACTTAATTACTCTTATTTTTATTCTTGTTGCTAGTATCATGATTAGGTTAATTTATGATTTGATTTGACTAACACTTTATTGTTGAATTGCTTCCAATATTAATGCTTATTCTATTATATTTGTTTATTAATCACCATATTACATGTTTAAAGGGAATATGTAATTGAAAATCACGCCTAATAAGATAATTTGGACGACCAGTTTAGGTTCCTTTAATCTTATTGTTTAATCAAGTGATAACGATATTTTAGAATTATATGTTGAATTAATATTCAATCAATTCAGCCTAATAATAGTTTGGAGCAAATTGAATATTTGTTTGTATGCCTTTGAGATCGCAGGAATCACTTTTCACAATAAGAATCGAGTAGAGGCCAATACGGGCGAATGTGACTCCATGATTCATTTCGTACCATCATCCTCGATCCTCCTTTCGTGGTTCTAAACCATATGGAGTGAGTAATTTTATGGATTATGAATGGGGTGTAACCTTCACGGGTCAATCGTTGTTGCCTATCGTTGTCCCTTTATCATGGTTGCCTTTTATGATCCGTGAACGGTTTACAAGTTCCTTAAAAACTTGTTGGCGGCTCCCTACTTTCCTTGTCCCTAATCGTGTCCCTAATCGTGTGTCAATTCCCACTTCCTATGAGTGCCAAGCATATTCACACATGCTTTAACGTAGGTGCACTTCAAACGACGTCTACAGGTGTTAAATGCGCAATCTTTGAATTTGATAGCCTCACCCTTGTGAATCGCATTTCCAAAGGTTCTCTCCATCACACTGAATTTGATACTATCTTAGAAGATGTCTTAAGTACTTGTAATTTTTTCAATTCTGTTTTTTGGTCACATGTTAAAAGGGAGGGTAACTTTGTTGCTCATCACCTTACTAGATTAGTGCCCTTTGGTGTAGAACACACGTGTGTTAATCATTGTCCGAGTGACATAACCCTTATGTTTTGATGGACTCTTTGTCCGAGAATGGATGAAATGCACTAAACGTCCCCTTAAAAAAAAAGCTCTTATAGTTGTTTAAAAAAAATAAAAAATCTTATAGCATATCGAATGCTTGTATTTTTTATACGTAGGGTATGTTGTCTTCAATTTATGTTCACTTTAGTTTAGTTCAGCTCCAATCAATTCAGTTCAGTTTCTAATTTAATTCTCTTTTTTTAATAATTATATGAAAGTAAATGTTATCATGTAAGATATTGTTGGATCTATTTAAGTATATAGTTTCTTAATATAAACTTTTTATAACTTATATAAATATATAATAAAAGATATCAATGGTCAAACATGTACGTTGACAAGCGTGTCCAGTCAAAATGTTACAAGTAAATTGAAACAGAAGGAGTATATTCTTAAAGCATACTTTTTTCTTTGTTAGATATCTTGTACTACGGGTCTGTTCTGATTTACTGAACTGAGAAGTGAACTGAGTGGAGCTGAGCTGATTGAACTAGATATTTTATGAGAGAATGAAATTAGAAACTGAACTGAACTGAACTAAACTTACTGGAGCTGAGCTGAGCTGAACTAGATGCAAAAAGTCAAACCGTTGCAAGTAATTTGGGACGAAGGGAGAACTCTATTTTTTTATGTACCTCTATTTGTAAAAAAAAAAAATATGGTTATAACATGCACACAAATAAAATGTACATTATAATGTGGGGGTAAATATAAGAAAAAGGAACTAAAACTAAAGAAATGCGACATAAACTAGTGGGCCGAGGGTAATGTTAAATAGAAGAGTTTTACTTTGTAATAATGACATAATATGAAGGGAGATGAGTAAAATTCCTTAATTTGGTGAAATGTATGTAAATACTAGTCTACGTATTAAGATTTAAGTGGATAACTATAAAATGCAAAGAGTGAGAGAAATGAGAATAAAGTAGCCGATCTCTGTTTTGGTTAAACAAAAAAAATTTGCATGCCCCTGATTTACAATAATTTATTGTAAATCGGGCGCCGCCGCATGTGCCATTTTTTTAAAAATAAAATTCATGAAAGACGCAAAAAGCTGAGAAAAATGGAGGAGAGAGAAGCTGAGAAAACGCAACAATGGAGGAGAGAGAAATTGAGAATACGTAGAGAGAAAACGTAAAATTGATTATCTTAGGGATTCGATCGATTCGATCATCAATGGAGGATTTATTAGCAAACTTCAATTCATCAAATTGTAGTAATTTGATCCACGATTTTCTACAACAACAGAGGCAGATTCAAACACCATTGTTAGGTGATTTCGACTTAAATCGCACAATAATAAAAGATGAAATAGAGAATTTTGTAGAAGATAACATAGAAACCACTTGGATTGATGATGAACACAAAGAAGCACCATTAATTAACGAGGATAAATAAGTTATAAGCACGGATCAGGACACTAGAGGTAATCAAATTGACAATACATAAGAAAATCAAGTGGTTCCTAGAAAGTCAATTGATTCAAATTCAGCACAAACATCCAAATCAAAAGAAGCTGAAGGTAATTTCATTACAATCAACCTTCTAATTGGAGTGAAACTGAATTTTGAAGTTAATGTGCTGAGTTTTGTTACTCTTTGTGTGAACAAATGTTACCCTTTTTTTTTTTTATAAAGGTGACCCTTTGTACACACAAATGTTACTCTTTTGTAAACTCACATGTTACCTTTTTGTTATAAAACGTACAATCAACCTTGTAATTATTATGCAAAGGTGAACCTTTTTATGAATAAAGGTGACTCTTTTTATGGATAAAGGTGACTCTTTGTATGCATAAAAGTAACCCTTTTTATGCATAAAATTGACCCATATAAAACATAGTATTTCCCTAAACATAATGATATGCTGCTACTACTTATCTAATATGACAGTGTTAAATCACATATGCAAATCCAATTGATGATTCTTGTTTAGATCTTAGAGGATCATTTGTTGGTGTGGTAAGACAAACTTTTGAAGAAATCTTGGAATTGTATGAAAAGCATGCTACTATACTCGGCTTTTCAATAAGAAAACATACAACTAGATACATCACACACACAAAGATAGTAAGTGAAAAATATTATGTGTGTTCTGCTGAAGGAAAGAGAAATTCAGGTGATAAGAAAACAAAATTGATTGAAATGATTGATGAAGAGAATGTAAATGTGAAAGTAAGAAAGCAAAGACAAGTAGCCATCACACGATCTGATTATAAGGCAAGCATAAGAGAAAAACTTAATAAAGAAGGGCAGTTCGAGGTGGTGTCACATGTAATACAACATAGTCACGAGCTAACAAGGTCATAGCGGCGTTATCTGCATTGTTCTGAAAGAAAAATGACAGAAGAAAAAGCTGAAGCAATCAAAACAATGAAATCTTCAGGTTTGACTACAATGGACAGTTACAATTACATGGCTACTAAAGCTGGAGGAGAATAGAATATAGGGCACATTGTTGTAGATCACCTAAATTTCTATTCAAGGCTAAGAATGCAGCAAATTGAGGCTGGAGATGCTCAAACTTTAGTGAACATTTTAAATCAAGAACAATCAGAGGATCCAAACTTCTTTTTTAGAGTGAAGTTTGATAATGAAGGAAGAATTTGTAATATCTTTTGGAGAGATTCGATGATGCTAGAATACTATAGAATATATGGAGATGTTCTTGTCTTTGATACAACATACAGAACCAACTGGTATAATCTTATATGTGCTCCATTTGTTAACATACACAATCACTGGCACAATTGTATGTTTGCATGTGCTTTTATTGGGGATGAAAAAACTGAATCGTTTGTGTGGCTACTAGAAACCTTCTTGAAAGCTATGGAGGGTAAACCACCAACTTTAATATTCACTGACCAGTACGAAGCTATGGAAAATGCAATTGAGCAGGTAATAAAGTTTATATTTACTGCATAAAGTGATCCTTTTTTATGCATAAAGTGACCCTCTTATTTTAAATGTAGGTGCTTCCCAATACAAGGCATAGACTTTGTATCTAGCATTTGGAACAAAATGCAATAACCAGATTTGGGGCTCTAAAAAAAGGCAACGAGTTCAAGTATGCATTTAACCAGTGTTTTAAGTGGTGTGTGACAGAACAAGAATTTGAGAAAAGTGGCGGGTAATGATGTAGAAATATGATTTGACAACACACTCTTGGTACAAAAGAGTGTATGAATTGAAAGAGAAATGGTGTCATGCCCTTAGTAGAGATTTCTTTTCAGCAGGAATCTTGTCATCGCAAAGGAGTGAAAGCACTAATCATGCTATTGGATTCAAAGCAAGTAAAGCAACTACCTTGACAAAATTTTATACCATATTTAATAAGACAACCAATCGTTGGAGAAGCACAGAGAAATATGATGAGTTTATCTGTAGCAAGTCAATAGCATTCACTTCATTGCCACTATCTGGAATGCCAAAGCATGCCACACAGGTAAAAAGTTCACTCAAAAGTTCATAAATAACACATAATATATAACAACTTAAATCTAGCTACATGATTTTGGTGAACAGGTATTCATCACTTTGTCACTCTTCAGAGACTTTGAAGAGGAATTTGGATACTCTATGGCAACAACTATTCAAATGATAGGGACAACCGAAGAATGCATACTTTATCAAGTAACCCTAGAAGACAAGCCATGGTCTGCACATTAAGTAAATTATATACATGAGAACCAAAGTGTATAGTGTACTTGCAAAATTTTTGAAGCATCTAGATGGTTATGTTATCATTGCATCAGAATTCTATACATACATTCAGTTTCAAGAATACCATACAAGTATGTTACAAAAAGATGAACTAAGTTTGCAAAAATAGAGACATGGAATAGGTTGAAGAGTCAGGATCCTACACAACCATATATACCATGGAGGCAAACAATGATGAGGAAATAATACAATCTAATCTTAAAAAGTCAAGAAAATGAAGAGACAAGGGCATATATGGAAGAAAGCTTCAGAAATAGTCTAAAAATGGTGGAAGACTTACTTGCTACCGTTGCTTAGAGAGAAGAAGGTGCAGAAGCTGCTTCTGACATTCCTGATGTGGCAGACAGCACTCAGAGCAATAATGTTCCTTCGGCATCCAGTACAAGCACAAGCACAAGTGTACAAATAATACTTGATCCTAAAAGAGCTGTAACAAAAGGAAGAAGCAAGAGAGCAAAAGGAGGACTTGAAAAAGGCAAGAGAAAAAAGAAACCAGCACTGCCACCTCCCCGTTCAGAATTTGGATCAAAGACACCAAACATACGACTCTTTTAGAAAAAATTATTACCTGCCTTAGAACATTCTGTTTTATCAGTGTGTTATATTACTTTGTATTGTTATACTTTTTTTTTTTTAATTTACTCTATAACTAGTTTGATTAAAATTTGAATGATACTCTTATTACTTAATTAGCATATGTTCAGTTTCCTTTTCTACCCACAAAAGTGACCCTTTTAAGTGCATAAAGTGACCCTTTTTAATGCATAAAGTTACCCACTTACTTTGAATGTAGGTGCTTCCAAATAAAAGGCATATACATCTAGTTTTTCCTAGAATTAAACAATTACCCTTTCTACCCACAAAAGTGACCCTTTTTAGTGCATAAATTGACCCTTTTTAATGCATAAAGTTACCCTTTTAGGTGCTTCCAAATACAAGGCATCGACATTCAGTTTTCCCTAGAATTAAACAGTTACCCTTTTTACTCACAAAGGTTACTATTTTCATGCATAGACGTTACCTTTTTATAAACTAAAGTGACCCATAAAATAAAATTTCAAATTACTTAATGTATACACACACAAGCAACCAAAAAATACATTCAATTTTCAAAAGAAAAAAAAACCCACCAAACACTATATAATAGAAGATTTAATTACATTATTGCACTTGATGTATGCACATACATTAAGTTTTCAAAAAATACTTCTACAGCTAGTCACTAAATTAAAATGTCATTTCACTCATTAGAAGAAGTGTACTTCTTTGTTTGCTTTTTTCCCTTTTATCTTTGTGCTTTTATTCTTCTACCTCTGCCTTTGCTTGTTCTTCTGCTTTCTTTTTTCTTCTTCTCAGCAATTGTAGCCTTTAATCTTACTTCAATTTCCAGGACATAATCAGCATATTTCTTCCTCTTACTGAACTTGGCTAATTTTGATAAGACATCAGTCGTAGATTCATTCATATCACACAATACAAGTGTGATATAGATCTGTCCACGCGGAAATTTTCTTCCAGCAACCTTAGAACGGAGAAAAAAAACTTATCAATATGAAGTTAATAAAACAGCAGAAAGGGAAAAACAAAAGACATGTAGATGAATAATTACTGTTTTGAGATAATTTAATTTGAATGGTTCACCAACAAAATGGAGCATGTGATACATGACAAAGACCCCACAGTCCAAATTGTCAACCTTATCCTTTCGCCATGTTGACTCAATAATTTCAAAGCGATAAGAAGGTATCTGAGAACTCTTTGGATGATTTATTTTGCCAAGAAAAACACCCAATTGATCACACTGATAAAAAAAATATAAAAGTTTAGAATACATTGAATACAAAAACACAAAAAAGTTAAACTCTAAAGTAAAAAGTAACCCTTTTAACTGCAAAAAACTGACCATTTTAACTAAAAAAAGTTACCCTTTTAGTCGGAAACGTACCACTTGAGCAGACAAATCTTTAAAGTAGTCAAAACTAGAATCACGCCAAATAATAGGAAAATTTGCCAAAAATAATACAACCTTTCAGTGGCCTTCTAAAAATGGAATGACCTATAATTTATTTCAAAATGGAATGACCTTTGACACAAATTTGCCAAGAATGGAACAAAAACCGGTAACTTGTTTTGTAGGTTGCCTTGGACACGTGTCACATTATAATTAGCTAAATTTTTTTTTTTTAATAATTTTCTTTAAAAATCATGAATTTTTTTTTTAAAAAAAACTTAAAAAAAAAATCTCGTCCCTTTCCTAGCCGGCCAACCCCAATGTCGATGCTGTCATCCCTCCCCCTCTCCCAATGTCCAGCGACTCCAGCCTAGGTGGCTAGGTACAACCCCCTCCCAACCGGAGTGTCCAAGTCCGCCGGCCCATACCCTTTCCTCGCGCCGCCGACAAACCGACCTGACCACCCCAGCCCACATTCCCATCTTGTGACCACTACCCCCTCCCTTCCCCCTTGAACGAACGACCCCCCCTTCCTCCACCCATTCCCGCACCCCCACGAACCTAAAACCCACACCCAAACCCAAATTCGAAACCAAACCCATGATGGGGTCGAAAACGGGTACGAGAAGGGGAGGGGAGGGGAGGGGTTGGAAACAGGGACGTGGAGGGGAGGGAAGGGGAGCGGGGGCTGGAAACGGGGACGTGAAGGGAGTAAGGGTCGGATTCTGGGATGGTGGCTGGGAAAGGGGTAGTTCCCGGTGGGGGCGGTGCTTAGGTGGGTTGTGGACCTGTTAAGGGGTATTTTCCAGCGGGTTTGGTTGGATTTATTTTTATTTAAAAGTTTTTTTTTAGTTTATTTTAACTGTTTAGCTTTAAATTTAAGGTTTTTACAAAAAAAAAAAAACAAAATTGTTAAAAATCAGCTGACCAACGACATTGTGACACGTGTCACAGCTAACCAGTTAAACAGGTTACCAACAAGTCACGTTTCATTCTTGGAAAATTTGTGTCAAAGGTCGTTCCATTTTGAAATAAATCAAATGCCGTTCCATTTTTAGAAGACCATTGAAAGGTCGTATTATTCTTGGCAAATTTTCCCAAATAATATTGTCAAGATAATAGATCAACTCTTTTGAATGATTAACAACAAAAAAAGTAGTGATTGTTAATAAAAATAGGAATATAGATATGAAACAGAAAAATTAAAAGTGATTGAGACGAAGTATTTCATTGACATAACTCTTTTAAGGGTATTATATTAGTTTAGCATTAAGCATACCAGTTCAGCATCCATTATATCACATTCAGGATTCTCGTAGCTGACCCACCCTTCCCATATAACGTGCAAATCGCTAACAGTACTAGAAACATCAACTTGGCCAATGTTTTCACAAACATACAACAATGCAAACTATTAAAGTATAAGATCTCGTTTATATACAAATATAAAGTGAATGTGTTTAAATATAAAAATTTATCAAGTTACTTACACTTTGCCTTGCACCAAAAAAGAATCTTTGATGACCAGAAGACTTAAAACAAGCTCTCTCATTCAAATACAGAGCAAAGTAATCAATAATGCACCATCGAATCCTAAGTGGAGCATTAAGGGACACCATATCTTCTCTTGGAACTAGAAAATTCATTTCAAAAATCACAAGATTCTCACTGCAATGATAAAAAAATAAGATCAACATTTAAAAAAAATAAAAGGAAAAAAAGGGGAAAAAGTAATACTGATAGAAAATCACACTTAACTTCCTATGCATTGATTCATCCTTCAGCAAACAATAATCAAGAACTTCCAAATGTAACCGAGGTAAACCGTTGAAAATCCGAGCATTACCATTCAAAAAAGAGTAACAAAAGGAACATTCTGGCCTTATGGCCAATAATTAAGTGAGCATAAATATTTATTGGACCTGATAATACGCTCGGGAACAACTTCATTAGATACGGGAACATTTTCATTAGCTCCTCCACTATCATCATTAATTTCACGAACATGAACATTTTCATCAACTCCTCCTCTCTGATCCTCATTAACTTCACGAACGGGAACATTTTCATTAACTCCACCACCAACATCAGCATTAACTTCAGAAACAACTCCACCAACATCAGCATTTCATCCTTATTATGTTGTTTACCACCATACGCTTCACGAAACAACTCATGTGCAGACTTCATCTTGATACACTCCTCAATTATACCATCTATAAGCTTATGGTAATTGTAGGGAATATTTCAAGCATTATCTCTAGCTTGAACCCCATTGTGATCATACACTAAAGCATGGTGGCGTCCAAATGAAGGAAGCTAGAGCAAAAGAGTCGCCAACAAGTTTTAGGAACTTGTAAACCGTTCACGAGGTGAAGGTTACACCCCTTAACGATCCAAGAGATCGTCAACTCCAATAGGTCTGGAACCATGACTTGTAGTTTGGGGATGAAGGTACAAATCCAACCTAAAAGAGATTAAACCTGCCCTAATAATAGGCCTCTACTTTATTCTGATTGTATTCATGTGAGCTTTCTGACTAACATGCAATCAATAGGATTACCCTAAACATGTTTATCTATGTTGGTTGAATATTAATGTAAAAACAAAACTATTATTGGTGATCACTTGAATTATAATTAAATTAACCCTAAACAAGATTATTAATTATCTTATTAAGCGTGATTACAAGTACAAATTCCCTTTAAACATGCATAAAAGGTGTGATCAAGCAATAACAATAAATATAATATCAAGCAACATAATAATAATCATCATAAAAATAATCATCATGATAAACATAATCATGTTAAAGCATAATAATAGTAAGACCCTATGCATGATACTAAAAAGATTAATAACAAACCCTAGCATATAACTAAGCAATAAAGATCAAAGATTTAGCCCTAACATAATACTAACATGAATATTAGATAAGACAATAGGAAGCAACGTAGGAATCATAATAAGCATATTTAATAATATAACCTTTTCCCTAAACATAATACTAGGAATCATTGTTGTCATTCAAAACATCAAGAATCCTAACATGATACTAGGAATCATAATAACAACCTAGACATGATTTCTATATCATAATATTAACGCAAACAATTAAAGTACTTACTTGGATGCCTCGTATCTCTTTCTAATAACAAAACACACGCGTTAGTAACTTCAAGGAAAATATAAAATCAATAAATTAAATTAAATAATTAAAATAGAGATTTGGGACCAAACCCATAGAAATTAAAAACTTTCACATCTAGGGCGAAGACAACTTTGAACTTGGCTAGGTGTGTTTAGTGCTAATGTATGAGGAATTTTGTTTGTAAAGGCAAGGCTAGAAAGAGGGAGAGAGAATCAAGAAATTGTTGATGAGAGTTGATGATTGAAAAAGGGGAGATATGTCCTCTATTTATAGAGAAAAAAGAGAGTCGAAGAATAAGAAAAGAATCCGAATTTGAATCGAAATAAAACTCGATGGACAGTAGTTTTTGTGGATTTTGTTTTTATCATATCTTTTGATCCAGAAGTCCAAATAAGACATATAATATGTAGTTGGAAAGCTCTTGAAATCTAATTTCCAACCCAATAGAATAATATTAAAATATTTTGTAGATAAAAAGATATGGCCGAAATAGTAGGACGGTGTCAGGTTTGGATTGTATTCCATTCATATCTTTTTCGTTATAGCTCGGATTTAATATTATAATATATCATTGGAAAGATAATTTCAAATCTATACAACCATATAAGATTTGGATAAAGATTGTGAGGCACGAAAATAATATCTAACTTTCTTTGAATATCATTAAATTCGAATAGAATTAGGATTTAAGAAAAAGGAAAGTTTTAAAAAAGAAAAGTTTTCATTTAACTCAAATTCTTTAATCTTATCTTTTCAAAAAGGATAATTAAGATCTTTTAAAAACTTATAGAAGCTTCTAATAAATCCTAATTAGTTTAGGAATAGGATTAGACCTTTGGACTCTCCACATGATCATTGGGCCGTAGGTAAGATCCGGTTCGAGTCCAGTTTAGTATTTTGGCCATAACTTCCTCTTTATTCATCGGAATTGGGCTTATAATATATCGTTGGAAAGGTCTTTCACCATTATTGGACCCATATCATGGACCAAAATAAACTGAAATGCACGTTTTTCATAAATAGGGTAAGAAAAGAAATATTTTCAAAAACAGGAAGAAGAGATATATTAATAAAAACATCCTCATCACTAGGCTTTCACACTTTCGCTTTGTTCGATAATCAAATGACATGAAAGGTATTCATCAATGGGTTTGGTTTTGGGAGATATGGGTGTGTACATTAATGAGGATAAGAGAGTCACTTTTGAGTTTGAGAAACTGAAATAGGATTTTCAGAAGATAATGAAACAGTTCTTTCATTAAGAACATTGGAAACCAAATCACTCAAGGTTTTAAAACCAATTGCGTGATGTAGGGAATAATTTCAAGCGTTAACCCCATGCTTGAACCCCACTGTGATCATACACTAAAGTACGGTGGCATCCAAAAGGGAAAAAGATAGAGCAAAAGAGTCGCCAACAAGTTTTAGGAACTTGTAAACCGTTCACGAGGTGAAGGTTACACCCCTTAACGATCCAAGAGATCGTTAACTCCATAAGGTCTTGAACCAAATAAGGGTTCGGGGATTAAGGTACAAATCCAACCTAAAAGAGATTGAACCTGCCCTAATAATAGGCCTCTACTTTATTCTGATCGTATTCATGTGCGCTTTTTAATTAACATGCAATCAATAGGATTAACCCTAAACCTATTTATCTATGTTGGTTGAATATTAATGCATAAATAAATCTATTATTGGCGATCACTTGAATTATAATCAAATTAACCCTAAACAAGATTATTAATTATCTTATTAAGCAAAATTACAAGTACCAATTCCCTTTAAACATGCATAAAAGGCGTGATCAAGCAATAAAAATAAAAATCAAGCAACATAATAATAATCATCATCAAAATAATAATAATATTCATAATCATCATTATAATCATAATCATGTTCATGTTAATATTAAAGCATAATAATAGCAAGATCCTAGGCATGATACTAACAAGATTAATAACAAACCCTATCATGTCATTAAGCAATAAAAATCAAAGCTTTAACCCTAACATGATACTAACAATCATAAATATTAGGAAGAACATAGGAAGCATCATAACAATCATATTAAATATTAAAATTACCCGAGACATGATACTAGGAATATCATAATAACAATATAAACATGATTTCTACATCATAACATAAATAAAAACCGTTAAAGCACTTACTTTGATGCCTCGTACCTCTTTCTAATAACAAAATACACACGTTAGAACCTTCTGGAGGATAAAACCGTATATTTCCTCGAAAATGCTATTTGATTTTATTTAAAACTCTGAAAAGTCAACAAAAGTCAACTAGTCAATGCTAATTGAATTAGGAATGAAAAGAACCTTCTAGAAGAATCTAGAAGCCTAATACCATTCCTAATTGCATTAGGAATGATAAATCATATTAGGCCCTCTCTTAGATCATTGGGCCGCATATAAGGCTCAAAACGGGCCCAGTTTGGTAGATTGGCCATAACTTCCTCAATATTCATCGGAATTGGGCTTATAATATATCGTTGGAAAGCTCTTGTCAAGCCCCATCCAACTACACTACTATTGGACCCATATCATGGACCAACCAAACTGGATTGGCTGTTTTCTTAAAATGAGTTTTCAAAAATAGAGAGAAGAGAAAAGAAATTAAAACTATCCGCAATACTAGACTTTCCACACTTTCGCTTCATTCGATTTTGATTCGACGCGAAAGGTACTCATCACTGGGTTTGGTTTTTGGGGAGACACATTTTGGTGTCTAAAGAAGCCCCCACTTTGACTGAGTTTGGAGAAACGCAAGTTTTGAAAACGAAAGTCAAAGTATCGATAGGGACGGAGAATGATTTAGAACGTTTTGCGATCCTAAACCATTCTTGTAACGCCGATACCTGCAAAACTAGCATTAGTTAAACAGATAAAAGAGGTAAGAAACGCGTATCTTGCACCGTCGAGCACACGTCTCTGAAAGTAACCGATTGTTTTGATGACCTCCTGCAAGCTAGAGAATGCCATCCCGCTTGAAAACCGCTATGCCTGTAACTGCTTCCAATTTGGAAGATTGCTTCGCCTGCAACGATCCTCCTCCACCATGATAATATTCCATGTCCAAGGGAATACTATCGAAGATTGCTTCTCTAGAAACAATCCTCAGTTGTTTGTGACAACTCTCCACAATCTAGGGAACGCCACCTTGCTGTTTCGATGTTCACTCATCTCTGAACAAAGAGCTTCTTTTTTTTATATGACTCTAATTTCCGCTGTGATAGTCTTCGAAAAGATCACTGCTTTTTAATGCTGCTATGCCAGTACGTCGGCGCTTTGCTGCTTGTGAATTAGTATGTCGACAATCCTCTTTTATTTAGGAATAGTTGTCAACACAACTCTTGTATGATGTATGACAATCCGATTTAGGGAAAGTTGTCAATGCCACGTAACAATCCATCCTTGGAAATGTTGCCACGATGAAGCGACAATCCGTACCTCGGAAATTTTGCCAAAATCCAATTTTTGGAAAAGTTGCCAATGCTTCGTAATAATCTTTCATAAGAACTTTGCTACGATCGACAATCCATGTCTTGGAATATAACTCTTGAAAGCAATCGACATTGGAAATTTTCCAACGCTATGCGACAATCCTTTTGGGAAAATATCGCCACAATTGACAATCCGCGTCTTGGAACATTTGCAAAAAAAAAAGAGTCTACCGACAATACACTTCGGGAAAATTTGCCACTTACTGAAATGAATGACAATCCACGTTGAGGAACTTTGCCGAAATTTATGATGAATAGAGTCCTACAACAATCCTTTGGGAAATTTTGCCATAGGGAACTGGGTGTATGACAATCAAATCTCGGAAAACTTGCCAACGAGCCGATGAATGTATGACAATCCGAACTTGGAAAAACTTGCCAAACAAAGAAGGAGCACGACAATCCACGCTTGGAAACTTTGCCAGAGATGACAGTCCAATCTTGGAAAAATTGTCGTTGAAGAAGATGCATGACAATCCATTTTTGGAAATATTGTCATTTGGAGATGACAATCCAATTTTTGGAAATATTTTCGTTTTAGTGCTTGCTTTTAAACCAATTGTAATAAGCCAGTGTTTTAGGCGCTTAAACTAAGTGAGACAATCTTTTGACAGGTCGATCACTTAGACTGTAATCAAACCGACTACTTAATCATGTCAAATTGCTTATAGGGGCTAACTGGCGTACCAAGGAACCCGAAGTCGAAATCACTTTTCTGAGAGGCTTCAAGCTCTGTCGCTGCTGAAATATCTCTGGCGCCAAGAATTGACTCTGTCGCCGAACGCTGTGATAGGGTCTTCCCTATTCTGCTGCACCTGTATTTATTTTTTACTATAGAACTTTGCCAATCGTTTTAATTATCTTAGGTTGACCTAAGGCTTAGAATTGCTTGACTCATTGACTTGACACGACTCAAGGTATAAACTTGACTCGCTGATTGACTCGAGGTTGACTCGACTCGAAGTGAAAAGACGTGTGTTAGACTCAAATCAAGGTGATATGACACGACATGACTCAATGTGTAAATGACTCGTGTGTGCGTTGTAATGTGACAAGGGTTAAATCGGTCGCTACAATCTAACTCTCAATCAAAAAATACTTATACGAACACCCTATAACCAAGTACAATGGCAAATAAAGGTTCGGTCCACGAGGAACGAGAGTAATTGCAAATCAATCTTAAACCTAAGCTAGTTCGAAATCAATGGAAAATGGTGTTCTAAAATACTACTAATAAGATGGAATAAATCAATAAACTAAGACACTAGGGAGAACGGGAATTCACCAAACCATCGGTAACTACGCAACAAGGAATCACAGAGACAAACGGGATATGCAAAGACTATATGTCTGATCAATATCATGTGATAGGAAGACAACGGGCAATACTAAGCTTGGATTTCTCATGCACTTAACATTACTCGATACATAATCAAACCACATTCAATAATGAAATACTCAATTCACAATCTCTTGTTCAAATCAAGAATATCATGCAATCAAATTCAAGATTCTAGGTTAGCTACTCCTATTATAATGAATTAACATGCAATCGCATATAATCAATTTAATCACAATCCGTTTATCAAAATCAATCCTCAATTACATAGATTACCTAGGCCGGGTTTCATCCCGAAACCCTAGCTAGGAGACTACTCACACATATTCATAATCAAAGCAATAATGAATTCCAAAAGCATAATAGATATAAACATGAATTCTGATTAAGGAATAATAAAGCTTGATTAATAAACAAGAATGAATAATACCAATTGTATTGATGCGAATCAATGGAAAAGTTCAGAACTTTGATATCCGTCTTCAATGAATAATACAAAGAATCTTCGCAAATCTTGCTTCAAATCAATCGAAGAAAACCAAAATCTCTAGAAATATCTCTAAGAAAACTAATGAATCTCTAATACTAAGAACGTTCTCCAATAACTCTCTACAAAGGCTCTCAAAACTATCTCTAAAACTGTCTGAGGAATCCTCTTAAATTTGGGCCTTATATACGTCTTCTAATGCGGAGAAGTCAAGCGCGCAGTTAACCCTGGATCAGCACGGCCGTGCTGTATTTGGCACGGCCGTGCTAGCTTGTCAGTAAGTAAACCGGATTTCTTCTTCAAATTGGCACGGCCGTGCTATATATGGCACGGCCGTGCAGCTTCCTGGCACGGCCGTGCTAAAAATGACACGGCCGTGCTGAATATGCTTTAGCACGGGGCTCATTCTGAAGCTGACACGGGCACGGGCAACATCTGGCACGGCCATGCTAATGGCCTGCACGGCCGTGCGGGTGCGTGGATACTGACACGGCCGTGCTATTGGCTTGCACGGCCGTGCTGCCTTGCCTGGGGTTGCTTGCTTATAGGCCAGCACGGGTGTGCCTATGGTAACACGGCCGTGCTGCCTGTGCTATGTAATCAATGCACGGCACTTGAACTTCCTTAACTCCTCGGACTCCGGTCAAGGCTATCTCGGTTACGCATCAAGGGCTCGGGATCCGATTAAACTCGGTTGATATTACCTGAAAACACATCAAAAACAAACCGAAAACCCGTGAAGCACGTAATATGGGGAACGTAAGCATAACAAGGTAATAATTGGCCAAAGCGGCCCCAAATACATCCAAAATCATCCTAAAATATGCTCTAAAGCGCGCCCTAAAGTGCGCTTGTCAAAACCCCCCAAGCTACACTTTTGCTAGTCCTCGAGCAAAAACCAAGGGAAACACACACAAGATCAAATAAACTATGCCATTGCGAACAAATCAAATTAAGCACGGAATGAAATCAATGGATCCTACTTAGAACAACCATGCACGGAAGGAAAAATCACTCAAACAAGCAACGAGACACACAATCCAAGATATCGTTGATCAAATGCGAACAAGACCTAAACCAAGCATAGAGAACAAAAAAATCATGCTTCCCTCTAAACCCGACCAAACCGGCCACGTCCTCCCCCTTTGCTTCAAATCACCACCCTAATTGGCCCCTCGTGATTCCTCAAAGGAACCGGAAGAAGTGATGTTTTGAGGAAATAACAAAGGTATCCCGACATCTCGATTACGCATAATCTTTCCATAGGGTTGAAAGGTATCTCCCTCCACCGTTTGAGAACCGAACACCTCTAAAGTCTAAGGGTCTTAAAGGGTTGTAATGTATTGGCAATGGGTAAGGTAGGTGAAAACAATTTAAAAAATGGAGTTAATTCCTAAATGAAGCGCAAGAATCACAATTCTCAAAAACAATAGTTCAAAAGATGCAATTCACATTCCACAATAAACATTGATCACACTTTTACACATCCCAAACTCTCTATGTTATACACACTCAAATCACCTTTTTCAAACTTCAAAGCTTTTATTCATATGTCCTCGCCTTTTTCACAATTCGGACGACTTTTCTCCTTTTTTTTATTTTGATTTTCTTTTCTTTTTTTTTTCTTTTTTTTTTTTTTCAAAAACAAATTTTCATATTACATCTTTACAATTAAGCTCACTTTCAAACTTGCTCAAACCAACTATCGATCATTATTCTTGATTAGTAAACAATAAGCTCAACAAACCTATCTAGGTAAACGCTTCACAACTAAGGGTTGGTAAAACATTGGCCATCGGGTTTGTAACACGGTTAACCAAGAATGGAATTAAAGCTCAACATGGTTAGCAAGTAAGATGATGTAAAAAGAAAATCAATTTGTAACAAAACATAAGGAACAAAATAAGAAAAATGAAAAAGGTGCCCTCTTCCTCCCTTAAAAGTGTCAAGTCGGTCTTGGGAGCTACAAGTCAACACAAAGATCGAAACATGCGTAATCAAGGATCCAAATATGTCACTCAAGAAGAATGATGAAGGCTAGAACAATAAAACCTCACGGGATTCAAAAACAAAGCAACTACCAATTAAGGGGATCAAATCCACAAATGGGAAGCGACTCCATCTTACCACAGCCCAAAGGCATAGAGTTTCACATGAAAAAAGTGTTCTATTTCTACCCTTCGCCTAGACTCGTCCACATTGATCAACAATAGACTCGAACTGTGTATTCATCACTGGCTTAAGTGGAAATAGACATTCCATACACATTCATTCACATTTCGAATCCAACATGAACAATATTCCAAAATTTTGCAATTAGACAAGTTTATTATGATCCAAAAACATAGGAAAAGACTACGAGGCATATCATATAAGCTAAACCACACATCCTCATAGCAGAAGCTTTTCCTATCTAACACAAACATATGTACAACTAAGCCAACTGAATAAGTTGAAAGGCACATAACGAGGCATAAAAATCACATAAAATCCCAATCGACAAACAAGTGATCGAATGATATCAACATCAACGATCCCAGGTTCCTTAGAACCGATCAAACATCCTCGAACCATTCAACTTCTTCCTAAACTAAGCTATCCTAAGCACACAAAAAAAGAAAAGATCTCACCAAATTTGTTTCCCGGGAGCTCCAATTAATGGCCATAACATCGTTCTTCAAACTCATGCCGCGTCTCGAATGTTCCCAATCTGCAAAAAGGAAAGACATACTAGCAAACAAGTTAAGGTTAGTCTAGGAAAGCAGTAAATCTTTTTATTTTTTATTTTTTATTTTTTTGTTTTTTTTTTGTTTTAGAATGAATACAAGTAAGACCCCCCCCCAAGCTAGAATCAAACATTGTCCTCAATGTTTATACATCAAGGACTTACAATAGTAAGGAGAGGGAGGTAACTAAAGGGAAAGGGAAAGGGATCACGAGCTAGGCCCGCCCGGGCCATAAGGGAAACGGGAGGCCATATCATCAACACTCCTCTTCAGGTCTCTGAAGGCGGAGGTCATATCCTCGTTCGACCGGCGCAAATCCGCTACCTCGAGCTTCAAATCTTCCATTCCTTGTCGGAGCCAGGCGAAGTCTTGCGCCGGGATCTGCTAGGCCGCATCCGGGCCACCCTCCTTGTCATCATCATCATCATCAGCATCGTCACCTCCTTGGCCCCCGTGGGCCTGCTCATCCCCCTGGTGAGGCTGGGGATTGCGGTCTACATACTCCGTGCCTCCGTCCTCGTGCCAGGCGAAGTCGGGGTCGAAGATCCAGTTGTCTTTGTTGTAAACCACCGTCCTCTCCGAATCGGGCAAGTAGGCGTATGGCTTGCCGGCTACGAGCCACAAATAGCAATCCGGCTGGGATGTCCCTTCAAGCCACTGCATGGCTCTCAGGGTGCGCATATCAAGCCTCGTAGTGCCTGGGATAGCCTGCAATTCAGAAAAATCAATCCCATTATATTGCGCAAGAATGGTGATCATGCCACCGATAGTAATATCACCCCTACCCTGGGCTACATCGTCGAGGTGGTCTAGTAACCACGCTCCCATGTCTAGACGCCCGTCCCCACGGGTGAGGTGCCAAATAAACTGTAATTCCCTAATGGAGACTACACCCGAACTCTCTCCTCTAGCAAAGATAGTAGAGGAGAAATTCCTGTGGGACAACCGAAAGGCGGGATTGACGATGGAAGTCGCCTTATCCCTACGGGGATCTCTATCCATTTTCCCCGTGATTTGCCGCCAAAACAACCCGGAGTTGTAGTGTTTTGAGTGGCCATCCTTAGGACCATATTTCAGGTCGGATGTCCACTCAAAGGCGGCATTAACTTGGGCCACCGACATTTGAATGGTGCCCGAGTTCATTAGTTGAAAGGACAAGTACCGGGGTGAGTTATTCTCATCCCGATGCACGTACAAAGAAGACAAAAATTCGAGGGTAAGCCTCTTGTAAGTGAGAGCATGCATGGTAAGGAAAGAATCAAAATTGGTAAATGAAAATAGTTGAACTATGTCGCTTTCGATCCCTAGAGCCCTAGCGGCTAAAGGGTCGTAGAACTTGGTAGGCCGGATCGGTCGGTGGGATAATCCTACAAATTTGTCCAAAAAGGACGGGTTATTAAAAACAATACCCATGGTGTCCACCGTGGGTGGAACCATGGATGAGGATGCATCGTCCCGACCCGGTCTCCTAGTCGATGTCTTTGTTCTAGGCATGTTTGATTCAAGAAATTAAGCACAATATACCAATTAACAAGCAAGAAACTATCCTAGCATGCAATGTACTACCCTAACACTACTAGTTCACCCAAACTTGCAACAATAAAGCACAATTCAACAACAAATATTCAATAAAACGAATGAAAATGGACAAAAATTGCGAAAATCAATGAGTTTAAGAACGAATTCACCGAGGACTCCACGAAGTGGAGTTGTGGCGAGCTCAAAGAGGGCCGAATTTTGCGTCCAATCACTTGAAAAATGCTCCAATGCAAGGAGGGTATACCAATTAACAAGCAAGAAACTATCCTAGCATGCAATGTACTACCCTAACACTACTAGTTCACCCAAACTTGCAACAATAAAGCACAATTCAACAACAAATATTCAATAAAACGAATGAAATTGGACAAAAATTGCGAAAATCAATGAGTTTAAGAACGAATTCACCGAGGACTCCACGAAGTGGAGTTGTGGCAAGCTCAAAGAGGGCCGAATTTTGCGTCCAATCACTTGAAAAATGCTCCAATGCAAGGAGGGTGCCGAGATCTTGAAAGAAGAATATGGGGAATTAGGGTTTGATTTGAGGAATTTAGGGAGGAGGTTGGGGGTTTGGGTTAGTTTAGAGAGAAAAAGGGTAGGAAAGAGTGCTAGGGAGTTGGGGAATAATGAGAGAGTTTGAGTGAAATCGTGTTTAAAAAACACGAAAAACTATCCGAAACCCGCGCTGCACGGCCGTGCCATAACTGGAACGGCCGTGCTGAGGTTTGGCACGGCCGTGCCGAATTTGGCACGGCCGTGTTGGCTTGGCAGGCTTTTTGCGAAATTGAATTTCAGATGCCTGCTCTCATCGGTATCACTTGGCTCAAGATCATGGTTAGTAGAAAGCAATAGTGTATGCATACTAGAGACAATCGAATCAATAGTGTCAATCATCATGCATTTTTCGGAAGTAGACAAAGGATATTGCATGCTTTTGTTCAGATCAAATTCAAGGACCTCCTCTCCTACCTTTAAAGAAATCTTGGCACTCTTCACATCAATGAGAGCACCAGAGGTAGCTAGGAAAGGTCGCCCAAGAATAATAGGTATATGATTATCTTCATCCATTTCCAAAACTACAAAATCCACAGGTATCACAAATTTCCCAACTCGTAGGGGAACATCTTCTACCTTACCCTTAGGAAATTTGATCGAACGATCAGCTAACTGTAGGGTAATGTTGGTAGGAAGAAGTTCTCCTACCCCTAATCTTTGATATACAGAATATGGCATAAGACTAACACTAGCCCCAAGATCACATAATGCATTATCAATTTTCATTTTATTAATAGCACAAGGGATTGAGAAATTACCTGGGTCTCCCAATTTGGGAGGCATCTTGTTCATGATGATTGCACTACAATTCGCGGTGAGGTTAACAGTTTCCACCCCATCACAATTCCTCCTGCCACTCAAAATATCTTTCAAAAACCTAGCATAGTTAGGCATTTGTTTTATAGCGTCGGTGAATGGTATGGAAAGGTGAATTTGCTTCAAAGTATCTAAAAACTTACCGAATTGAACATCCAACTTATGTCTCACAAACTTATGGGGGTAAGGAAGTTTTTGCAATAGATTGGGTTCTTTGACTTGTGTTACTTCCTTTTCATTTAAGACCTCTACAGTTTTATCATTCTCTCCGGTCCTCTCCTCCTCACTCTCTATAACAGTATCAGTGGTAGGTGTAGTCAAAGATTGACTCCTAGGGGGTACTACTTCATCGCTCCCCCTCAATGTCTTTCCACTCCTAGTGGTGATAGCATTTACAGAGTTTTTAGGGTCAATACCTTGAGGTGGGAGTTTTGACACTCCAACCCCATCCTTTATAGCACTAGCCAACTGAGAAATCTGGATTTCAAGCATTTTATTATGTGTCATCACTTCATTAAACTTTTTCACTGGTGGCCATGAAAGTGTTGAACATTTTGGTCTGTGCTTCCATCATCTCCTCCAAACTAGTCCTTTGCGATGGTCCTTGAGCATTGTAGTTGTCATTAGAGGCTCGGGAGCCACGCGCATTAGAATGTTGGGGATTTTGATTTTGGAAGTTGTTCCTGTTACCATTGTTATTCCAATTTCCCCTGTTATTGGCATTCATGTTCTGATTGTATTGCCCTTGATTACCTGCATTTTGTTGGTAATTATTCTGATTACCAAAATTACCATGTTGATTATAAGACCCTTGGGGATTTTGGTCCCTTTGGTTCCTGTTTCCCCACTGGTTTTGCTGTTGGTAGTCAGAATTATTACCCTGTTGATTATAATTGTTCCCTCTTTGATTAGGTGGTAAATATCTGTTATTGTCATTCCTAGGTCTATTATCATAAGACGCGTTGCCCCTACGCTCGGGGAGTGAGTCCAATGCTAGGCGCATGGATTCCCAATTGGCCGCCTCGTCATACAGCATGACACGAAGAGTTGGCTCATTATGCTCAATGGTTAAAACAGATTCTGCCCCATAGGTCAGGAGGAATGGGGTTTCCCTAGTCGCCCCTTTTTCAATCGTCCTTATGGCCCAGAGAACATGTGGAATCGTCTGCCCATAGGCCACCTGCTTTTTCAATCTTTTTCTTGATACCGTCAGAGATAATCTTGTTGAATGCTTCTACCTGGCCGTTTGCTTGGGGTCGGGCAACTGATGCAAAGTTGTATGCAATTCCTTGATCCCCCAACCAGTTCTTGAGAACAGGCGTCTTGAACTGAGGATCATTATCAAAAACCATTGACAAAGGCACCCCAAATCGTGTGATGACGTTCCTCCAAATGAATGAGATAACGTCCTTGGTCTTTATACCTTTGACAGCCTCGACCTCTACCCATTTGGTAAAGTAGTCGACTGCTACCAGGATGTATCTCCGACCGCCTGTTGCTGGTATATACGGACCCAAGACGTCCATGCCCCACTTGGCGAATGGCAAGGGGCTATGTATGGCCGTCAGATCAGTGGCATTGACTTGTTCATTATCACACTCATTACCATCATTATAGTTGGATTGAAATTGGGAATCTACGTTACAGGCAGAGGTATCATGGTCATAAGACCCACAGTTTTCACAGAATATACATCCAGCAGGCATATTATTAGAGTTAGAGTGCATACCTGCTCCCTTAGAATAGGATGGAAGATTTTGATGTGGTGGAGCGTTGAGCTTCTCTTTGATAATTGACATTTCCTTACCTAGATTTACAATTTGCAATGTCAAATTCCCGATTGCATTAAGATGGTCTACCGAATAGACCGCTCCTCCACTCTTGCTCATGGCCTCTCGCTCTCCATCTTGCCAATCCATGTGGTGTCGTACCACATCTTCTATGATATCAATGACTTCTTCTTCGGTTTTGTTCATAATGGGGCCACCTGCTCCCGCATCCAAACTGGTCTTCCCTTGAGGACTCAATCCTCCATAGAAAATCTGTAAAACTTGATATGTTGGGATTCCGTGGTGTGGGCACTCTCTTTGATACTCCTTGTACCTTTCCCATGCTTCTTAGATTGACTCCCCACTCCTTTGCCGAAATCCCTGGATCAAAGCTCTAGCATCGACCGTCTTCTTTTGGGAATAAAATCTTCCCAAGAATGCTGTCGTGACATCATCCCAAGTGTGTAGAGAGTTCGGCTTCACCTCCTTCTCTAACCATTCGAGAGCTCTCCCAATAAGTGAAAAGGGGAAAAGCTTCAATCTCACGAACTCTTGATTCAACCCATTAACCTTGATGGTATTGCAGTACTTCTCAAATTCGTTCAAATGAGCCAAAGGGCTCTCATGCTTGGCACCACTAAACTGCCTTCTCTCGATGAGGGTGATCATAGCCGGCCGGGTCTCGAAATCATTGGCCTCAGTAGTGGGTGGAGCAATCCCACTTGAAGCTCTATACGCCCCAGGAGTTCCCAACTCCTTAAGGGGTCGTGGTGCTGGCCGATTGGGTTGGCGCGGTATGTCTGCCATTGGAACCTGTTGTGTGTTGTGTTCCTTTCCTTGAGAGTTTGATGACGTCAATCGAGATTTACGATTTCTCTTCAAAGTTCTTTCGATTTCTGGATCGAAGGGTATTAATTCTCTCTGTTTAGACCTGTGCATACACACTAACCAAACCAATTAAATAGCAGGGCTACAAGTGTAGCCAAAAGGGAAAAATCTTTTTGTGCTTTTTTATGATGAACTAGACTCAAGAAATCAAAAAGCAATTAACAAACACCGCTCCCCGGCAACGGCGCCATTTTGACAAGGGTTAAATCGGTCGCTACAATCTAACTCTCAATCAAACAATACTTATACGAACACCCTATAACCAAGTACAATGGCAAATAAAGGTTCGGTCCACGAGGAACGAGAGTAATTGCAAATCAATCTTAAACCTAAGCTAGTTCGAAATCAATGGAAAATGGTATTATAAAATACTACTAATAAGATGGAATAAATCAATAAACTAAGACACTAGGGAGAACGGGAATTCACCAAACCATCGGTAACTACGCAACAAGGAATCACAGAGACAAACGGGATATGCAATGACTATATGTTTGATCAATATCATGTGATAGGAAGACAACGGGCAATAATAAGCTTGGATTTCTCATGCACTTAACATTACTCGATACATAATCAAACCACATTCAATAATGAAATACTCAATTCACAATCTCTTGTTCAAATCAAGAATATCATGCAATCAAATTCAAGATTCTAGGTTAGCTACTCCTATTATAATGAATTAACATGCAATCGCATATAATCAATTTAATCACAATCCGTTTATCAAAATCAATCCTCAATTACATAGATTACCTAGGCCGGGTTTCATCCCGAAACCCTAGCTAGGAGACTACTCACACATATTCATAATCAAAGCAATAATGAATTCCAAAAGCATAATAGATATAAACATGAATTCTGATTAAGGAATAATAGAGCTTGATTAATAAACAAGAATGAATAATACCAATTGTATTGATGCGAATCAATGGAAAAGTTCAGAACTTTGATATCCGTCGTCAATGAATAATACAAAGAATCTTCGCAAATCTTGCTTCAAATCAATCCAAGAAAACTAAAATCTCTAGAAATATCTCTAAGAAAACTAATGAATCTCTAATACTAAGAACGTTCTCCAATAACTCTCTAAAAAGGCTCTCAAAACTATCTGTAAAACTGTCTGAGGAATCCTCTTAAAGTTGGGCCTTATATACGTCTTCTAATGCGGAGAAGTCAAGCGCGCAGTTAACCCTGGATCAGCACGGCCGTGCTGTATTTGGCACGGCCGTGCTAGCTTGTCAGTAAGTAAACCGGATTTCTTCTTCAAATTGGCACGACCGTGCTATATATGGCACGGCCGTGCAGCTTCCTGGCACGGTCGTGCTAAAAATGACACGGCCGTGCTGAATATGCTTTAGCACGGGGCTCATACTGAAGCTGACACGGGCACAGGCAACATCTGGCACGGCCGTGCTTATGGCCTGCACGGCCGTGCGGGTGCGTGGATACTGACACGGCCGTGCTATTGGCTTGCACGGTCGTGCTGCCTTGCCTGGGGTTGCTTGCTTATAGGCCAGCACGGGTGTGCCTATGGTAACACGACCGTGCTGCCTGTGCTATGTAATCAATGCACGGCACTTGAACTTCCTTAACTCCTCGGACTCCGGTGAAGGCTAGCTTGGTTACGCATCAAGGGCTCGGGATCCGATTAAACTCGGTTGATATTACCTGAAAACACATCAAAAACAAACCGAAAACCCGTGAAGCACGTAATATGGGGAACGTAAGCATAACAAGGTAATAATCGGCCAAAGCGGCCCCAAATACATCCAAAATCATCCTAAAATATGCTCTAAAACGCGCCCTAAAGTGCGCTTGTCATAATGTGATTGTGCGACTCGAAAATGCAAAAAACAAAAATTTTCCGTCATTTTTTTGAGGGTACCGACTTTCTCCTGAAAAAGAAAGACGCGAAAAAGAAAGAAGCGAAGTTTTAATTTGAAGGTGCATATTGAATGAGCTTAATCAAATATTGTTTGATACTATCCCTCAAGGTGCAAGGATTAATCCATCCTAGGCTATCTCAACTGTTGACTCCATGATGAAAGTTGTTGGGTAACTTAGGCACGGAGGCTAAGCACTTCATACTTCGATGTGCAATGACAATTATGATTGATGATTGATGTTTATATGACAAGGCATGCTTCAGCGTTGTGTTAAGATTCCATGACAAAGGGTTCCTAAGGGAAGTGTTTGGTCATGTATCTGTGCAGTGTGTGATAGTGACACTAAAGCTAGGCCGCAAAGGCTAAGTGTGTGGGAAAACATATTGAAAAGATTCAAATGATGGTGACTCTTAGGCTAGGTAAGCTAATGATATAGGGATCAAGCCCCCAAGTTTAGCTCTAAGTAAATAGGGATGAGCATAGGAGATCCCTTGATATGATCATGGTGTAAGTGTGTGAATGTAAATATGAATGCATGTTTGTTACGGCCGCACCTCGATGTGAGGTTGCCTACGTATCCGTTAGGAATAAGGCCGAACGTAGCTCTAGCCGAACCTCGCACAAGTGTATATACCTCAAAAAGGTCTTTTAAGGGTTGTAACGTGGTTAGGCTAAAGGTCATGGAAGAAGAAGGGGATAAAGGCTCAAAACCCTAGATAAGCCCCCAAGGTGTGCAACCTTGCTTTTGAATCTTTGTATTTTTATGCTTGAATTTCTACTCTTTTCTAGCTCTCTTTTTTTGCTTTAGCATTTATTTTATTTTTATAACCGTGGGAAATCCCGATCATACGGTCTATTACTCACTTGGCATTCATGTTTCTCAGGCACAGTACCAAGCACTCGATAAGAGACGCAATCTGAGACGTGTTCTTATCAAAGACATTTTCATATCAAAGACATTGGAACACTCGCCCTTTTGTACACTTTTATTTATTTTTCTGCTTTTGCTTATTTTTGCTATTTTAATTTTTTTGAATCACTCAAGTCTTTTTTAGAATTGCATAAGTTGCACACCATCCCATCCCAAGGTTAGGTAGATATGGGTTGAAAAAAGAAGGGTCTAACGTTAGACGAGGCTCAAAGTGGTTTATGAAGAAAGGATTGCATATTTGAAAAGTGAAAGATATGATGTGGCTACAAGGGGTGCCTCGAATCATTGGTATACCTTGTACTTAGTTTGACATGGTTTTTTTTTTTTTTTTTTTTTTTTTTTTTTAATTCAATATAATGAAAAGGAAATAAATGCTCATTTTTATTAAAAGAAAAGGGAAAAGAAAGAATCTACAAAATTAATCTAAGGGAAAGAAAAAGGTGTCTATGCTAGACTTATTGGGGAAAGGAAAGAATGACAAAGAAATACAAAAAAGAGGTCACGAAATCTTGTTGTTGAAGCTCGCCTCTGTCTTGTGTTGTTTGCTCCGACATCATCCAGTCTTCTCGCTAGCTAGAGGCAATGGGATCTTATTTGCCTCTATGAGATCTTGAATGAGGTTTTGAAACCTGTAGCATTCATCAGTAGTATGACCGCGCCCTCGATGGTACTTGCAATAGGAGTTTGGATTCCATCTCGAAGATCAATTTTCTAGTGTAGGATCCTCAGTAGGGCCAATAGGTTTGATTAATCCTCGATCATAGAGACGATCGAAAGCAGCATCGTAGGTCATTCCAATGGGTGTGAACTCTCGCCTGGGTTTCCTTTTAGATCCTTGATTGTCCATGGCTAAGATACCATTATGGTCAAAGGTACTAACATTATTACTAGAGTGGGCATTTTCGGAAGAAGAAGGATTGTCGTTCTTCTTTCCTTTCCAACCACCGTGGTTACTTTTGTAAGTAGCTTTTTGCTTTGCGAGGTCATCTTCGATGTCAATGCCTATATTATAGACAGCTTTGAAAGTATTTAAATTGTGTTGGTATTTTAAGTGCTTTGAATAATTCCCTTGGAGATTCTTGATAAACATCCTCACAGATTCTTTTTCAGTAGGAGCCTTGACCATATTAGCAAAAGTTTCCCTCCATTTGTTGAAGAAAGAAGTGAACCCCTCGTTTTCTTTTTGTTTTAACATCTCAAGTTGTCTGTGGTCTGTTTCGTCTTGGATGTTGCACTTGTATCTATCAACGAAAGCGTTTGTTATCGACTCCCAAGAAGAGCTTTTTTCTTTCTCAAGAGAAAAGAACCATTGTTGACAAACAGTTTCGAGAGATAGTGAGAACAGAGAGGGGAAAACCTTCTTATCGATACCCTTAATACTCATTATAGTTTCGAAAGCTCTTAGATGGAAGTAAGGGTAATCTGTTGCCTTGAATTTAGGGATGTCAGTGGCGTTGAACTTGTGCGGAAGAAGTTCCTTGTCCAGCGAGACCCCTTGTGAACTCATGCCCTGAAATTTATAGTCACTAGATAGCTTGCTTAGACTCTCTTGCATGAGATCCATCTTTTGTTGCTTCACGGGATCATTGATCTTGAGCGTGAGTAGCTTTACTGTCTCAGTCACGGTAACCAATTGGTTCCTAAGCTTATTGACTTCTTCTTGACTTGCCATTATCTTTTTAGCCTTCCTCTTTTGACGAATTGGTTTATCAAAAAGTGAGACTTGAACAAAGAGGTTGTCCTTGATTATTCACCCTTCTCTCCTCGACCAAGTACTGTGGAAAAGGAAATTGGGGATACTTATTGTTAATTATTTGACTCAAACTTTATTCAACATGCAATGGATGGAGGAAGTGAAGAAATTTTGGAATAAAATGTGAAAGAAGAAAAGGATGATGGAGGTGGAGGGATATGAAGAATTAGGAATAGAATATACCCTCCAACTCAAATGACGGAAAAGACCGACTCATGCATGAACCTAAGGCATGGCCATAGTGACATTGTACTCAAAGTGTGTGCTAAGACTAGTGAGTGTAGGTGGTACATTAAGACTCGTGTCATGACCATGTGGCTAGACTATGTGACTAGAATCAAGCAAAGGCTGAGTTAAGACTTCACGTATATGCATTAAACTGGACAGACTGTGGTACTTTAGTCATAACTTTTTATCTGTGACTCTGATTTAGATGAACTAACGCCAAATTAAAGATAAAACTCGGGGCTACAGATCCATAGGTTGTACGACTCGTAGTTCTTCCTAGAACTCCAGATATGACCAAAACAAGTTGACGTTTGTGCAGTATACGGGAATAAAAATCCAGGTTGACTTAAAGGAACTATGACTCGATTTTATGTTTATTTATTAGCTCAAATTAATTAATTAATTAAACAAAGTCCTTTAGTCATTAATCAATTTATTTAGTCTTAACACAAGTCAAACAAACGGTTAGGAAAAACACATAGAGTATGCACAACAAATAATGCACAATTAGTCAAGTAGGCACAATATGATGCAATGAGTTTGCAACCTAAGCATGGCTCTAGTTCTCTAAAGTTCGGGATATGGTTTAGTCAATAGAGGGTCCATGGTTAATTGTCTAAATGTACCGCGCGGAAGCCTAACCGTGAAGGGTTGGCGCGAGTGGATGGGACACCGCGAGCTTTAGAAAAAACTCGCTTCCATGGTTTGGTGAATTCAACATCTCGAATGTACCCTTTGTTGCACGGAGCGTTCAATCAGGTAGATGGAGCATGAATTCCCAGAGGGTTATGTCCATATGTAGAACACATGGGTTTCAGAAAAGTGAGAAAAAATTCAATCAGGAAGTAAGATCGAGCAAACAATACGAAAAACCGGTCGAAATTAGAAAGCATATTTCTGGCTCGGTATTGGGGGAATTTGGCGCTAACAATCAGAGACTGGCGCCAGCTTTTAGCTGTAGCGTCTGGCGCCAATGCTGGCGTCTGGCCCTACGGTTAAAATGCTGGCGCCAATGCTCTGGCCCCTGGCGCTACTTCCCACATGCCTCATCAACTTTCTGTGCTCGATAAAATTTTCCAGTTTCGCGCGGTGTTATTTCGATCCTAGTTGTGAAAGATATTTCTCGAATTTCCTACGTGTAAAATCCTATGTTTTAACTCATTACGGATGGTCTTTCCAATGAGATCTTTTTCATGCATATGACAATAATGTTAATCAAAATTACGCACATGAAATACTTAGAACGTTTCGAGTCTCATCCACTCATTCTAAATCATTGCCGAAACAAATTCAGAAATTAAAATAGAAATCCTCCCCAGTGGATTCGCCAAAAACTGTAGAGAATAATTTCAAGCGTTAACCCCATGCTTGAAAACCCACTGTGATCATACACTAAAGTACGGTGGCGTCCAAAAGGGAAGAAGATAGAGCAAAAGAGTCGTCAACAAGTTTTAAGAACTTGTAAACCATTCACGAGGTGAAGGTTACACCCCTTAATGATCCAAGAGAACGTTAACTCCATAAGGTCTTAAACCAAATAAGGGTTCCGGGATGAAGGTACAAATCCAACCTAAAAGAGATTGAACCTGCCCTAATAATAGGCCTCTACTTTATTCTGATCGTATTCATGTGCGCTTTTTAATTAACATGCAATCAATAGGATTAACCCTAAACCTGTTTATCTATGTTGGTTGAATATTAATGCACAAATAAATCTATTATTGGCGATCACTTGAATTATAATCAAATTAACCCTAAACAAGATTATTAATTATCTTATTAAGCAAGATTACAAGTACCAATTCCCTTTAAACATGCATAAAAGGCGTGATCAAGCAATAAAAATAAAAATCAAGCAACATAATAATAATCATCATCAAAATAATAATAATATTTATAATCATCATTATAATCATAATCATGTTCATGTTAATATTAAAGCATAATAATAGCAAGATCCTAGGCATGATACTAACAAGATTAATAACAAACCCTAGCATGTCACTAAGCAATAAAAATCAAAGCTTTAACCCTAACATGATACTAACAATCATAAATATTTGGAAGAACACAGGAAGCATCATAACAATCATATTAAATATTAAAATTACCCGAGACATGATACTAGGAATATCATAATAACAATATAAACATGATTTCTACATCATAACATAAATAAAAACCGTTAAAGCACTTACTTTGATGCCTCGTACCTCTTTCTAATAACAAAATAAACACGTTAGTAACTTCAAGGAAAATAATAAACAAAACAATTAAATTAAATAATTGAAAGAGAGATTTGGGACCAAACCCTCAGAAATTAAACCTTTCACGTCTAGGGCGAAGACAACTTCGAATATGGCTAGGTGTTTCTAGATCTTGTGAATGCGGAATTTTGTATGTGAAAAGCAAGGTTTAGAAAAAAAGAGAAAGAGAGAGATGAAATAATCAAGAAAACTTGATGAGAATTGGTGAATGATTAAGAGAGAATTAGAGAATTAGTGATTGCGAATGAAAACTGATTGTAGGTGAATATTCATGAGAATTGGTGAATGAAAACGGAGTTTTTAATACGTTATTTATAGAGAAAATCAGCCAAAAAGATAAAATAAACAAAACAGAGCACTTGGCGCACGCAAAACGAGATTGGCGCACGCAAAACAGAGCTGGCGCCAACCTTGGCTAATTGGCGCCAGGCCTGGTTCCAGGCGCCAATGCCTGGAGTCAGGCGCCAGGCCTGTTTTCAACGCGTTTTCGAAAATCAGATAAGTTTTGCCGTACTGGAGGATAAAACCGTATATTTCCTCGAAAATGCTATTTGATTTTAATTAAAACTTTGAAAAGTCAACAAAAGTCAATTTATCAATGCTAATTGAATTAGGAATGAAAAGAACCTTCTAGAAGAATCTAGAAGACTAAAACCATTCCTAATTGCATTAGGAATGATAAATCGTATTAGGCCCTCCCCTAGATCATTGGGCCGCATACAAGGCTCAAAACGGGCCTAGTTTGGTAGATTGGCCATAACTTTCTCAATATTCATCGGAATTGGGCTTATAATATATTGTTGGAAAGCTCTTGTCAAGCCCCATCCAACTACACTAATATTGGACCCATATCATGGACCAAACAAACTGGATTAACTGTTTTCTTAAAATAAGTTTTCAAAAACAGAGAGAAGAGAAAAGAAATTAAAACTATCCGCAATACTAGACTTTCCACACTTTCGCTTCATTCGATTATGATTCGACGCGAAAGGTACTCATCACTGGGTTTGGTTTTTGGGGAGACACATTTGGGTGTCTACACGTGAACACTTGATAGAACATCCATGTTTCTTTTAAGCAAACGAAATAATTCATGAATAGCCTACAAACATAGAAACAAAAAAAGAATTAAACAAATACGACAAAGAAAAATAATAAAAAAAAAGTAAGTGAAACTGAATATTTAGGGTAACTTTAGTGCACAAAAAGGGAAACTTTTGAGCACATAAAAGGTTACTTTTGTAAACATAAAGGGAAACTTTTGAAAAGTAAACTTTTATGCACATAAAGGGTAACTTTTATGCACATAAAGAGTAACTTTTGTGCACACAAAAGGGTAACTACTACACATATGGAAAAAAATACTTACATCAGTTGAAATTTCTTTTATTTCATCATCAGTCATCACGCCTTCTGGAAACTCAAATTGAACAAAGCGACCAATTGTACCACTTGAAGAACCACCACCAATTCTTAAACCACCCTTAATAGATCCCAAAGTAACAGGTTGCTTAACAACAACAGATTGGCTAATAGGAGACTATGACACAAGATACGTAGTAGTATCTAATGGTCCCTGTCCAAAACAACCAGCTTTTATCTCCAAATTAATCCGACTTTTAATCTTATGATTTGTCCAATGCCGAATCAAATGAATGCTAAAACTCTCCTTTACTCCTTGAAAATTTAAACGATGAAAATATAGAATTTGCAAAAGCACCAAACATCCACTAACATTCTGAGCAATTGGATCATTGTTGTACTGTAGTTATTAAAAGATTTCTTTAACTTCTTCAAAGCATAAAAACACCAATCAAAAGTTTTGATTTCAGCAACTTCTTCAACAGCCTTTAGCAACTTCAATGAAGCAGTCCTATTAGTAGTAGGAGCTAAAAAGCTAGACATAGCATGAAACACAAAATACCTCTTAAATTCCTCCCCTCCATCAACCAAAGCTTTCATCTAAGCCTCCAATTTTGACAAAGGAATAACTTGCTTATCAGAAACATTAAAATCAGATTTCCATGCCTGAATAATATAGTTATCTATACTTGCATCTTCAACAGTTTTCTTCGGTTCAGGAATAAGAAAATTACTCATAGGCAAACAAAACACGTCACATACATCATTCCTAGTAACTACAAATTCTTTACCACTACCAATAGTAAACATGTAGCTACCACTATTAGAGTTTTTAACGAGCCAATGAAGCCTTTTACGACAAAGAGTTTTCAACTTTAAATGTAACAAACCACCAAAACCAACTTCTTGACAACTTGTTTTTTATTAACACTAAATCTCTACACCAAGCTTTCCAAGGTATATGGTCTACACCCTGTAATCAAAGGTCTATGGTCCCTATATAATTCTGTTAAAAAAAAAGGAAAAAGTAAATAAAATAATATAATAAATAAATGCAAATCAAGTATCAGTCAAAGCTTGGTGCATAACAAATCAAGTATCAGTCATCAAGTATAAACAAATGCAAAACAAGTTCTCTTACAGTGAAGTATCAGGGTCAGAATCAGAATCTAATTCCAATTGAGGACTCATCTTTCTCTTCTTACGTACTGTTTTTTTTCTTAACAAACTCTTTAGGAACTGCTTTGGCCTTCTTAGGCACTATTTTACCCTTAGGAGCCTCTTCGGTCAAAGTTTTGGCCTTCTTAGGTACTATTTTACCCTTAGGAGCCTCTTCAGTTAAAGTTTTGGCCTTCTTAGGTAATATTTCAAGCATTACCCAAACTTGAACCCACTGTGATCATACACTAAAGTACGGTGGCGTCCAAAGGGAAGGAAGCTAGAGAAAAAGAGTCGCCAACAAGTTTTAGGAACTTGTAAACAGTTCACGAGGTGAAGGTTACACCCCTTAACGATCCAGGAGATCATTAACACCAATAGGTCTGGAACCATGACTGATAGTTAGGGGATGAAGGTACAAATCCAACCTAAAAGAGATTGAACCTGCCCTAATAATAGGCCTCTACTTTATTCTGATCGTATTCCTGTGCGTTTTCTGACTAACATGCAATCATTAGGATAACCCTAAACCTGTTTATCTATGTTCGTTGAATATTAATGCACAAATAAATCTATTATTGGCGATCACTTGAATTATAATCATATTAACCCTAAACAAAGATTATTAGTTATCTTATTAAGTGTGATTACAAGTACCAATTCCCTTTAAACATGCATAAAAGGTGTGATTAAGCAATAAATAATAATATATAAGAATCAAGCAACATAATAATCATCATAAATCATAACAATTATAACAATAATAATCATAATCATGTTCATGTTAAAAATAAAGCATAATAATAGCAAGATCCTAGGCATGATACTAACAAGATTAATAACAAACCCTAGCATGTCACTAAGCAATAAAAATCAAAGCTTTAACCCAAATATGACACTAACATGAATATTAGGAAAGACAATAAAAGGAATCATAGAAATCACAATTGTCATATTTGATATTATAACCTTTACCCTAAACATGATACTAGGAAGATCAAAACACCCTAACATGACACAAGGAATCATAATAAAATCCTAGACATGATTTCTATAATATCAATTAAACAATTTAAGCACTTACTCGGATGCCTCGTACCTCGTTCTAATAACAAAACACACGCGTTAGTAACTTCAAGGAAAATATAAATCAAAACAATTAGATTAAATAATTGAAAGAGTGATTTGGGTCCAAACCCTTGGAAATTAAACCTTTCACGTCTAGAGCGAAGGCAACTTCGAACTTGGCTAGGTGTGTCTAGATCTTGTGAATGCGAAATTTTGTGTGCCAAAGGCTAGTTTAGAAAAGAGAGAGAGAGAGAGTAATCAAGAGATTCTTGATGAGATTTGGCGATTGGAAATGGAGGTTTTAGGAGGCTATTTATAGATAAAATTAGCCGGATACGATAGAAAACGAATCAGAGTTTCGAAAAGAATAAAACATGACCGCATCGCCAAACACACGCCTGTCGCTAGACGACAGATTTGTCGCCGGACGCCAAGTCTGTCACCAGGCGACAGAGTTGTCGTATGGCGCTAGAAATAATTTTCCACTTGTTTTCTTATTTTGATAAAATTTAAGCGTACGAGAGGGTAAAATCATATTTTCCTTAAAACACTTCTTTTATTCTGATTAAAACTCTTAAAAGTCAACTAAAGTCAATTTATCAATGCTAATTAAATTAGGAATGAAAAGAACCTTCTAGAAGATTCTAGAAGACCATAATCAATCCTAATTTAATTACGAATGACAAATCATAATAGGCCCTCCTCTAGATCCTTGGGCCGCATATAAAGATCAAACCGGGCCCAATTTAGTAATTTGGCCATAACTTCCTCATTATTCATCGGAATTGGGCTTATAATATATCGTTAGAAAGATTTTTTCAAGCCCCATCCAACTACACTATTATTGGACCCTTGCCATGGGACAAACCAAACTGGATTGGCTGTTTTCTTAAAATAGGTTTTTAAAAACAGAGAGAAAGAAAAGAAATAAAACTAACCGCAACACTAGACTTTCCACACTTTCACCTCATTGATTATGATTTGACGTGAAAGGTACTCATCACTGGGTTTGGTTTTGGGGAGACACAAATGGGTGTCTACAGTACTGCTTAGGCCTTCTTGGATACTGCTTTGACCTTCATAGAAGACTCTTTATAGCGATATCCACCAATAATACCAGAACCACCTATATCTGATTAATAAAGAAAAAATTAACAGCGATAAGCAATTCATAAATTACCACAAATTACTAATTCATAAACTACACTAGCCAAACTGTAAACTACAAAAGTAACCCTTTTAACTGCTAAAAGTGACCCTTTTAAATGCAAAAAGTAACCCCTTTTAACAGCACAAAGTAACCCTTTTAACAGAATTAAGTGACCCTTTTAACAGCATAAAGTGACCCTTATCATGCATATAAATAACACATATGCCTATTACTCAAACACAATGCACATATGCCTATTACTCATACACAAATGCACAAACACAATCATATGCCTATTATTCTCATACTCTATCTAAAACCTAAAACCTAAAATCAGTTCCAATTAGCATTCTCTGCCTAAAACCTAAGAAAAAAATAACAAAGAACAACTTCTAAAGAATAATAAGCAATTAATAAACAAGTAAATACAATTATCAATACAAATAATAAGCCAAAATTCTAAAAATAACACGCAAAATTTGTTTAACATATAACAACACCACAACACATGAATAACAAATTTTTAACCAATTACATACAATGAACAATAAAATAAAGCAAAATCAAACACATTAACTTTAAAATTTAAATTCAATTATCATAATCTGCATGAAAAATCAAGTGCAAACTATAAAAATAACACGCACTACTAATTCGACATATATAAGCGAAAATTTAATTAAAAATTTTGAAAAAATAATGAAAAATTAAGTAAACACACCTTCTTCAGCATTTGAAGACTTCTTTGTAGTCTTCTTCTTCACCATTGCAGAATCAAACACTACAGAAATCGAAAACAAAAACAGAATAAAAAACCCAAAAATTAAAGAATTAAATTAACTAAAACTAACAAAAATCTCATAAAATTAAGTAAAAAATCTGAAATTAGCAAATAAACTTTGAAATTGAAACACAGAGAGCAACAATCAACTAGAGAAGAGAAATTGAAGAGAGCAAAAATTGATTTGAAGAGAGACAAAATGCAGTATTGAGAGAGAAACAAGAGAGAGAAAGTAGTTGTGTTGAATAATGAAGAAGAGAGAGAAAAATTGTGTTGATAAATCTAATCAAACCGCCTAGCACGTGTGGGTAAAAAAGGAAACAAAATTGTTTCCTTTAACAAGATGATTTCCACTACATTAATAAATATTTGTGTTAGTCATATACTCAAGGTGAGACATCTTCTTAGAGCATCAGTACTTGTGGTATAATTTTATATCACGATGTAAATATTTATCCAAAAGTTGCAAATTTATACTACCTTGGTGGCATAAAACTATACCATCAAATGGTATATACCATCCCATGGTAAACTTTTGCTTCGTTCCACGTAAAATATGAACCAACCAGGTCACGCCATGTGGCCTGGTTGTCATACATCTTTTATTTATTTTTTTCAATTGCATTTTGAGAAAAAATTATAAAGTCAAAAATTATGAAAAAATTACCATTGTTTATAATTTTTCAAGACATACACATAGACACCCATATTGATATAGTTTTATATATTTTTGAAATTCACTTTTTTCTACCTAAATTGCTTATTTTTATTTAATTAACTTTATTAATAGTAATTAGTTATTTTCAACATAAAACAAAATATAATTATAATTTAATTAAGTGTATAATTCATACATATAGGAGAGAGAAAGTGTGTTGGTAAACTTTTTTTTATACCATGGGTGGGGTGATTTTTATAATTATATTGTATTGTGGTATAGATGATGCGGAGGAGTGAGAAAGTGGTAGAGAGAGAGGGGTGGTATAAATTTTTATACCATGAGTGATGATTAGAAGGCGTGTTTTTTTTAATGGGAAGTTTAGATTGGATGTTATCATTTGTTTTTAGTAAGTTTAGATTAGTTTGGTTGTGAAATGGTCATGGGATTTACAGTATACTTTACTATATTAAAATTCTTGGTGCATGAATGATAATCATCAAACATCATAAATATTTACAATATTTATTAAGTTTAAAAGGATGAGTTTACTTTACTATATTAAAATTCTTGGTGCATGAATGATAATCATCAATCATCATAAATTCATGATAGATAGTCATTTAGTAAGAGATACGACTCGTACGAGTAGTATAGAAATTATAGCTTGTAATAAATCATTTTATTTTATTTTTTTGAGAAAAAAATCATTTTAATTTTTTATTTTCTCTTCCAATGCATTAGAAATTAGAAATTCCATAGTGAGAAAGGTTTGGTGGTATTTTTTTTTTCTTACTATCTTTTATACTACATATTACAAAAACCATCAAAATGGATAATGAATAATTTAATTGTGACACCATTTTGACCCAATTTTGTAGAATATGAAGTACTTTTTTTTTGAAAACTAGAATATGAAATACTTCTGTTCTTTTATATTTATCCAATCAACATAGATACACAATTTAAGAAAATACAGAAAAATATGAGTAGTGTAAAATAAAGTATGCTAATGTGTGAGAGATATTGTACAAAAAATAGGTGCATCTAAGAATTTATTTTAAAAAAATGTGAATAACTAAAATCTAAGAGTGTGTGAATATGGTAAAGGGGCAAGCTTAGGGGAAAAAAAGTGAGTATGTGGTAAAAAAAATCAAAATGAAAAGTGAGTCAAAAAGATGGATAAAACAAGATATATTTTAGCATAATATAATGATGAGAATCACACATTATATGAATAGGATTGGAAATTTGGAATCAAATGAGAAGAAATCAATATGTTACATGATATATGGTGCATTTGCTATCATTGTCAGTTTTAATTTTTAAGTTTAAAATCAATAATGTATATAAAAATTGTGTTCATATTGAAAAGTGATTTTAGAAATTAAATTTTTTTTCTGATTTCAATAATTTTGTTTTAAATTTTAGATAAACTGCTAATTATTAATAAATAATTAAAAAAGCCCTTAAATTAGGTAAAAATAAGAATTATGGTGGTGTTTAAGTGTTAATTGTTTCTCCCATAAAAAAAATATTAGGTATAATGAAGTAAGAAAGATGTAATTATTAACAAAAATTGGAATAAAAAGGATGTTAATATAATTTAGGGATGAAGTTTTGTATGAAGGTTGTTTCAGGGTTTTCTAATGTATCCTATGAGAGAGTTACAACTCCTAGATTTGATCTGTCGCTGCCTCTACCTACAAAACAATAAAAGCTCCGGTTGTTCGGAGTTCCGCCTTCGACGATCAAGTTAGTACCAAGCGGAGTGAAGTAAATGCGAAAAGTAAAATAGCTCTTCTCGGATCTGGAGATCTAGATTATTTCACTATTGTAAAAACAAGTGAGTAGTGTTTCAATATGACTTATTTTAGTTTCATAATTGATTGTGCCCCTCAAATCAATAATTGGCATTCACCTTATCTTCTAACTTTCCCCCTTGAATGGCCATACTCATATAGTATAAGGTATATGTTGCCTCATTAAAAACCTCTATAGGTAAAACCCTATGGGATAAAAACCATAGCTAGGGAAAAAGAGTACCACGATATTATATTATATGCTTTGGTATACTGCCTTGTTAAAAACCTTGTCAGGAAAAACCCAGTGGGATAAAAACTAAATCGAAGGGAAAAAGAGTGCAGTGCATATAATACTCCCTCTGATTTTAGCATAGTTCACGAAGATGTCACATTCCAATTTTGTGAACTAATTGCTCAAATTTCTTGGAAGGAAGTGATTTGGTGAACATGTCGGCAAGATTGTCATAAGACTGGATTTGCTGGATATCTATTTCCTCATCCTTTTGCAAATCATGTGTAAAGGATAGTTTTGGGGATATATATTTTGTTCTATCTCCCTTAATAAATCCTTCAGTTACTTGAACGATTCATGTTGTTTTGTCTTCAAAGATGATGATTGGATTTTCTATTATTGCGTTTGTTCCACACTCTTCTTGGATATTATTGATCATCGACCTTAGCCATACACATTTTCTTCCTGCATTATAGAGGGTTACCAACTCGATATACATCATTTGAGGATGTCGCGGTAAATATCTTCTTTTTTTATTTCCATGATAGATATTGTAGTACATCCATAAGTGAACAGATGTCCCTTTTATGACTTGGCATTTTTAGGATCCGCTAAATGTCCAGCGTCTGCATACCCAACGAGAGCAGCTGCTTGTGCATTAAAATTACACACATAAAATTACACAAGTTCAAACAGGTCATTGATTCTTTATGTGATTGGGGTTATTGGTAGAACTGTGAAGGCTCGTTTTATAAGAGGGACTTGTTTCGGTTGATAATATAAACCAAGGTCTTATGTCCCTCATAGGTACCGGAGTAAGTGTAAGACTCCCTTCCAATGCCTATATGTCGGTGCATTGTTATGCCTTTCCAACAAGTTCACAGAGAAATCCATGTTGGGTCTAGTGTTGTTAGCTAAATACATTAAAGCTATAATTGCAGCATGGTACTTCTAGACCCAAGATTTTTTTCATTTTATTCTCGGGGTCTGAATGGATCATTTTTCATATTCAAAGAACGAACAACCATTGGGAAGTTGGTTGGAGTTGCTTTGTCATGAAGAATATTTTCAAAACTCTTTTGTATAGTTTTATTGATGGATAAAAATACCATGACTCAAGTGTTCAATTTGCAATCCAAGACAAAATTTAGTTTTCCCAAGGTCTTTCAACTCAAATTCTTTCATCAAGTATTTTGCAGTTTTCTCAAGTTCATTTGGGGTTCCGATGATATTCAGTTCATCAACGTAGACTGCAATAATAGTGAATCCTTATTATGATCGCTTTATGATAACACAGGCACTAATTTGGTTGTTCTTGAACCCTTCTCTCATAAGGTATTCACTAAGACGGTTATACCAAATCCTTCCATATTGTTTCAACTCATAAAGTGACCTTTTTTAGTTTTATGGAAAGTAATTTTCTATGCTTGTGGTTTTCTGGTAGTTTTAGTCCTTCAGGAACTTTCATGTAAATTTCTGTATTGAGTTAACCATATAAATACGCAGTCACATACTACATCCATTAATCGCATTTGCAATCCTTTTGTAATTGTCAAACTTACTAGAAATTTTAATGTAGTTGCATCAATTACTCGAGAATATGTTTCTTCATAATCAATCCCTGGAATTTGAAAAAATCCTTGGGCTATTTCCTTCCCTTCCCTCTTTTTTATACTAAGGACTATTAACCCTAATAAACTAATATTGCTAAAATGCCTATACTAGTATACTACCCCTCTAAGCTAGTCTATTACAATACAAGCCCCATAAACTTCCACCTTGTCCTCAAGGTGGTTTATAATCTACACTTGAAACTTGGCCTGGGCAATAGTGATCTCTAATCCAGCTCTTGAAATGGCCAAAACCAAGAACGAGCTGCAGCGAGAATTTCTGTTCATAGCTGAATGTTACTATGGCAGAAAAATCTGAATAATGTACCAGTGTAGACGCCTATTTGTGTCTCCCCAAAACCAAACCCAGTGATGAGTACCTTTCACGTCGAATCATAATCGAAGGAAGTGAAAGTGTGGAAAGTCTAGTGTTGTGGATAGTTTTAATTTCTTTTCTTTTCTCTCTGTTTTTGAAAACCTATTTTAAGAAAACAGTAAATCCAGTTTGGTTGGTCCATAGTATGGGTCCAATAATGGTGTAGTTGGATGGGGTTTGAAAAGAGCTTTCCAACGATATATTATAAGCCCAATTCCGATAAATAATGAGGAAGTTATAGCTCAATTACTAAACTGGGCCCGGTTTGATCCTTATAAGCGGCCCGAGATCTAGAGGAGGGCCTAATATGGATTTATCATTCCTAATGCAATTAGAATTGATTTTAGTCTTCTAGATTCTTCTAGAAGGTTCTTTTCATTCCTAATTCAATTAGCATTGATAAATTGACTTTTGTTGACTTTTTAGAGTTTTAATGAAAATAAAAGAATATTTTTAAGGAAAATACGATTTTGCCCTTATGTACGGCTAAATTTTATCTGAATTAAGAAAACGAGTGAAAAAATTAATTAGCCCCTGACGACAGACATTGGCGCCTGGCGCTAATGCCTGGCGCCTGGTGCTAGCCTTAGCGCCTGACGCTAACTTCTTTTTTCCTCGTCGAAACTCTTATTTGTTTTTCTATCCTTTTGGTTGATTTTCTCTATAAATAGCCTCCTAAAATCTCCGTTTTTCATCACCAATTCTCATAAAATATAACAATTATCTAATTCTCTTCTCTCTCAAAGCTAAAGCTTGTTCTTTCTCTCCCTTTTCTAAACCAACCTTTTTACATACAAAATTCCGCATTCACAAGACCAAGAAACACCTAGCATTGTTCGAAGTTGCCTTCGCCCTAGACGTGAAAGGTTTTAATTTATGAGGGATTGGTCCCAAACCTCTATTTCAATTATTTAATTTAATTGTTTGATTTTATTATTCTCCTTGAAGTTACTAATGCGTGTATTTTGTTATTAGAAAGAGGTACGAGGCATCCAAGTAAGTGCTTTAATGGTTTTTATTGATATTATGATGTAGATATCATGCTTAGGTTATTATTATGATTCCTAGCGTCATGTTAGGGTGTTTTGATCTTTCTAGTATCATGTTTAGGGTAACAACTAAAAAATCCTAATATCAAGTATGATTAAAAATACGATGCTTCCTATATTCTTTCCTAATATTCATGTTAGTATCCTGTTAGGGCTAAGATTTGATCTTCATTGTTTAGTGACATGCTAGGGTTTCTTATTAATCTTGTTATTATCATGCCTAGGATCTTGCTATTATTATGCTTTAGCGTTGACATGATTATTATTATAATTATTATTATGATGATTGTTATTTATAATTATTATTATGTTGCTTGATGTTATTATCGTTATTGCTTGATCACACCTTTTATGCATGTTTAAAGGGAATTTGTACTTGTAATCACGCTTAATAATATAATAAATAATCTTGTTAGGGTACATATGATTTTAATTCAAGTGATTGCCAATAATAGTTTTATTTGTGCATTAATACTCAACCAACATAGATAAACAGGTTTAGGGTTAATCCTATTGATTGCATGTTAGTCAGAAAGCGCACATAAATACGATCAGAATAAAGTAGAGGCCTATTATTAGGGCAGGTTCAATCTCTTTTAGGTTGGATTTGTACCTTCATCCCCTAACTACGAGTCATGGTTCCAGACCTATTGGAGTTGACGATCTCCTGGATCGTTAAGGGGTGTAACCTTCACCTCGTGAACGGTTTACAAGTTCCTAAAACTTGTTAGCGACTTTTTTGCTCTATCTTCTTTCCCTTTGGACGCCACCATGGTTAAGTGTATGATCACAGTGAGGTTCAAGCTTGGGATAATGCTTGAAATATTCCCTACAGTTTTTGGCGACTCCATTGGGGAGGATTTCTATTTTAATTCCTTAAATTTATTTTGACAATGATTTAGAATGAGTGGATGAGACTTGAAAAGTTCTAAGTATTTCATGTGCGTAATTTTGATTAACATTATTGTCATATGCATAAAAAAGATCTCATTGGAAAGATCATCCGTAATGATTTAAAACATAGGATTTTTACACGTAGGAAATTTGAGGAATGTCTTTCACAACTAGGATCGAAATAATGCTACGCGAAACTGGAAAATTTTATCGAGCACAGAAAGCTGCTGAGGCATGTAGGAACTAGCATTAGGGAAAAAATTCTAGCGCCAACAATTTGACGTTAGCGCCAGGCGATAGCTTCTGTTGCCAGGCGCTAAAGCCAAATCGTGGCGCTGGCCTCTATTTGCTGGCGCCAAGTTCTTCCAATACCGAGCCAAAAATATGCGTTCTAATTTCGACCAGTTTTTAGCACTGTTTGCTCGATCCTACTTCCTGATTGAGTTTTTCTCACTTTTCTGAAACCCATATGTGTTCTACATATGGACATAACCCTTAGGGAATTCATGCTTAATCTACCTGATTGAACGCTCTAAGCAACAAAGGGTATATCCGAGAATGTTGAATTCACCAAACCGTGGAAGCGAGTTTTTCTAAACTCGCGGTGTCCCATCCACTCGCGCCAACCCTTCACGTTTAGGCTTCCACGCGGTGCATCCGGACAATTAACCATGGATCCTATATTGACTAACCCATATCCCGAACTTTAGAGAACTAAAGCCATGGTTAGGTTGCAAACTCATTACATCATGTTGTGCCTACTTGACTAATTGTGCATTATTGGTTGTGCATCCTCTATGTGTTTTTCCTAACCGTTTGTTTGACTTGTGTTAAGATTTAATAAACTGATTTACATCTAAAAGAACTTTGCCTAATTAATTAATTAATTAATTTGATTAATTAAAGTTTAATAATTTAATCAGAGTTGACTTAGTACAACTTTAGGCATACCCTGTATAGTAATAATACCGAAAGCAGTTCTAGATCGACGTTCCAGTAATGGCGCCAAGATTAAAACTGCACCGCCACTCTGTGGAGCGTAGCGCCTGGCGAAAGTCTTGTCGTCTGGCGCTACACTGCAAAGAGAAGCGCCAGTCCTGTCGTTTCGGCGACAGTTCGGTTTGTTGCTCGAGTCATCACCTTATGTCTAATTGAATAGTTTTCTAGTTGATTCAGTTATTTTTAACCTTGTCAAGTCATTAATTGAGTCTAAGCACTAAGTCTCATGGTCTTACACAAGAGTCAAAGCATGTCACTTACACTCACCACATAAAGCACACATTAATGTACACTTTGACCATGTCTAAAGGAGTCTTTTATGCGCGTATTTTCCGTCATTTTTGTAGGAGGGTAAGTCGGATATTAATCCTCCAATTAAACCACTTGTTTGAACCCTATACTTAACTCCCAAAAATGTATACCTTATTTTTGCCAAAAATATACACCTATTTTTGCTTTTTTCTTTTTCAAACCGTAAAGTTAAGGTCAATTTGAGTCAAGTCATTAAAACAAAATTGGTTTAATTTACAGCGCGTTGTCAAGAAAGGAAGGGCGTTTGATTAAAGACAACCTTTTTTATTCAAGTCCAACTTTTCGACAAACCGATCGCTCATAAAAGGAAAGCTAAGACAATAATGGCAACTCAGGAGGAAGTTAATGAGCTCAGGAACCAATTGATCACCGTGACTGAGGCGTCAAAGGTTTTAACTCTCAAAATCGATGATCCTGTGAAGCAACAACAGATGGACCTCATGCAAGAGAGTCTGAGCAAACTGTTTAGTGACTATAAGTTTCAAGGAATTACCTCACAAGGGGTCTCAGTGGACAAGGATCTTCTTCCGTAGAAGTTCAATGCCAATGACATCCCAAATTTCAAAGCGACTGACAATCCTTACTTTCATCTAAGAGCCTTAGAAACAATAATGAGTATCAAAGGCATTGACAAGAAGGTGTTTCCCTCTTTGTTCTCACTATCTCTCGAAACCGTTTTGCCAACAATGGTTCTTTTCTCTTGAGAAAGAAAGAACCTCTACTTGGGAGTCTATAGTAAACGCTTTCATTGATAGATACAATTGCAACATTCAAGTTGAGACTGACTATAGGGAACTTGAAATCCTCAAGCAGAAGGAGAATGAAGGTTTCACCTCTTTCTTTAACAAATGGAGAGAAACCTCAGCTAAGATGATTGAGGTACCAAGCGAAAAAGAATCTGTGAGGTTATTCATCAAGAACCTTCAAGAAAAGTACTCCAAGCATTTCAAATACCAGAATAATATCCATACCTTCAAGGCCGTCTACGACATTGGAATCAATATTGAAGACAACGACCTGGCTAAGCTGAAGCTGCTAACAGTAACTCCAACAGTGGCTGGAAAGGCAAGAAGAACGACAATCCTTCTTCTTCCAAAACCACCCACTCAAACAATTTTAGTACCTTTAAATTAAGTGAAGTCCTTGCTATGAATAATCAAGGACAAAAGAAACCATTTAGGAGGAACTTTACTCCTATAGGTATGAGTTATGACACCACATTTGACCGATTAAATGCAAAAAGTCTTATAACTCCTATTGGACCATTTGGGGACCCACCGGTTGAGAAGAGGACGGCTAATTGGAACCTTAATGCACATTGCAAGTATCACCAAGGTAGGGGCCATCTTACCGAAAATTATTGGAAACTTAAGGAAGCTATCCAAGATTTAATTGACAACAACAAACTGCCATTGCCTCCTGCCAGTAAGAAGCCGAGTATTGATAGTTCATCTCTCGCTCACTCCTTAGCTATCACTGACGAGGAAAACGAGGTTAATCCCTCATCTGTCTTCAAGCCTATCGAGGAAATCCATGCTATTGAAGAAGAGGAAGAGATCTTTTTCGATGCCATGGATGACTTTCCAGAATTAGCAATTATAGAGGATGTACGGTTGCTTACATTATCCATGTTAAAGGGATCAAACTTGTTACGTGAAGCTCTCAAAGTTGAGAAGAAACAATTAGAGGAGCTTCATAAAATGTGTGACGAGGTTCCACCCACGAAAAATAAACCTAGGAGAGAGTTCACACCCTTGGGAATGACCTATGATGCTACTTTTGATCGTCTCTATGATCAAGGATTAATCAAACCTATTGGCCCTACCGAGGATCCAACACCAGAAAAACGATCTTCAAGATGGGATCCCAATTCCTATTTCAAGTACCATCAAGGAAACATTCATACCACGAATGAATGCTACAGGTTTCAAAACCTCATTCAAGATCTCATGGAAGCAAACAAGATCCCATTGCCTCTTAGCTAGCGAGAAAACGAAGAAACCCTTTTCTCTTCAAGTAATTGATAAACCCAAGAAGAGTAATAGACTCAATACTCCAATTGGGATTCCATATGCTCAAATGTTCAATATGCTCTCCGAGAATGGCAAAGTCAAACCTCTTGAACCGAGACCATTTGAGTCATTAAAAAGGACAGATAGATTCTATTGTCAATACCATCAATCAGGGGGTCACACTATTGAAAACTGTTTTAAATTTAAAGATTTAATTCAGAAAATGATTGATGACAAAAGGCTAGTCCAAATTCCACAAGAGGAAGACATAAGTATTAATGGAGTTTGGGACAGTGATGAAGAAGACGTTTACTTAAAAGACATGGTAGGACCTCCACCTTCGGTGTCATATGTCATGGATGATTTCAAGGTTGAAGAAGATTCATCAGTAGACGTCCTCACAAGATCCGGGAGAATGCAACCTCCTATTTTGACACAACCTATACCAACTACGCAACAAGTTCCCATACCTATCATAAAAGACAATGATATTGTAAAACAGTTCAAGAAAACCAAGGTTAAAATGAATGTATGGAAACTTCTAGACACAACTCGAGAGCATAGGTTGGAAGTGATGAATACCTTGGATAAGATAGGGATAGATTCTGACACCACTCCTGAGGGGTTGGCTAACTTCCTTACAAGTGATCTCCCTAGTCCTATCAACTTGATCCCCTTTTCCGACAAGGATTTACCTCCAGAAGGTGACAAGCATTATAAGGCATTGAACCTCACAGTAGTCTGAAAGAGAATGAACGTCCCTATGACTCTTGTAGACAATGGATCGGCCATTAATGTTTGTCCGTTCAGAACTGCGAGGATGCTAGGCATAAGGGATGAAGACCTAACCCCGTCAACACAAGGAATAAGAGCTTATGACAACACTCGTCGTCAAGATCTTGGCAAGGTCACTATGAATATAACGGCGGGAGCAATAGAACCCGCTACTACATTCCAAGTAGTAGACATTAAGGCTTCGCTCAATTTATTGCTGGGACGCCCTTGGCTTCATGACCTAAAGGTCGTTCCTTCATCTCTCGACCAACAAGTAAAATCCATAGTTGGAGGAATTTCCATTACGATCGATGCTTCACCTATGAGGATTAAAGCCATATAAAATCCAATAATTAATGTGGAGCACGATGAAGATGATGAAGATTTTTTGGGCTTTAATGAAGAGGTCTCCTTAATCGAGGAAGATAAAAGGACCCCTCTCTGCCACGACCCCTACTCCAATATGATAGTGAACGCTATTCTGAAGAAAAAAGGACATTTTCTTGGGATGACTCTGAGAAAGAAGAAAAGAATAGCAAAATCGCTGGAATCACCTGGCCTCCCTAAATTAGACACTTTCGGACTCGGTTTCGAATCGACTCGCGAAGATCTCAAGCGATCCCAGGAAAAGTCAAAAACACGTAGAAACGCTCGCCTCCAAAAGAAAGCAATCCCAATGGATGAGTATCCTCTTACCCTCAATGGACAATTCATAAAAGAAGGAGAGGACTATCCATGTTACAAATTTCCCGAACCGTTTGTCGTAAATGGCATAAGGAAACCAGGATTCGAAATTTTCTTAGATTGCTATTTTATAGATGAAATCCCAACTCCTATTCATAAGGAGAAAGCACCCCCATGCATTGACTTTAATGTCATGGGATTACTATTTGGGCGAGAAAAAGATGAGCCAACGTACATAGAGGATAACTCCTCGCTCATCCAAACAGTCCTACAAAGCGAAAGTTTTGATCCCTCAAAGCTCATCACTCCAGCGGAAGGATCACTACAAGGGTGGCGCAAGACCGTCAAGGTGACCACTCCAAGCGGAAGAAAAATCTCCATCACAACGGGGCAAGGACCGATGTTCGAAGAGTCGTCTGAGTTAGAGTGAGAGTCAGAGTCTCTTTCTATTGATTCATCTAAGTCTTTAGTTGTAGCACCCTCTTCTTCTATCTCTTCCCCTAGGATAGTTAGCGATCAAGTCCCTGAGGACATATCTCTCTTCGATGTAATGATTTCCGAATTTAATAATATATCTTCTTCCTCTTACTCCTCGTGTTTTTCTTTAACCCAAGATGACAAGCATTGCTTAACTAACAATGAAAATGACAAAGAACTTATTAAAGCAATAGAAACACTTGAAAAGAAAACACCGATAATTGAAGAAACTAAGACGGTTGATATCTCAAATGATTCAACCAATAAAAGAGAAGTTAAAATCGGATTAACACTTAATGAACAAGAAAGAACCGATTTAATCAATTTGCTTAAAGAATTCATCGATGTATTCGCTTGGTCATATGAAGATATGCCAGGCATTAATAGAGAAATAGCTCAACACATCATACCACTAATTCCAGGAATGAAACCTGTAAAACAAAAGTTGCGTCGAATGGAACCCGACGTAGCTCTTAAGATATAAGAAGAAGTTCAAAAACAAATAACTGCAGGTTTTATCAAGGTATCCAAATACCCTGAATGGGTCGCCAACGTCGTCCCAGTTCCAAAAAAGGATGGAAGGGTAAGAATGTGTGTCGACTATCGAGATCTAAATAAGGCAAGTCCAAAGGACAACTTCCCTTTGCCACACATCGATATTCTGGTAGACAACATAGCGAATCACGCACTTCTCTTGTTCATGGATGGATATGCTGGGTACAATCAAATTCTCATGGAGGAAGAAGACATGGAGAAAACAACTTTCATAACACCGATGTGTCTATTTTATATAGTGTTTTACCCCCGTCCCTTGGTCATAATTAGTAGTGTTTCTGTCTCTTTAGAGCCACTTTTATTACTAATTGGTGTTTTCTAGTGTTTTCGTAGATTTGGTTGACTTTTGCAGGGATTTGCACTTTTGGAGCATTTTCATGAGATATTATGGAGCAATTACGAGCATTGGAGAAGCACGATCAGTTTTTATAGCCCAGGGCCGTTTAGAGCCATCAAACCGGTGATTAAGGGCTCGATATATGTGATACCGGGGCGTTTGGGCCGAGTTTCAAGACCCGAAGAGGAAACCCAGATTGGCCCGAAGAATTGGAGCCCAATCGTAGTCCAAATAGTGGCCTAAGAGAGCCGCCCGGCCAAAGAGGCTGGCGCCTGGAGGCGCGCCTGGCCGGGCGAGGGAAGCGAAGGCTGGCGCCCGAAGTCGCGCCCGGCCGGGTGCGAGATTTATACCTAATAGCGAAAAGGTGCGCCCGATCGGGCGGTGCCTCGCCCGATCGGGCGCGTGTTATTATTAGGAGTTAATTTTTGACGTTTAAGTATGTTTTAGTTTAGGATTCTGACGGAGTATTAATAATTCTCCGTAAAACGAGTTTAATACCTTTCTTTACCTTCTTTTAATCTTTCTTAATTATTTCTTAGATTTTCTCTCTCTACTTAGCTTTTAGATTAGTTCTCTCTCTTATACTTTTTCTTAATTTGATTCTTAATTCCAGATTTATTTTGGTAACAATTTCTCTTCTCTTAATCTTAGTTGTTTACTTTATTCTTTTAATCATGTCTTGTTTTATTACTTTGATTAGTTTAGTTTTTATTATGTGTGAGTAGTTCTATTTCTAGGGTTTGTGGGGATCCATAAATAATATGAAGGGGTAATTTATTGTTGTTAATTGTCAATGCTAAGATTAATTTCCTATTGATTGATTTAATGCTCTGTGACTAGATTTGCGCAGATCTTTTATGCATGAGTTTAACAATATTGATTCGAGATTCGACAGATGAGAATTGATGTATAGGTCTAGTTTCAATAGGCAAGTTAATTTACAAATGGTTAAGTCGAGATTCGAAAGATGAGATTTAATACCGGTAAATTAATTGTGTGATTGTATTACGTAGCGAAAGCCCTTTATTATCTGATTAATGTATGCTTGATGATTGATTATTATGTTTTATCCTGGAATATTATTTATTGGTGAACCTATGCCCTAGATCCTTTTATATATTGTTTCTCCTTATTCTTAATCTCCGTAGTTTAGTTTATTATCCAAATTTACATATTGGTTACTTTATAATTTAGATTACTTTAATTAATTAGGAATAGAAAGACTCGTTTCTCTGTGGATTCGACCCTACTTCTCTATCTACATTAGTTAGAGGATTTAGGAATTACTTTTGATTAAGGGATACGACATTACCCTGTCAAACACCATGGGGTACTTTCTGCTACACGGTAATGCCATTCGGGTTGAAAAACGCGGGTGCTACTTACCAACGAGCAGCGACTGCCTTGCTCCATGACATGATGCATAAAAAAGTTGAGGTATATGTGGACGATATGATTGTGAAATCAAAAGATCGCCCAGGCCATCAAATAGCCTTGAGAAAATTTTTCGAAAGGCTAAGAAAATACAACATGAGGTTGAATCCATCCAAGTGTGCTTTTCGAGTCACCTCAGGCAAACTTTTGAGTTATGTCATAAGCTCTAGAGGAATACAGATAGACCAACCAAGATCAAAGCAATCATGTCAATGCCACCGCCCAAAACCGAGAAGCAAATTCGAGGATTTATTGGCCGGTTGCAATACATAAGTAGGTTCATATCAAAATTGACAACAATATGTGAACCAATTTTCAAAAAGCTTAAAAAGAATGTACCAGTAATATGGGATGACGAGTGTCAAAAAGCCTTTGAAAAGATCAAAGCCTATATCACAAATCCTCCCATATTGGCACTAACACTTCCGAGAATACCTCTTAGGTTGTACTTAATAGTCACCAAAGAGACAATGGGAGTCATGCTCGCACAAGAAGTAGAAGACAAAGAAAATGTGATCTACTATCTAAGCAAAAAGATGCTCGAGTATGAATTACGCTATACACCACTTGAGAAATTGTGCCTCGCATTAGTGTGGGCCACAACCAAGTTAAGACATTACATGCTCGTGCATACAATCTTTGTAGTTTCCCGATTGGATCCACTCAAGCATTTATTCGAGAAATCTACACTCAATGGGTGCATATCAAGATGGATGGACAACTTAGCCCAGTTCGATGTAAGGTTCATGCCACAAAAAGTTATCAAAGGATCTGTGGTTTCAGATTTTCTAGCAGACTTTCCAATAGAAGATTCGACGCCAATACACAACAATGAACTTCCAGACGAAGACTTGATGGTCACCTAAAGAAGAGCATGAATAGGGAGCCTCAAACCAAAAGGGATGTGGCGTTGGAGTATTACTAGTATCACCTAAAGAAGAGCATGTTCCAATCTCCATAAAGCTTGATTTCGACGTTACCAACAATGCAGCCGAATACGAAGCATGCGTGGTAGGCCTCGAAACATCTTTGGCATTGGGAGTAAAAAAATTACGGATATTCGGAGACTCTTCATTGATCATCAATCAAATCTCTAAAATATGGAAAGTAAGGAGCGAAAGTCTAGCCCCTTACCAAACTTATTTGGAAACTCTCACTAATTAGTTAGAGAAGGTGAAATACACATATCTACCTAGAGAAGAAAATCAATTTGTTGATGCCTTAGTAAGACTAGCCTCAATGGTTAGGATTCCTACAGAAATCGAGAAAATGCCTCTAACTATGGAAATAAAGGCACAAACCGGCTTATATTCAAGCTATAGAAGATGATGAAGTGATCCAAGAAGAAGACCGTGGTATACAGATATACTCAACTATGTCACCAAAGGAGAATACCCTCCCCGTGCTGACAAAAGAGCAAAACGAGCACTAAGGCTCTTAGCTTCCCAATATGTACTCATAGACAACGAGTTACACAAAAGGATATCTAAGGGTTGATCTCTCTTATGTGTAGGAAAAAAGGATGCTCAAAGAGCAATGAGGATAGTCCACGAAGGAATTTGTGGAACTCACGTAAATGGCAAAATGCTAGTCCAAAAGATAATGCGAGAAGGATACTATTGGACTAACATGAATAGGGATTGTCGTCATCAATACGTAAAAAGATGCCCTAAGTTCCAGATTTACGCCAATTTATAACATATTCCTCCATCTCTACTCTACACCTACACTTCGCCATGGCCATTCTCTACATGGGGAATTGACATTATTGGCAAAATCACTCCCCCCGGGAACATGAGGTCACCAATATATCCTATTAGAAATTGATTACTTCACAAAGTGGGTCGAAGCACAATCATACGCTAAACTCACTGCAAAACATGTAGCACTCTTTATCGAAAGAAATATTATTTGTCGATATGGAGTCCCACATGAAATGATAAGTGATAATGGAACTCGCTTTCAAGCCGAGTGTGAAGAATTGCTACAAAAATATTGCATTCAACATCACCATTCTTCTCCTTATAGACCTCAGGCAAATGGAGCAGTTGAAGCAGCTAATAAAAATTTAAAGTCTATCATCGAGAAAATGATAGAAAATTACAAAGATTGGCCTGACAAACTTCACTTTGCATTGTGGGGTTATCGCACGTCCATTCGCACATCAACAGGAAATACGTCATTTTCCTTGGTTTATGGAATGGATGTCGTACAACCTGTAGAGTTAGAGATACCATCTCTACGCATTGCATTAGAAATCAAACTCGACGAAGTTGAATGGACTAGGGCGAGATATGAGGAGCTAATTCTACTTGATGAAAAATGACTAGAAGCTTTACATCTTACCCAGTGCTATCAAACTCATATGGCTAGACATTTTAATAAGAAGGTCAAGACAAGAAACATCAAAGTAGGAGACTTGGTGTTAAAAGCATTAAGGAAGAATGTTTTAGATCCAAGGGGAAAGTTAGGGCCTAATTGGTCTGGACCCTATATTGTCAAAACAATCCTATCAGGAGGTAAAGCAAAATTAGCTGATATGGATCAGATGGCAATGAGTTCTCGAACATGACAAATCTTGACCAACTTAAACATTACTACCCATAATTACATGAGTAGGATACTCAAGAGAGCCATGTTTGGCCTGATTCCTTAAGAAAGGATACGTAGGCAACCCTTTACGGGTGCGGCCACTTTATTTTTTTCAAACCTCGCCTCCCAGACTTAATAATAAGTTCGACAAAAAATCGACGAAACATCGGCGTCACAGAAAAAATCCCGGCGCCAACCGCTTAACATTAGCACCTGACGACAACTTATGTCGCCCCACTTTTCTGGAAAGTACTTGGGAATATTTCGGTTTTTTTGAAAAAATTTCGACTTCCGTTCTCGAAAAAAGTTCTAGAAAATTAAATTTTCAGTTTTCATTGCTTTAATAAATTAATTTAAAGGAGATAATTTAATTAAAAATAGCTGCAATTTCATTAATAAAATAAATTAACAATTACTATTGATGGAATTTAAATAAAGCTTAAATAACTTAACTTTGAATTTAAAACTAAGTCTAACAATTGAAAGTTAAGCAATGCTTTAATCTTTTTTCTCTTTCTTTGCTCTCTTCCAATTTTTATCTGCATCCTCTTCTTCATCCATAACTTTATCTAGTAGGCATCCTTTAGAGGACCTACATTCAATTTTGGAGTACATACTTTCTCCCTTAGCTAGGACCCCATGTTTCTTCTCTACCCAAGCCTTCTTCTCTGTAGTGTCAGCTTTTCTCTTTCCTTTATCCTTCGTAGAGCTTTTCTTCTTAGGCATTGTAGGTGTTTTGAACTCAACTCTTTCACCCAAGCGTTCCTTAACAGGAATCACTTTGTCACCTAGACGACTCTTCACACCAATTTTACTCTGATTTTTCTTCATGTCCTTTGAAGGTTTCTTCATAAGCCACTTCTTCACGTCATTGGGCAAGGAAGGAGGAACCTTTTGGGTGATCAATTCCCATAAAGGTCTAGCGCTCCAATAAGCATCAAATTTGTCTACTTCTTGAGAGACAGGAAATTCATAGGGACGACGAAGATCCCCGGAAGGAATTGTTTGAGGTAGGTCGTACTGTCTTTTTATCCTGCAGAGATAATAAAAAGTCATTCTGGACAAGCTTGGAAGACGGCAGAAAGGTTGCTTGTTGACACCAATCATCTTTTCTATTTTCCACCAAGGGATGACTCACTTGATGGTAAAATTGCAAAGGCCGAAGACCTTCTTCCATTCATGGCGCCCCATCTTAGAGAAGCGTTTCTTCCTTCTCACAAAGCAGTTTGGAGTGTACTTTTCAATATTGTCTGGAGGACTAATTAATTCTAATCTTTCCATTGGCCACATCTGTAAAAAAATTCAATACAAATAAATTAATATTACTATACAAAAATATGTTTTTGATTTCTATAATTAAAAATATTATTTTTCTAACTGTAATAAAATTGGAGAGCCCCGAAAAGGCGCTTTTGGATTCTTCTTTAATTCATCAAGACTAAGAATACTCTCTCCAACAATTAATGGCATTGGATTTCTCCCAGATTCAATCTGCTCCAAACCAGTTGATATGAAAAGCCCTTCTTCTATAAACATGAAAAGACTCAGAATACGGTCACTCAAAATAATGGCGAGCAGATTCTTTCAAATTAACTATGCTACCACTACTATATTTGTTAGATCTTTGTCTTTTAAATTAAAAAAGCGCTCAAAATCCTTATAATAATATTCATTTATTCTAGGGATTACTACAAGATCTAACGCAGGGAAGCCTAAGATAGCACCGAATTCTTCCGACAAAGGGCTAATTTCATCATACCCTAGTCTAAAATAATGAGTATCTGCATCCCAATATTCTAAGCAGTATGAATAAAGTCCACATCAAGATCTACCCCCTTGACACCATAAATACCCCCCATATGAAAAAAATCTAACTCTTTTCTCTCCTTGGCAGTTAGAGACCGACACCATTCATGAGTGAAGTTGGTAAAACTTTTAGAGACTAGAAACATGATTATTATTTTTTCAAGAGATAAGGTTATTTTTAATCTGCTGAAATTATGAAGAAATTCGGCTGGGCAGGGGGCTATATATGCACAAAATCAGCACAGTTTCAATCTGGGAAGGATTCGGATTCAGCGCTCATCAAAGCCAAACGCCAGACATTGGCGCCTGACGCTAGAGCCTGGCGCTAAACGCCAGAGCCTGGCGCCAAACGCTAAGAGTTAGCGCCTGGCGCTAACTCAAAAGTGTGGCGCCAGATGGCACTAACGTGTCTTATCATATGAGACTTTCAAAACCGTGTTTTTTGCCTGATTCGAGTCTGACCAATGAATTTACGAATTTTTTAATTCTCTTTATACCCTTTTTTTTTCTAATTAGATTTTGTCTTCTTCTTAATTAATATATCAATAATATTAATTATATTATTTTTTGGATTTTATTTAGACTTAACTTTTAAGTTTTTGTAAATCCAATATTTTTACTTTTATTTTTTCATGTTTTCTTTTTGGGGGAGAAAGTCGGATACCCTCCATCAATAATAGACGGAATTTTTGCGCAAAGTTAATTACCACAATTCTTTGCACACACAAACATGCACATAAAAATGAAAAAATAATAAATAAATGTTAAAAAAACTCATAATATTATGTATATACAAATATGTCTAATAATGAGTTTAATAAAGGCAAAGTTCTATAAAAAGTCAAAATAAAAAATAAACAAAAAAGCACAGGAATAAACTACGGTGGCGGAGGTTGTACACCCATCATGTCATAAAACTGGGTAATACGAGGAGTAACCTCTCCACCAGCTCCAGCTCCAGTTCCTGTCTCCTCGGGAGGTGGAAAACTCAGCACAGGACCTGTCCACCCAAGATCAACCTAAGGCTGAGGCTGTGGAGGCTGCTGCGATGACGAGCCGACCTCGTACATCCTACCACCTCTAAGAGCCGAGGTAGCCTCTCCCTGGCCTACCGGCGCAGCGTGTGCACCCTCAGATGAAGAGCCTGAGCCCTCTACCGCCTCGGTGCGGGAAGCCTCAAAACGACCACCCCGACCGCCAGAACCAATACGGCAACGTCTCGAGCTAGACCTTGTCAGCTCTCTCCGCACCTCAGGTCTCGTACGGGTACGAGAAGGAATGGGCTGACCCTGCAAGAAGAAACTAAGTCAGAAACAATCAAAATAAAAGCAGTAATGCAAAAATAAGAAAGAAAACTACCTCCTGAACGGCGTCGTCGCGACAACACGTAGCCACATTCCTCATCCAAACGAGCTAGCTCCGGAAGGCATCTATGCACCGTGCCATTACCGTGACCACCTCGCGCGAGAACTGCCAAGGAAAATAAAGTCAGTAATGATGCATAACATATATGGACAAAAATTACAGATAAATAATGCTTACCCGAGTCTGATGACGAGGAATCGACCGCTCCACGAAGCGCTCACCCTCAGGAGTCGGAGGAATCATCTCCTCGATCGGCCCGTATGTCCCCTGATAATGGATGGACATACGAGGTGGCACGAACTCAATAGGTCCAGCCTGACAAAAGAAAATCAAAGCTAGTAAAACATTACTTGGGGGCTACTTAACGAAAGGTAAAAGATGAAAATCATAACGCCACCTCCTCAGCCAGTACAGGGACTAGAGCCAACAACGGCAGTAGCTCCTCCTCATAGCACCACCCAAGGATCTTATAAGATCGCCAAGGGGTACCAGCTCTCTCTAACATGCTCACCAACCTCGCGGCATTGAACATGTGACGCGGTGGAGGAACAGGAACGACGAAAGTGTCCGAGGAATGCTGAATAGCAACCCTCTCTCCAAGATATGCGACTGCTCCATATGTCCCCAAGAAATAGCGACGCTCAGCAGTATACTGCGCGGCTAACCCAGGGACAACCAAGCCGATCCACGACCGGTACTGCACGTCAGGCTCCTGCAAAGAACGCCTATCAGATAAGAATCCATAAAAGGTAATACCAAAGTGTTCAAATATATAAAGAACCATACCGAGATGATCTGATCTCGGACATAAGCAGTAGACATCCTAGCGCGGCGGCTTCCCCAAGAGGCACTCACTGGAAACCTGCGTGGTGACGGTCTTGCCGGCGCAACCGAGGGAAAGTACTCGTAGAACCAGATCTACAAAAGGCAAAAAGCATCAGCAAGTGCTAATCAAAGCTTGGAGCTAAACTTTAATGGGAGATAAAGTATACCTCTACGACCCACCAAAATCCGGACATATCGACGTTCCCCGTGAAGAACCTGTGTCGACACGAGTCTCATAACGCTCGAACAAAGTCAGCATAGGCCAAGTTGGCCCAGTCATAAGTCCCGATCAAGTGTAGATCACGGACTGCAGGTAGGTAGTAAAGCAACACTCTACTACCAGGGGAGAACGTCCATGACAGCAAAATAAGCACAAAGATACGCACCCGCTGCTCTCAGGTGGTCACATCATCCTCAAAATCCGCCGCTAGAGTCGAACGACAAATCCCCTTCGCGCTAAACTGAGTCGACTCTACCTCAGCACGAGCCTGAACAGCAATCGGACCCAACAGCTCCTTGACTGCAAGGGAAAAGACGCTAATCTCGTTGTCAAATGGCAGCGCAACTGAGCCAAACTCCAGTCCCGTAATAAGACTGAAGTCAGTCGGGGTGACCATCATCTCACCCCAAGGAAAGTGGAAAGTGTTGGTGGTGTCCCAAACAGGGCACGAGTCACGTGATGACCCTCGCTAGAGGCAATCATGACCTCTGAGGTCTCAAACAACGCAGCCAACCCGCAAGACTCCCAGAGAAGTCTCACCTCTCCGTCAATGCCGATGTACATCTTGTATAGGTCGCCCAAGGTATCGCAGCCTGAGTCGTGGCAGCGCGTCCTACCAACCGTGATCCCACGTCGCACCCTCTCATAAATGTGGAGATCGGGAGAGAAGTACAGGTTCCGCTCGTCCCACTCAGGGAGAGGACCGAGAGAAGTGGACGGGTCGGCGTCGTCCTCTACGGGCTCGTGCTCCCGTCGCACGTCTCAGGACCGTGAACCCGAACCTCGCTGTCTAGCCATACTACATTGTGCAAAATCGACATAAATTAAGGTTCTAAAGTATCTAAGGTTCGCCTAGCCACATGATACTATGTTCGAAAAAAAAATAGAGTACGTAGTACTAAAACAGAGCACAAATTCAAATTGAGCATATACGGCATTTTTGAAGCACTCAAACAATTTTTTGCAATACTATGGTAATTATTGTGACAAATTGGACAAGAATTGCTAGCAAAAACATCAAGAACAAACCACATTGTCTTCCCGACCTTAAGAGGTCCAACAATGGTGATTTGTTCGTTTCTTCACCAAATTGAGTCAAACAAGTCTCAAACTACCCCCAAGGCAATATAAAAACATAATCAAACAATTTCATGGCATAAAATTTGATAAACAAAGTGAATTAAGCAATTCAAGTTTTGAATTTTCAAGGAATTCGTGAACAAACATATGCGAAATTCATTAAAACCGGAGTGAGTTTGGAAAAAAACTTACATAGATAAGGAAAATGGATGAAATAAGCTTTGATTTGCAACAAATTTGAGCAAATTTGGTTGAGAAACGAGCAAGAACGGATGAATTGAAGTTCTAGGCGATTTCTCGTGCAAGAATGAGCAGCAGCAGCGAAAATGAAGAAGAAAGGGGTATATATGGAAAATTCGACTCTAGCGCCAAGTGACAGGCCTTGGCGCCAGACGATAAGGCTTAGCGCCTGGCGCTAGTGCCAGCGTCCGGCGCTAGAGCCAAATATGCGGCGCCAGCGATATTTCAACGGCGACGGACTGTTCATCCACTCATTGCGGTAATTTCGACCTAATACAGCAATATTTTGGGTTCCTTGGTACGCCAGTTAGCCCCTCTGAGCAATTTGACATGATTTGGTAATCGGCTTGATTACCATTACATAAAGTAATCGGCCTGATGAATGATCGTCTCACTTGTCTTAAAGCGCCTAAGCATTGGCTCATCGCAAGGCACCGACATACTGGTTCATAAACAATAAAAGGCACCGACATACAGGTTTTCGGTAATTTTCCTCGGGAATATTATCGCAACAAATGAGGATAACTTCAGGCGAGGATATCTTCGACAGCGTTCCCTAGCTTGCGGAGAGTTGTCACAAAAAACTAGAGGTGATTTCAAGCGAAGTTATCTTCGATCGTGTTCCCTGGCTTGCGGAAGATGGTCACAAAGTGCTAGAAGGTGGTTTCAAGTGAAGCAATCTTCGATAGGGTTCTCTAGCCTGCAGAAGTCTAGGAGGCAGTTACAAGCGTAGCTGTCTTTAGGTGGTATTCTCTAGCTTGCAGAAGATCGTCAAAACAAACAACAGGATGGGGTTCCCTTACTTGCAGAAGGTTATCAAATACAGCAAATACAGCAACAAATCAGTTACCTACAGAGACGTGTGCTCGACGGTGCAAGATACGCGTTTCTTAACTCTTTTATCTGTTTAACTAACGCTAGTTTTGCAGGTATCGGCGTTACAAGAGTGGCTTAGGATCGCATAACGTTCTGAATCATTCTCCGTCCCTATCGATACTTTGACTTTTATTTTCGAAACTTGTGTTTCTCCAAACTCAGTCAAAGTGGGGGCTTCTGTAGAAACCCATTTGTGTCTCCCCAAAACCAAACCCGGTGATAAGTACCTTTCACGTCGAATCATAATCGAATGAAGTGAAAGTGTGGAAAGTCTAGTGTTGTGGATAGTTTTAATTTATTTTATTTTCTCTCTATTTTTTAAAACCTATTTTAAGAAAAAAGTCAATCCAGTATAATTGGTCCATAATATTGGTCCAATAATGGTGTAGTTCGATGGGTCTTGAAAAGAGCTTTCCAACGATATATTATATGCCCAATTCCGATGAATAATGAGGAAGTTAAGGCCCAATTACTAAACTGGGCCCAGTTTGAGCCTTATAAGCGGCCCAATGATCTAGAGGATGGCCTATTATGGATTTATCGTTCCTAATGCAATTAGAATTGATTTTAGTCTTCTAGATTCTTCTAGAAGGTTCTTTTCATTCCTAATTCAATTAGCATTGATAAATTGACTTTTATTGAGTTTTTAGAGTTTTAATCAAAATAAAAGTGTGTTTTTTAGGAAAATACGATTTTGCCCTGCTGTACGGCTAAATTTTATCTGAATTAAGAAAATGCATGAAAAAATTAATTAGCGCCTGGCGCTAACCTGTCACTAGCCTTAGCGCCTGGCGCTAATGGTCAGTGCCTGGTGCTAACTTCTTTTTTCCTCGTCAAAACTCTGATTTGTTTCTATCCTTTTGGCTGATTTTCTCTATAAATAGCCTCCTAAAATCTCCGTTTTTCATCACCAATTCTCATAAAATATAACAATTCTCTAATTCTCTTCTCTCTCAAAGCTAAAGCTTGTTCTTTCTCTCTCTTTTCTAAACAAACCTTTTTACATACAAAATTCCGCATTCACAAGACCAAGAAACACCTAGCATTGTTCGAAGTTGCCTTTGCCCTAGACGTGAAAGGTTTTAATTTCTGAGGGTTTGTTCCCAAAGCTCTATTTCAATTATTTATTTTAATTGTTTGATTTTATTATTTTCCTTGAAGTTACTAACGCGTGTATTTTGTTATTAGAAAGAGGTACGAGGCATCCAAGTAAGGGCTTTAATGGTTTTCATTGATATTATGATGTAGAAATCATGCTTAGGTTATTATTATGATTCCTAGCGTCATGTTAGGGTGTTTTGATCTTTCTAGTATCATGTTTAGGGTAACAACTAAAAAATCCTAATATCAAGTATGATTAAAAGTATGATGCTTCCTATATCCTTTCCTAATATTCATGTTAGTATCATGTTTGGGCTAAACTTTGATCTTTATTATTTGGTGACATGCTAGGGTTTCTTATTAATCTTGTTAGTATCATGCCTAGGATCTTGCTATTATTATTCTTTAGCGTTGACATGATTATTTATTATAATTATTATTATGATGATTGTTATTTATAATTATTATTATGTTCCTTGATGTTATTATCGTTATTGCTTGATCACACCTTTTATTTATGTTTAAAGCGAATTTGTACTTGTAAACACGCTTAATAAGATAATTAATAATCTTATTATGGTAAATATGATTATAATTCAAGTGATCGCCAATAATAGTTTTATTTGTGCATTAATATTCAACCAACATAGATAAACAGGTTTAGGGTTAATCCTATTGATTGCATGTTAGTCAGAAAGCGCACATGAATACGATCAGAATAAAGTAGAGGCATATTATTAGGGCAGGTTCAATCTCTTTTAGGTTGGATTTGTACCTTCATCCCCGAACTACCAGTCATGCTTCTAGACCTATTGGAGTTGACGATCTCCTAGATCGTTTAGGGGTGTAACCTTCACCTCGTGAATGGTTTACAAGTTCCTAAAACGTGTTGGCGACTCTTTTGCTCTATCTTCTTTCCCTTTGGACGCCACCATGCTTAAGTGTATGATCACAGTGGGGTTCAAGCTTGGGATAATGTTTGAAATATTCCCTACAACCAGCTTGTCATGATAGATGATTGAATTTTTGGTAGAGTTGGTATTTGTTGACTTGGGATGGTAAGGTTGTAAATTAAAATGAATATTTTAATTTAACCCTTGGCCAAAGAAATGAGAGTGTGTGTTAGGAGGAAGACTACAGGCTGATGGTTTTGGGAGCTCAAGGTTAGAAGAAGATTTTTTTTTTTTTTTAATAACCACCCTAAAATGTAACATGTATTGAGCTAACCACCCATTTTTTTCGAAATTAAAAATTACCACCCATTAATGTCAAACCCAGTAGATTTAACCACCCTTCTCCAATTCCGGCTAGTTTTCCAACTTAATCTGGCCTGTTTTCGACTTAGGGACCCACAGAATATAAATAAAAATTAAATCATAAAAAAATCCAAGCCCACCGCTGCCATCTCCGGCAACCCATCCCCTTCCCCGTTTCCGTTTTTTGCACCCCTTCCATTTCCCATCTCCGTTCCAGCAATCTCGTCCACTCCTCAATCTCTCCACCATTGTCACAACCACCGTCAGGTGTCACCGCTATCAACCCATATTTCCAGAGAAATTAGAAACTCTCTAAAGCTTCTCTTCTTCCTCTTTATCTCTCTCTTCTTCAATCAATTACAAAATCACTTAAAAATTTCAGAAGTTTTGTACGTGCTTCAAATCCATTGTTGGTTGAATTAATTCAATAATCTTATCAAACCAACAAATCAAAACCCTACAAAACATAAAATTAAATAAAAATTGAAGAGTGCAACCTTGTGAGCAGAGGTAGCGGTGATGCGCGCGTTTCGAGAGGAAACGACAACGTGGGTTGAGTTATTGTGGGGAAGAGCGAAGTGGGTGGGGTTTGACATGGGTAGGGGTTTAGGGTGGGGACTAGGTGGGGTTTTGCAAGCAAGAATTGGGGCTTGGTGAGGTTCGTCGGCAAAAGTAATGGTGTTGGGGTGAGGGTAGTCCGACAAGTGGTTGATTTTGGTGGGGTGACAGGAGATGGGGGAGCTTTAAGGGGTTTTTTAATTTTATTTTTTATTTTATTTTCGAGAAATTAAGTGGTGACACATGTACCCTAAGTCGGAAAACTAGCCGAAATTGGAGAAGGGTGGTGAAATCTAATGGTTTTGACATTTATGGGTGGTATTTTTTTATTTCGAAAAAAACGGGTGGTTAGTTCAACACATGGTACATCTTAGGGTGGTTATTTACAAAAAATCCTTAGAAGAATGATAGTGGAAAATTTGGGTTATGAACTTGGAATTTAGAACCAATGTTGGATGAATGGCCCTAAAGTTGACAAACCCAAAACATGAAGGATAAGGCAAATCTAATTTGTAAGCAACTTGAACATTCCTTGAGTCACCACAAAATGTGATAGATTAGGCTTTAAAAGAGTAAGCCCACTTACCTAGGATAGGATTAACCCACGCTGTGTTACACCAAATACCATCAGGTTGCAATCTAATCCATTCTTTTGTTCCTTTGACAATAATACCCTTACTATCCCCTTCTAGGTTTTCCTTGTTCTCCAAGCTAAGGACGATTTCCACGAAGCTTCTCATACACCCCACTTCTGAAATTTTCAGTACCCAGTACCACCCTTTTTTACCAACAGACCCCCCACCAATAAAAGACATCAGTCCACCTCCAACAAGATCACCACCGCTGGTAAAATCACTGCCCTTTCTCACAACCATCCACGGTGATGACTCGATTTTACCGTTGATCTCGCCTCCACCCACGCCGCTTCTGCCATCACTACTCTTGCACCTGTCATCACCTTTTTCTCCGGCGACTCAACAACCTGGACCACCACCAGATCCACACGCACCAGACCCTCCTTTCACAAAGCCACCTCTATACTTGCTCAGGCCACCGCTATACTTGCTCAGGCCACCGCTAGTGGTGTCTTACAACCAAACTTACCTTTTAAGGCTAAGGATCCAAGACCACTATCGGACCCACTTCTTCTAGCATCTCCCTTCTCAAATTGCTCTGCTGGTGAGCCACCTAAGACACCAACTAACTTCTTTCCCGAACTACTTTCCTCAAAATCATTTTTAACACCACCGGTAAGCCCATGATGTCCACCAGCGAATCCATCCCCAAAATCGCCATGCCTACCACTAGATTTGACTCCTCCAAAACCCTTATCTACGCAATTCAACTCACCGCTAAGGTTTTTCGAACCACCAGCGGCGACCCCCAAACAAAATTCTATTTTCGTCTTCTATAATACCCCGTATTTTTAAGTCGTTTAATAATTATTAAATATGGATTTTCCGATATATTTTATCACACAAAATATTTATATGATAATTTTATATCTATATTTTATAATGATTTTAATTATACGAGCCAAGGCAAAAATTTGTCGTACCCAAATCAAATTTTTAACCGTTAATATATTGTACCCGATTCAAACGATAAAGTACAAAATTCGCTATTTAAATATGAGTTCAACTCATATATGTAGTACGCTAGTACTACACAAAAATATCTACTTCAAAATATATATAAATATATATAAAAAAAAATTGTCGGCAAGAGGGGGAAAACCCCACCCACTTGCATGCCGACTTGCCTCCTACAATTAAGAATATGGATGGCATAGTGTAGACACCCATTTGTGTCTCCCCAAAACAAAACCCGGTGATAAGTACCTTTCACGACGAATCATAATCGAATGAAACGAAAGTGTGGAAAGGTCTAGTGTTGCGGAAAGGTCTAGTGTTGCGGAAAGTTTTATTTCTTTTCTCTTCTCCCTATTTTGGAAAACTTTATTTTAAGAAAACAGCCAATCCAGTTTGGTTGGTCCATGATATGGGTCCAATAGTGGTGTAGTTGGATGGGGCTTGCAAAGATCTTTCCAACGATATATTATAAGCCCAATTCTGATGAATATTGAGGAAATTATGGCCAATTTACTAAACTGGGTCCGGTTTGAGCTTTATGTACGGCCCAATGATCTAAGGGAGGGCCTAATATGATTTATCATTCCTAATGCAATTAGGAATGGTTTTAGTCTTCTAGAAGGTTCTCATCATTCCTAATTCGATTAGGACTTTTCAGAGTTTTAATCAAGATCAAATAGCATTTTCGAAGAAATTATATTATTTTATCTTCCAGTACGGTAAATTTATCAGATTTTTGAAAACGCGTTGAAAACCAGTTTGGCGTCCAACCCCAGGCCTTGGCGTCTGGAACCAGGCTTGGCGCCAGACGCTAGCCACTGGTGCCTGGCGCAAGTTAGCCAGGGTTGGCGCCAATGCTGTTTTGTGATCTTCAGACTCTATTTTGTTAAATTATCTTTTTTGCCTGATTTTCTCTATAAATATCGTATCAAAAACTCCGTTTTCATTCACCAATTATCATCAATTCTCACCAACTCTCATCAAGATTTTCTTGATTATTCTCTCTCTCTTTTTTTAAACTAGCCTTTTCTCAAATACAAAATTCCGCATTCACAAGATCTAGAAACACCTAGCCATATTAGAAGTTGCCTTCGCCCTAGACGTGAAAGGTTTTAATTTCTGAGGGTTTGGTCCCAAATCTCTCTTTCAATTATTTAATTTAATTATTTTGTTTATTATTTTCCTTGAAGTTACCAACGTGTGTATTTTGTTATTAGAAATAGGTACGAGGCATCCAAGTAAGTACTTTAATTGATTAATTGATTTATGATGTAGACATCATGTTTATATTGTTATTATGATATTCCTAGTATTATGTCTAGGTTAATTTTAATATCAAATATGATTGTTGCTACGATGCCTTTTATATTCTTCCTAATATTTGTTCATGTTAGTATCATGTTAGGGTTAAAGATTTGATTTTTATCGCTTAGTGACATGCTAAGGTTTGTTATTAATCTTGTTAGTATCATGCCTAGGATCTTGGTATGCTTTAACATGATTATTATTGTGATTATGATTAATATTATTATTAATGATGTTGATTATTTATTATGTTGCTTGATATACATATTATATTTATTGTTATTGCTTGATCACACCTTTATTGCATGTTTACAGGGAATTTGTACTTGTAATCACGCTTAATAAGATAATTAATAATCTTGTTAGGGTTAATTGTGATTATAATTCAAGTGATCGCCAATAATAGTTTATTTGTGCATTAAATTCAACCAACATAGATTAAACAGGTTTAGGGTTAATCCTATTGATTGTATGTTAATCAGAAAGCGCACACGAATACGAGCAGAATAAAGTAGAGGCCTATTATTAGGGCAGGTTCAATCTCTTTTAGGTTGGATTTGTACCATCATCCCCGAACCCTTATTTGGTTCATGACCTTATGGAGTTGACGATCTCTTGCATCGTTAAGGGGTGTAACCTTCACCTCGTGAACGGTTTACAAGTTCCTAAAAAAACTTGTTAGTGACTCTTTTGCTCTAACTTCTTCCCTTTTGGACGCCACTGTACTTTAGTGTATGATCACAGTGGGGTTCAAGCTAGTGGGATTTTAAAGGCTTGAAATTATTCCCTACAGTTTTTGGCGACTCCACTGGGGAGGAATTCTATTTTAATTCCTGAATTTGTTTTGACAATGATTTAGAATGAGTGGATGAGACTCGAAAAGTTCTAAGTATTTCATGTGCGTAATTTTGATTAACATTATTGTTGATGTTTAAAGGTTTTGATGATGAGGAACTTGAGTTACAGCAAACTCATCTCATAAAGACTTTTCAAGTGTTTGTGCAGCCTAGGTGAAATTGATCTTGGAGATGGAAGAAGTAACTAAAGCTGAGAAGACATGAAGGATTTCTTTATCAAGAAAGTTATTCAATATAAAAGAAGAGTTCCCTAACAGGAACTGAGTTCCCTCATAGGAACTTGAAGATTGCTGACTAAGATCTTTGGAGGAACTTAGTAAGCGTGAAGTCCAAGTAAACCTGCCAGAACAAGAATACATCGCAGCAATGTTTTAGTTAAGATTTTATCTTCTAGGTTCATTGTTAAATATGTTAAGTAGGATATACATGAAACTTATTAGAAGCGTGACAGTTAGCTTGGAAAATAAATTAAAATCGGAAAAGATAAAAGATAGAAATCGGAAAAAGATTTTCTTTAAACATTTATCTTTTAAAATCAGTTTGTTAAGAAGATATTATGCTTTTTAATTCAATATTTCTATCTTATTTTCTGAAAATATTTTCTTCAAAGGATTTAATTAAAAAAAACCGTGTTTTAAGATAAGTTAAGTTTTACTTATTTATCTTTATGTAAACCTACTGTTTATACAGGTAATACTCGTATAAATAGTAGAGAATAATATGAGCCTAGGTTTTTGTGAGTTTCATGCGTGAAGAATTTACAGAGCTATAGTTGCGTAAGTTTTCCAAGCTTATCATACTGTCATATTAGTTTCGAGTTTGATGCAAGCTGCCTATCATATACTAGGTGTTAATTCTTGTATTTGGTTTCGGGTTTCTCAGGGTAAGAGTGTTTTTATCATTGCATACAGAGAGAGCTTCTGGTGAGAAGGGGAAAGATCTGTACTTAGGGAGTACGAGTGAGTTTGAGTGTGGGACTCAAACTGGGTAGAACAAGGTGTTGTTCTGTAGCATGTTCATTCTCGAACTTGAGAGTAGAGGCTGAATTATAATAGGTTGTAACTTGGTGTTTGCCCTATTATAGTGGAATTGTTTGAGTTTGAAATCCCTAAGGTAAGGTCGAGGTTTTACTTCTAGTTGGGCACTAGAAGGTTTCCTCATAAAATTTGTGTGCATCGCAAGTTCCTATTTTGTTCTGTTTTATATTTGCAAAATTATTATTTAGGAACTCAACTACAATTCACCCCCCCCCTCTTGTAGTGTTTATCTCAGTTAACAATTGGTATCAGAGCACGGTTCTCACATGCAAGCAGATAATTTTGCTGAGTAAGTTCCTGGAGAGATGAATTACAAGGAGAAACTAGAAGAAGGGTACTCTACCCAACGTCCACCTATGTTCAACGGTAAGTTTTATGCCTACTAGAAGAACAGGATGGAGATATTCATCAAGGCAGAAAATTACCAGGTTTGGCGTGTAATTGAAACTGGTAATTTTGAAATAACTCAAACCAATGACAAGCATGAGGTAGTCTCTAAATCTATTTCTGATTATGATAAAGAAGATTATCAAAAACTTGAAATGAACGCTTTAGCTATAAAGTATCTGCACTGTGGACTTTGACCCCATGAACATAATCGTATCATGGGATGCAAGTCTGCCAAACAGATTTGGGATTTGTTACAGGTAACTCATGAAGGTACTAACGAGGTAAAACGTTCTAAAATAGATTTATTGATGTCTAGGTATGAAAGGTTTGAAATGCAATCCAAAGAAACCATATAAGTGATGTTTACTAGATTTAATGATATTATTAATGAATTGAACTCCCTTAGCAGGAAAATTCCTATTGATGAACAGGCAAGGAAGATCTTAAGAAGCCTACCACAAGATGAACGCTGGAGATCCAAGGTTACTGCCATGCAGGAAGCTAAGGACTTTACTAAGTTCAATATGGAACAACTAGCTGGATCATTGATGACTCATGAACTTCATCTGAGTTCCAACACTGAAAGTTCCAGTAATAAAGGTTTGGCACTCAAGGCCAAAGACTCAGAAGGATCAGATGTTGATGAAGAAGAGATGGCTATGCTAGTGAGGAAATTTAAGAAAATGATGAACAATAGGAAGTTTGACAGGAACAAGAAGTATACAAGTTCCAGAAACACAACGTGTTTCAAGTGTGGATCAAAGGATCATTTTATCAAAGATTGTCCTGTTCAGGATGGAGAGAAAGGAAAGACTAAAGGCAAGGAGCAATCCAAGGAGTCAAGATTCTACAAGCCTTACTTCACCAAGGACAACGTTAAGAAAGCCATGCTTGCTGCTTGGGGAGATACAGATTCAGAAGAAGAAGAGGAGGATCAACCATCAGAAGAAACTGCTCATTTATGTCTAATGGAAAAAACTGATGAAGCTGCCAAACTGAAGGAGCTTGAGTCTGAGGTATGGTTCTCTTACAATCAATTAAAACATCTGTCTAAAGAGAATCTAATAGATACTGTTTTGGAAATACAAGAAGATCTAAAAGAATTGCATAAATCTAAACATCTAAGTGATAAAGCTTTGATAACTTACAAGGAGAACAGTGAATGGGTTGATAACATGAAGTTTGACATTCAATACAGGTTCTTCAGTCTGTTTGATGACAATAAAATTCTAAAAGAAACTCTAGAGAACTTAAAACAAGATAACATACTCTTGAATGTGGAATTGTCTTTGTTAAAACTGAGTGTTGATACTGAAGTTCCTCCACCGACTGATTATCCGAATTTTGAAAAATTGAAACATGATTTGGAAGAGTTAAAAATGGATAAGGCACGTCTTGAGGGGGAACTTGAGAGGGCTAGGAAAGGTAAACAACCAATAGAGTATAGAGTTCCTGATTGGATCACTAAGGCTCAAACTAAGAATACTGAAGGTTTAGGTTTTAAAAAGAAGTTCTAGAAAGAAAAGAAGTATGTCAACTTGCCCAGTAGCATTGTTTGTTATTTCTGTGGCAATACAGGGCATAAGCAAGCTAAGTGTCCTAAGAAAGAACAAAGCACTCAGAAGAATATCAAACATGTAAAACAAATCTGGGTAAAGAAAAATGAATCAACCCATGTTACACAGGAACCCAAGGAAACCTGGGTTCCTGACTCTAATGTTTAAATTCTTCTTACAGGTTCCAGTGAGGGGGAGCAACACTTGGTACCTCAACAGTGGTTGTTCTAAGCACATGACTGGAGATAAAACTAGATTTCTCTCACTGGATGCCTACTATGGTGGAACTGTGACCTTTGGTGATAACATGAAAGGTGATATAATTGCTATTGGAAAGATAGGAAAGTCACGTTCCCATGCTATTGATAATGTATTTTTGGTCGAGGGCCTCAAGCACAATTTTTTAAGTATTTCTCAGTTTTGTGACAAAGGTAACTCTGTTAGCTTTACTTCAAATAAGTGTAGAATCATCCACAATGACACTGGGAACATTATTTTAGAAGGAACTCGAAAAGGGAACACATATGTTGTGGATCTTAACGAGGTTCCTAACAGTAGTTTAACATGTCTTAGTGTTATTGAGGATGATCCTCTTTTATGGCACAAAAGATTTGGCCATGCAAGCTTTTCTTTACTGGATAAATTAAGATCTAAGAACTTAGTGGAAGGACTTCCTTGCATTAAGTTCCTGTATGACAAAGTGTGTGAAGCTTGTGCTAAAGGTAAACAGACCTGAATTTCTTTCAAGTCCAAAAAGATGGTAAGTACCAAAAGACCTTTGGAACTCATTCATATGGATCTCTGTGGTCCAATGAGAATCCAAAGTAGAAGTGGTAAGAAATATGTAATGGTTATTGTTGATGATTTTTCAAGGTTCACTTGGGTTTTCTTTCTTGTAAGTAAGGATGAAACGTTTGACGAGTTTGTTGCTTTTGTTAAAAAAGAACAGAGAAGAACAGGTAATCAGTTGATACATCTTAGATCTGACCATGGAACAGAATTTGAGAATTCAAAATTTGATGAGCTTTGTGCTGAGTATGGTATGGATCACAACTTCTCTGCCCCAAGAACTCCACAACAAAATGGAGTAGTGGAACGCAAGAATAGGAGTCTTGAAGACATGGTAAGGAAAATGTTGATATCAAGCAGGCTGCCTAGGAATTTCTGGGCTGAGGCAGTGAACACAGCATGTTATATACACAACAGAGTATCTGTTAGGGCCATCACCAACAAAACTCCTTATGAACTTATGAAAGGGAGAAAACCTAATATCTCTTACTTTAGATCTTTTGGTTGCAAATGTTTTGTTCACAATAATGGTAAAAGGAACTTGGGAAAGTTCGATGAACGTAGTGATGAGGAAGTTTTCCTAGGATATGCCTCAAATAGTAAAGCTTATAGAGTTTATAATAAAAGAACAATGTGTGTTGAGGAGTCTGTACATATTATATTTGATGAGACTGAAAATTTGGTTGATGTACAGGATTGTGATGATGATTTCAAAATTGGACTTGTGCGTAAGCAAAATCCAGATGAGGAACTAGCATCATCGCAGAAGCAGCATGGTGAAGTTGCAGAAGTAACGAATAATGAAACAAATGCTGAACCAGAGTTGGAGAATGCACCAGGAACTCCACTTCAAGAACAGACTGAAAATCTTAATGAAGGCCAAAATGTGGAAACTCCTGAAGAAGTTCAACCTGAGTTCCAGAATCAAGTTCCTACAGAAGAACCAGTCAACAATAATGAAGAGAGGATGTATCCAATCAAAGATTTCACTCCAAGGCCCTGGAAATATCAGAAATCTCATCCAGTTGACACAATCATGAGTGACATCACAAAAGGAACTCAAACCAGATTTCAGCTTAGGAACTTCTGTGCATTCAATGCATTCCTTTCTTCCATGGAACCTAAAAATTATGTTGAGGCTTTAACTGACGCAGACTAGATTAATGCTATGCAAGCTGAACTAAATGAATTTGAAAGAAATAAAGTTTGGCATCTGGAACCTAGACCTAAAAAAAAGAAGTCCATTGGACTAAAATGGGTATTCAGAAACAAACTAGATGAACATGGTATTATTGTCAGGAACAAAGCTAGACTAGTTGTACAAGGTTTCAACCAGCAAGAAGGAATTGACTATGAAGAAACATTTGCACCTGTAGCCAGGTTAGAAGCTATATGTTTACTTATTGCTTTTGCTGCTTATATGGGTTTTAGGCTGTACCAGATGGATGTCAAATGTGCATTCTTAAATGGATACTTAAATGAGGAAGTCTATGTGGAACGGCCTCCTGGATTTGAAAATCCAGAGTTCTCAAACCATGTCTATAAGCTTGACAAGGCTCTTTATGGGTTAAAGCAAGCTCCTAGAGCATGGTATGAAAGATTATCTAAGTTCCTTTTGGCTAATGGTTTTAAACGTGGCAAAATTGATAAAACGTTATTTTTAAAGTCAAATGGAACTGATATCTTAGTTGTACAAATTTATGTTGATGATATTTTATTTGGTGCAACTAACGAATCTCTGTGCAAGTATTTTGCTGACCTTATGAGTGGAGAATTTGAAATGAGCATGACAGGAGAATTAAATTTCTTTCTTGGGTTGCAAATTAAGAAAACTGAAGAGGGAATTATGATTCATCAGCAAAAATATATTAAGGAACTGATCAAGAAATACAAGTTGGAAAATGCCAAAACCAACAATACTCCTATGGGAATTGCTACTAGATTAGATGAAGATCCATCTGGAACTTGCATTGATCAATCTATGTATCGAGGTATGATAGGTTCACTACTTTATCTAACAGTGAGTAGACCTGACATATCTTTTAGTGTGGGTCTGTGTGCCAGGTTCCAAGCAAATCCAAAGGAGTCTCACTTGTCAGCAGTAAAAAGAATCCTTAGATACTTGAAAGGAACTGACGATTTGAGTCTCTTCTATCCTAGAAGTGATTCTTTTGATTTGAATAGTTTTACAGATGCTGACTATGCAGGTGATTTGGTAAACAGGAAAAGCACTTCAGGTATGGTACAGTTTTTAGGACCTTGTTAGTTTCTTGGGGTTCCAAGAATCAAAACACAGTTGCTTTATCTACAGCAGAAGCTGAGTATGTAGCTGCAGCAGCATGTTGCTCACAAGTTCTATGGATAAAACAACAGGTCAGAGATTTTGGTATTATTTTTAAATGTGTACCGATTTACTGTGATAATACAAGTGCTATATGTATCTCTAAAGATCCAGTTCAACACTCAAAGGTAAAACATATCCACATTAGGCATCACTTTCTAAAAGATAATGTGGAGCAAGGGAATATTAAGTTAGAATTTTGCCAAACTGAAAATCAAATTGCAGATATTCTAACCAAGCCCTTGAACAGAGAAATATTTGAGAAATTGAGACTGGAACTTGGAATGATCAAGCTGAAGTACTAGCCTCTGAAGTTCCAAGATATGGCAAAGTCAAAAATATTGTAAATAGAGCAAAAAGAACTTCTACCACAAACTAGGTGTGATAAACATAGCTAAAGTGTCACCGTTGTTAACTACCAAAGGTAAGTTCATTAAACTGCTCAACAGTATAAGTTATTAAATTTGTACATTGCATACTTGTTGAAAGCGTGTTCCAATTGTGTTTTATAGAAACTTCAATCAAGATTAACTGAATTTGGAAATTTAAAATCTTTGAAAGATTCATCCAGTGTTTAAATTTTGAAAAATTAATTGGATTTGTTCAATTAATAACTAAACAGTGAAAACTTCCTAAATTCTCTCCCACCGCTTCATTTATTATAAAAAGCAAATTTTCACCCACTTCTGCTACCTCACTGTCACATCAAATTTACTCCCTCTCAGTAAAACTTTGAAAACCCCTTTAAAACCCTTCCTTAAGCTTCAATGGTGATCATTGCTGAGTTGGTTTCCTCTGAAGAATCCCAAAGTCCAGAAAACTCAATTCAGGAAGAATCATCTCCTTTAGCCATGGTAAACTACAAAGCATCTTCAACCTCTCGAACACCTTCTGAAAACCCTAAGAAATCTCCTCCAAAACCGAAAGAAGTAGAGAGTACAATCGATCAAGGGGACTCCTCTGTCTCAAATGTTCTTCAAAAATTAAAGGAGTGGAAGGAAAGAAAACAAAATGTGAACTGGAAGAGCAAATTGAGGAAGTTGATGAATTTGCAAAAGAGAAGAACCCAGAAGAGACAACAGAGGAGAACAGAGAAGAAGAGGAAATAAGCGAGGGAGAAGAGGAAGAAAAAGAAGAGGAGAACAACTCAGAAAAGGAAGAATTGGAAAAGGAAGATGAAGAAGAGGAGGCAATTGATCAAGAGGAACTTGAATCAATGGCAGGAAGGTATGTAGTAGGTCATCGTCTTGACGCTGTGTGGTGTAGAAAAGCAAGATTTTTAGAGTTTCTTGATTTAATTAAATTTCAAGGTTGGGAATTTTTGTTGACTAGGGTTTCATCAAATTACTTGTATCCTGCTGCTATGAATGAATTTTGCAAGAATTTTCAGGCAAAATTGGGAATAATAACAAGAATGGTGAATGATGTAAAGATTGAATTGGACCTAGAAACTCTAGGTAAAATTCTAAAAGCTCCTACTGAAGGGTATGATACTTACTTGAAGGGAAAGGGTAGTATCAATGTAGGAAATTTCATGGCTGGGGATATAGTTGAAGAATTAGGGGGTCAGAGGGGTAAGAAGGTCATGAGTCATAATGATCTAAGCCCTCTAAATAAGCTGCTGTTTAATTTGGTGAAAAAGACTATTTTGCCTAGGACTGCTAAGAAGGGGGAGGCATGCTTAATGGATATGGTTGTAATCTTCTGCATTTCAAAGAAGATTAAGGTGAACTTTCCTTCTTTGATGTATCAGCATCTAGCTCATTGTGTTCCAAGTAGGACAAAAGTGGGGTACGGAGCCAATTTGTCTACTGTTTTTGAAAGTGCAGGAGTGATCTTAAAAGGAAAATATGGGGCTTTGAATGAGAAGCCAGAAAATGTGATCAATGAGGAAACCCTTGCTGGGTTAAGTCTGGAAGTAGTACAGGTAAAAATTCAGAAATTAGAGAAAGGAGAGAAAAAGAAAGAGAAAGTGACAGGGAAGAGGAAGGAAAAAGCTATGTCAGAACAGCCTGTAAGGAAGAGTAGGAGGATTTCTGCCAGTAGTGTTCCTCAAACTAGCATGGAACAACACTGGAATTGGATGTCGAGGAGAATATCCTTGAAGGGCAAGTTGCTGAGTTGGCTGACAGAATGGAGAGGGTAGAGAGTCAAATGAAGGACTCTGCTGGAAAACTTCATGTGCTGACACTTGAAAAATTGGTCCAGGAGCAGGGGAAGGAGTTGAAGGAACTCAAGAGAATGATGCTCAAACAGACCAAGGACCTTCAAGAACAGAAGGAGTTCCAGGAGAAAGAACTTCACAAGGCTCTACAGGAACAGAAGGAGGAGTTCCTAGTGAAGCTCAAGGTGGTTGAAGAAAAGTTGGAGGCCTCTGCAAAGCAAACAAAGGAGGACTTCAACAAGATTCTGGAGTTTCTTGAAACCTAGCCTACCCCATCTCAAATTCAGCCTACTCCATCTCAAAATCAGCCTAGCTTTTTCTCTCACTGTCTTAGTTATGAACATATTTAATTTTCGTTTTTAAATGTTTGAACAATTGATTTTGATTGTAAATTTTTAAAATTGTTCATCTGGATGTTAAATATTTTGGTTTATGGAATGAATAGTTGGAACTCTACTTTTACTAGTGTGTTTTTGTATCTTTTGAACACTTGTACTGAAGAGTAGATCTTACTTGAGGTTGTTTAGCAGCGCTGCCTTTAGTTTCCCACATTCGATGAATTGCTTGTGGGCCTGTTGGTGGATGTTTAATAAACTTCAAAATACAGGACTTTTTGATAATACCAAAAGGGGGAAAAGAATAATCAAACATGGAGGCTTAAGTTGTTCTGGGTTCCAGTTGAGAAAGTATCATAACTTTATCAGTTTCGTTTACTTTTAGTTTACTTAGCTTACTTTTCGTTTTTGTTCTATTTCTGTTGTGTGTTTATTTTCTGTCAATAAATTTAAAATACAAAAATACGACCTTTTATTTTGTTTTAACTTTCTCAAGAGTTTGCTTAAGTTTGTCATCATCAAAAAGGGGGAAATTGTTGATGTTTAAAGGTTTTGATGAGGAACTTGAGTTACAGCAAACTCATCTCATAAAGACTTTTCAAGTGTTTGTGCAGCCTAGGTGAAATTGATCTTGGAGATGGAAGAAGTAACTAAAGCTGAGAAGACTTGAAGGAGTTCTTTATCAAGAAAGTTATTCAATATAAAAGAAGAGTTCCCTAACAGGAACTGAGTTCCCTCACAGGAACGTTCCTTCACAGGAACTTGAAGATTGTTGACTAAGATCTTTGGAGGAACTTAGTAAGCGTGAAGTCCAAGTAAACCTGCCAGAACAAGAATACAACGCAACAATGTTTTAGTTAAGATTTTATCTTCTAGATTCATTGTTAAATATGTTAAGTAGGATATACATGAAACTTATTAGAAGCGTGACAGTTAGCTTGGCAAATAAATTAAAATCGGAAAAGATAAAAGATAGAAATCGGAAAAAGATTTTCTTTAAATATTTATCTTTTAAAATCAGTTTGTTAAGAAGATATTATGCTTTTTAATTCAATATTTCTATCTTATTTTCTGAAAATATTTTCTTCAAAGGATTTAATTAAAAGAACCGTGTTTTAAGATAAGTTAAGTTTTACTTATTTATCTTTATGTAAACCTACTGTTTATACAGGTAATACTCGTATAAATAGTAGAGAATAATATGAGCCTAGGTTTTTGTGAGTTTCATGCGTGAAGAATTTACAGAGCTATAGTTGCGTAAGTTTTCCAAGCTTATCATACTGTCATATTAGTTTCGAGTTTCATGCATAGCTTGCCTATCATATACTAGGTGTTAATTCTTGTATTTGGTTTCGGGTTTCTCAGGGTAAGAGTGTTTTTATCATTGCATACAGAGAGAGCTTCTGGTGAGAAGGGGAAAGATCTGTACTTAGGGAGTACGAGTGAGTTTGAGTGTGGGACTCAAACTGGGTAGAACAAGGTGTTGTTCTGTAGCAAGTTCATTCTCGAACTTGAGAGTAGAGGCTGAATTATAATAGGTTGTAACTTGGTGTTTGCCCTATTATAGTGGAATTGTTTGAGTTTGAAATCCCTAAGGTAAGGTCGAGGTTTTACTTCTAGTTGGGCACTAGAAGGTTTCCTCGTAAAATTTGTGTGCATCGCAAGTTCTTATTTTGTTCTGTTTTATATTTACAAAATTATTATTTAGGAACTCAACTACAATTCACCCCCCCCCCTTGTAGTGTTCATCTCAGTTAACAATTATTGTCATATGCATAAAAAGGTTCTCATTGGAAAGACCATTCGTAATGAGTCAAAAACATAGGATTTTACACGTAGGAAATTTGAGAAATGTCTTTCACAACTAGGACTGAAATAACACCGCGCGAAACTGGAAGATTTTATCGAGCACAGAAAGCTGCTGAGGCATGTGGGAAGTAGCGTCAGGGGCCAGAGCTTAGCGCCAAACTTTTAGCCGTAGCGCCAGACGCCAGTATTGGCGCCAGGCGCTACAGTTAAAAGTTGGCGCCAGTCTCTGTTTGCTGGCGCCAATTTCCCCCAATACCGAGCCAGAAATATGCGTTCTAATTTCGACCGGTTTTTCGTATTGTTTGCTCGATCCTACTTCCTGATTGAATTTTTTTCTCACTTTTCTGAAACCCATATGTGTTCTACATATGGACATAACCTTCTGGGAATTCATGCTCTATCTACCCAATTGAACGCTCCTGGCAACAAAGGGTACATCTGAGATGTTGAATTCACCAAACCATGAAAGTGAGTTTTTTCTAAAACTCGCGGTGTCCCATCCACACGCGCTAACCCTTCACGGTTAGGCTTCTGCGCGGTGCATCCGGACAATTAACCATGGACCCTCTATTGACTAAACCATATCCCGAACTTTAGAGAACTAGAGCCATGGTTAGATTGCAAACTCATTGCATCATATTGTGCCTACTTGACTAATTTTGCATTATTTGTTGTGCATACTCTATGTGATTTTTCCCAACCATTTGTTTGACTTGTGTTAAGACTAAATAAACTGATTAATGACTAAAGGACTTTGTTTGATTAATTAATTAATTAATTTGAGCTAATAAATAAACATAAAATCGAGTCATAGTTCCTTAAAGTCAACCCGGATTTTTATTCCCGTATACTGCACAAACGTCAACTTGTTTTGGTCATAGCTGGAGTTCTAGAAAGAACTACGAGTCATACAACCTATGGATCTGTAGCCCCGAGTTTTATCTTTAATTCGGCGTTCGTTTCATCCCAATCAGAGTCTCAGATAAAAAGTTATTACTAAACTACCACAGTCTGTCCAGTTTAATGCATATACGTGAAGTCTTAACTTAGTCTTTGCTTGAGTCTAGTCACATAGTCTAGCCACATGGTCATGACACGAGTCTTAAAGTACCATCTACACTCACTAGTCTTAGCACACACTTTGAGCACATGTCACCATGGTCATGTCTTAGGTTCATGCATGAGTCGGTCTTTTCCGTCATTTGAGTTGGGGGGTACATTCTATCCCTAATTCTTCATATCCCTCCACCTCCATAATTTTTTTTATTTTTTCACTTTCTATTCCTTCTTTCTTCACTCCTTCCGTCCATGTATGTTGAATCGAGTTTGAGTCATATGATTGACAAACAAAAAATGAGGGTAATGATGAAACAACACAAAACAAGAGGCGAGTTTCAACGAAAAGATTTCATGACCTCTTTTTCTATTTCTTTTTCATTTTTTCCTTTCCCCAATAAGTCTAGCATAGGCACCTTTTCTTTTCCTTTAGATTATGTTTGTAATTTTTCTTTTCTTTTCCCTTTTTAATAAAATGAGCATTTATTTCCTTACATATGATCATTTCATTACATTGCATTTCAAAAAAAAAAAATCCATGTCGAATTAAGCACAAGGTATACTAATGATTTGAGGCACCCCTTGTAGCCACATCATATCTCCTTTCGCCCTTCAATTATACAATCCTTTCTTCATAAACCACTTTGAGTCTCGTCTAACGATAGACCCTTCTTTTTTCAACCTACATCTACCTAACCTTGGGATGGGATGGTGTGCAACTTATGCCATTCTAAAAAAAGCTTGAGTGATTTCAAAAGATCAAAACAAAAATAAAAGCAAATATAAATAAAAGTGTACAAAAGTGCAAGTGTTCTAATGTCTTTGATATGAAAATATCTTTGATATGAACACGTCTCAGATTGCGTCTCTTATCGAGTGCTCGGTACCGTGCCTGAGAAACATGAATGCCAAGTGAGTGATAGACCGCATGATCGGGATTGCCCACACTTATTAAAATAAAATAAATGCTAAAGAAAAAGAAAGAGCTAAAAAAAAGAGTAGAAAACCTCAAGCATGAAAATACAAATATTCAAAAGCAAGGTTGCACACCTTGGGGGCTTATCTAGGGTCTTGAGCCTTTATCCCCTTCTTCTTTAAACCTTTAGCCTAACCACGTTACAACCCTTAAAAAGACCTTTTTGAGGTATACACACTTGTGCGAGGTTTGTCTAGAGCTACGTTCGGCCTGATTCCTAACGGATACGTAGGCAACCTCACATCGAGGTGCGGCCGTAATAAAAATGCATTCATATTCACATTCACACACTTACACCATGATCATATCAAGGGATCCCCTGTGCTCATCCCTATTCATTTAGAGCTAGACTTGGGGGCTTGATCCCTACATGGTTAGCTTACCTAGCCTAAGAGTCACCACCATTTGAATCCTTTCAATAAAATATTTTTCCACACACTTAGCTCTTGCGGCCTAACTTTAGTGTCACTATCACACACATCACGCATACATGACCAAATATATTTCCCTTAGGAACCCTTTGTCATGAAATCTTAACGCTAAAGCATGCTTCGTCAAAATTACTCATAATTGTCATTGCATCACGAAGCATGAAGTGCTTAGCCTCCGTGCCTAAGTTACCCAAATACTTTCATCATGGAGTCAACAGTTGAGATAGCCTAGGATGAATTAATCCTTGAACCTTGAGAGATAGTATCAAACAACATTTGACTAAGCTCATTCAACTGCATCTTCAAACTTTTGATTTTCTTTTTCACGTCTTTCTTTTTCGGGAGAAAGTCGGTACCCTCCACAAAATTGACGGAAAATTTTTGCTTTTTTGCATTTTTCGAGTCGCACGATCACATTACAATGCACACATGAGTCATGTACACATTGAGTCATGTCGTGCCATATCACTTTGATTTGAGTCTAACACATGTGTCATTACACTTCGAGTCGAGTCAACTTCGAGTCAGTCAAACATATCGAGTCAAGTTTATACCTTGAGTCGTGTCAAGTCGATGAGGCAAGCAACATTAAGCCTTAGGTCAACCCTAAGATAATTAAAGAAATTGGAAAAATTCTATAGTCAAAAATAAATACAGGTGCAGCAGAATAGGGAAGACCCTACTCCAATTCTTGGCGCCAGAGATATCTCAGCAACGACAGAGCTCGAAGCCTACCAGAAAGGTGATTTCGACCTCATGCAGCAATTTTGGGTTCCTTGGTACGCCAGTTAGCCCCTATAAGCAATTTGACATGATTAGTAGTTCGCTCGATTACAATCGTAGTAAGTGATTGACCTGAAAAAAGATCGTCTCACTTAGCTTAAGCGCCTAAAACACTGGCTCATTACAATCGGTTTAAAAGCAAGCACTTAAACGACAAAGTTTTCCAAAAATTGGATTGTCATCCCCAATTGACAATATTTCCAAAAATGGATTGTCGTGCATCTTCTTCAACGACAATTTTTCCCAAGATTGGATTGTCATCTCTGGCAAAGTTTCCAAGCGTGGATTGTCATGCTCCTTCTTTGTTTGGCAAGTTTTTCCAAGTTCGGATTGTCATACATTCATAGCTCGTTGGCAAGTTTTCCGAGATTGGATTGTCATACACCTAGTTCCCTATGGCAAAATTTCCCAAAGGATTGTTGTAGGTTTCTATTCATCATAAATATCGGCAAAAGTTCCTCAACGTGGATTGTCATTCATTTCAATAAGTGGCAAATTTTCCCGAAGTGGATTGTCGGTCGACTCTTTTTTGCAAATGTTCCAAGAAACAGATTGTCAATAGTGCCAATATTTTCTCAAAAGGATTGTCGCATAGCGTTGGCAAATTTCCAAGGTGGATTGCTTTCAAGAGTTATATTCCAAGATGTGGATTGTCGATCGTAGCAAAGTTCTTATGAAAGATTGTTACGAATCATTGGCAACTTTTCCAAAAATTGGATTTTGGCAAATTTTCCGAGGTACGGATTGTCGCTTCATCGTGACAACATTTCCAAGGATGGATTGTTACGAAGCATTGACAACTTTCCCTAAATCGGATTGTCTTACATCATATAAGAGTTGTGTTGGCAAATATTCCCAAAGAAAATAGGATTGTCATCACAGCAAAAGCACCGACATACTGGTTCACAAGCAGCAAAAGCACCGATATACTGGTTCACAGGCAGCAAAGTACCGACGTACTGGCATAGCAAACATTAAGAAGCAATGATCTTTTCGAAGACTATCACATCGGAAATTAGAGTCATATAAAAAAGAAGCTCTTTGTTCAGAGACGAGTGAACATCGAAACAGCAAGGTGGTGTTCCCTAGATTGTGGAGAGTTGTCACAAACAACTGAGGATTTTTTCAAGAGAAATAATCTTCAATAGTATTCCCTTGGACGTAGAATATTATCAATGCGGATGAGGATTGTTTCAAGAGAAGCAATCTTCGATAGTATTCCCTTGGACGTGGAATGTTATCAATGCGGATGAGGATTGTTTCGAGAGAAATAATCTTCGATAGTATTCCCTTGGATGTGGAATATTATCATCACGGGGAGGATAGTTTCGGGCGAAGAAATCTTCTAATTTGGAAGCAGTTACAAGGCGTAGAGGTTTTCAAGCGGGATGGCATTCTCTAGCTTGCATGAGGTCATCAAAATAACAACAAAGCGGCAGCAAATCGGTTACTTTCAGAGACGTGTGCTCGACGGTGCAAGATACGTGTTTCTTAACTCTTTTATCTGTTTAACTAACAATAGTTTTGTAGGTATCGGCGTTACAAGAATGATTTAAAATCGCAGAACGTCCTGAATCATTCTCCGTCCCTATCGATACTTTGACTTTTGTTTTCGAAGCTTGCGTTTCTCCAAACTCAGTCAAAGTGGGGGCTTCTGTAGACACCCATTTGTGTCTCCCCAAAACCAAACCCGGTGATGAGTACCTTTCACGACGAATCATAATCGAATGAAACGAAAGTGTGGAAAGGTCTAGTGTTGCGGAAAGTTTTATTTCTTTTCTCTTCTCCCTGTTTTGGAAAACTTTATTTTAAGAAAACAGCCAATCCAGTTAGGTTGGTCCATGATATGGGTCCAATAGTGGTGTATTTGGATGGGGCTTGCAAAGATTTTTCCAACGATATATTATAAGCCCAATTCCGATGAATATTGAGGAAATTATGGCCAATTTACTAAACTGGGTCCGGTTTGAGCTTTATGTACGGCCCAATGATCTAGGGGAGGGCCTAATATGATTTATCATTCCTAATGCAATTAGGAATGGTTTTAGTCTTCTAGAAAATTCTAGAAGGTTCTCATCATTCCTAATTCGATTAGGACTTTTCAGAGTTTTAATCAAGATCAAATAGCATTTTCGAAGAAATTATATTATTTTATCTTCCAGTACGGTAAATTTATCAGATTTTTGAAAACGCGTTGAAAACCAGTTTGGCGTCCAACCCCAGGCCTTGGCGCCTGGAACCAGGCTTGGTGCCAGACGCTAGCCACTGGTGCCTGGCGCCAGTTAGCCAGGGTTGGCGCCAATGCTGTTTTGTGATCTTCAGACTCTATTTTGTTAAATTATCTTTTTTGCCTGATTTTCTCTATAAATATCGTATCAAAAACTCCGTTTTCATTCACCAATTATCATCAATTATCACCAACTCTCATCAAGATTTTCTTGATTATTCTCTCTCTCTCTTTTTAAACTAGCCTTTTCTCAAATACAAAATTCCGCATTCACAAGATCTAGAAACACCTAGCCACATTAGAAGTTGCCTTCGCCCTAGACGTGAAAGGTTTTAATTTCTGAGGGTTTGGTCCCAAATCTCTCTTTCAATTATTTAATTTAATTATTTTGTTTATTATTTTCCTTGAAGTTACTACCGTGTGTATTTTGTTATTAGAAAGAGGTACAGGCATCCAAGTAAGTACTTTAATTGATTAATTGATTTATGATGTAGACATCATGTTTATATTGTTATTATGATATTCCTAGTATCATGTCTAGGTTAATTTTAATATCAAATATGATTGTTGCTACGATGCCTTTTATATTCTTCCTAATATTTGTTCATGTTAGTATCATGTTAGGGTTAAAGATTTGATTTTTATCGCTTAGTGACATGCTAGGGTTTGTTATTAATCTTGTTAGTATCATGCTTAGGATCTTGCTATGCTTTAACATGAATATTATTGTGATTATGATTAATATTATTATTAATGATGTTGATTATTTATTATGTTGCTTGATATGCATATTATATTTATTGTTATTGCTTGATCACACCTTTATTGCATGTTTACAGGGAATTTGTACTTGTAATCACGCTTAATAAGATAAGTAATAATCTTGTTAGGGTTAATTGTGATTATAATTCAAGTGATCGCCAATAATAGTTTATTTGTGCATTAAATTCAACCAACATAGATTAAACAGGTTTAGGGTTAATCCTATTGATTGTATGTTAATCAGAAAGCGCACATGAATACGAGCAAAATAAAGTAGAGGCCTATTATTAGGGCAGGTTCAATCTCTTTTAGGTTGGATTTGTACCATCATCCCCGAACCCTTATTTGGTTCATGACCTTATGGAGTTGACGATCTCTTGCATCGTTAAGGGGTGTAACCTTCACCTCGTGAACGGTTTACAAGTTCCTTAAAAAACTTGTTGGCCACTCTTTTGCTCTAACTTCTTCCCTTTTGGACGCCACCGTACTTTAGTGTATGATCATAGTGGGGTTCAAGCTAGTGGATTTTAAAGGCTTGAAATTATTCCCTACAGTTTTTGGCGACTCCACTGGGGAGTATTTCTATTTTAATTCCTGAATTTGTTTTGGCAATGATTTAGAATGAGTGGATGAGACTCGAAAAGTTCTAAGTATTTCATGTGCGTAATTTTGATTAACATTATTGTCATATGCATAAAAAGGTTCTCATTGGAAAGACCATCCGTAATGAGTAAAAAACATAGGATTTTACACGTAGGATATTCTAAAAATGTCTTTCACAACTAGGACTGAAATAACACCGCGCAAAACTGGAAGATTTTATCGAGCATAGAAAGCTGCTGAGGCATGTGGGAAGTAGCGTCAGGGGCCAGAGCTTAGCGCCAAACTTTTAGCCGTAGCGCCAGACGCCAGTATTGGCGCCAGGCGCTACAGTTAAAAGTTGGCGCCAGTCTCTGTTTGCTGGCGCCAATTTCCTCCATTACCGAGCCAGAAATATGCGTTCTAATTTCGACCGGTTTTTCGTATTGTTTGCTCGATCCTACTTCCTGATTGAATTTTTTTCTCACTTTTCTGAAACCCATATGTGTTCTACATATGGACATAACCTTCTGGGAATTCATGCTCTATCTACCCAATTGAACGCTCCTGGCAACAAAGGGTACATCTGAGATGTTGAATTCACCAAACCATGGAAGTGAGTTTTTTCTAAAACTCGCGGTGTCCCATGCACACGCGCTAACCCTTCACGGTTAGGCTTCTGCGCGGTGCATCCGGACAATTAACCATGGACCCTCTATTGACTAAACCATATCCCGAACTTTAGAGAACTAGAGCCATGGTTAGGTTGCGAACTCATTGCATCATATTGTGCCTACTTGACTAATTGTGCATTATTTGTTGTGCATACTCTATGTGATTTTTCCCAACCATTTGTTTGACTTGTGTTAAGACTAAATAAAATGATTAATGACTAAAGGACTTTGTTTGATTAATTAATTAATTAATTTGAGCTAATAAATAAACATAAAATCGAGTCATAGTTCCTTTAAGTCAACCCGGATTTTTATTCCCGTATACTGCACAAACGTCAACTTGTTTTGGTCATATCTGGAGTTCTAGAAAGAACTACGAGTCGTACAACCTATGGATCTGTAGCCCCGATTTTTATCTTTAATTCGGCTTTGGTTTGATCCCAATCAGAGTCGCAGATAAAAAGTTATGACTAAAATACCACAGTCTGTCCAGTTTAATGCATATACGTGAAGTCTTAACTTAGTCTTTGCTTGAGTCTAGTCACATAGTCTAGCCACATGGTCATGACATGAGTCTTAAAGTACCATCTACACTCACTACTACTACTCACTACTATAATCAATGATAACTATCAACATTCACTACTACTACTCACTACTGCTACTACTCTTATTCCACGTACTACTATTACTACCTTTCCATTTATTATTATTATTATTATTATTATTATTATTATTATTATTATTATTATTGATGTTAGTATTGTAGTTGTTGCTGCTGAGTTGCTACTACTACAATTACTACTATCATACTACTACTTACCTACGTATCATTACTACTACTCTTATTATTATTAATAGTATAATTATTATTCTTATTATTATTCTTATTATTATTATTATTATTATTATTATTATTATTATTATTATTATTATTATTATTATTATTACTACTACTACGGATAGTTAAAGATTATTTTATAAATACAAGTGTTAATAAATTGGTCATGCACAACAAGTCAAAGTCGGTATTTTAAGTCTTCGTGTCTATAGGTTGAAAAGTATTTGATTAGGATTATTGGTTTGTTATAGCAGGAATTTCGGGTTCGAAATTAGGAGCTCCGTAATTGTGTGCAAAGATCGAGGTACGTACACGTGGATAGATCTTTTAAAAAGTGGCTTTTATATGCAACGTGTTTTACATGTTAAGCGATTTCGAACCATGTTTAAATAATTGTGAAATGTATTTCGGTGAAGCATGTTTTAATCGTTTAATCTCAAATGTTAAAATATTTTATATGGTTGATTATAAACTTGTATTGATATTCAAGAAGGAAGTTTTATTGTTTAAATTTATCCTAAGTATGGGTTATTGGAAAGTTTATTTATCAGGATTTATTCCTTGGATCTTTGGATTTTTAACTCCCACTACCCGGAGTAAGTTGAAGAATATGGACTTTGTATGACCTAGTCTTTCCCCTTGATAGCACTATGTAAAGGAGTTACTAGCTTGGGGGGTGTGCACACTTAGATGGGAAAATGATTTATGAAAATATGGACTGATCCATCCTATTCGGAATTATCTTTGGAAAGTTGGTTATTTCGGAAATTGGTTCTTTTGACAAGTTTTTATACATAAATTTCTATTCAGGAATGGTTTGGATAAATTATGATTTATTAAAGTTAAATCTCTTCGAAAGCATGTTTAATTAATTAAATTGATTTTACATGTCTAGCATTTGTATGTACTTAGCATTTTGGTTAATACGTTTTTGTTTTGTTTAGGCTTGGCCCTACTTATCATTTTGATAAGTTAATAGGTGATGGCGATCGGACAACGTGAACTATATGTTGCATTGGGAATGATGGGCGGTGATCACCTAGTTTAATTTAGTATACATAGTATTAGTGGTGTAGCTACTTTGAAAGTGTATCAAACTATTATTATTACTATTATTATTAATGAAAGTTAAATACTATTTTCCGCTGCAAAACTCTGTTAAGCCTTACGTAATCACGTGGCGGTAATACTCCCATGTTACTCCCTAAAGTTAGATACAATTGTTAATATTAGAGAGTAATTTGGGGGTGTTACATCTTCGGACCTAGAGGGTACTTGTTCCACCTCTTCACTATCTACATTTTCATCTTCTAATTTTGCTGGACGACCTTCTTCCTTAGTCTTTCTTGGAGAAATGATTTTTTTTCTAGTTCTCTTTGAGCCTTTTTAAAGATTTCTTCTATCTTCTCTAAGAATTTAGGAGATATCTCACTCATTTGCTTCTTACTTAGTCGCCGCAACCCAGAATATTGGAGCAGCCACTTCCTCAATTCTTGCCAATCACGAAATGGTTGTCATCGGTGTTCGCGTTCAAACTCCTGCAACACTTTTCCATCAAGTCCAATAATGGCAGCCTTTAATTTCACCTCCTCATTTAATTGTAAAAATTGGAAGGAATACTCCAATTAAAGAATCCACTCATCCAAATCCAAATTTCTTCCATTAAATTCTGAAAGTTGAAGCTCACATCGGACTCTTAGTTTGTCATTCGAATTTGAAATTCCACGCTCTCTCTTGCTGGAAATGTAGGCGAATCCTTCCTAGATCCAATTTTGCATAAGTTCTGATTAAACAAATTAATGGTTTCTTACAAACGACAGTAGTAGGTTTAGCCTATAAAGCTCCAATAGTGACTTTAGGTCACAACACTCCTAAGGAATCACTCCAAAATTCTGCCTACCTATTTCCTTCCCTTCACTCTCTATTTATACTAAGGACTATTAACCCTAATAAACTAATATTACTAAAATACCTATACTACCCCTCCAATATTACAGATATTAAGAAATACCTTGGTATTCCTCTGTTCACTTTCTAATTTAATTTTAAACTTTTAAATTTTATTGGGAGCTTGACTAGATTGGTGTAGTATGTTATATCGTTATGATTTGTTGGTTCTTCGTTTGGATGATGTATTGGTTCTCTCAGTTTTAGCTGTTGTAACAACATAGTCGGTTTCAAGATTACCTGTACTTGTAACTATATGATTCGATTTAATATACCATTCCTTTTTTTCTTAACTGCTTTCAAGAATCCCTATACCTTGTGTAGGAATTGTTGATGCTATTATTGAACCTTCCATTTAGTAATGTGTTATGGCCTTTTGTCAACTTTCACTGTAAGGATGTCTTATGCTTCACTTTCTAGCCTATGAACAATGTTATATTATGTGTTGAGTACCCGAGTTTCATTAACTTTATACAATCCCATCCCTTAAACTGCTCTCCTCATGTTTTTGTGTTATCAAAAGGGCCCTATGTGGTATACTCTATCACTACTGGTATTATCTCATGTTTGAATGCATGAAAACAGCTTTGTATATGCTAGCCTAGCTAGCACCATTTCCTATCTTTTAGTGTAATTTTTTATGTATATGTCTGTTTGGTTGACTGGCGGGCTGAAAGCAATATGTTATTGTGACTACCTATAACTTCTTACTTTTCTTTCACGTGGGTGATAAATGTCAAGTTCAACCAGGAGACAAATGTGGTATTGTGAAATATGTTGGCCAAGCAGAAGATCTAGGCCCTGGTTTTTGGGTTGGAGTTCAGTATGATGAGCCATTGGGGAAGTATGATGGATTGTAAATAAATCAAATCCCTCAGCTATTGAACTTTCAGATGACCTGGTCTTACAATTCATAACCCTTGTAGTAACCATGTGTTTCTTTTGTCAAAAACATTCACTTGAAGATAACTAGTAATTCTTGCAGCAAAACGTAATCCATTGTATGTTAGGATTGTTCATTCCAGCTTTTCATGTTGCAGGGTCAAAGGAACTCGCTACTTTGATTGGTCCACCACTTCACGGTGCGATGGTTAGACCAGATAAAGTACAGGTTTTTATTTTACTAATCCAGCAATATTTTCTGTCACTTATTGGAAAGGACAATTAAGTCCTATTCAGCTACCATGATAATAGGCTGATAAATTAGTTGGTAGTTAGAAGTTTCATTAGGATTACTTGATTTATTGAGATAGATTTATTGAGATAGATTTGTTACCACACCCCTCTGCTAGCATACTCAATTATGCTAGAAAAATTGTTAGTATGTACAAGACATTCAATTTACCATGCCTTTATATATATATACAGTTTCATGCCTTTCTGTAAGTCCTGGTCATCTTTCATGAACTCAACCTCTTTTATGCCTCAATAGCTTACTGAGAATGCTAGTTATATTTAGATTTTGCTTTCCGAAAAAATGAGTTTGTTGCTGTGAATCTATCACGGGTATTGGGTAACAAGTAGATTTTTTTTTTTTTTTTCTTTTTGGAGTTTGAGTAGTTCTTTTCGATTGCCTCTCCAAATCCGTGTGCACTTTAGTTTAATAAATCTAAGCTTTCTGACTGATATTGCAAGTAGGATATTTTCTGGCACCCCAATGATATCAATACGTTACATTATATGTTATGAACGTTCATTTTCCACGTGGGAGACTTTCCTGAACGTGATCCATTCGAAGAAGAGGAGATATAGAAACAGGCCCAAACGGCTGATTTAACATCTAAATATTCTTATTTGTCAAGTATCTTTGCCGATGTTCTTCAATTGAGATAAATACATTTTTGACCTGCTAGTCTGCTACTGGAACAGAACTTTACTGGCCTTTCTGCAAGAAAATAGACGAAGATAAAAGATTTCTATCCAGTATTTTTTTGTATTTTTCCAAAATTGTGGATATATATATATTCCAGTATTTGTCTTGTCACCAGAATTCTACAACAATTGACTTAAAGATTTGCGTACATCAAATTGTACTTTTTTGTTCCTAATTTGAAGCACATTTTGTAGTGATTGTACAAATGTACTTATCAGTCATATATTTGTATTGTGCTTTTGGTCTAGACTCAGCATAACTTTCAACTATCAACCATATTTAGGGTATATTCTGTTCACCTTGTTTCAGGTGTAATAAGTTCAGATAAGTTTAGATCAGTGAAAATCAGGTGAATAGAACACACCCTTAATCACTGCTGCTATTGCTTGAATTCTGATAATAAATATCAGATTTGCATACACCCACAATATATTAGGATTGATTCTAATCAGATTTTCTAATGTCCAAAGCAAAACTCCTACTTCTGAAAAAGTTTTATCTAAGTACTAAAACCTTGTCTATTAGTTGAAGTTTGTTTATGATTAGAATTTAATTAATAAACTATTCATTGACTAGTTGTTCAAGGACACTATAACCTATTAAATGAGCCGTGCCTAGTTTATCTTTCAGATAAACAAAATATTTGTTTTTTGTTTATCTGGGGGTATGAGCGTCTTTTCATGTAATAGTTGAGGGATACATGTGTAATTTGCTAAATGCAAATTGTACAGATGTACAAAAATACTAAATAAATGACCACGCTTTTTTAATATAATTACAGAAATTGCCACCAAATTTTTACGAATTTGTTAATCTGACAGATAACTTGTATTTGCCCCTATTAATTGAATTGAGACTAAACAAATATCTAAATTTAGTTGAAATATTTGGTTAGTGTTGGGGCTAGCAATCTAGCATATGTTTTACGAACATGAACTTGTAACATAAGAACTAGTATAATAATTTGCATGAGATATTCATCATGTACTATAATTAAAAAATGTTATTATTTTTATTATTTTTAGAGTCGACAAAAGTTAACACGCACATGAAAAAGTGGGGTAATGCTAATAATTTACCACCCATCTAATTAAACAGCCACAGGTCAATATGACACAGTTAATAAAACCTGAAGAATCAATAAACGAGGGTTAATACGACATGACACATCTAATAGAGAACATACATCTGCACTGGAAATTCAGGGAGTTGGTGAAGGTAATTGTGAGGGGCAAAATTTTGGACAAGTTAAACATCTTGCAATGTCGTTGGAGGCAGAGAGTGGTGGTGTGCTTGTATCAATAGATAAAACTACTAGAGGCTATGCAATCATTCTATATCGAGGAAAGAACTATCAGCAACCTCTTCGGTCGAGGCCTAGGAATCTACTGACAAGAAGGCAAGCATTAGCTCGGTCAATCGAACTGCAAAGACGTGAGGTGAGCTCTGGTGATCTGTCTTTTATCATTTTGACATAACGAAAACATTCCTCTTACATTTGTCATACTGACTCACACAGGGACTGAAGCATCATATATCGAGTTTACAGGAACAGATGGAGTTGCTGAAGTCTGAAATAGTATGTATTCTTATTTATACGTATTATATACATATATTTTATTGCATCTTTGAAATAAAGTTTTAAGGTTAACCCACTTTTTTTATAAAATTTTGCAGGAAGATATGAGAAATGGAAAAGAGATTGATGATATGGCGTTAAAAACCTATCCTTCTGATGATGAGATGGAAGACGTAAGACTAAGGGCCTATTCTCATACGTTTATTTTCATTTCAGCTCAGCTCAAATTAATTCAGTTCAACTCCGCTCCGCTCCTAATTTCCTTCTCTTATAAAAAATTCAGTTCAGTTCAGCTCAGCTCAGTTCAGCTGAGTTCAGTCAATGAGAACAGGCCATAAGAGGGATTTTGTATGCTTGTACAAACACTATAGTATAATTTTGGCACTTATAGTGTGTCTTGATAAGGGGGGATTTGGAGGGAAGGGAAAGAGAAGGAGATTGAATGATGCATTTTTACATGGACATAATATGGGGAATAGTAGAATATTTTCCTTTCCATTTAATAAACTAAATCCATTTAAATTTTAAAAGCTCGAAAGATTTGGAAGGATATAAATGTCCAACTCTCTCTGCCCTCACTTCAATTCTCTATCCTGTCTTTCCCTTCCTTTAATGGTTGCTAAGAACACTAAACATACATACCATTAGTGTGGGAGGTAATAAGGCATTCAAGCACAATTTGGGTTGGAAAAGACTAAGAGTTGAGTGCTGATTTTTGGAATGGATGGGATCTTGCCCAAGGGATCCTTAATGTCACTGAGTTCTTGCTGATTAATTATTCAATTTTCTTAATTGTAGGATGAAGATGAAGAGGCCTACTTGCAAACATATTACTGTGGAGATGAAAATGGTGCTTTCATAGATGCCGAGTCGTCTCAAGATGATTTAGAAGCATAAAGTTATCGGACTAATTATCCAGATGTATGAAACTTACCAATGTACTCTGTATATAATATCTAAGATATATACAGAAAATTAACTTAAAGCAGTTCCATTCCTTTGGTATGATAATCATCATTCATTCATTTATTAGCAACTGTGTGCGTCACAACATCGGGACGAGTTTTAAAGAAGACTTTCCATGAATAGTTGTTTAAGCTATAAACAAAAATTCAAAGCTTTATACGAAGTATAATCCTGTTACAAACTATTTTCAGTCTTAAAAGCTGAAACTATTGCTTGTGCAGTTATAATGAAACCTGTCTTTTATCACAGAAATATGACATGCTGGTACCAGCTACCAAGTGAACCATGAGCTTAAAATCGCTGCGGAATAACAATGTTTTCTTAAAAATGTGTTGCTGGATTATACAGCCAAAACTCATCACCATTACACCCTTTTTTTCTCTGGCATCCGTGTGTAGTTTACGTTTATGGAAGCAAAGTAAGCCATTGTTAAATTGCTCCTGAAGTTTTAATGACAGACAGTACTACCACAGATGATTGATTCTGCCTGATTTCACAATTTCAATGGTTGCATCAGAAAATTTAACTTCATTATTTATTCATAATTTATTCCAACACGTACCCAGCACTCAGCAAGTACTGAACATTCTTGATGTCAATCCAACCAGAGTTAGCAGGCTAGGTCCTTTGGGAAAAGGGGGGAAAGGGTAAGGAAATCCCCACCCCAAAGTACTGCTAATGGAGAGGTTGTGAGATGTTGGTAGTTGGTGCCTTTGCAAAATCAATTTTTATGATAGTTTACAATGTAAAATTAGCAGGTAAATGTCTGTAGAATACATATTAGTTGGTGCATGTTGCAATCAGTATATAATACAGTGCGAGGAATCCTTAAATGTCGGAATTTGCAGGACCCTCTGTAAAACCTTAGCAGAAAAGGAAGCAGTTAAACTTGAAACATTGAACGGGTTGAAATCATCAATCAGGCAAAAAATTAGTCCACATAATGAACATCAATGGCACCTGTTATTACCATTGTTGACCAGCTAATACAAGTCTTTGATTTGGGGCATCATTTTTAGAAAATAGTACATAGCAATCAATACAAGTAGAAATGAGAACCAAAAACAAAGCAAAATTTCTTCTAATGCCACACAAACCACAGAGCGGTTATTATCCCTCCTTTCGCGAGTGAAACCCATGATTGTGGCATTCAAATATACATCAGTCTATTAATTAATAAATAACATGCCTCAGAATCACGCACTCACTTCTGCCTTTTCTTCTTCCTTCTTTCCATTTTTGCTCATTGTGTTAACACCTTGTTGCTCTGTCTTCTTTTGGGCACGAATCAAAGCTCTTCTAGCACGGGGCCTCATTTCTCGCACTTGTCTAGGAGGCATAATGTATGGCTCAAGGGGTTTATCAGCAAATGGGTGTTCATCGCCAGTAAATATCCTAAGTTTACGGTCTCTATCCTGCATCCATTAGAGTCAAAAGTAAGCAGGTCTTTCTAATTGATTCCTTCACAGATCAGCAAAATGGTTGATATTAGTTGTACCGTACAAAATAGACATCATGTCACAGAATATAACTAGTACGGATAGATACAAGACAAATACGAAGCAATAAGAAGGTAAACAATAGAACATACAAAACTAAAAGGGAAAGTGTTAAAAGATGAGAAAATAAACAACTGTAACATAAGATCTCCCTATGGACTTCATAAAATAAGTGTTTAGGCTCAAGAAGTAATACTTACATCACGTAATTTATTTCTAGGAAGCATGCGCAGGACAGCTTTACGAATAACTTCAGTAGGATCCTTGGACATCTGATCCTTCAAACTTCTTTCCTTGAGGTGACCCACATGCCTATACAACCAATATAGACAAGCATAAGCATAAAAGGTTTTTTTAAAAAAAAAAAACACAAGTACATCAGTACAGCATAAAATCAGACAAACTCTGATCTCAAATTCCCCACTTTGCAGACCAGTTTAGCAAACATCTAAAACCCATCTTCATTTTCCCTTCCTGCATCCTATACAACCTCCATAGGAACACACCCCTCCACCCCCACCCCCCCCCCCCCCCCCCCCAAAGAATAGTTTGAACTTTGAAACTATATCTGTACGATCACTATTACAAAGTAATCTACTAAACTTGTAAGACAAAGCATCAGACAAAGTCATTGCCATCTACGAAACTTTCTACGTTAAGCAAGTAACACTTCTGGAAAGAATTCACCACCCAGCATAGTGTAATAGACTGAACTTCTGACTTAGTATTTTCTGATTTAAAGACTAATTAAGAGATAAAAGCTTGAGACTTTGATTAATAATGGCAGAAATTTGGGTACAGAAGTGATAGATTAATAGCTTAAGGCTATTACTCTCTTGATAACTTTAGGTTATCACTCTCCTAGTAACTTGAGGTTACTACTCTCAACATTTTTCCTCATAATATACTATCTCTATTTATACTAAGGTCAAGGACTACTAACCTAAAAGTACTAGACTTCCCAAATTGCCCTTTCTAATGTTAGTCTTACACATAGTATCCATCATATTCATACCCAAGTTGTCCAAGGAGCTTACCCAGTGTGCCATCGATAATATTTATCAGTAAGTTTCCTCCCTGTAACGCAGATGTCTTTAGCATTGAGGACAATGCACATATCTCCATCATCACGATTAGGAGCATATGTAGGTTTATCTTTCCCTTGGATCACAGTAGAAATTTGAGATGCTAACCTCCCAAGCACCTAAGCAAAAGCAACAGAATAGTTACAGAAAAACCAACACAAATTCATAATACAGGACAGCACTGAGCTAAAACAATAATGTAAGCCAACGTGGAGTATTAAAAGATAGTAGATCTGAGCTTCCTTCAAAATTGGAGTAAGGGAGCCTGAAGATGGTTAAGCAAGATAGATACAATAGAGGAAAACTAAGCAGATCAATTGATTAATCATCTATTGTTTTCAAGGGCCCGACTCAAATTATAGATCTTACCCATACTTTCTATATGTTTGAAGAATGACTATTAAATATATTTTATTTCAAAGATACTGAAACTGATACTAGGATGTTTATATATAAGGATCAAACAACAAACATAACTTTCACCTAAATACTCCCTCCGCCCACGATTATCTGCACCAAACATCCTTTTTGCGGACTCCTAGACAAAACTTTTAGTGTAGTTTAATTAAGTTTAGGTGGGTTTAATTAAGTTGTAAAAAGGAGGGAAATAGGAGAGAGAAAGTGGTTCCATATGTATAATATTGTTAGTGGGTTAAAGTGAGTGGGAAATAGGAGAGAAAAAGTGGTCCCATATGTTTAAGTTTGGTAATATGGGTTTTTTTACACTTTAAAATTTACTGAAAGAGGAAAGATAAAAAATTGTTGCACATAATAGAGAGCACCTATTTTTGGCAAATGTTGCAGATAATTGTGGGCTGAGGGAGTATATAAGATTGCCAAGCTAACCTCGACAAAGTGCACATTCAATAGAAATCAATATAAAAATAGTACGTAAGTAACACCCTCATACTTCGTCACATAAAACTCAATAACCTTATAATTACTTTCCACTATAGATTACTAATATAGATGATCAAATTCATGCAACAAGAAAGAATGAAAATAATGCACAGTTTTTCAATTATCCATATGAGGCAAATTCATTTTCTGTAGATATACAGAGGGTACAGCATTGGGGAGGGGGGGGGGGATAAAATAGATCGTCACCTGGCCTTTGGCATCAAATACCCTCCAACGCAAACCATCCAAATCAATACGCCTCAAGCCAGCAAGGGCTCTCTGCAAAAAAGAAAAAGCATGGTATGTCAGCAAATGCAAATAAGTTGACTATACTACTCGAATCTGCACAGTAAATCAGAAACAACAGGGAACTGTCTCGATGAAGACAATCCCTTCAATACATTGGAAATGCAAATCAGTCTAATAGTGAACAAGCAAGGACTTTTTAAACACGCTCAAACAAGATAGCCAAACACAACTTCAGCTAAGAAATTCCAGGAACAAAATATGCCTATCAAACTCTAGTCTAAAATATTCTGTGTATGGATAAAGTATGAAAGTACTTTGAATTAAAATAAGCCCAGACTTTGCATAACCACAAGACTTGAACATCCAAATATAACCAGATACAACTGGGAATTTTCTCGATGAAGGCTATAAATACAACTTATCTCTTCAAAACATTGCAAATGCAATCAGCCCATTACTGAATGATCACAAATTCTTAAACACAATCAAGCAAGACACATAGCTAAACACAGCATCCACTACCAAATTTCAAGAGAAGATATGCCTACTAAACTATGGTTTCGAAAGATTCCTATCAGCATGACAGTACTTTGAATGAAAACAAGCCCTGACTCTGGATGCTGAAGTTTAATCGCAAAGCCTACAAATGACTCCTCAATCGACACAAATGTCGCATCAATGATCAACATTATGTTTCGACAACCGATTAGATTTCTCCATATCCTCATTCGCTAATCACCAAGAAATTCAACAAAAGCCATTCCCAAATCAATTCAAAAAGCTACCTAATTTACCAAAACACATGAATTTCTAAGCCTTACCCACTTTTCCATAGTTCAAGAAGTACAACTAACAATCATCAACCAAAGCAATGATACATCTAATTACACCACAGTTCTTTTGGGCATTTTCACAAACACATTGCGCGCATTCAATAGTGGGTCGTTTCAACTTTCAAGTACCAAAAACAACATGGGTACTTAAATTTTACCCAGAAGTCACAAAGGGTACCCCAAAAATCCCAGAATTGGAATTAATAATTTACAAATTGAAGCAAATGATAAGTAAAAGTAAAAATCAGAGGGAATAGCAGAGATTAGATTACCTTCATGTTGCTATTGAAGGCTCCTGTAACCATCTTCATATTGAATGCAAAGGTAAGAACAGATCTTGAACGAAATACAATAAGAAGGAGAAAGCAAGCTGGTTGAAGAATGGAAGGTTGCTGCTTTGAGAGGAATGTCAATTTGTTAAACCCTTGAAGAGAGAGAGAAATAGCAGCAAGGGAGAATTAGCCTGATATTCCGTATTAATTTTTATACGAGTATATAATTTAATAATTACTTCGTATATACAATTTTTCTACTTCATAGAGTATTTTTTCTCAGTAGACGTTGTAGATAAGGATGTCAATGGGGCGGGTCAAGTAGGATTCCCGCCCCATGGGTCTCGGTTTAGCAAGTGATGGGGCGGGGATGGGGATGAAAATCATACCCGCCATGGGTTGATGGGGCGGGGGTGGATTTAAGGTTGTAACCGCCCCATCCGCCCCACTTCGTATCTGCCCCATCCTCACCTTATACTCACATCTATATATCTTTTAAAACAAAATTTTATACTTTTATACTATTTTATAAAATATTTATGTAAAATAAATATTAATTATAATACTTTGTAACACACTTATATTATAAACAAAAAAATGTGTAATATTTAGAATGATTTTTTTATTGTAATCTATATTAATTATGTAGGATTGTGTATTTGAAAGGGTGGAGGTTAGGTGGGTCTTGGGTGGGGATTAGGCGATTCTTTGGCGGGGATTAGATGGGGGTGGATATCCAAGTGGAGGATGGGGCGGGGATGGTTTTGGAATTGTATCCGCCGGGACGGGGATGGGTACGAATTTTAGACCCGCTGCGGGGATGGGGATGAAAATGTTAGATGGGGATGGGGATGGGAATGCCAACATCCGCCCCGCCCCATTGACATCCCTAGTTGAGGACCTCAGGGCTCAGGCCTTAGCTGATCATGACCGGGGTGGGCCGAGAGCCTATTTTGTACACCCAAGGTCATTTTCTCATTCAATCAACAAATGAGTAAAAATATTATTTGCTCATTAAATGAGCATATGACCTTGGATGTACGGTACACCGGGTATATATAACAAATTCTACGGGGACAAGGGCAAGTGATGTGAATTGATCCCTAAATCTTTGAAATCGGTAAGGGTAATAATAATAGAGTTTTTGGGTCAAGTTCGGGTAGGATCAAAGTCATTTTCCTATTTATTCCAATAATCCTTTATTTGGTTTGTGAATAGATAGAAAAAAAAAATTCCTAGTGGTAAAACATTACAAGTGTTTTCTTAATAATGTAAAAAATATCACTATTATGCATTAAAGTAACTTTAATTTCCAATTTATTAGATTTAATATTTGAACTATCACGCACAGGTACTATGCTAATTTTATTTTATAAAACAAGAGGAGCTACATTATTCTCCATCCTCCTCACCTCCTTTTTACTTCACTAATCCATTCTCACATTTTCACTCCTTTTTTTTTTTTTTTTTGTTTGTAACAGGGGTCGTTTGGTTCACCCGGGGTAAACGAAATGGAATAAACAAAGGGAATGGAAGATTATGGAATGAAAATACCTAATATTCTCTATGTTGTTTGTTTTAAAATCAAAGGGAAACAATCCAATCAGCCCACCACCACACAACCACCTAATTCTTTCACTTTTCACCTTTTCTAGCCACCATCCGACCACCAAACAACCAGGCACAGCTTCGCCGCACCTTCTCCGCCCTTTGCCGGCCCCCGCGGAGCTCTCCCTTCCTCGAAAATCAGCCCCGAAAACCCTAGAAACATCCCTCCCCCAGAAAAACATCCTTCACTCCCTGAAAAATACGTCGTCCGACCCTCCCCCACCCTCGGGTTTCGAGGGTGGGGGAGGGTTGGCCAGCCGTTTACATTGAGGGATTATGGTTTTTACGGGGATGGGAAGAGCTGCAAGGGGAAGGGGATGGGAGGCACAGTGAGGGGAAGGGGAAGAGGGGCGCGGAGAGGGGTGGATGGACGTGGTGTGGTGGTGCGGGTTTTCGGTGATTTGGGTAGGTAGAAGGGTGGTGGTATGGTGGTGTAGTGGTGGCCAAGGAATGGTAATGGGAAAGTCTAGGGGGTGGGGAATGAATTTAGAGGGATTTTGGGGGATGAAGAAGGTAAAGGGAATGGGAAATATGGTCTAACAAACAACAACAAAGGAAATGGGGGCAGTTGATTCATATTCCCTTTGATGATTAACCCCAACCAAACGACCCTTTGTAAGGAAACAAACAAAAGAAAACTAAACAATTGTAGTTTTCTTGAATAGAATTTTCGTGAAAAACTAAACCTAAATTTTTTTGACATTCGCGTTTAGAAATATAAAATTAGGTAAATGAAGATATTGATTGAAATAATTTTACTACCGAAAATTTGTTATGTCATTAGATTTATGCCTCTCGTGCATTTATCTTTCTAATTATTTCCTTAAATAACATGGTAATCTTGTAAAAAAAACATGGTAAAAAGTTGTGTTGCAAATGTTTTTTTTTATTTTTTGAAAAATACATATGTTATTTAAACATAAAGGAAGTGTATTTTACGCACCCAAAACAAAAGATAAATAAAAATTATGCTGGGCAGGCTGAGCTTGGACTTCGAGCCTAAAATTCTACTCAAATTCGAGGATTTTTCAAAAGAATCTCAATATACATACGACAAAATAGAGCATCACCTACTCCAATTACTAATTAACCTACATACAAAACTTCACCCTTAAATTAACATCTTTTTATTCCAATTTTTGTTAATAATTTCATCTTTCTAACTTTATCTATTTTTTTTATTATTATTACGGGAGAAACGATTTACACTCAACACCACCATCATTCTTATTTATACCTAATTTAAAGGCATTTTTTAAATTTAAAATTATCAATTTATCCAAATATTAAAACAAAATTGTAGAAACAAGAAAAAGTAATTTTAATTTCTATAGTTAATTTTCAAAATGAACACAGTTTGTATATGCATTACTGATTTTAAACTTAAAAACTAGTGTGTAGCCCGGGCGTTGCACTGGTTGCTACTTTAATTAGATCTTGTGATTATCAATTATATACATTTATTTTCATGTTTATAATATAGCTTATGATTGGCTTAGATAGTTAAGTAACTATCTTTCTTATAAAAGGTTGGGTGTTCGAATCCCTTTATCATCGTTTTTTATATGAAGCAACATTCTAATTGATTGAGTAGTGATGATGTGGCATAATGAGAGATGGAGTAGGTGACTTGACGTGGTCTACGTGGCACAGAGATATTCTAAGTAACGCCTTTTAATAGATTAGTATAGATAGATTTCAAAATTGAAACTAGACAATCATATATCGAATGCACCATACATCACGTAATGACTCCCAATCCTATATCCTATTATATGTGACTCTCAATATATATTATGCCAAAGCATATTATGCTCCAGCCGTTCTTTTCATCTTATTTTATTTTGATTTTTCTTTCTTCCATACTCACTTTACTTTTTTTTTTCTTGGCTTGATTGCCCCTTTACCATCTTTGGCTCTTTTGCCATTTACCCTCACAATCATTATACTTATTCACACACTCTTAGATTTTAATTTATTCACCCTTTTTAATTCTTAGCCTCACATGTGTTTGAGGAAGCCGAGGTTACACATACACTTTGATAAACTGACAGGGTAAAGTCGTATCCCCTAATCAAAAGTAATTACCTAAGTCCTCTAACTAAAGTAGATAGGGAAGTAGGGTCGAACTACACAGGGAAACAAGTCTTTCTACTCCTAATTAATTATTATAATCTAAATTATCAAAGTAACCAATATTGTTGTAAATAAATTCTATACTACGAAGAATAAGATCGAGGGAAATAAAGTAGGGAGAAATTAAATATTAAAAGACCTAGGGCATAGGTTCACTAATAAATAATATTTCAGGGTAAAACATAACAAGCATTGATTAATAAAATTATAAAGGGCTTTCGCTACGTATTATAATCACAGAGTTAATTTACCGGTATTAAATCTCATCTGTCGAATCTCGACTTAACCATTTATAAATTAATCCGCCTATTGAAACTAAGCCTAAAAATCAATTCTCATCTGTCGAATCTCGAATTAATATTGCTAAACTCATACAATTAAATCTGGCCAAACCTAATTGCATAGCATTAAATCAATCAATAGAAAATTAACCAAGCATTGATAATCAACAATCACACAATTACCCCTTCATATTATTTATTAGATCCCCATAAACCCTAGAAATAAAACTACTCAAGTATCATCATAACTAAACTAATCAAATAAATAAAGCAAAACATAATCAAAGAAGTAAATAAAATAACTGAAATTAAAAGAGAAGAAATTGTTACCAAAAGAAATCTGGATTAATGAAAGTAATTAAGAACAAAAGTTGAGAGAGAATTTAAGAGAGAGAAAATATCCTAAGTAGAGAGAGAAAATCTAAAAGAGAAGGTAATTAGAATTTACGTACATAATTCGTACTTAAACATTCCTCAAAACAAAAATTAAAACAAATCTAATCAGCTCTAAGAAAAACACGCTCCTGATCGGGCGAAGGGCGCCCGATCAGGCCCGCCTTTTTACAACGCCCATGCTTGTATGCCGCGCCCGAGCTTACGCTCACCCGATCGGGCGCGCCTCTTCCTTGAGGGTTCTTCTGCGCGCATCCGCCTGATCGGGCGTATGCTTGCCCGATCGGGCCCGGTCTTCTTCTTCGAGGCTTAGATTTCGATTGGGCTCAATTCCTCAGCCCAATCTGGATTTCCTCATCGGGTCTTGATTAATCGATCCAATGGCCCTGGTATCTCATACCGAGCCCTTAATCACCGGCTCTCACCGATTCTGGGCTTCAAGAGTGGTTGTGTCCTTCTAGATTTCGTAGTTGATCCATGAAAAACCGGAAAAATGCTCCAAAAGTGCAATTTCCTGTAAAACACAACTAAAACTACGAAAACACTAGAAAACACAAATTAGTAATAAAAGTGGCCCTAAAGAGCCAAAAACACTACTAATTATGACCATGGGACGGGGGTAAAACACTATATAAATTGGACATATCAAACTCCCCCAAGCCAAACCTTTGCTTGTCCCTAAGAAACGAGCTCATCAATGAACATATAAACATGCCTCATCCTAATAAACAAAATCAAGCACAAACGATTCAAGATAAATCTAATGAACATGCTTCAATGTCAATCAATCTCATACATCTAATTATCCTTCATCCCCTAACAATTGTCAAGTAAAGCAAACCACATGAGCATATAGAATTCAAGACTAGTGCTCACACACTCAACTCTCATTTATGTGGCGAGTAAAAGATGTACTCGATCGCTCTCCAACCAACCCCTTTATTTGTGAACAATGCCCTCCCATCTCACACTCTCGTGTGTTTAAAACAATGAACGCTCAACCTACTAGTCGACTCGAAATATGTCAAGTCATAACTTGCATTGATAAACAACACTTTCACACTCATACAACTCTATGCACAAATGTCGGAAGGTCTTTAAAGCTTGTAATGTAAGGCTAGGGTAAAGGGTAGGATAAATTTGGGAAAATGTGAGAGTAAAGCCATGCTTAAGGGAGCCATATCCTAATAAAACCCAAGGTCACAACAAGTGATGACCAAATCATCTCCAATCACAACTCAACTCCACAAAAGCTCACCAAACAATCATATATACAACACAATCCCAACACTTACATATTCACTCATAAAATATTATAATATAGAATAGAGTGAATTAAAACAAACTTTGAACCACTTATTCTTTTTCTTCTTTCTTTTTTTTTCAAACTTGAACTCTTTTTTTTTTCTTTTGAATTTTTTTTTTCCTTTTTTTCTTCTTGAACAACCTTCAAATAGAACATTTGAACATATGAAACAACTTTTTTCTTTGCTCTTCTTTTTTTTTTCTTTTTAACTCATATTGGAAATTTCAACTTTGTAACACAACATATCAATATTTTCCAATCATAAAATCAAAGAACAATCCCTCCTCTTTTATTCCCACATTGTGCAAATAATGTGCACACCACAACTCCCTCACCTCACCAACTAATAGCTCCCCCAATCCAAGCTTGGGACTAGTAACCAATGGGGCTCATATAGGCTTGTAATGTGGCTAAATAAACAATAAAAGGGCACAAGCAACAACATGGGTAACAAGAAGGGAACAAATGTACCTAATATCGTCTGAAGGCTTCCTAAGAGAACAAATGCCTTCGTCCTCCTCAATGTGCATAATATTGAGCTATACAAACATTATTAATAGTTGCAAACCAATACTCAAATTCATTGACATACCAGGAAATATCACACATTCCTAAACAAATCAACTAGTGAAGCACTATATTCACAAATAGTTGGCAAAATTGACGCATGTTTAGGAATTCAAACAATTAAACTTCAAATCATGATCAACAAATTCACAAAGCTTATTATCATATACCAAGAATCAAAACAATATTTTCTAAGTACGGGACACAAGGAAGCATGAATTACAATTCATTGGAACGTATTTTTGAATTTTTTTTTTTGTTTTTCAAATTTTTTTGTATTTTTTTCATAAGGGAAAGCAATAAAAACTACACTAGGAAAGCAATAAATAGAGAAGAGAGAAATAAAGTTACCATATATACAAGAAATCTCCCCCCAAGCCAAATCAAGCAATGCCCTCATTGACTTGGGAGGGTAGCTAGGAGAAGCTACTCCTCATCATCATCCATCCTCCCGTACCCTCCTCCATAGCTCGAGTCGGCACCACCCTGGCTCGTTCCAGCACCACCATAACCCGAACCACCTAAAAAGTAGTTAGGGTTCACATTTCCCCCCATACCCCCAAAAGGAGCGTCACCCCCATATCCATGGACGGAAGAGTAGTCCACATAAGTTCCAAATGCTCCGGGGTGAGAATACCTTCCTTGGGGGTATTAGAACCAGTCGGGAACTAATGCCTCGGGGGGGATAGCTCCTCGGCGTGCATAGTCATCGTACATGGGGTATAGACCCCTCCCAAGGTTCCTCTCTATGTGTCCTACCCGGCTATCCAAGGTGCTTAACCTAGAATCTAAGTTTTTCACCATGCCCTCTACTCTCCCTTGCCCCATCTCTATACGGTCCAATTGGCTCCTAAAAGCCGAAAAGTCATAAGGGGCATTGGGGTCGACGTTATAGTCGACCGAGGAAGTCGGTATGCCATAGGTGAAGGGTGGAGGTGGTGGGTAGTGTGGTGAATGGTGTTGGGGGGAATGGTCTTGGGGGGATTGGTGGGGTTGAGGTGAAGGGTGAGGTGCTTGAACCTCACCTTAACCGTTAATCTCAAATGTATAAGAAGGCTTCCCCTTCTCAAATTTGGTCAAGGCGGGGTTGGGTAAGGTAAGGTAAAGGCTTGGTCCCTCCTACCCGATTATCGGTGGACTATCCACCAAGTGTCACCTCCCACGGGTTGCACCCAATTTAGGCTCCCTAAATAGGCTAGGTCCATGAGGTTTGATCCCGCTACTTTCCTATGCCCATCCGGGTTCCAACCTAGGTGTTTTATGGCAATATGGGTCACTAACCCCCCAAAATAAATAGGTGCCCTAGACCTACCCGCTTCGGTCGTATTGGCCGCCCTTTGAAAGTGATTGGCAATCCTATGGGGTATGTTTAATTTTTCAGCACTAGGGATTACATAGGAAGCCAATAATTCTAACTCATCCCTCCTCACATTTCCCGGTTCATGCCTCCTAAAAATAGTGAGGCCGGCAAATCTTTGCCAAAACTTTGGGACGGGATGTTGAATCCACGTCCCTTTGGCGTGTTGGAGGTTAGCCAAACCCTCCCCAGTGAGCCTCTTGTAGACCACGGAAATGTGGTCGTAGGAGGGCTCGATAGGCTTATCCAATTTCAATTCAAACAACTTTTCAAATTCTTTAAGAGTTAATCGCACATCGTTGTTCAATAATCGGAATTCCACATGAGGGATTATTGCATTCATTTTAATAACATTAAAACTAGAGATAAATTCTAATGTTAAATAATCATATGTATCATGGCACATTTGAAAGAAACCACTCATGCCTATGCCATTAAACAATTTTTCCACATATTTATCAAGACCTAATCTAGCTAATGTGGGATGATGAACAAAGCGGGTTGAGATTACCTGTCTATCGATGAGGTTTAGCATCTTAGCCCGTTGCTCCTCCAAGGTGATAACAACCTCCTCCCATCCCGGTACTTGAAGCTCCGGGTTGACCGTTGGTTGTTGTGGTCTCGAACTTTCACCCCTTTGTGTCCTAGAACGCTTTAAAGCCATGTGAATGTGAAAAATTGGGTATTTAGAGCTTTCTCTCTCTAAGGGTTAGAAGAAAGTATGAGAGAAAGTGGGAGAAAGTGGGTGGAAAATGTAGAGGAAGGTGTGAGGACTAAGAATATGTAAAATTTTTGAGGTTTTGATGGGTGAATATGAGGAGATCTTGGATTGAAAGTGGAGTTTAAGGTTTGAAAATGGAGGTTTTAGAGAGAGAAAGTGTGAAGGAGAAAGAATAAGAAAGAAAAATAAAAGAGAAAGGGAGAAGGGGGATTTAAACCCCGGATAAAAAAGGCACGCCCGATCGGGCGAAGGTAGTTCCTGACGATTTGTAAAGTGCGCGCCCGATCGGGCGCGAACTCGAACTTGGAATTCGCCAATTCGCCCGCCCGATCGGGCGAGCTTCGCCCGATATTTCTTTTTTGGCACTCGATTTCTCCAAAAATCCGCCCGATCGGGCGAAGTTTCCCTCAATTTCTTTCTTCACTTGCGCGCCCGATCGGGACTCCTTGCCCGATCGGGCGAAATTTAGCTCCAACAAAATCAATATTTCGCGCCCGATTGGGACTCCTTGCCCGATCGGGCGAAATATTCCTCAAATCTGAACTGTAGGTGCGCGGGCAGAATAAACTGCAATTGCGAACCTTAGATTCGCGCCCGATCGGGCGAGCCTCGCCCGATCGGGCCCATACCCAATCCTGGAGCTTCTCTTTCTTCACCTTTTTCTCTTGAAACCTCCGTACTTTGTGATCTAAAACCTGTACAAAACACTCATGAAAGGTAAAATTCACTCTCCTCACCTCTCTAAGAAAAAGTAAAAATAAATAAAAATAAAAATATTAGTCTATAAAGCAAGAAATACGGGTTGCCTCCTGCAAAGCGGTGGTTTATCTAGGTCCCGCACGACCCTCTTACCACAGTGAAACTCAAAGTGAATCGGAACCGCTTAGGTGAAGTAATTCAACTGCACCAATCGTAGCCCCCTCATGATATAGCTTGAGTCTTTAGCCATTAACCTTAAACTCGTTACCGTGTTCGTCGAAAACCTCCACAGAACCGAATTTATTGGCCCTTTTTACAATAAAAGGACCCGACCACCTTGACCTTAACTTTCCTGGGAAAAGTTTAAGTCGAGAGTTGAATAGTAACACTTTATCACCCTCCTTGAATTCCCTTGGAAGGATCATCTTGTCGTGCCACCTTTTCGTCTTCTCTTTGAAGACTCGAGCACTATCATAGGCCATCAACCTAAACTCATCGAGTTGATTAATTTGAAGTAACCTCTTTTCTCCCGCTAGTTTGGCATCTAAATTGAGCTCCTTAATAGCCCAATATGCCTTATATTCCAATTCGTCCGGGAGATAACATGTTTTATCGTACACGAGTCTATATGGAGTAGTACCTATAGGGGTCTTGAATGCAGTTATGTACGCCCAAAGGGTGTCATCCAACTTGTCGCTCCAATCTTTCCTTGACTTTGCTACCACCTTCTCTAGAATGGACTTGATCTCACGGTTAGAAACTTCAAGTTGGCCACTAGTTTGGGGGTGGTAGGCTAGACCTGTCCTATGGTAGACACCATACTTTTTGAGGAGGGTGTCTAACTTCCGTTCATGAAAGTGAGATCCTCCGTCACTTATTATTGCTCTAGGTACGCCAAATCTTGGAAAGATGGTCTTCTTGAAAAGTCTGTGGACCACCTTGGCATCATTGGTAGGAGCGGCGATGGCCTCAACCCACTTGGATACATAGTCGACGGCGACAAGAATATAACAGTTCCCTTTTGAAGAAGGGAACGGTCCCATGTAATCAAAACCCCAAACGTCGAAAATTTCAACTTCTAAAATTCCTGTTTGGGGCATCTCATGCCTCCGCGAGATGTTGCCAATCCTCTGGAAAGAGTCACAAGCCTGCACAAAAATGTTAGCATCCTTAAACATTGTAGGCCAATAGAATCCCGACTCATTAATCTTGGCCACCGTTTTAGTGGGGCCATGATGTCCTCCATATGGTGAGGTGTGGCAACTAGTAAGCACACCGTGGACTTCCCATTCGGGAACACACCTGCGAAACAATCCATCTGCGCACTCACGAAACAAAAAAGGATCATCCCAAAAATAATGTTTAACATCATAAAGGAATTTCTTTTTTTATTGGTAGGACAAGTCAGGAGGTAGAGTACCACCCACTAAATAATTAGCAAAATCCGCATACCATGGGTGTTGCTCTACAACTGCATAAAGGTTGTCATCAGGGAAAAAATCATCTATAGGTAGAGAATCCTTACCCTCATCATACCTGATACGTGACAAGTGGTCTGCCCCTACGTTCTCTGCTCCCTTTTTATCTTTTATTTCGATGTTGAAGTCTTGGAGCAAGAGAACCCATCGGAGTAGCCTAGGCTTTGATTCCGCCTTAGCTATCAAGTACTTTAATGCTGCATGGTCAGTAAAAACAATGACTTTAGAACCAATAAGATATGATCTAAATTTTTCTAAAGAATAAATAACAGCAAGAAACTCCTTTTCCGTAGTGGCATAGTTGACTTGGGCTTCATCCAAAGTTTTTCTTGCATAATAAATAGCATGCAAAACCTTGTTCTTTCTCTGTCCGAGCACGGCTCCTAGCGCAAAGTCACTTGCATCACACTTGATCTCGAAAGGAAGGTTCCAATTGGGAGCACATATGATGGGTGCCGATATCAAAGCCTGCTTAATCCTGTTGAAAGCCTCAAGACACTCGTCAGTAAAAATAAAAGGAGCATCCTTGAGCAAAAGCTGAGTCAGTGGTTTAGCAATTTTAGAAAAAACTTTGATAAAGCGGCGATAAAACCCCGCATGACCCAATAAACTTCTAACTCCCTTAACATTAACTGGGGGAGGTAATTGCTCAATCACTGATATCTTAGCTTTGTCTACTTGTATGCCCTTATCAGATACAATGTGACCTAGAACTACTCCCTCTGTCACCATAAAGTGACATTTTCCCAATTTAGAACTAAATTTCACTCTTCACATCGTTTCAAAATTTTAGCGAGATTAATTAAACTGAATCAAATGAAGAACCATACACGCTAAAATCATCCATAAAGACTTCCATAATAGACTCTATAAAATCAGAAAAAATGCTCATCATACAACGTTGAAAGGTAGCGGGTGCATTACATAAACCAAAAGGCATTCTATGATATGCAAAAGTACCATAAAGGCATGTAAAAGTTGTCTTTTCCTGATCTTTAGGGTGAATCGGAATTTGGAAAAATCCCGAATACCCATCCAAATAGAAAAAGAATTTATGGTCAGCTAACCTCTCAAGCATTTGATCTATAAAGGGAAGAGGGAAGTGGTCCTTTTTAGTGGCGATATTTAATCTACGATAATCAATGCACATACGCCACCCTGTTACAGTTCTAATGGGAATTAATTCATTTTTTTCATTGGTTATCACAATCATCCCACCCTTTTTAGGCACTACCTGCACAGGACTTACCCATTTGGAGTCAGATTTAGGATAGATAATACCTGCATCAAGTAGTTTCATAACCTCCTTCTTGACTACCTCCTGCATGTTGGGATTTAAACTTCGTTGGGTTGAATGCAGGGCTTATAGTTGTCCTCTAGATGTATCCTGTGCATACAAAAATCAGGGCTAACACCCTTGAGATCATCAATACTATACCCAATAGCTTTCTTATGGGTTTTGAGAACCCCTAGAAGTTGGGAATTTTGTAGCTCAGTAAGTGCAGTACTGATGATCACGAGGTATAGTTCCTGTTCATCAAGAAAAATATATTTTAAATGAGAAGGGAGAGGTTTTAGCTCAGGTTTCTTGACCTCTGCAGGTTTTGATTCCTGAACTAAATTACTACATTCATTGTTTCCTTGGGGCTTAACTCTTTTAAGGAAAGAGCCTTTTCAATATCTTGTACCTCATTATCCCAACCGCTTGCATTGTCTTTAGATAAATTCCCGCAGAGAACTTCCTCTAGGGGATCCCTCGCAAGAACCTGTGGCAAGCTATCATCACAAATATCATCCATTATATCAATTACATCAATATAACAACAATTTTCCTCTATCATAGGCCCTTTCAAAACTTTCCCTAAATTAAAAGTAATATTGTCGTCAGCTACAAAAAGGGTTAGTTCACCATTTTTAACATCAATAATTGCTCCTGCAGTATGGAGAAAAGGCCTACCTAATATAATGGGTATTTGCGTATCCTCTGCCATGTCTAACACAACAAAATCAACAGGAATAAAAAATTTACCAACTCTGACATGTACGTCCCCTAAAATTCCTAAGGGGTATTTTACGGAACGATCTGCCATTTGCAAAGTTATATTAGTAACTTTTAATTCTCCCATATTAAGTTTAGCACAGACAGACGATGGCATGACACTGATACTAGCACCCAAATCACACAAAGCTTTATCAATAAAAACATTCCCTATATGACAAGGGATAGAAAAACTACCGGGATCCTTTAATTTAGGAGGGGATTTGTTTTTCAATAAAGCGCTACACTCCTCTGTGAAAGCTACAATTTCTACTTCATTAAAGGCCCTTTTCCTAGTCAGAATGTCTTTCATAAATTTAGCATAAGCAGGAACTTGAGTGATTAAGTCAGTGAAAGGAACTATTACCTGCGGGTTTTTCACACCTCTAAGAACTTACCGAATTGTTTATCAAACTTACTCTTCAATTGTCTATTAGGGAATGGAAGTTTGATAACTGGGCTCTGCACATCTCTTCCCTTATCCTGAGATTTACCCTGCACAGAAACATTAGTAGAGTTAGTATCTATTTGTAGCCCTGCAGGGCTAGTAGGATGAGCGTTTGGTATAGAGGAATCTAGACCAGGAACTGGTCTATCTTCCTTTGGCATAGGAGGTCCATCATAATGTGAACCACTCCTTAGAGTGATTGCATTAGCATGATCTGTAGGATGGATAGGTTGTGATGGTAGAGCTCCCTACTGACGGGATTTTAGGGTAGATGAAAGTTGTGCAATTTTATTGTCCAAGATTTTATTATGGGCTAGAATAGAATCAATTTGCGCATCCCTACTCTCCATATGCTTTTGAATATTAGCAAGAATTGCTCTAATTTTTGTCATGGCAGGGTCGGAAGATGATGAGGGTGATGCTTGGCTTTTCTGGCCGGAATTAGGGTGATAATATTTTTGTTGTGGTGGGGTTTTCTGTTGTGGTTGTTGTGGAGTTGGAGGGTTTTGTACATTGGTGCTCCGGTATGAAAGATATGGATGGTTCCTATAACCGGCATTGTAAGAATTGAAATATGGGTTATTCTACCTATAGGTTTGAAAGGCATTAACTTGTTCCATAGAGCTCCTACAATATTGCTCCCAATGCCCTATAATTCCACAATTTTCACAAAAAGCTTCATTGTTAGCAACAGCAGAAACATTAGCTACAGAGTTAGGAGCAACAGTAAGATTATCTAATTTTTAACAAATAGACGTTAATTGATCTTGCAAAAAGGATACGGAATCGACATTATGTTTTCCTTTATTTGCAAACCCTCTCGGATTCCCATATTGGGAATTGTGTATTGTCATGTCTTCGATAACCTGTCCTGCATCGTCCACATTTAAATTCATGAACCTCCCACTGGCTGCAGAATCTAGCACTGATCTAGAAGAATTTCCAAGTCCATTGTAGAATGCTTGGATCAATTGCCATTGTGCTAGATTGTGGTGGGGGCACTCTCTCTGTAGATCCTTGAACCTCTCCCAAGCCTCATAAAGCGTTTCGTCGACCTCTTGAGCGAAGTTCTAAATAGCACTCCTTAGTACCGCTGTTCTCTCTGCGGGATAGTATTTATTATAGAAATTCAAAGCAAGAGTTTCCCAGTCAGTAATACCAAGTGCAGTTCTATTCAAACCATTAAACCATAATTTAGCTGTGCCACATAATGAAAAAGGAAAAAGAATCTCCCTGATTTGGTCTTGCACGACCCCGTCTTGTCTAATGGTGTTACAATACTGGCAGAAATCTGCGATGTGAAGATTAGGATCTTCACCCTTAGCTCCACTGAATTGCTTCCTCTCTATCATAATGATAAATTGGGGCTTGATTTCGAACTAAACTCCATCTAGTTCCGGAGTGGGAGTAAGGTGCGGGAAATCTGTGAGCTTCGGCTGCGAGTAGTCACTGAGTTTCTCCTGGGCCGTCATCTCTGATTCTGAATCTGAAGGAATTTCTGTGTCACTAGAATCAGAGGGAGGATCTCTTCGACTGTTGTCCTCCTCAGAACCCGCCAGAATTTGTCTATAGATTCTCCTTTGCCTATGAAAAGAGCGCTCGATCTCAGGATCGAATGGGATGTAACCTGATCTGGAACACCTGGGCATAAACAAGGAACTAAAAGACAAATATGAGAATTGCCTCAAAGAACTAACGTTATCTGAGACAAAAGGGGATAATCTAGACTATAAAAAAAATAATCAGAAAATAAAAATAAAACTGTTTTCCCGGCAACGGCGCCAAATTTTGACAGGGTGAAGTCGTATCCCCTAATCAAAAGTAATTACCTAAGTCCTCTAACTAAAGTAGATAGGGCAGTAGGGTCGAACTCCACAGGGAAACAAGTCTTTCTACTCCTAATTAATTATTATAATCTAAATTATCAAAGTAACCAATATTGTTGTAAATAAATTCTATACTACAAGAATAAGATCGAGGGAAATAAAGTAGGGAGAAATTAAATATTAAAAGACCTAGAGCATAGGTTCACTAATAAATAATATTTCAGGGTAAAACATAACAAGCAATCATCAAGCATTGATTAATCATATTATAAAGGGCTTTCACTACGTATTATAATCACAGAGTTAATTTACCGGTTTTTAATCTCATCTGTCGAATCTTGACTTAATCATTTATAAATTAATCCTCTTATTGAAACTAAGCCTAAACATCAATTCTCATCTGTCGAATCTCGAATTAATATTGCTAAACTCATACAATTAAATCTGGCCAAACCTAATTGCATAGCATTAAATCAATCAATAGGAAATTAACTAAGCATTGATAATCAACAATCACAAAATTACCCCCTTCATATTATTCATTAGATCCCCATAAACCCCAGAAATAAAACTAGTCAAGCATCATCATAACTAAACTAATCAAATAAATAAAGCAAAACATAATCAAAGAAGTAAATAAAATAACTGAAATTAAAAGAGAAGAAATTGTTACCAAAAGAAATCTGGATTAATGAAAGTGTAGGGAATAATTTCAAGCCTTTAAATCCCACTAGCTCGAACCCCACTGTGATCATACACTAAAGTACGATGGCGTCCAAAAGGGAAGAAGATAGAGCAAAAGAGTCGCCAACAAGTTTTTAAGGAACTTGTAAACCGTTCATAGGATGAAGGTTACACCCCTTAACGATGCAAGAGATCGTCAACTCCATAAGGTCATGAACCAAATAAGGGTCCGGGGATGAAGGTACAAATCCAACCTAAAAGAGATTGAACCTGCCCTAATAATAGGCCTCTACTTTATTTTGATCGTATTCATGTGCGCTTTCTGACTAACATGATCAATAGGATTAACCCTAAACCTGTTTACTCTATGTTGGTTGAATATAATGCACAAATAAATCTATTATTGGAGATCACTTGAATTATAATCACAATTAACCCTAACAAGATTATTAATTATCTTATTAAGCATGATTACAAGTACCAATTCCCTTTAAACATGCAATAAAGGTGATCAAGCAATAAATATCAATAATATATCAAGCAACATAATCAATAATCAATATCACAACAATAAAATTATAATCAAAATAATCATTATCAAAATAATAATAAATTATAACAATTATAATCGTAATCATGTTCATGTTAATATTAAAGCATAATAAACATAGCAAGATCCTAGGCATGATACTAACAAGATTAATAACAAACTCTAGCATATCACTAAGCAATAAAAATCAAATCTTTAGCCCTAACATGATACTAACAATCATAAATATTAGGAAAAACATAGGAAGCATCGTAACAATCATATTTAATATTAAAATTACCCTAGACATGATACTAGGAATATCATAATAACAATGTAAACATGATTTCCACATCATAACATCAATATAAAAATTAAAGTACTTACTTTGATGCCTCGTACCTCTTTCTAATAACAAAATACACACGTTAGTAACTTCAAGGAAAATAATAATCAAAGCAATTAAATTAAATAATTGAAAGGGGATTTGGGACCAAACCCTGAGAAATTAAACCTTTCACGTCTAGGGCGAAGGCAACTTCGAATATGGCTTGGTGTATCTAGATCTTGTGAATGCGGAATTTTGTATGAGAAAACAAAGTTTGGAAGAAAGAAAGAAAGAGATGAATGAAAGAGATGAATGAGGAGAATTGGTTGTAGGTGAATGTAGATGATGAATTGGTGAAAATTGGTCCATGAAAACGGAATTTTTGATACGATATTTATAGAGAAAATCAGCCAAAAACGATAATTTAACTAAACAGAGTCTAACGCACGCAAAACAAGGTTGGCGCCAACCCTGGCTAGCTGGCGTCAGCCACCAATGGCTAGCGCCTGGCGCCAAGCCTGGTTCTAGGCGCCAATGCCTGGGGTTGGACGCCAAACTGGATTTTAACGCGTTTTTGAAAATCTGATAAATTTCCCGTACTGGAAGATAAAATAATATAATTTCTTCGAAAATGCTATTTGATTTTGATTAAAACTCTGAAAAGTCAACAAAGTCAATTTATCAGTGCTAATTGAATTAGGAATGATAAGAACCTTCTAGAAGATTCTAGAAGACCAAAACCATTCCTAATTGCATTAGGAATGATAAATCACATTAGGCCCTCCCCAAGATCATTGGGCCGTACATAAAGCTCAAACCGGGCCCAGTTTAATAAATTGGCCATAACTTCCTTAATATTCATCGGAAATGGGCTTCTAATATATCGTTGGAAAGGTCTTTGCAAGACCCATCCAACTACACTACTATTGGACCCATATCATGGACCAACCAAACTGGATTGGCTGTTTTCTTAAAATAAAGTTTTCCAAAACAGAGAGAAGAGGAAAGAAATAAAAACTTTCCGCAACACTAGACCTTTCCACACTTTCGTTTCCTTCGATTATGATTCGACGTGAAAGGTACTCATCACTGGGTTTGGTTTTGGGGAGACACAAATGGGTGTCTACAGAAGCCCCCACTTTGACTGAGTTTGGAGAAACGCGAGTTTTGAAAACAAAAGTCAAAGTATCGATAGGGACAGAGAATGATTCAGAACGTTCTGCGATCCTAAATCACTCTTGTAACGCCGATACCTGCAAACTAGCGTTAGTTAAACAGATAAAAGAGTTAAGAAACGTGTATCTTGCACCGTCGAGCACACGTCTCTGAGAGTAACTGATTGTTTTGACGACCTCCTGCAAGCTAGAGAATGCCATCCCGCTTGAAAACCACTATGCTCGTAACTGCTTCCAATTTGGAAGATTGATTCGCCTGAAACGATCATCCTCCGCTTTGATAATATTCCACATCCAAGGGAACACCGTCGAAGATTGCTTCTCTTGAAACAATCCTCAGTTGTTTGGGACAACTCTCCACAATCTAGGGAATGCCACCTTGCTGTTTCGATGTTCACTTGTCTCTAAACAAAGAGCTTCTATTTGATATGTTCACGCGTCTCTGAACAAAGAGCTTCTTCTTTTTTTGGATATGTTCACGCGTCTCTGAACGAAGAGTTTAATAATAGGATGCCCACGCGTCTCTGAGCAAAAGATCTTGAAAATAGGAAATGTCCACGCGTCTCTGAATAAAAGAGCTTGAAAATAGGAAATGTCCACGTGTCTCTGAACAAAAGAGCTTGAAAATAGGAAATGTCCACGCGTCTCTGAACAAAAGAGCTTGAAAATAGGAAATGTCCACGCGTCTCTGAACAAAAGAGCTTGAATGAAATGTCCACACGTCTCTGAAAAAAAGAGCTTTGATGATATGCCCACGCGTCTCTGGAGCAAAAGAGCTTCTGATGAAAATGTTCACGCGTCTCTGAATAATAGAGCTTCGGTGCTTGAATGTTTGTTGCGATGATGTTCTGAAGAAAAATTTCCGAAGACCAACGTTTGTCGATCTCTAAAGCTCGCCTGAACTTTGCTTTCGCTAAAACCAGTATGTTGGTGTTTCCGTAATGAGCCATATCTTAGGCGCTTTAAGCTAAGCGAGACGATCTTTCATCAGGTCGACCACTTATTGTGATTGTAATCAAACTGACTACTTAATCATGTCAAATTGCTTATAGGGGCTAACTGGCGCACCAAGGAACCCAAAATTGTTGTATGAAGTCGAAATCACCTTTCTGAGAGGCTTCGAGCTCTGTTGTTGTTGAGATATTTCTGGCGCCAAGAATTGATTCTGTCGCCGAACGCTGTGATAGGGTCTTCCCTATTCTGCTACACCTGTATTTATTTTTTACTATAGAACTTTGGCAATTTCTTTAATTATCTTAGGGTTGACCTAAGGCTTAATGTAGCTTGACTCATCGACTTGACACGACTCAAGGTATAAACTTGACTCGATATGTTTGACTGACTCGAGGTTGACTCGACTCGAAGTAACATGACACATGTGACTCGTGACCCGTGTGTGCATTGTAATGTGATCGTGCGACTCGAAAATGCAAAAAGCAAAAATTTTCCATCATTTTTGTGGAGGGTACCAACTTTCTCCCAGAAAAAAAAAAGGAAGCGAAGTTTGAAGATGCATGTTGAATGAGCTTAGTCAAATGTCATTTGATACTATCTCTCAAGGTGCAAGGATTAATCCATCCTAGGCTATCTCAATGGTTGACTCAATGATGAAAGTATTTGGGTATCTTAGGCACGGAGGCTAAGCACTTCATACTTCGTGGTGCAATGAAAATTATGGGTGATGTTGATATGATAAGGTATGCTTCAACGTTGTGTTAAGATTTCATGACAAAGGGTTCCTAAAGGGAAGTATATTTGGTCATGTATCTGTGCAGTGTGTGATAGTGACACTAAAGCTAGGCCACGAGAGCTAAGTGTGTGAAAAAACATATTGTTAGAAGAGCCAAATAATGGTGACTCTTAGGCTAGGTAAGCTAATGATGTAAGGACCAAGCCCCCAAGTCTAGCTCTAAGTGAAAAGGGATGAGCATTGGAGATTCCTTGATATGATCATGGTGCAAGTGTATGAATGTGAATATGAATGCATGTTTATTACGACCGCACCTCGATGTGAGGTTGCCTACGTATCCATTAGGAATCAGGCCGAACGTAGCTCTAGCCGAACCTCGCACAAGTGTGTGTACCTCAAAAAGGTCTTTTAAGGATTGTAACGCGGTTAGGCTAAAGGTTATAGAAGAAGGGGATAAAGGCTCAAGACCCTAGACAAGACCCCAAGGTGTGCAACCTTGCTTCTAGATCTTTGTATTTTCATGCTTGAGTTTCTACTGTTTTTTTTTAGCTCTCTTTGCTTTAGCATTTATTTTTATTTTTGCACGTGTGGGCAATCTCGATCATGCGGTCTATCACTCACTTGGCATTCATGTTTCTCAGGCACGAGCACTCGATAAGAGACACAATCTGAGACGTGTTCTTATCGAAGATATTTTCATATCAAAGACATTGGAACACTTGCCCTTTTGTACACTTTTATTTATTCATTTTTTGCTTATTTTTGCTATTTGAATTCACTCATGCTTTTTAGAATTGCATAAGTTGCACACCATCCCATCCCAAGGTTAGGTAAATGTAGGTTGAAAAAAGAAAGGTCTATCGTTAGACGAGGCTCAAAGTGGTTTATGAAGAAAGGATTTGTAAATTAGAAAGGCGAAAGGAGATATGATGTGGCTACAAGGGTTGCCTTAAATCATTGGTATACCTTGTGTTTAATTCGACATTGTTTTTTTTAATGCAATATAATGAAATGATCATAAGTAAGGAAATAAATGCTCATTTTATTAAAAAGGGAAAAGAAAAGAAAAACTACAAAAATAATCTAAAGGAAAAGAAAAGGTGCATATTCTAGACTTATTGGGGAAAGGAAAAAATGAAAAAGCAATAGAAAAAGAGGTCATGAAATCTTGTCGTTGAAGCTCGCCTCTTGTCTTGTGTTGTTTCCTTTATCATCACTCGTTCTTCTTGTTAACTGGAGGTATGGGAAGCTTGTTATTATCAATCAAATGTTGGATAGCCTCCTTTAGCTTCCAACAGCTCTCAGTAGTATGACCCCTACCTTGGTGGTACTTGCAGTGTTCATCTGGATTCCAACTAGGCAATCTTTTCTTAAGTGGGGGATCTTTAATAGGTCATATAGGAGTAATGATTCCCTTGGCATGGAGTCGATCGAAAGCATCATCGTAGCTAATTCCGATAGGGGTAAATTCCCTTTTCGGCTGCTTTCGATTACTCATGGCTATGATCTCACTAAGGTGGAAAGTACCAACACTATTACTGGAGTAGGTGTTTTCGGAAGAAGAAGGATAGTCGTTCTTCTTCCCTTTACAACCACTGATATTATTGTTACTAATCTTCGCCTTCTTGTCGCGTAGAGGAACATGAAGGAGATTTGAATCAATGAGATCTTGAACACGATCTTTGAGGGCGAGACATACTTCGGTGGTGTGACCACGACCTCTATGGTATCGACAATAAGAATTTGGATCCCAATTGGGAAACCGTTTTTCAGGTGGAGGGTCTTGACTGGGACCAATGGGGTGGATAAGACCTTGATCGTGAAGGTAGTCGAAAGCTTCATTGTAAGTCATTCTTGTTGGCGTGTATTCTTCAACGGTCCATTTTGCTTGTGGCTTAGGAGCATTGAGTTTTTCATTAAACTCTTGGCGAGAATTTTTTTCAATGGCCATCACCCGATTTGCTAATCCTTCTACCACATTCAAAAGCATGGCAATGACGTCTTGCAGTTTTCGAATTTCCTCTTTTAGACTTGACGAGTCTTCCTTGGTATTATCTAAGAAAAGACTTTCATCCTCCTCAATTATGGCCACTTCATCGAGAGAGGTCATATAAGCCGTCTCGACCACGGGCTCTCCTACGGGTGTCATAAGAAGTGATGGATCAAAGGATTCTTGGTCATCTTCGATGGCTAGAATCTCGGAAGTTTCATTGTCATCGATCAGATCTTGAATAGCTTCTTTGAGTTTCCAACACTCCTCGGTGTCGTGACCCTTTACTTGGTGATATTTGCAATGCTTATTAGGATCTCACTTAGGTGGCCTGGCTTCTGGAACCGGATCTTTGATGGGCCCTATGGGCATGACTAGTCCTTTGTGATGTAGCTTCTCGAAAGCCGTTTCATAACTTATACCAAGTGGAGTGAACACCCTTTTTTATCTTTGGATTCGTGGTTTAGAGGTGTTTGTAGCATGTACCTCATTAATGGGAGAGGAAGAAGAAGGATGGTCGTTCTTCTTTCCTCTCGCACTATTATCTTTCAGAAGGTCATCTTCAATGTCAATGCCTATATTATAGACAGCTTTGAAAGTATTCAAGTTGTGTTGGTACTTTAAGTGCTTTGAATACTTCCCTTGGAGATTCTTGATAAACATCCTCACATATTCTTTTTCGGTAGGAGCCTTGACCATATTAGCAGAAGTTTCCCTCCACTTAGTGAAGAAAGAAGTGAACCCTTCGTTTTCCTTTTGTTTTAACATCTCAAGTTGTATGTAGTCTGTTTCGTCTTGGATGTTGCACTTATATCTATCTATGAAAGCGTTTGTTATCGACTACCAAGAAGAGGTTTTTTCTTTCTCGAGAGAAAAGAACCATTGTTGACAAACGGTCTCGAGAGATAGTGGGAACAGAGAGGGGAAAACCTTCTTATCGATACCCTTAATGCTCATTATAGTTTCAAAAGCTCTTAGATGAAAGTAAGGATTATCCGTTGCCTTGAATTTTGGGATGTCGTTGGCATTGAACTTCTGCGGAAGAAGATCTTTATCCACCGAGACCCCTTGTGATGTAATCTCTTGAAACTTGTAGTCGCTAGACAACTTGCTTAAACTCTCTTGCAAGAGGTCCATTTGTTGTTGCTTCACGGGATCATCAATCCTGAGTGCGAGAAGCTTCAGTGTTTCAGTCACAGTAGCTAGTTGGTTCCTGAGCTCATTGACTTCTTCTTGAGTTTCCATTATCCTTTTAGCCTTCCTCTTTTGACGAATCGGTTTATCGAAAAGTGAAACCTGAATAAAGAGGTTGTCCTTGATTAATCGCCCTTCTCTCCTCGACCAAGTACTGTGGGAAAGGAATTTGGGGATATTCATTATTAATTATTTGACTCAAACTTTATTCAACATGAAATGGATGGAGGAAGTGAAGAAAGATTGGAATAGAATGTGAAAGAAGATTTAGATGGAGGGATATGAAGAATTAGGAATAGAATGTACCCCCAACTCAAATGACGGAAAAGACCGACTTGTGCATGAACCTAAGACATGGTCATGGTGATGCATACTCGAAGTGTGTGCTTATACTAGTGAGTGTAGGTGACATGTTAGGACTCGTGTCGTGACCATGTGGCTAGACAATGTGACTAGACTCAAGCAAAGACTAAATTAAGACTTCACGTATATGCATTAAACTGGACAGACTGTGGTATTTTAGTCATAACTTTTGATCTGCGACTCTTATTGGGATGAAACCAACGCCAAATTAAAGATAAAACTCGGGGCTACAGATACATAGGTTGTAAGACTCTTAGTTCTTCCTAAAACTCCGGCTATGACCAAAACAAGTTGACGTTTGTGCAGTATACGGGAATAAAAATCCGGGTTGACTTAAAGGAACTATGACTCGATTTTATGTTTATTTATGAGCTCAAATTAATTAAACAAAGTCCTTTAGTCATTAATCAGTTTATTTAGTCTTAACACAAGTCAAACATACGGTTACGAAAAATCACATAGAGTATGCACAACAAATAATGCACAATTAGTTAAGTAGGCACAATATGATGCAATGAGTTTGTAACCTAACCATGGCTCTAGTTCTCTAAAGTTCGGGATATGGTTTAGTCAATATAGGGTCCATGGTTAATTGTCCAGATGCACCGCGCGGAAGCCTAACCGTGAAGGGTTGGCGCGAGTGGATGGGACACCGCGAGTTTTAGAAAAAAACTCGCTTCCATGGTTTGGTGAATTCAACATCTCGGATGTACCCTTTGTTGCACGGAGCGTTCAATCGGGTAGATGGAGCATGAATTCCCAGAGGGTTATGTCCATATGTAGAACACATATGGGTTTCAGAAAAGTGAGAAAAAATTCAATCAGGAAGTAGGATCGAGCAAACAATACGAAAAACTGGTCGAAATTAGAACGCAAATTTCTGGCTCGGTATTGGGGGAAATTGGCGCCAGCAATCAGAGACTGGCGCCAGCTTTTAACTGTAGCGCCTGGCGCCAATACTGGCGTCTGGCGCTACGACTAAAATGCTGGCGCCAAGCTCTGGCCCCTGACGCTACTTCCCACATGCCTCAGCAGCTTTCTGTGCTCAATAAAATCTTCCAGTTTCGCGCGGTGTTATTTCAGTCCTAGTTGTGAAAGACATTCCTCAAATTTCCTACGTGTAAAATCCTATGTTTTTGAATCATTACGGATGGTCTTTCCAATGAGATCCTTTTTATGCATATGACAATAATGTTAATCAAAATTAGGCACATGAAATACTTAGAACTTTTCGAGTCTCATCCACTCATTCTAAATCATTGCCGAAACAAATTCAGGAATTAATATAGAAATCCTCCCCAGTGGAGTCGCCAAAAACTGTAGGGAATAATTTTAAGCCTTTAAATCCCACTAGCTCAAACCCCACTGTGATCATACACTAAAGTACGGTGGCGTCCAAAAGGGAAGAAGATAGAGCAAAAGAGTCGCCAACAAGTTTTTAAAGAACTTGTAAACCGTTCATAGGATGAAGGTTACACCCCTTAACGATCCAAGAGATCGTCAACTCCATAAGGTCATGAACCAAATAAGGATCCGGGGTGAAGGTACAAATCCAACCTAAAAGAGATTGAACCTGCCCTAATAATAGGCCTCTACTTTATTCTGATCGTATTCATGTGCGCTTTCTGACTAACATGCAATCAATAGGATTAACCCTAAACCTGTTTACTCTATGTTGGTTGAATATAATGCACAAATAAATCTATTATTGGCGATCACTTGAATTATAATCACAATTAACCCTAACAAGATTATTAATTATCTTATTAAGCATGATTACAAGTACCAATTCCCTTTAAACATGCAATAAAGGTGATCAAGCAATAAATATCAATAATATATCAAGCAACATAATCAATAATCAATATCACAACAATAAAATTATAATCAAAATAATCATTATCAAAATAATAATAAATTATAACAATTATAATCATAATCATGTTCATGTTAATATTAAAGCATAATAAACATAGCAAGATACTAAGCATGATACTAACAAGATTAATAACAAACCCTAGCATGTCACTAAGCAATAAAAATCTAATCTTTAGCCCTAACATGATACTAACAATCATAAATATTAGGAAGAACATAGGAAGCATCGTAACAATCATATTTAATATTAAAATTACCCTAGACATGATACTAGGAATATCATAATAACAATGTAAACATGATTTCTACATCATAACATCAATAAAAACATTAAAGTACTTACTTTGATGCCTCATACCTCTTTCTAATAACAAAATACACACGTTAGTAACTTCAAGGAAAATAATAATCAAAGAAATTAAATTAAATAATTGAAAGGGGATTTGGGACCAAACCCTGAGAAATTAAACCTTTCACGTCTAGGGCGAAGGCAACTTCGAATATGGCTTGGTGTATCTAGATCTTGTGAATGCGGAATTTTGTATGAGAAAACAAAGGTTGGAAGAAAGAAAGAAAGAGATGAATGAAAGAGATGAATGAGGAGAATTGGTTGTAGGTGAATGTAGATGATGAATTGGTGAAAATTGGTCCATGAAAACGGAATTTTTGATACGATATTTATAGAGAAAATCAGCCAAAAAAGATAATTTAACAAAACAGAGTCTAACACACGCAAAACAAGGTTGGCGCCAACCCTGGCTAGCTGGCGTCAGCCACCAATGGCTAGCGCCTGGCGCCAAGCCTGGTTCCAGGCGCCAATTCCTGGGGTTGGACGCCAAACTGGATTTTAACGCGTTTTTGAAAATCTGATAAATTTCCCGTACTGGAAGATAAAATAATATAATTTTTTCGAAAATGCTATTTGATTTTGATTAAAACTCTGAAAAGTCAACAAAGTCAATTTATCAATGCTAATTGAATTAGGAATGAAAAGAACCTTCTAGAAGATTCTAGAAGACCAAAACCATTCCTAATTGTATTAGGAATGATAAATCACATTAGGCCCTCCCCAAGATCATTGGGCCGTACATAAAACTCAAACCGGGCCCAGTTTAATAAATTGGCCATAACTTCCTCAATATTCATCGGAAATGGGCTTATAATATATCGTTGGAAAGGTCTTTGCAAGCCCTATCCAACTACACTACTATTGGACCCATATCATGGACCAACCAAACTGGATTGGCTGTTTTCTTAAAATAAAGTTTTTCAAAACAGAGAGAAGAGAAAAGAAATAAAAACTTTCCGCAACACTAGACCTTTCCACACTTTCGTTTCATTCGATTATGATTCGACGTGAAAGGTACTCATCACTGGGTTTGGTTTTGGGGAGACACAAATGGGTGTCTACAGAAAGTATTTAAGAACAAAAGTTGAGAGAGAATTTAAGAGAGAGAAAATATCCTAAGTAGAGAGCGAAATCTAAAAGAGAAGGTAATTAGAATTTACGTACATAATTCGTACTTAAACATTCCTCAAAACAAAAATTAAAACAAATCTAATCAACTCTAAGAAAAACACGCGCCCGATCGGGTGAAGGACCGCCCGATCGGGCCTGCCTTTTTACAACGCCCATGCTTGTATGCCGCGCCCGATCGAGCTTACGCTTACCCGATCGGGCGTGCCTCTTCCTTGAGGGTTCTTCTACGCTCATCCGCCCGATCGGGCGTATGCTTGCCCGATCGGGCCCGGTCTTCTTCTTCGAGGCTTGGATTTTGATTGGGCTCAATTCCTCGGCCCAATCTGGATTTTCTCATCGGGTCTTGATTAATCAATCCAATAGCCCCGGTATCTCATACCAAGCCCTTAATCACCGGCTCTCACCGATCCTGGGCTTCAAGAGTGGTCGTGTCCTTCTAGCTTCCGTAGTTGATCCATGAAAACCCGGGAAAATGCTCCAAAAGTGCAATTTCCTGTAAAACACAACTAAACTACGAAAACACTAGAAAACACAAATTTGTAATAAAAGTGGCCCTAAAGAGCCAAAAACACTACTAATTATGACCATAGGACGGGGTAAAACACTATATAAATTGGACATATCATAAACCTAAATGGCAGTTCACTAAAAATTTTACTTCGTTTTCTGCACAATGGCTTTAAAAAATACTCCGTATTTTTTTACTCTGTTGTCACAGGCAATGGGTGACCCCTGTTTAATGCCAATTTATCGTCTATAATTTAATTGGTTACTTTTTCAAAAGAGATAGAGTGTAAAAAAAAAAGAGGCCTGACAAAAACTAATACCCCATCTTCTTCATGGATGTAGCAACAGTCCAGCGGCCGGCGATTGCTCCACCACCTTCAACTTCGTTTTTTTTTTTTTTTGGTCCTTTTCTTTTTCCTATTCCATCTTTTTCATCCTGTAACTTCTTCCTCCTCTACCTTCTTCTTGCTTTACTGCTCCTTCATTGTAGTAGCTCATGAACACCACTTTCACCAACCCTAATTAAAAAGGGTGAAAAGAAACGTATGGTCAACCCTAAGTAGAAAGGCTAGGGTTGCATCTTGCTACCCAAACACTTGAATGGTACGTAATTGACCACCTTCAATGGTTGAGTGTTTCGATTCAATTAGCTCCAATGGTCGATTACTAAGGTTCAACTTCTCCACCTCCAAGGTTCGAGTTCTCTAGTAATTGCACCAATCAAATGGTCGGAAATCTGAAGTAGTTGCCCACCACCATTTGGTTCTAATGGTGATTGCTTGTTCTCTTCACCTGAAAATAAGGAGATTATTAACGAAATTGACAAAAAGATGCAGCCTTTTTCATACTTATTATTTTTCTTTCTTTTACGTACTTTTTGTATTTCATTCATTCTGTTTTCGAACCCATGATCTTTTATATATTTTAGGGCTCTCGGACCACTATGACTTGCATTACCAGTGTGATAACCTTTTACAATTATATTTGGACCATTATTTTGCTTATATATTAGCCTATTATATGATACTTTTACAATTGTACAAAATAGTAATGGTAAACCTACCTCTATAAAATGCAAATTTTTCCTCCGATTTCACCACATATCCCTTATCTCTTTCCACTTTTTATCCAAAAATCACCCAAAAATATTTTCACCCCCTTCTTCTCCAATATGTTCCCCGAAGACGGCAACCAAAACACCCAGATTACCCACACTTTCACTTTTGAGGAAGATTTTAAAGAAGATAAAACATTATTTCCTTCTAATTACGGCGCTCGTAGTTTTATTAGTAGCAATATTAATTTGTGTCATTATGTACAAGTAAAACTCACTTATTTTGTCGTTTTAGTAGATTAAAAGTTTGTTTTTGTTGTATTATGTTGTTTTGTTGTTATGAATCATCATGTATAAAATTACCGTCATTACTATAACTATTGTTACTATTGTTATTGTTGTCGTTTTGTTGTTTTTGCGACTAATATGATTTATTTTTACCTAATCATATAATTACGTAATCACAATAATAAACCAAGGGGGTGAAAAGAACTATATTATTTATGGTTTATATATTATTGTTAAATTTAATTATCACGTGTTTTATTAACCTAATTATAAATATGGAAAAAATTAAACATATACTTCCTCCATTTCTTTTTAGTTGACACGTTTCTTTAATCACGTTTGCCAATGCACTTAATCAATCATTAATATATTTAATTATCGATAAGCAAAAATTATAAAAAGTTGATATTTTGAAAGTATCGAACGTGCTGAATCTTACAAGATCCCACATGACTATATTTTTCATTACGTATAAACTATAAAGCACAAAACATGGTCAAAGGGAGGAGTGTGAATAGTGTTAAAGTCAAAACGTGTCAACTAAAAAAAAAAACGGAGGTGGTATGTTATACATATGATATTAGGGGGCGTTTGGTTCGTAGAGTGGTATAGGTTTGGAATCAGGTATAGGGTTAAGGTGGTATCGGGTTGGAACTTGATACTTAATACCATGTGTTTGGTTCAATTATGAAATGAAATATCATCCCCTTAATTTCATATATTTAATACCTAAAGGAATGGAATGAGCCAAACCCACCCTCACCCCAAGGTTTCTAAACCCCATACCTCATGGGTTTGAGGTATGGGTTTAAAAATCATATTTTTGACAACCAAGCATATGGTATGGGTTTTGGTCATTCTAAACCCATACCTAATACCTATAATCCGCGAACCAAACGTCCCCTTATTATAAACTAATTATCACGTATTTTGTTGTAGCTAAAATAGGAGAGTTTATGAAAAAACAGTTCAACATCTTAGATTTATCTAGAAAGAAATTCTGGAATAGAAAATAAATGCAATGATGAATTTGAAAGCTCAAGGATTGGAGCACACTGTTAAAGAAAATAAAAATCCCTCTTGTCAAACAACTTATACTACCACTTCTAGAATGACGATTGTAAAACTTGTAATTGAACAAGATAAGGAAAAAGCCTTAGTGTTGTTAAGACGTCATTTACATGAAGTCCTTAAAACTGAGTACATGGTGGTTGAATATCCCAAAGAATTATGGGATTGCCTTAATGAAGGATTTGGACACCACAAAAGGGTGTTCCTTCCTAAGGCATTATTTGAATGGACAAATTTACGGTTCCAAGATTTCAAATCTGTAATTGATTACAATTCAACCATACATGAGATAGTATCTATATTGAGATATTGTGATCATCTAGTTACCGATGAATATAAGATTGAAAAAACACTCACTACCTTTTATGCAAGCAACATACTATTGTAAGAACAGTATAGTGAAAGAGGTTTCAAAAAGTTTAATGAATTAATGAGTGTATTGCTTGTTGCATATCAAAATAGTGATCTTTTGTTGAAAAATCATAATCTTATACCAACTGGGTCTTTAACCACTCATCATAAGGAAAATGCAACAAATTTTTATCCACCCGAGGCAAATGATACACGAAGATGTAGACGTGGAAATTACAATGGCTATGGAAATTATCACAGACGTGGTAGATATAATTTTCAAAGAAACAATAATTTCAAAAAGGAAAATTTGACTTTTACCACCAAAATAATCACAAAATTGTTTTTTACCACCAAAAATTCTAAAACTTTTATTTTACCACCAAATAAAAAATTAAAAATTGTTTTTTACCACCTGGTTGCAAAAATCTAACGGAATTTTTATAATTCTTCAATTTTCTTATCAAACACATGCTCTTTAGAGGTTTTGCGGGGCATTTTGGCTCTTTGGGTCCAATTTGAAGTCAGAATTGACAAAAAATAATCGAAAATGTCTCGTTTTGCGTACCTCAAATTTTTTGTCAATTCTGACCTCAAATTGGATCCATAGGTCCAAAATGCCCCCCTAAACCTATGAAAAGCATGTTTTGCACACAAAATTCGAAGAAATTTTTTTTAAACCGTTAGATTTAACGGTTTTTTTTATGTTAGGTGGTACAAAACAATTTTTAGAACTTTTTTTGGTGGTAAAATAAAAGTTTTAGAAGTTTTGGTGGTAAAAAACAATTTTTTTGATTTTTTTGGTGGTAAAAGTCAAAATTTCCTTTCAAAAATTCTGAAAAACAGAAGGGACAGTCATCTGTAAGCCACAAACAAACTCCTTCAAAAGGAAAAGACACATGTTACAGATGTGGCATGACAGGGCATTGGGGACGTACTTGTCGTACGACCAAACATTTAAAGACCTTTACCAGGCTTCTATAAAAGGCCAAGAGAAAAACGCGAAAACAAATTATGTTAATGAAGAAATTGCTCCATGTCTTACCCTTGATGTGTCTGATTATTTCATGGACAATGTTGAAATTAAAAATGATTTCATCTTTGGAGAAAATAACTTTGCTTAGATAACCCATTTACAAATGTAATACTATGTTTTAATGTATTTTTTTTATGTACTGTATTTTAAATGTCTAGTCATGTACTGTTTTTTTAATGTCTAATCATGTATTTTTAATTTTTATCATCAATAAAAGTTTGTATGATATTATGCTAAACTAATCTCGTATTTATTCTATGAAGATATGGATCTACGTGAAGTTAGTTCCAAGTATCAATGCCTTTTGGACAGTGGAACAACACATACTATCTTGAAGAATAGAAAATATTTTTCACAACTAAAGTTGTTTCAAGCAAATGTAAACACTATTTCCGGGTCAACAAAATTAATTGAAGGATCTGGAAAGGCTTGTATAATGCTTCCAAATGGGACAAGATTGATAATCAATAATGCTTTATATTCGAGTAATTCTCGAAGAAATCTCATAAGCTATATAGTACGCCAAAATGGCTATCATTTAGAAACAATAACAACATATCAAAAGGAGTATATATATGCCTCATGGCTGAAAAACATAGCAAGAAACATATTTATAAGAAATTGCCACCATTTTCTTCGGGGTTATATCGTATAAACATAAGACCCGTGGAAATTATATGATATCTAACCTGAAGTTAGATGATAAACATTTTATTATTTTATGGCATGATCGTTTGGGGCATCCAGCAACTGGGATGATGCAAAGAATAATAGCAAATTCAGGTTGACATTCAATAAGAAATGTCAAAATTCCTCGATCAAATGAATAACATGCTTTCCATATTCACTTGGAAAATTAATAATAAGGCCATCTATGAACAAAATTACTACTGAATCTCCAAAATTCATAGAAAGAATTCAGGGAGATATATGTGGGTCAATTAATCCGACATGTGGACCATTTTGATATTTCGTGGTTTTAATTAATGCTTCTACACGATGGTCACATGTCAGTCAACTTTCAAGTAGAACTGTTGCCTTTGCAAAATTGCTTGCCCAAATTATCAAATTAAGAGCACAATTCCCATATCATGTAATAAAGAAAATAAGACTTGATAATAATGTTGGGGAATTTACATTTCAAACATTTAATGATTATTGTATGTCAATTGGAATTGATGTTGAACACCCAATAGATCATGTTCATACACAAAATGGTCTAGCTGAATCACTAATTAAGATATTACTATTAATTGCAAGACCATTATTAATGAGGTCAAAATTGACATCATCTGCTTAGGGACATGCTATAATATGCAACATCACTAATTAGCTTGAGACCTACAGCTTATCATAATATAAATTTTCACCACTACAACTTGTTTGTGGTCGAGAACCAAGTATCTCACATCTAAAAATCTTTGGTTGTGATGTATATGTTCCCATTGCTCCACCCCAACAAGTAAAAATGATTCCACAAAGAAGGTTGTGAATTTATGTCGGGTTTGAATCCCCCTCTATTATCAAATATCTTGAACCATTGACTGGTGACTTATTTACGGCTAAATTTGTTTATTGTCACTTTAATGGAAACGATATTCCCAGCCTTAGGGGAAGAGAAAATGGACCCAAGCAAGAAAGAAATAGCACTTATTTGGAATGCAACACAACTGTTGATGTTAGATCCACGAACGAATATGTGTGAATTGAACAAGAAGTCAAGAAAATTGTTCATTTACAAAGTGTTGCAAATCAATTGCCTGATGTATTTGTAGACACAAAGAAAGTGACAAAATCACATATACCAACAGAAAATGCCTTGCACTATTGAAATTCCAACTGGCAATAAGACCATTGAAAATGAATCTCAAGCACGTAGAAAGCATGGGAGACCACTTAGTTCAAAAGATTCTAGATCGACCAAGGAAGTTGAAAAGATTGGATGGAATAGAAAATGAGACTAATGATGTTCTCCCGTCAGAAGGTAAAGAAAGACCAAATGTGGATGAAAGTAAAATAAATATATAGTCTAAAAAGGGACGAACAAGAGAACAACCCTACGGGAAATGAACAAGATGTTCAAGACATCGATAACAATGAAATTTCAACGAATCATGTCTCTACCAAGTCTCAGTGGAGTAGGAAAAATGTCATCGTGGATGAAATATTTGCAAATTTCATCGCAATCGACATTTTGTTTGATGAAATTGATGTTAAACCAAGAACAATGGAAGAATGTCGACACAGGAGTGATTGGCCAAAGTGGAAGGAGGCAATGCTGGCTGAGTTAAAGTCACTTGAAAAACGAGAAGCTTTCGAAAAAATAACTCTTACACCAGCAGGTGTAAAACCCGTAGAACACAAATGGGTATTTGTGAGAAAATGTAATGAGGAAATTGAGATAGTTAGTTACAAGGCAAGACTTTATTATATTAACACTTAAATCTTTTTAAAGGAAGTAAAAAAAATGTAAAAAATAATTTGAGTTTTTAGAGTATCTATATCTCGAGCTGAGTTGGGTTAGCTACACAATCTAAAACTAATCGTTCATTTCGGTTGTGCTCGGTTATCAATGTATAAGCCAAATAATCCCGTGAAAATAGAGTATTAATTTAAATGGTGCAATTCTCTAAAAAAGAATGTTTTTCAATATGAGAATTCCAATAAGGGAATGCGAAGGAATCTACTCAGTGAATGACATTTAGAGTGAATAAATAATCCTTTGATGATGTGATAGATCAACATTTTATGGGGAAAGATGAATGAACTTGATTAGGGTATTTGGCACTAATGAGCTGTATAAATTAGGGTTTCTTAGGATTTGATATGTGGTCAACTCATGGAAGCCCACCATCAGAGGGTTTGCATCAGGGGTATTTTGGTAAGTTCATTAGCCTACTTAGGAGGTCCAAATATTAGCCCACAGCAAATTCGAAAGGAGTCTTTAGCGACTCGTGAGTTTGTCGAAAAATGATACTTGTGAGCGATGATTGCCATGTATGAATGAGCGACGGGATAATATTTGGCTAGGTGGCGGCAGAGGATGATGACTCACTAAGCAACGATGGTAGCCTAAATCTGGCTAGGTGACAAGGAAAGCTAGGCCAAGAGGGGAGCCTTTGGCCTGAGCAACAAGAGAGCCATTGGCCTAGTTGGGCGACGAATTTCCCAAGACAGGGTGATGAGGTGCCCAAAGGGTGCCCTCATCTTGTTGGGTAACGAGGTGCCATTGGGGGCACCTCCATTTACTGTGTGACAAGGTGCCTTAGTGTGGCGCCCTCACCTTGTTAGGCAACGGAGTTTACAACTCACTCATTGGAGCTTGCTAGCCCCTTGATTTATGATGGTATGTATTGATTGCCTTTTATATAAGTGATTGGTGCACGGTTCAACATTGGGGGATAATGAGCCCCTTGGATAGGCGATGTAGTGCACAATTCAACCCTTGGGACAAATGAGCACCTTAAATCCGCAATGTGGTGAACAAGTGAATATTAAATATTTATAGAAAGAAACAAAGAAAAAAATAAAGTTAACAAAAACAAAATCATAAAAAATGAAAAGTTAACAAAAGTAATATAAAATTTAGGGCCTTGTATAGTTTATATGGGATATACATCAGTATCATAAATCTCTTCCTAGACTCTTCCTTTTTTATTTTTTTTTCCTTTACAACTTCAAGACATTTGTAATTCGTGGTCTAATTAGGCAACATCTTGTTTCGAATATAGGGGTTGATTGAAACTTTAGCATGGGCTCATGAACGCACACCTTACAAAGCTATTTTAGATGACATTTACCATTGTTAAAAAAAGTACTACTATTTGACAAAAGTTGTATAAGATCTCATCTCAAAAAAAGTTGTTTAAGATCTAGAAGGCATAATTTTTGTACCTTTTTGAAAGTCCAAGACTCATTCTTATGCAGTTCTATTTCAGGTGCAAGTTCATTAATTTTTTCCTCAGTTAATGAATTTTTCAAAACTGAATTTTTATGAAAGAAAAAAGGGAATAAAGCTTCACTCTTTTTCTTAGGAAAATTCGACTAGTATTACATGTTATTGGCTGATAAATTGAGCCGTTACAACGAAGGATAAAAAAGTTACTTCTGCACAGATTAAAGCCATTAAACTCCCTATCCCAACAATATTCTCTGATTTTTTTTTTCACAAGCTAAACAGTTTACTCACTCTAGGGCAGCTATTTCATATCTAATTTCTTCCAAGTGTTCATTTATAGAGGTCACTGCCTCTTGCACACCTTGAACGGCTTCCTTAACAGCATTATCATACTCTGCATCTGCCTCTGCTTCTTCAGTCCCAGCTGCATCGGTTAACTCGTGGACATGCACACATTCATGATGCATTGGCTTTTTAAACCTACAATTTTCATGAGTTACAAGCCGTTCAGACGGTCGCCCAGCCTTCTTCAACACCTGAATTGTTGCAGTCTTTTGACCAACAGAAAGTGTCAGATTAAAATAATAAAAATTGGACACGTCTATGTCTACTGAATTCAATAGGAACAAGTCCATATTATTACAACCCCTGTAGGATCAATGTTATGTAATTTGCAGTATGCTCAGTTCACATATATGGTATGCATGATTCAATATAAATAAAGGGATATTAGAACACTGGGGTACCTCAGATTAATAATATGCGTTCTTGGCATGAACAAATCTAGAACCAAAATCCTATCAGATTATTTGTACAGCATATGATTGGTAACTTAGTACCGATTTTAACCAAAAAATATACTTTGTATGAACCAACTTCACAGCACAAAAGTGTTAGACAAAGGATTTAACACCTAAGGAGGACACAAGGGCAAACATATATTCTTAGAGCTAAGTACATATCTAAAAAATCTACAGCACAAAGTGTATCAGCCAGAAATTACCTGCTGACTGATTACACTTTCCCAACAACAACATGATTCATCAACTGTGACGTCTTTCAATGAAAATATATAGGATATCCATTTCACACACTAAAATTACATGATTCATCAACTGCAACGTCTTTCAAGAAATTAGTATGGCACCACCAGAACACAATTTTGAAAACACTAAGGATGCGTATGCTGATTGGAAAAGTTCATGCCAAATTTCCACCCTCTACGTATGCTAAAGTAAGACCCACATTACAAATTCAGTAACAAACAGAAACCCTAGATATCTTCAATTTTTAAAAATCTGCTGATTCTCCATCTCTTCCTCTCCTTACCCAGTTGATTACTTAAACTCCATCCTAGTGAATACAGGGCATACTGCCTTGTGTTGCCATAGTGTGATGTCAACACAAACACCCCAAGGGATAAGTAACGAGTTACACCAAGATATTACTTATGTTTCTTGTTGCAAATTAACATTAAGAGCTGATATGCTGATATATATGCACTCTAGGATACAACTGGTTTCAAAATATGTTCCAATAATAAGCGCTATAGTTATGCACCACCTTGTACTTTTCACCCTTCCACCATTAGGCTCGGTACTTAGAAACACATTAGCAATTTTATAGCAACTTGCTTGCCTTTCCACCTTGAATAATTTCTTAGTTTTTACAAATAATCCATTTATAGTTTTCTAAGTTTTTATGAACAAATATTGACTCTTGCTACCTTAAAGAGTAAAATATTTAAACAGCTTAAGTTTCCTATTTCCAACTCATGTTCAACTCAGATTTTTAGGTGCAAACCTATCAATCTAAGCAGGAATGGGAATGCATAAAAAGTGATGGACATAGCTCCACCAAGTAGCTCTTTAGTGGAAAAGAGTTCGGCGTGAGGCAACAATGACTTCGAAGCATCCAATCACAAGCAGGCAGAAGAATATGACATTTACCCTCATCTTTACCATCCTACAACCCCCCCCCCCCCCCACCTTTCTTCCTCCCTTTTCTTCAACAGACTAAGACTAACACAAAAATCAGACCCATTGTCAAACTACTAAAAAAATTTCTGCGAGAAAAGTGCAGCACTGCAGCCTCTTCCTAAATTTCACTGAAATCACCATGATTACATAGATGTATGCAATAGTAATACATATTACTGCTGCTGCTACGGAAATTAAACAAGAAAAGCATTCATATGAGCAAGTCAAACATGGAACGAAATTCTATAACACCCAATAGGCCACTATAGATAATCATATCGAACAGGAGAATGAGCAGGGAGATAAGGCAGTGTGATATGACCTTAGATGAATGCACATTGAGGAAAAGAACCAGACATCATCATTAGATAATAAATATCAGGATCATCAAGCCAAAAAAAAAAAAAAAAAAAAAAATCCTTTTTTAAAGACTTCTTATTATCATGCTCAAGAAAAAATTGCATTGCCATTTTTTTACAGAGTACAAAATGAAGGTTAATGTTCTCCTCCCCTTATTTTCACTTATTTAAAGTCTAATAAGTTTAGATAAGTACAAAGAAGGTAAGATAAGGGTTAACAACTTCATATTAGATAATATATGATAATGGTTGGTAAGTTCAAATAAGATAAGGGTTAATAAGTTCTAATAAAGGTTGATAAGTCCTAGAAAGTTTATTTTTACTTAACATGCTTCCTTCATTGACAAATTTTAACATTACACTTTTCCTTATTTACCCTCACCTTTTCAATTTAATAAAAACATTATACCCTTTACTACCCTTCCCTAATCTTCTCACCTCAATCAGACCCATCATTCTTCACTGATCACCACCACATCCTCTCTCCCTACTCCACGTTTTCCATGGAAGACACCACCCATATCTCTCCTCTTCACCAACGAATAAGATAAGTGAAATTCAGTGAAGAGAACACTACCTAAGTATATCAAGTTTACACATTGACAAATTTGAGCAGTATAGACAAACCCAAAACAGATCCTAGGAAGGATTCCAAGTCCTTGCAATAAATTGTGTAAAAGCTGTAAATTAACAATCTTACCAAGTGCAGTTTTTGCTTCTCCAGCTCTTGAACAGACCTCAATAATCTAGCTAAATCATCTCTAAAGCAGTCAGGATTCAGAAATTGGGATTCAATCTCACGAACCTGCATCAGAAAATGAATAAAAGGATTGTTCAGGTAAATAATGAAACAATTACCAGCACAAAAGGCAAACAGAAACGCAAAATATAGAGAGGTCTTACTTGTTTTGAGCAATCACTGAACTCTATCGTGATCTCACTGCAAAGCTGTTGGTAAGTTGACTCCACCCCTGAGATCATGTACTCAGAAAAACCACTGTTGTGTTTTGCAATAAATCAGATTAACAAAAGACGATAAATTAACTTTAAAGCTAACATATTTTGTAAGCAATGAAAAATCATCACCGAGCAAATTGTGAAATCACATTCTGCAACAATACAACTTTTTGCCGCACACTACCATTTGAAAAAGGGAATTGACTTGTATGTTTCATATGCAACATTTTTAAAAAAAAGAAAAGACTTGAATTCAGTAAAACATCAATTAGATTTTCCAAAATTCACTAGCGATGATTATTGATCATAGAAATAGCTATTCAAGCATCAACCCGTGATAACATGTAAAAATTTTAATTTTTAATTCTCATCTTGAACCTGTTTCATGAAATCCATAAACCTTTAGCCTTTCATTGCTAAAATGATGCTTTCTCAACTTAGAAAAAATGTACAAGCATGGATATAAGGTTTGACCTTTGAATAAACTAACATTTTAGGAAATTTCACTCGACGAAGAGCACGATAAATCATTCTTACCATAATATTCAATTAATGATGATGTTTAGTGCAAGTACCTAAATGAGTGATTATCAACAATCACAAGCAGACAGTTTAAATACAAAAATTTGTATGTAACCTATCTTTATTCGCCTTTAAAATATTAACCTCCCCTGCCACCGATGAAACCGGGAGTTTATCATTTCACACAAAGATGGACACTAAGTTCAAAATTCAATGTCAACTAATCCACATCCCATGTTGACTTGCAAAATTCTCTCATTGAACGTGTTACCATCCAAGATATCGATAAGGAGCTTTGACGATAACAAAGAAGTAAACTTCTCCGTATTACACGGTTAAACACACCACCTATTCGAATCAAATAGACTGACATTCAATATCATTCCTACATCATTCTTCACTCGGATGCGAGTAATTTGGCACTTGATCAGGCGATCAGCTAATACAAACCATAGTAAATTAACATACTCAAATCTAAATAAAAAAAACTGTTTCCCAACTGATCACGGAAAACTGTCATAAACATCTCAATTATTTGCACCAATTTAACAACATAAAGGGCATAAACCAAATTAACTCCCACAAACACTCATGGGAGCCTAATTAATTAAAAAAAAAAAATCACAGCACAAAGAAACTAATAATATGCCTAAATTACTAGAACAACGATTTCAATAATGTAAACTCTATGAATTTAATTAAATTGCTATTAAACGATATTATCAATGAATTCAAACCAAAAATATGACAATTGAATAAAGTAGGACAGTGATGAAAAGGGTTTAGGGTTTATACTCTCGTAATTTGGCATAAGCTTCGGCTCTTCGTTGCTGAAGAGAGAGAAATTTGCGAAGGAGATTGAGGGTAATCGAATTTGAATCTTCCATTTTCTCTGAAATTGTCACCTTCTCAAAATTTTCCATGACTGATTTTGTTTTTGAGGCCTCATTAGTATTGTCTTCTGTAGTCATGTGATCTCGTTTAATTAGCCTTCTTGCCCACCACTCTAACGACAGATTGTATAACTTTTATATTTATTATTAGTTTACTACTCCGAGTTGTTTATTAAATTGTAATAATCTATTTATCAAAAACATATCATTGATACAAAATTAATTAGAAATTGACGTGTTTTTGTGACGATTTAAACTTATAGACATGTAATGACTAATAATAATAATATTGGTGAAAAACATTTTTTGACCCTTTCTGAAATGACTCGTGATCCGACATGATTGACAGTCTACACACATTAATCAAAATTATATCAGATTGTGAAGTATATTTTTTTTTTTGAGGCCATGAAGTATATTATTTTAATTGATTTGAATATATTATAAACCATGGATGTGGTACATTTTGAACTAATTCTTTCGCTCCAAAAAAATACTATGATACAAAAAATAAATTTATATAATAATTTATGAGAGTTATAATCTAATTATTTTTTGAATAAAATTATAATTCAATTTTTACATATGAAATATTGGTACTTTATCAAAAATAAAGCTCTAAATTAACAATTTTATCCTAAAATTCTATCCAAATTAGATTGAAAATAAAATTCTAAACTAACTTTTTTTATCCTACAAATTGAATTCTATATAACTCTATCCTACATGACACAACACTTGGCAAAAAGTAGGAACGCCAAGTGTCGTTGTCTCGTCGTCTGGCTAAAAGTTTAGCTTTATATATTAGTTATATGATATGATATGATATGATTACATCGGTTACTTTTTTGTTTCAACATCCTAACATATACTTAGCGCCAATTCTCATAGACTGAACTCAGCTGAACTGAACAGAACTCAGATGAACTGAAGTGAACTGAAAATAAACGTATGAGAACATGCCCTTAGGGTCTGTTCTGATTGACCGAATTGAGCTGAACTAAACTAAACTGAACTTATTGGAGCTGTACAGAACTGAACTAAATATTTTTGAGAGAAGGAAATTAAGAAATGAACTGAAAATAATTTGAAGAGAACAGAACCTTGTGCTTCATTGTTTTTAGAATTTAAAAAGAATCCTATTTATATTAATTAGTCATGTCAATTTGGAAGCCGACAACATAAATTGAAATTGCACTGCATGTTTTTTATTTAGTTTTTAATTTTAAAAATTTGACAATTAAAAAAAAAAAAACAAAACAAAAATGAATAAACCCACAATGTGCGCAAAAAAATGTTAGCCATGTTTAACAAAAAAATCACAAATTCATGGTTTACTCCAAACAAATAAGTTAAGAGCGCATACAATGTGTGCTTAAATATTAAAGAGTTCATATCAATAATATTGAATTTTCTATATTTTCTCCATAATTGCGATCTTTTTAAAATTTCTATGACTAAGGGTCTATTCTCTTACGTTGAAATTCAGTTCAGTTCAGCTCAGTTCATTTCAACTCCTAATTTCCTTCTCTTATAAAATATTCATTTCAGTTCAGTTCAGTTCAGCTCAATTCAGTTCAGTCCAGTCAATGAGAATGGCCCAAAGGCCCTATTCACATTTACTGAACTAAACTGGTTAGAGCAGAAATGAACTGAAATGAGTATTTTATGAAAGAAGGATATTAGGAGTTGAAATGAGCTAAACTGAACTAAACTAATTGGAGCTGAACTGAACTGAATTGAAATGAAATTAAGTAAATATGAACAGGCCCTAAGACCGAGTTCACTTCACCTTAAGAAAATAGTTCTACAAAAATAAGGTGAAGTGAACAATCTGAACATGGTTTAATTTTATTTTGCAGACCACTATAATACTTCATATATTTTTATGTTTCCATCTTAATTGTGTGAGAGAAGAGACAAGGAAGTGGTATTCATATTAAAATACGTTTAATTTTTTTTGAAAATTTTTTATTAACTTCATACAAATCATTTTAATTGTTTCCATGGCTAAATATATGCAAAACAATGACAGATTACACAAAACCTTGGAAAAAACTAAAAATGGCCAAAAGCACTTATAATCATATTTATCTATATCAAACCATCAAACTAGGGAAATAGTGATTTTGACAAATTAATGCATATCAAATTTATATACAAAGTATGAAATAAATTTGAATGCAATTGATGATTGAGCTAACAAAGGGTAAAATTATGTACTTCGTATATTTTTTTTCACAATAAAAATAGTAATGGTTCTGTTTTTCTTTTTCACATTATCTTGATCACATAAATGAATACCTAACAGTGTCTTGATTTCATTTGTACTTCCCCATTTTTCTTAATAAATCATTTTTGATATTATGAACTCCTAGTCAATATTTGGAGTATAAAGAGACAGAGAGTACAAATAAAGAGGACCATGTGTGGCATGTGATATGAAAGAAATAAAATGCATCTAAATTGAAACTTTTATCTATAAAAAGTGATGCATCTAAAATAACGGATGAAGTAAAATGAAATCCATGCACAAGGATATAATTGTTGTTTATACAAGCGAGTACTTGTTAAACTTGCTTCTTTTCTCTTTTCTATTTCTACTGCACAACTATTGCTGTTGTCGACAAATCTTGACCACTTGGAAGATATTAAAGGAGGAGGCCAACAAAACAAAAACCTAATTTGAATTTCTTACAATGGAAATATTACAGAACCCCAAGAATTCTGCAACTTATAACAAGGTTACATCAATGAATTTATGTTACATAAGACGTATCCTTGGTACACTTCTCGCCGTTCTCAGGTTATCAACAACTCCGTGTAAAGATGTTATGCATCACATGGGTTATTTATACTTGATTGCAAAGATTATTGACCTGTTATATCACGCAGATTTGCAATCTCAGAGTAAGAATGATTGAGTATTCATCACAGAGCAAAGAAAAAAAAAAGATACCAACAACATACAGGAATCTACAGCACTAAAGCATACATTTGAATGTTTAAGCCATCTTACTATGATTCTCCGACAGCAGCAACCCAGGAAGCATAAATCCCACTTTCATTCACCCTGCAGATAAGAGACGTGATGCATATCAGAAATAATCATACCACGCCCATGGATCACCTTATATTAAAGTCACATAATATAAATCCACATGTAACTGTCTCCGTCATATGTCCTATTAATACGTGGCAATTTTTAACGATATAAAAGAAAATCATTTGCCCCTGCAAACTTAATCATCAACAAAAGAAATCCTTTGCAAAGAAGAAGAGGCCATGACTAAAAAATTAACATCTTAGTACTCAAGGGTCACATGCAAAAGAGGAGTTTTCCTATCCTAATTGGTCACTACTCCCTAGTCCCTACTATAAAAGTCCTCATTTCTTTCCCATAAAGTCATTCAGAAGAGGGAAAAAAGCTGCAGTATCATTTTTGGTCGAGCAGTAACAACTTTACAGGAATTAACCCAGAGTTTCTTTAGGGGAAAGAACCTGTAATCAGAGATTTTGAACTCTAAACTTCAAAGTTTCACAAGAAATATACTGCATAGTCCTGACCCTAGAAGTGAAAATGATAGTTATTTCTAGATGAAAAAGGGAGGATCTGAGCCATAAAGGCAACTCTGAAACACTGAAGTGAGGGTCATCTTGAAAACAATCCTCCCAAGATAGAGTTCAATAATTAGTGGTCTAAACCCTACAAATATTTATAGAGTTCAATAAATTAGTGGTCTAAACTCTACAAATATTTATGTTCATAATTAAGTTTAACATTCATAAATTCACCCTCAATAAGACTAAGAATATTAATTTCAAAATATTACACAAGAGCCACAAACTCAGCATCATAAGGTGTATGAAGACTAAAAATTAAACATCCAAATGGGAAATTTAAAGAGTTGTCTTACAGGTACATGTCATCCAAATTGATCTCTGGAAAAAGATTAACAAAAAATCTGAAGCCATCTGGACTAGTATCCCTGCAAAGTAGACCTGACAATGGTATTGAAAGGTTAATACCAAAATAGATCAAACACAATGCCTGAATTTTTGGCAAGACTGCAAGAGCATACCTTTACTTTCAGCAGCAAGAAGATGCTCCTTGGCCATAGCTGGGGCTATCTCAAGAGTCATTGCAGCATCGCTTGCACTTATACCAACTCGGAGGGCTTCAGTTTTCAGTACAAGTGTTCTGATTCTACCAAAAACCTGTATCCAGAAAATGTGTTCTATGAGCGACTGGAACTTCTTGATCCAAGGCATTTATAAACAAATGTAGTAAAAAATTGTACTTGATCAGGAAAAAAATACTGCAATCACCTAGGAATATCCATCAAAGCTAATATGGACAGGAAAAGTAATATGAAGTATGCAACAAAATTCTATCGAGAGATGTATCCAAGTATATATCCATAAATAACTTATAGAAAAATTTGTCAAGAACTATCTTATTAAGATATGCTTTCATGAAAATCTACCTAATAAAAAAAATTATTTAAGGACCTTTAAAAGAAAAAAATATGTCGTAAGAAGCTACCTTTGGTTGGATTAAAGTATTTTTTCAAAAAAACGTGTTTTTATAAGGTAGTTTATTTTCCAAATTTAATAAACACGTGAGAAAACAAGAGAGGAAATTACCTCTTCATCACTTTGGGACTTGCTTTGAATGACCATAACACCACTATCAAACTTCCGCAGCATTATAGGACTGTCATAACAAAATATTATTCAATTTGAAAATCTGAACATCTACGAGTCAAGAATTCTGATGTTAGCATTATATTGTCCTTACACATCGAGCTTCTCCCAAAGAGTACATGCTTGCAATAAATCATCAGGTGAAATCAACTCTGCGGTGTAAAACAAAATGTTTCTTATCACCAAAGTTACACAATGTTAAAAAATACTTGTTATAACAATCTTCCAGAATGTAGAGGATAAAGGAATTCCAAAATAAAATAAACAAACAAACAATTATTTGAAATCTGACCTGTGCCACGAGCACGATTGAAAAGGCAATATACATCAATAAGATTAATCATTCCTCCAGCTCTCTCCAATGGAACCCTGGCAAAGTCTGCTAACTACAAGAAAACAAACATAAGGAAAAAAAAAAAAGGCAATATAACGTTCCTTACAAAAAATTATTAATAATAACATTCCTTTAAGAATTGTCGCTCCAAATACCTCTAGATTAAGGAAATATAACGAAATAAAAACCTTAATATCCATTATATACAGTTATACACTCTCTTGATCACAAATCAATTGCGGAAAGATGTAATTTCCTGATAATTGTATTTCAATATGATAGGGAGAAATCTTCATAATTTCCTGATAATTGTATTTACAGAAACATAAAGTACTGCACATTTGCATTATCCCTAGTATATTCTTGTTTTTCTTCTTGCACACTTGGATTCACTCTACTTCCCAAGGAAGGATGATACAATAAAAAGAACCTTATGTTCAATTCAGGTGTATGTGTAAGGCTGGATTCAGCTGAAAAGCCAACTTCTTTCAGATGACGCTAGAACAATTACAAGTTTGATCCGTTGAAATAAGTTCTAGTTCTTTGTCTGCTCAAAAGGCAGTATATCTCTCACTGGTCAATTTTTGTCATTCACAAGAAAACAGCAATAGTTTCTCCACATTGCACAAGTTCCAGAAAGCATTAATCATGATTTAAAGTCAGCTATCTCGCTCAATAACAGCAATCTAGATAGCTCCTAAAGCCTCAGGCAAGAATGAGACCAGAATCAAAAGCCAGTCAAATTTTACTCAGCTACAAAAGTATTATGTAATAAAGTTTCCGACAGCTGCTAGGACTCCATCAGAGGATATCAATCAATACAAACCTATACTCTGAACAAGTACTTCAATGATTAAAATTGTGCAGTGCTTGATACCTAAGAGGGAGATGAATCAGAAAGTAACAAAAAAGGAGAGTCTCAATGCATGATCTAAGACTTCCATTTCCAAAATCAAGAATTGGCAAAGATAATCAGATAATGGAACCAAACACTGATACAGCTTGGCCATAAAAACCTAAAGATACCATGTTAAGCAGCCAGACAAAATGGAAGCCTCAAGAATATTGTACAATCTCTACAAATTGTTGAGGCAATAAGGTGTCCCAAAAAGTTTTCTTCCTTGCATTTCTTAGTCTTATATGATTATACATAGATGAGCATAGAAATGTAGGTTGTTTCAGGGTTTTTTTTTTTTTTTTTTTTTTTTTGGGCACATTGCGTAGGAAATTCCCTGCCACTGATATGCTCCTCCTCTTCTTAATCCTCATAACCGTCTCTTTTGTGCATAAACTCTCAATGTCACTTCTGTTTGTCTTCTCCTTTCTTTTAGTTTTTTATGTTTACCACCATTCTAAGTTGCATCTCTGCTTTGTGGCCTTTCCTAATCTCCATCAAAAGTCATGCTTTCTTTTATTCTTGTAACAGGCAAATGACTGAGATAACCTACTGAAAGTCAGACATTTGGGTCATTGGGTGCAATAGGAATGAAAACTGTGTACAAAAGGGAGGACAAAAACAATCAAGGGAAATCAAACGAGAAGACCCCAAATTTAGGACAAATTCTTGAGACTGTAGATCATTTCTAAGATAGCACTTTATTGGGAAAATCATCATACTACAAGAGCTGAGGGGCACTGGTTTACCCTAAAATATTCAGGAATCCCCATATACATAGAGCTAGGTGTGCTCAAGGCTACTTTTTACTCATTGCTCATTTGAATGGCACCAAATGAGCAAAAAGTATTTCAAAATGAGCAACAATAATACCAGTGGATACACCTAGCTCTAAGTGTACATGAGAACAATTACCTACGTGGATGTGAACCGTGATTAGTTTGAGTTTGCCTTTTCTATAAGTTTTGAAGCTTCATAGCAACTAAAAAGAGTCATCAATATTATCAAGCTTGCCCTCATATCATACTGTTAGATTCACCAAGTCAGCAGTAAAACTAACAAGTTTTAGTTTCAAGAGAAGTCTTATAGCACATGGAAACACTTACATAACAAAGACCACTAAAAATTGAGAAAATAATTGGCAAATATTCGTCAATATGACTCTGCTAAGCGTGATATAATAATCTACAGGACTCTTTCATATCGTTAAAACATGCTGGATTCATGCACAGAGTTATTCTCGGCTACAATTAAGCAAAATCTTTTTTCTGTTTTGATAAACTACATTAAAGCAATCTTGACATATTGCAAAGTTTCCAAATTCATTAGAGTGAAAATAAAATGATTAATTTCCCAAGCCACTTTACAGTTTCGATTTTTTCCATCAAAGTTATGATAACTAAACATGCATGCAACTGATGCAAGGATCCAAACTCTTATCAACCAACATAAAATGAATACTGCAGGCACACAAAGACAGCCAGTCTATATAATTAAGATCAAAGTGACATCATCATATAAGGTTTATCTCTAATTCAAAAGATGACAACCTGGCGAGACAACTGCTGATGATACAATGCCCCAGCAGATTCCTTTGTCACTGGCGATATGATACCAACACTGAGCAACAATTCTTGCACATCTTCTTTGGAGCTCATCTCCTCATCACTTGCATTACTAGATTGACTAGTTGACCCTGCCAAAAGCTTTTGCCTCATTCTCTCGGCTAACTTTACCATCTCTCTCGCTTTACTCTGCAAAACTCAAGAATTAAGCCAACAAGTCAAACTACATCAAAAAATCAATTCTGTGCACTCTTACCCAATCTTAACCCCTTCTGAGTGACACACTAAGTTACTCAGAAGTAATATTGTCAAATGCTATAACAAAGGTATTTCCCACTTCATTTTAAACCATATACATGGAAAATCTTCTTAATAAGCCAAATTCAACACTTGGGTACATACCCATAATGGGCACTCAAATTGAATAACAAAGGGTACAACCAAGCTTTTAAATCATAAGATTCCTATGCATTCTTGTTCATTATTCTGTTATTCTTCCCTATAATTAACTCATACGACTACAAATTCTTAGGAAACTAACCATCAATCACTTTTCAGATGGGTACTTTGATCAAGGATCAATGTATTTCTTATTCATTATTGTTCATTATTCTTCCCTATAATCAACTCATAAATCATAATACTACAAATTCTTAAAAAAAAAAACTACCCATCAATTACTTTTAATTGGGTATTTTGATCAATGTATTTCCTATGCATATTTGCTCATTATTCTTCCCTATTGTTTACTCATAAATTCACATACAAAACAAAACCTTATAAAAAAAACTACCCATCAATTGTTTTTCAGATGGGTACATGTACATTGATCAATGTATTTCTAAAACAATTTTAATTTATTTCATCAATAACAATTAAACACCAATAAAAGAATAAAAATTAGACAAAAGGGAATTAAAACATGAAATTAAGTATACCATTAGAGCATTCAAATCCTGAAAAGCATCCTGCAAAGTCTTATCAGTACTCTCCCACATCTCCTGCTCTTTCCTCAATATCCCCGCAACACCCACAACTGGCACCCGAATCGCCACACTACTCCCCTCCCCCGCCCCTGCCCCCGCCTCGGCTGCCGCCACAGCACCAGAACTCTCCCACGCTCTACCCTTCCACGCTGCCCAAAACTTCTCATAAAACAACTCATGGTTATCCGATTTCCCCCTCATCACCAGCGTCACCGCAATTGACCCCATTGAAGGGTGTGAATAGTCAAATTTAACCCTTGGACTGGAAATAGATAGCATAGATTTTAGGGATTTTTTAGGGGGGTAAATGTGAGTGATATGAGAGAGGGAGATTGAAGCGGTGTCGGAGGATGGAGAAATCCAGATGAGGCGGTGAGTGGTGAGAGTGAGGAATCTGAGGATGCCGGAAGTGTAAGGGGAGAGAGTTGGGTGGGTTGTGAAGTCGGGTTCAATATCGATGCTCGAAAGGTAGAAGCATTCTACTTCGTCGCCGGTGAGGATTGGTCTTTTGCTTGATGTTAGATTCGCCACTGGTAACCATTTCCCGGCCATTGCTGGGATGAGTCAAGAGGGGAATTCTTAACTTCTTTTCGGTGGATGGAGGTTTTATTTGATCATTGACTCTCTTTTTTTTTTTTTTTTTTTTTTTTTTTGGGTAATTTCTATAACTAGGAATTGATGGTTTGGGTTTAGAGTGAACCTAATGCTTGATTGCTTGACCGCAATTGATGCTAATCAAGCGAGTCAATCATGAGATAATATGTTCTCGACTCATGCTCCAAAAACATGGCTCGTGCTCGACTTGTACTTGTTATTCACTAAATTCGTTAAACTACTATTCAACTTGTGCTCGTTTAATTTTATCATGTAAATTTGAAGACTCGTCTAATATCACATGGGAAAAATGGAAAAGAAAAATCCAACATTTGCACTTTTTCCTCCTAAAAATCCAACCTTCATTTTATTCCTCAAAAATCCAACCTTTATACCCCACTTTCTCATATAGATCCATTACATGTTGATGACCACCACATCCCCACCGCCCACCGTCTTTCCTTGACCACCATATAGATCCATTAAACAAAATAATTTAAAAATAAAACAAAAAAACAAAAAAAAATCAGAAACCCGCCCACCGTCCTTCCTTGACCACCACATCCCCACCGCCCACCAGCCACCAGAACCCGGCAACCCCAATCTCCTCTCCACTGGAAAACCCACTACACTCCTCCCGCCACCAAGCGGCCCCTACCTCCATTTCCAATCTCCGTTTCAGCAGCCCGCAACAACCGCAATCACAACCGCACCGCCCTCCAACTCCAACCTCACGCTACAAAGTTCCCCCCAATCACCAATCCACATCCACCTTGCTCGCCACCACACGACACCAGCAACACAACCACACACTTCAGAAGTTCAGCCCACCAATTTCCCTTCACCAACAACATCAACTCGCCGACAACAACAACAATTAACTGATGTTGTGGTTTAATCGAAGCAAATCGGTGGTGGCAGCCCCACAGTCAAAGCAAATCGAAGGTTTAATTGAGTCTGGGCTTGTGGTTTCGAGCATAGGTAGGAGTGGGAGAAGGGTTTCGGTTCTGGATTTTGGTAGGGTGGGGTAAATGGTGGCAGCGGTGGTGGTGGCGACGGAGGTGCGTGGTGGTTCTATTGTTTCAGTTTTTAGGAGATAGGAGAGAGAAAGAGGAGTGAAAGAATTTAAAATAAATAAATAAATAAATTTAACCAGTTTAACAAGTTAGAGGTCAAATGGATCTATAGGAGAAGGTGGGGTATAAATGTTGGATTTTTGAGGAATAAAATGAAGGTTGGATTTTTCTTTTCCATTTTTCCTATCACATAAGGCTCTATTTTATTTTTTTCTATAAAATGAGGTCAATATTTTGAAACAACTTCTATGAAAATGAATATTACTCTCTTATAAAAAACAAATTATGTTGAGATGAATATTTCAAAATGCAATAGGAAAAAAAAAACCCCAATAAAATCTCAAAACTCATCACAATCCCAAAATAATCCAAATCTTCAACCTTACTATTCTACTCTTCCAAATTGATCTCAACTCAGATTTAGATACAAGTTTTCAAGAACTTTCAAAGGGGGTTGTTATTCGTCGCTCCCATTTTACCGGGTAACGCTCCCATTTTGACTTGAAATTCCAATTTTACCCCTAACATTTAAATACAGTTTTTTCCACTTCCCGACCAACATTTCTCACTTTCTTACTTCTCTCTCTAACTCTCTAAAACACTCTAAATCTGAAAAAAAAAAAAAAAAAAAAAAAAATTCCAAATTTTTTTGTTCATTTTAAAAAAAAAAAAACAACAATCATCAAAAATACAAAATAGATGGGTGATTCGAGGCGAATATGGCTGACATTCGGAGGGAGGAATTTTGGCGGCAGTGGAGGCAGCGGTGGAGGCGGCGGCGACGACGGCGAGCAGGTGATTTTTTTTTTTAATTACGGAACCTGGAACTTCCGCCCAAAAAATCCGGAAGTTCCAAGGAGGATCCGGAAATTCCAGGCGGATCCTCCTTGGAACTTCCGGATTATTTGGGCGGAAGTTCCGATTTTTTTTTCCCGTTAATAATATGGTTTTTTAATTTTTTTATTGTTAATTTAAATTTTTTTTTTTGGATTTTGTTATTTTTGTTGTTATTTTGAAGTGTTATGGTTAGTATTATTATTATTATTATTATTATTATTGTTATTGTTATTGTTATTGTTATTGTTATTGTTATTGTTATTGTTATTGTTATTATTATTGTTGATATTATTATTATTATTATTATTGTTATTATTATGGTTGGCATATTTTGTAGTGTTATTATTTTTAAAAATATGATTAGTATTATTATTTTGTTGATATTAGGGTTTTTAATTATTATTGTTATTATGGTTATTGTTGTTGTTGTTAATTTTGTAGTGTTATTTTTTTTTGAAGCATATTTTGTAGTGTTATTAGTAGTACTATTATAATTTTTAAAAATATGATTAGTATTATTATTATTGTTGTTGATATTAGGGTTTTTATTATTATTGTTATTATGGTTATTATTGTTGTTAAATTTATTTGTTGTTGTTGTTGTTGTTGTTGTTGTTATAATAATATTATTATTATTGTTATTAGTAGTACTATTATTAATATTTTTAATTATGATTAGTATTATTGTTATTGATATTAGTGTTATTATTATTGTTATTATGGTTATTGCTGTTGTTGTTAATTTTATTTGTTATTGTTGTTGTTGTTGTTGTTGTTGTTGTTGTTATTGTTATTATGGTTATTGTTGTTGTTGTTAATTTTATTTGTTGTTGTTGTTGTTGTTGTTATTATTGTTATTATGGTTATTGTTGTTGTTAATTTTATTTTTTGTTGTTATTACGATTATGATTGTTGGTGTTGTTTTTTTTATTATTGTTTATTATTATTATTATTATTATTATTATTACTAAAATCGAATTTTGTACTTATTTTATGTAGATCGAGGGTTCTGGTGCTCTACATGCAATATCACGACGTCTGAATGCGTCTGTTAGGAGACAGACATCTCGTTTAGCACCACTTCAGCCCGAGCAGCAGCAATACGGGTCTACTAGTGGTTGGTCGGGAGACCAACAGTCTGGTAGTAGTCGGCCCTTGTACTCTGCAAGTGGAGCACCCATATCTGACGAGGAAGACGAATGCTCGGCTAGTCATGCTGGTGACCGGGATGAAGAACAGGACCCTCAGGATTACCATATAGGGGTCAGTTTGGGAGATTTGTTGGTAGTGGATCGAGTCAGCTTACTACCAGCTCTGTAGAGGCATGGTTAGTGCAGGAACCGATGCCGGGTGGTCCTGAGGATGGGTCTGTTATCCCTAGTTTTGGCGGTCACGTGGCACGGTATATCTGGATCGAGAAGGAGCGTAGTGTTTTGCGCTGTTTCAGTAGGACAAAGTTATGTTCTGACTTGTTCACTTGGCGAGGTCTCAATCTGTGGAGGACCTCGGGGCGATTGATGCTAGTTGGTTGTCTCACTCGCCCGGCCTGATGTTTAAAAGACTTGATTGGCCGTTGATTTCTGCTTTTGTTGAGAGGTGGCAGCCAGATACGAACACCTTTCACATGCCATTTGGGGAGATTACAATCTTGTTGCACGACGTGTACAACATACTTGGGTTACGTGTCGCAGGCAATATGGTCACCACTACTCCTAGCACGGACATGTTACGGGACGCGTGCTCGATCACCATGGATATGACTCCAGATGATTTGTCTGAGATTTGCGGCACAAAGGCCATTTGGCAGGGTAGTGGGGTGTTGACTGATAAGATTTTTGAGTCGACATTGGCGGTTGACCGGGAGTTTAGTAATCAGCTTAATGGATACTTGTGGTTAGTGCTTGGAGGTACACTGTTTGTAGACAAAAGTGGTAGCCGTACGCATCCTTCCTTCCTCCACGAGCAATGTTACATGGATGTCCCTATTAACGAGTATGCTTGGGGAACAGCTGCACTGGCATACTTGTATCGGCAACTGGGCACGGCATCACGGAAAGGTGCTGATTCGATTGCTGGTTGTCTCACGCTTCTGTAAGCGTGGATTTACGAGTACTTTCCGTGCTTTCAGCCACAGCAGGGTACCTTGACCCGGGACCTTCAAATGTCTCGTGCGTCTGCTTGGGAGTACTCCTCCTGTGTTGTTGCATACACGATTTTGAACCATTTGCCAGCTCTAAAACTGACACCAACCTTCTTGTTTCCGAACATCTTCGTCACCTTAGCCTCCACATCTCTGTTGTTGTGCCATAGACAAAGTAAATGTGACGTCCCTGGAAAGACTTCTCTCAAAGCCGCACATAGCCCAAGATCACGGTCTGAAATAAATACAGATGGCTCTTTATCAAACCCAATCAACTCCCTTAATCTCTACAACACCCACCGATAGCTAGCCGTGCACTCGTCGCGCATGAAAACATATCCAACTAGAAAATTCTGGTTTGTCGATGTCACATCTACTACCTCAAAGAAAGACATGTTATATCGATTAGTCTTGTAAGTAGAATCCATACCTATGACATGTGGGTATGTGCGGAGTACGTTGACCATGATCGGGTGCACCATAAATGCATGTTGCAAAACGTTGTGATCATCGTTTGTGACCCAGTAAATGTATTTACTCTCTCTCGCCAGATGAAGAAATTGCTGAACAACTCCTCTTCCTTCGGACATCTCCATCCTGAAGTCATTTCGGCAATTGTAAATGTGTCGGATGTTTGGATGATCATCAGGAAATTGCTCGGCAATAGTGGACATGATGTTACGGGGAGTAACCTTGGACTTTGTCATGTCCCGCACAACCTGTTTTGCACCCGGACTCAATCCGCTCACTTTACGGTGACCCTCTTGGTACACAATCATTGGGTGGTTATGTGTCCCGGTGTGATCATTTTTCGCAATGATCTTCCAACTGTCGATGCTGACTTCATAATATATCTTGATGTAGAATAGACAACCATTAGCTTTGATTTTGGTGTCCTTCCGTATCGCGTTCTCTAAATCTCTCGGCTTGCTCCTTCGTGACCGATCATATCGCAAATACCGATACGGCCGACCATCTCTGATTTTGTTATAAGACGATTTCACCAATATAAATCCCAATTTTATGGAAACACCATCAGCCCATGTAACTACATCGTCAAATGTAGGAAAAAACGTATCCGTGACAAAATTTCCACTATAATTCACACCGTCACCGCCTTCCTCAGATTCCATATCCTATACAAATTAAACAAAACATGGTTTTTGTCAAAATAATAATAATAAAAACAATAATAATAATAATAATAATAATAATAATAATAATAATAATAATAACAATAATAATAATAATAACAACAACAACAACAACAACAACAACAATAATAATAATAATAACAACAAATACAAAACAATAACAATATTAATAATAATATTAAAAATAATAATAAACAATTATAACAACAAATACAAAACAATAATACCATAACATTAATTACTAAATAATAATAATAATAATAATAATAATAATAATAATAATATTAAAATTAAAATTATATTTCTACTAATTAATAATAAGAAAATCAACAACAACAACAACAACAACTATGATAATAATAATAATAATAATAATAATAATAATAATAATATTTTCAATAATAATAATATAAATAATAATAATAATAATATTACAAAAAATAATCATATTAATACAAAAAAATTACATTAATTATCAAATACTAAATCACAACAATAATAACAAGACCACGAAAAAAAAACAAAAAAAAACAAACTTAATTAACATTAAAAAAAATAAACGTACTTAACATTTTTAAAAAAAAAAATTAAAAAGGGACATCCGCCTAAAATATCCGGATGTCCCTTCCGCCTTAAATTTCCGGATTTTGTAGGTGGATCCCTACTTCCGCTTGAAATTTCCAGATGTACCAATGGTACATCCGGAAATTTTAGGCGGATCTACCTAGGACATCTGGAAATTTTGGGGGGATGTCCTATTTGCAGAAAATAAAAAAAAAACCGAAAACTTACAGAATGTTCCGACGCATTCTCCGGCGTACGAATGTTCCACTCGTCGTCCATGACCCAAGACCCGTCGGAAAATTTTACGATTAATTTGTTTTTAAAATAAGAGAAATTAAGGTGGTCATGGGGACCGATTTGGTTTTAAGGTCGTGGGGACCGATTTTGGGAGGCTCGGGATAGCAAGGTCGTAATGTGAGGGGACCGTTTCATGAAATGTGTCCAAATGGGGAACAAAGTCCTTTTTATAACACAAATTGCATAAAGGGCATAGTTGTTCATTCAAGTCAAAATGGGAGCGTTACCCGGTAAAATGGGAGCGACGAATAGCAGTTCAGCTTTCAAATTATGGTTCACAAAATCTCAATTTATCAAATCCAAGTACTTTCACTCAATTTCCTTTTCAACCACCACAAAAGCCTGATTATCATATTATAAAAATGCATGTTATCCCATCTTTTAGAGAATATTCAAATCTCTCAAGGTGATTCAACACTTCCCATGTCTCAACATTTTACTATGTCACAAGGTGAAGGTGCATTTCTGAGTTTTACACATCACACGTATCAAATGAAGACAATGTACCTGAAGTTGAAGAAGTCGAAGAAAGCGAAAGAGCTCGTGAAGGAGGAAATCAGGATGGAATAACAAAGTTTTGGTCCAAAGCTGAAGAAGTGGTTCTTGTGGAGGCTTGGCTTCATGTTAGTCACATAAAAAAAAAAAAAAAAAAAAAAAAAAAGGGGGATTTTTTTTGGAGGAAATTGAGAAAATGTATAATAATGTTAGACTATACAAACAAAGGTGTTTTGAATAAGTGTTAATGGGGTTGTACGAGAAGATTTGTTGAAAATGAGGGGTATGGAGCAACATAGAAACCGTTGGAGAAGGAGAGTAGTGATAGACCACTACTAGGTATGGGCCCAGGGCTCGTTGGGCCCATACCTAGGACAAAAACGTAATTTCACGCATTTCTTTTCACAGTAAGTCACAGAATTTACTAAGCAGTAAAAAAAATCTTCTCTCTCCTCTTTACTACTTTATCTGAAAAACCGCTTCCCTCACCTCTTGTTCTCTGACTTTTCTCCTCTTTTCCTCTTTCTCAATTGCAGTGCTCATCGAGTCATCGGAAAACGGTTGGTGAATTTGTGTAAATGTTTTGTTTTTCATTGAAATGAGATTTGTTGATTAAATTGATACTAACGAGGTTGTAATACTTGTAAAATTTGTACTCATATTATTATTAGGATTTGGTTGATTTTTTTTTGTTTGGGTTTGGTTGGTTCGTCCCTCGTCGTGGCAGACCTGTCAGTAGAAGCCATGGATACAAGTATACAACATACGCTTGGTGGTCTTGTTTCATAGTTTGAGATTTAATTGATATTTAATTATTATTTGTAAATTTTAATTTTATGTGCATACTTTGTACACTTATATTATTAAATTAGTTGATGAATTTCAACAAGATTTTCTAGATGTAATTTACGGGTTTTTTTTTTCTCATTTATTCTACTCTGTATTATTTTTTAAATATACAAACTATTGACTAAAAATCTACAATAGACAAGCATAAAGATAATACAAAAATTGGAAGGAGATTTAACTTGGGTTATAAAGTCGATTTTTTAAATTATGGCACTTGATTAGTAGGCAGATTTGTGACCCGACCCGGAAACTTCAGGTACCCGAAACACGAGTCGGGTTATGGGTCGGATTCCAAAGTACCTGAAGATCCGGATACTCGAAAACGCGAATTTGAACACCCCTAACTTAGGGCTTGTTTGGCATCATTTTTGGTTTTCAGTTTCCTGTTTTTTTTTTTTAAAACTAAAAACCAAAAACAGGAAACAAGAAAAAGGTGTTTCCACTTTTCTGTTGTCAGTTTTCAAAATTATCATGATTTTAATATGTCTAAATATTTTTTGATTCATTATGTGACATATATAATATACTTTTAAAAAACAAAAAACCAAAAAACAGAAAACCACAGCGATGCCAAACGAACCCTTAGTAACTTAGTATGTTTGAGTAAATCGAATCAAATTAGATCGATTACAATTCGAAAAAGATAAGTTTTTTTCGGGCTGATTCGGTTTTGACACCTCTACTTGTTGGTATAGTTATGGGATTTATGGCCACGTTTACTATCGTAACATAGCTAATGTTATGACTAAACCAATATATAACGATATCTATCTATAAATGATAGCATCTATTTCTAAATAACCGTATCTCTTTATAAATGACAATATATCTTTCTATGTAACAATATCTCTTGACAATTTTTTGTATGCGTTACTCAAGTTACTCGGTCAGGAGTTACTCGAGTTGCCGAAGTTACTCAATTTTCTCGGTCAGGGGTTAGTCGAGTTGACGGACTTACTCAAGTTACTCGGTCAGGAGTCACTTTACACCCCCTCGAGTAATCCATGACTGAAACCCTCAAATTACTCTAACCAAGTAACCCCTGACTGAACCCTCAACTCCTCAAGTAACCCCTGATCGAACTAGTTAAATAACCTCTGACCGAGTAACTCGAGTCCCCCATGACTGAGTAACCCCTCGAGTAACTTGAGTAACCCCTAATCGAGTAACCCTTCAAGTAACCCTTGACCGAGTGAACCCCTCGACTAACCCATGTCTGACCTGATTTACAATAATATTAATTTAAACCCGTGGTTCATATGCTCGTGTAGACACCCATTTGTGTCTCCCCAAAACCAAACCCAGTGATGAGTACCTTTCACGTCGAGTCATAATCGAATGAAGCGAAAGTGTGGAAAGTCTAGTGTTGCGGAAAGTTTTAATTCTTTTCTTTTCTCTCTGTTTTTGAAAACTTATTTTAAGAAACCAGCCAATCCAGTTTGGTTGGTCCATGATATGGGTCCAATAGTAGTGTAGTTGGATGGGGCTTGCAAAGACCTTTCCAACGATATATTATAGGCCCAATTCCGATGAATATTGAGGAAGTTATGGCCAATTTACTAAACTGGGCCCGGTTTGAGCTTTACGTGTGGCCCAATGATCTAGGGGAGGGCCTAATATGATTTATCATTCCTAATGCAATTAGGAATGGTTTTAGTCTTCTAGATTCTTCTAGAAGGTTCTTTTCATTCCTAATTCAATTAGCATTGATAAATTGACTTTTGTTGACTTTTCAGAGTTTTAATCAAAATCAAATAGCATTTTTGAGGAAATTATATGATTTTATCCTCCAGGACGGCAAACTTATTTGATTTTCGAAAACGCGTTAAAATCAGGCTTGGCGCCTAACCCCAGGCCTTGGCGCCTGGAACCAGGCTTGGCGCCTGGCGCTAGCCATTGGCGCCTGGCGCTAGCCATTGGCACCTGGCGCTAGTGTTGGTGCCTGGCGCCAGCTAGCCAGGGTTGGCGCCAGCTCTGTTTTCTGTGCGTCAGACTCTGTTTTGTTTAATTTATCTTTTTGGATGATTTTCTCTATAAATATCGTATTAAAAACTCCGTTTTCATTCACTAATTCTCACCAATTCTTATCATCTACATCCATCATTCACCTACAATCAGTTTTAATTAGCATTCTCTTAATCATTCAATTCTTTTTTCAAACTTTGTTTTCACATACGAAATTCCGCATTCACAAGATCTAGAAACACCTAGCCATATTCGAAGTTGCCTTCGCCCTAGACGTGAAAGGTTTTAATTTCTGAGGGTTTGGTCCCAAATCTCTATTTCAATTATTTAACTTAATTGTTTGTTTATTATTTTCCTTGAAGTTACTAACGTGTGTATTTTGTTATTAGAAAGAGGTACGAAGCATCAAAGTAAGTACTTTAATGGTTTTAATTGTTATGATGTAGACATCATGTGTATATTGTTATTATGATATTCCTAGTATCATGTCTAGGGTAATTTTAATATTAAATATGATTGTTACGATGCTTCTTATGTTCTTCCTAATATTTATGATTGTTAGTATCATGTTAGGGTTAAAGATTTGATTTTTATTGCTTAGTGATATGCTAGGATTTGTTATTAATCTTGTTAGTATCATGCCTAGGATCTTGCTATTATTATTATGCTATGTTAGTATCATGCCTAGGATCTTGCTAATATTATATTCAACCAACATAGATAAACAGGTTTAGGGTTAATCCTATTGATTGCATGTTAGTCCGAAAGCGCACATGAATACGATCAGAATAAAGTAGAGACCTATTATTAGGGCAGGTTCAATCTCTTTTAGGTTGGATTTGTACCTTCATCCCCGAACCCTTATTTGGTTCTAGACCTTATGGAGTTGACGATCTCACGGATCGTTAAGGGGTGTAACCTTCACCTCGTGAATGGTTTACAAGTTCTTAAAACTTGTTGGCGACTCTTTTGCTCTATCTTCTTCCCTTTTGGACGCCACCGTACTTTAGTGTATGATCACAGTGGGGTTCAAGCTAGTGGGATTAAAGCTTGAAATCTTTTCCCTACAGTTTTTGGCGACTCCACTAGGGAGGATTTCTATTTTAATTCCTGAATTTGTTTCGGCAGTGATTTAGAATGAGTGGATGAGACTCGAAACGTTCTAAGTATTTCATGTGCGTAATTTTGATTAACATTATTGTCATATGCATAAAAAAGATCTCATTGGAAAGATCATCCGTAATGAGTTAAAAACATAGGATTTTACACGTAAGAAATTTGAGAAATATCTTTCACAACTAGGACCGAAATAACATCGCGCGAAACTGGAAAATTTTATCGAGCACAGAAAACTGCTGAGGCATGTGGGAAGTAGCGTCAGGGGCCAGAGCTTGGCGCTAGCATTTTAGTCGTAGCGCTAGACGCCAGTATTGGCGCCAGGCGCTACAGTTAAAAGCTGGCGCCAGTCTATGATTGTTGGCGCCAATTTCCCCCAATACCGAGCCAGAAATATGCGTTCTAATTTCGACCGGTTTTTCGTATTGTTTGCTCGATCCTACTTCCTGATTGAATTTTTTCTCACTTTTCTGAAACCCATATGTGTTCTACATATGGACATAACCCTCTGGGAATTCATGCTCCATCTACCCGATTGAACGCTCCGTGCAACAAAGGGTACATCCGAGATGTTGAATTCGCCAAACTATGGAAGCGAGTTTTTTCTAAGCTCGCGGTGTCCCATCCACTCGCGCCAACCCTTCACGGTTAGGATTCCGCGCGGTGAATCCGGATAATTAACCATGGACCCTCTATTGAATAAACCATATCTGAACTTTAGAGAACTAGAGCCATGGTTAGGTTGCGAAATCATTGCATCATATTGTGCCTACTTGACTAATTGTGCATTATTTGTTGTGCATACTCTATGTGATTTTTCCTAACCATTTGTTTGACTTGTGTTAAGACTAAATAAACTAATTAATGACTAAAGGACTTTGTTTAATTAATTAATTAATTAATTAATTTGAGCTAATAAATAACATAAAATCGAGTCATAGTTCCTTTAAGTCAACCCGGATTTTTATTCCCGTATACTGCACAAGCGTCAACTTATTTTGGTCATAGCCGGAGTTCTAGGAAGAATTACGAGTCGTAAAACATATGGATCTCTAGCCCCGAGTTTTATCTTTAATTTGGCATTGGTTTCATCCAAATCAGAGTCACAGATAAAAAGTTATGACTAAAATACCACAGTCTATCCAGTTTAATGCATATACGTGAGGTCTTAACTTAGTCTTTGCTTGAGTCTTGTCACATAGTCTAGCCACATGGTCATGACACGAGTATTAACATGTCACCTACACTCACTAGTCTTAGCAAACACTTTGAGTACACATCACCATGGCCATGTCTTAGGTTCATGCATGAGTCGGTTTTTTCCGTCATTTGAGTTAGGGGGTACACTCTATTCCTAATTTTTCATATCCCTCCATCTCCATCATTTTTCTTCACATTCTTCCATATTTCTTCACCTCTTCCATCCATTGCATGTTGAATAAAGCTTGATTTAAATAATTAACAATAAATATCCCAAAATTCCTTTTCCACAGTACTTGGTCGAGGAGAGAAGGGCGATTAATCAAGGACAACCTCTTTGTTCAAGTCTCACTTTTTGATAAACCGATTCGTCAAAAGAGGAAGGCTAAGAAGATAATGGAAACTCAAGAGGAAGTCAATAAGCTTAAGAACCAATTGGTTACCGTGACTGAGACACTGAAGATACTCACACTCAAGATTGATGATCCCATGAAGCAACAACAAATTAACCTCATGCAAGAAAGTTTGAGCAAGCTATCTAGTGACTATAAATTTCAGGGCATGGGTTCACAAGGGGTCTCGCTGGACAAGGAACTTCTTCCACATAAGTTCAACGCCACTGACATCCCTAAATCAAAGGCAACAGATAACCCTTACTTTCATCTAAGAGCTTTCGAAACTATAATGAGCATTAAGAGTATCGATAAGAAGGTTTTACCCTCTCTGTTCTCACTATCTCTTGAAACCGTTTGCCAACAATGGTTTTTCTCCCTTGACAAAGAGAAAACCTCTACCTGGGAATCGATAGTAAACTCTTTCGTTGGTAGGTACAAGTGCAATATCCAAGTTGAAACCGACCATACACAACTTGAGATGCTAAGACAAAAAGAGAATGAAGGTTTTACTTCTTTCTTTAATAAGTGGAGGGAAACTTCCGCCAAGATGATTGAGGTCCCCACTGAAAAAGAATCCGTGAGGATGTTTATCAAGAATCTCCAAGAAAAGTATTCAAAGCACTTAAAATATCAACACAACTTGAATACTTTCAAGGCCGTCTATGACATAGGTATCGAGATCGAAGACGACCTCGCAAAGCAAAAAGCTACTAACAATACTAACCACGGTGGCTGGAAAGGAAAGAAGAACGACAATCCTTTTTCTTCTGAAAACGCCCACTCTAGTAATAATGTTAATACCTTTGACCATAATGGTGTCTTAGCCATGGACAATCAAGGATCTAAAAGGAAACCAGGCGAGAGTTCACACCCATTGGAATGACCTACGATGCTGCTTTCGATCGTCTCTGTGATCGAGGATTAATCAAACCTATTGGCCCTACCGAGGATCCAACACTAGAAAATCGATCTTTGAGATGGAATCCAAATTCCTATTGCAAGTACCATCGAGGGTGCGGTCATACTACTGATGAATGGTATAGGTTTCAAAACCTCATTCAAGATCTCATAGAGGCAAATAAGATCCCATTGCCTATAGCCAGCGAGAAGACTGGATGATGTCGGAGCAAACAACACAAGACAGAGGCGAGCTTCAACGACAAGATTTCATGACCTCTTTTTCTATTTCTTTTTCATTTTTTCCTTTCCCCTATAAGTCTAGCATAGGCACCTTTTCTTTTCCTTTAGATTAATTTTATAGTTTTTTTCATTTCCCCTTTTTAATAAAATGAGCATTTATTTCCTTATATATGATCATTTCATTATTTTGCATTAAAAAAAAAAAAAAACCATGTCGAATTGAGCACAAGGTATACCAATGATTTGAGGCACCCCTTTGTAGCCACATCATATCTCCTTTCACCTTTCAAATATGCAATCCTTTCTTCATAAACCACTTTGAGCCTCGTCTAACGATAGACCTTTCTTTTTTCAACCTACATCTATCTATCCTTGGGATGGGATGGTGTGCAACTTTTGCAATTCTAAAGAAAGCTTGAGAAAATTCAAAAGATTAAAAAAGCAAAAATAAGCAAAAAATAAATAAATAAAAGTGTACAAAAAGGGCAAGTGTTCCAATGTCTTTGATATGAAAATATTTTCGATAAGAACACGTCTCAGATTGCGTCTCTTATCGAGTGCTTGGTACCGTGCTTGAGAAACATGAATTCCAAATGAGTGATAGACCGCATGACCGGGATTGCCCACGCTTATAAAAATGAAACACATGCTAAAGCAAAAGACAAAAGCGAGCTAAAAAAAGAGTAGAAAACCTCAAGCATGAAAATAAAAATATTCAAAAGCAAGGTTGCACACCTTGGGGGCTTATCTAGGGTCTTGAGCCTTTATCCCTTTTTTCTATAACCTTTAGCCTAACCACGTTACAACCCTTAAAAAAACCTTTTTGAGGTATACACACTTGTGCGAGGTTCGGCTAGAGCTACGTTCGACCCGATTCCTAACGGATACGTAGGCAACCTCACATCGAGGTGCGGCCGTAATAAAAATGCATTCATATTCACATTCACACACTTACACCATGATCATATCAAGGGATCTCCAATGCTCATCCCTATTTACTTAGAGCTAGACTTGGGGGCTTGATCCCTACATCATTAGCTTACCTAGCCTAAGAGTCACTATCATTTGACTCTTCTAAAAATAATATCTTTCCACACACTTAGCCCTTACGGCCTAACTTTAGAATCACTATCACACACCGCACAGATACATGACCAAATATGCTTCCCTTAGGAACCCTTTGTCATGAAATCTTAACACAACATTGGAGCATGCCTTGTCATATCAACATCACTCATCAATCATAATCATCATAGCATCGAAGTATGAAGTGCTTAGCCTCCGTGCCTAAGTTACCCAAATACTTTCATCATGGAGTCAACAATTGAGATAGCCTAGGATGGATTAATCCTTGCACCTTGAGAGATAGTATCAAATGACATTTGACTAAGCTCATTCAACATGCACCTTCAAACACTTCGATTCGTTTTTCGCGTCTTTCTTTTTCGGGAGAAAGTCAGTACCCTCCACAAAAATGACGGAAATTTTTTGCTTTTTGCATTTCTAAGTCACATTGAGTCATAATATGCACAAACGGGTCACGAGTCACACGTGTCATTTCACTTTGAGTCGAATCAACCTCGAATCAGTCGATCACATCGAGTCAAGTTTATACCTTGAGTCGTGTCAAGTCAATGAGTCAAGTAATTCTAAACCTTAGGTCAACCCTAAGATGATTAAAGAGATTGGCAAAGTTCTATAGTAAAAAATAAATACAGGTGCAGCAGAACAAGAAAAACCCTATCACAGCGTTCGGCGGCAGAGTCAATTCTTGGCACTAGAGATATTTCAGCAGCGACAGAGCTCGAAGCCTCTCAGAAAGGTGATTTCGACCTCATACAACAATTTTGGGTTCCTTGGTACGCCAGTTAGCCCCTATAAGCAATTTGAAATGATTAAGTTGTCGGTTTGATTACGACAGCAAATAAGTGATCGACCTGATGAAAGATCGTCTCACTTAGCTTAAAGCGCCTAAGCATTGGCTCAAAAGCAGAAAAGGCACCGATGTATAGGTTCAAAGCAACGAAAGCGCCGACGTACAGGCATAGCGGAAGCAAAGTTCGAGCGAGCTTTAAAGATCAACAAGTGTTGGTCTTCGGTAATTTTCTTCGGAATATTATCGGAACAACTGAGGATGACTTCAAGTAAAGTTATTTTCGACAGCGTTCGCTAAGATTGTGGAGGTTGTCACTAAAGATTTGAGAAGATAGCACGAGATGGGCGGTCTTCGACAACGTTCGCTAAGATTGTGGAAGTTGTCACTAAAGATTAGAGAACATAACACGAGATGGGCGGTCTTCAACGACATTCGCTAACATTGTGGAGGTTGTCACCCAAGATTTGAGAAGATAGCACGAGATGGGCGGTCTTCGACGGCATTCGCTAAGATTGTGGAGGTTGTCACCCAAGATTTGAGAAGATAGCACGAGATGGGCGATCTTCGACGGCGTTCGCTAAGATTGTGGAGGTTTTCACCAAGATACGAGAAGAGCGGTTCATGATGAGGCGGTCTTCAGCGACTTTTGCTATGATTGGAAAGGTTGTCACTATGATTCAAGAAAAGGCTCGAGATGTAGCAACATTGATCGACGGCGTTCCCTAGATTGCGGAAGATTGTCAAAACAAGCAGTAAGATGACGTTCCCTAGATTGTGGAGAGTTGTCACAAACAACTGAGGATTGTCTCAAGAGAAGCAATATTCGGTAGTATTCCCTTGGATGTGGAATATTATCAATGCGGATGAAGATTGTTTCAAGAGAAGCAATCTTCGATGGTATTCCCTTTGGACGTAGAATATTATCATAGCGGAGGAGGATCGTTTCAGGCGATGCAATCTTCTATATTGGAAACAGTTACGGACGTAGCAGTTTTCAAGCGGGATGGCATTCTCTAGCTTGCAGAAGGTCATCAAAACAGCAAAAACAACAAGGATACAGCAACAATCGGTTACTTTCAGAGACGTGTGCTCGACGGTGCAAGATACGCGTTTCTTAACTCTTTTATCTGTTTAACTAACGCTAGTTTGCAAGTATCGGCATTACAAGATTGGTTTAGGATCGCAGAACGTTTTGAATCATTCTCCGTCCCGATCGATACTTTGACTTTTGTTTTCGAAACCTGCGTTTCTCCAAACTCAGTCAAAGTGGGGGCTTCTGTAGACACCCATTTGTGTATCCCCAAAACCAAACCCAGTGATGAGTACCTTTCACGTCGAGTCATAATCGAATGAAGCGAAAGTGTGGAAAGTCTAGTGTTGCGGAAAGTTTTAATTCTTTTCTTTTCTCTCTGTTTTTGAAAACTTATTTTAAGAAACCAGCCAATCCAGTTTGGTTGGTCCATGATATGGGTCCAATAGTAGTGTAGTTGGATGGGGCTTACAAAGACCTTTCCAACGATATATTATAGGCCCAATTCCGATGAATATTGAGGAAGTTATGGCCAATTTACTAAACTAGGCCCGGTTTGAGCTTTATGTGTGGCCCAATGATCTAGGGGAGGGCCTAATATGATTTATCATTCCTAATGCAATTAGGAATGGTTTTAGTCTTCTAGATTCTTCTAGAAGGTTCTTTTCATTCCTAATTCAATTAGCATTGATAAATTGACTTTTGTTGACTTTTCAGAGTTTTAATCAAAATCAAATAGCATTTTTGAGGAAATTATATGATTTTATCCTCCAGTACGGCAAACTTATCTGATTTTCGAAAACGCGTTAAAATCAGGCTTGGCGCTAACCCCAGGCCTTGGCGCTTGGAACCAGGCCTTGGCTCCTGGAACCAGGCCTGGCGCTAGCCATTGGCGCCTGGCGCTAGTGTTGGTGCCTGGCGCCAGCTCTGTTTTCTGTGCGTCAGACTCTGTTTTGTTTAATTTATCTTTTTGGCTGATTTTCTCTATAAATATCGTATTAAAAACTCCGTTTTCATTCACTAATTCTCACCAATTCTTATCATCTACATCCATCATTCACCTACAATCAGTTTTAATTAGCATTCTCTTAATCATTCAATTCTTTCTTCAAACTTTGTTTTCACATAAAAAATTCCGCATTCACAAGATCTAGAAACACCTAGCCATATTCGAAGTTGCCTTCGCCCTAGACGTGAAAGATTTTAATTTCTGAGGGTTTGGTCCCAAATCTCTATTTTAATTATTTAACTTAATTGTTTGTTTATTATTTTCCTTGAAGTTACTAACGTGTGTATTTTGTTATTAGAAAGAGGTACGAAGCATCAAAGTAAGTACTTTAATGGTTTTAATTGTTATGATGTAGACATCATGTTTATATTGTTATTATGATATTCCTAGTATCATGTCTAGGGTAATTTTAATATTAAATATGATTGATGCTTCCTATGTTCTTCCTAATATTTATGATTGTTAGTATCATGTTAGGGTTAAAGATTTGATTTTTATTGCTTAGTGACATGCTAGGGTTTGTTATTAATCTTGTTAATATCATGCCTAGGATCTTGCTATTATTATTATGCTTTAATATTAACATGAACATGATTATGATTATAATTGTTATAATTTATGATGATTATGAATATTATTATTATTATTTTGATGATGATTATTTTATTTATGATTATTATTGTTATGATTATAATTTTATTATTCATGATATTGTTTATTATTGTTGCTTGATGATATTTATTGTTATTGCTTGATCACGTCTTCTATGCATGTTTAAAGGGAATTGGTACTTGTAATCACGCTTAATAAGATATTTAATAATCTTGTTTAGGGTTAATATGATTATAATTCAAGTGATCATCAATAATAGTTTATTTGTGCATTATATTCAACCAACATAGATAAACAGGTTTAGGGTTAATCCTATTGATTGCATGTTAGTCAGAAAGCGCACATGAATACGATCAGAATAAAGTAGAGGCCTATTATTAGGGCAGGTTCAATCTCTTTTAGGTTGGATTTGTACCTTCATCCCCGAACCCTTATTTGGTTCTAGACCTTATGGAGTTGACGATCTCATGGATCGTTAAGAGGTGTAACCTTCACCTCGTGAATGGTTTACAAGTTCCTAAAACTTGTTGGCGACTCTTTTGCTCTATCTTCTTCCCTTTTGGACGCCACCGTACTTTAGTGTATGATCACAGTGGGGTTCAAGCTAGTGGGATTAAAGCTTGAAATCTATTCCCTGTAATATAGCATACTTAGCAAATGCATCTTTAAAAGCATCCCTTGATGCAAACCGTTGACCAACTTTCCAAATGAAGACAACAAAATCTGTGTCTGCTTTTACTAGAGTTCCTGACCTCTTCTTTCTTTCTTCCTTAGTTTCATCCTCATCACTGTTTCCTGGAGTTAGTAAATCATCATCACTATTATCATATTCACTCTCATACCCTTCCTTATTAGCAGCCCCTACTTTCACTCCTCCTACTTCAGTTTGTTCACCATGGCTGCCTAACCTCCCTTGAGCAGCTTCCCTCTGAAGTTTATCTGCTATTTCAACAAGCTTAGCAGAACAAGTCCTCACCCTCTCTTTTGTAGTCTTGAACTCTTCATCATCTACTTTTGTTTCATGTCCTCCATCATCACAAAGCAAGCTTTCATTGAACCCCTCTTCCTGCTCATCAAACTCTTCATAATCATCACCTAGATCTAAACTTGCATCTGATTCCTCCTCATCCTCTACCACAACAACCCCTTTGCCCTTATCACTGATAGGATCATAGAGTGGATCCGAATCCTCACTCTGGTCAGAATAGTTTAAAAGCTGAGTCCATGTCAATGGGCTTTCTGGTCTGTTATCTAGCCAAGGATCATCCTCAAGGAAAATTTCTGGTGCCTTTGGGTTTGAATCTATGGGAGGAGAAGAAAATTTTGTTTGACTGTGTTCAAGGTTAAAGGTTGATAAAGGGAGAGTTGTGGGTGTGTGTCTGCATTTTTTTATTATTAGTGGTTGAGTGATGGGTGGGTTAGATTTCTGTGAGATAAGATCTGAGGTACAAGCATCTTTCTTGTTGGACTCATCTTTTAACATTAAATGTTTGGGTGGGGCTCTCCTTATTGGCAGCTTGTGTTGTGAATCTTGCTTTAGTAAATGTTGAAAATTTGTTACAACAGGTGGGGGCTCACTGGGGTTTAACCGTGGGGAAACAATTCCATCAAACACATAAATTCAATACATCTACTTTTCTCAATTATACTCCTCAAATCCATCACTTCATGGTCTGAGTACACCTTCCTCAAACCATTAGCTAAGGTCATACCAAAAACTAAATAAAACAGGTTGTCTATTTTTTCATAATCCCCACAATTTTTGGCAAAATCTTCCAGCCACCACCAACACAACTTGTCAATATCAATGGTAAAAGTCTTCCCTTTTCCACCTTTATATACTAACTCTCCATTTGAAATAGTTTTAAAAACACCTTCATACCAATACTTTAGTGTGACAGTAGAGAAGGGATCATCCATCTACCAAAAAACCACAACATACACAACAATATCCAGCATTTAAAACCAATTCTAAGTTCAAATCGCAAATTAAGAATTAATATAGCAAAAACAGAGCATATAATTCGCAATTCAGCAATCAATTATCAACAACAAGGCACTTTTAATACACTACCCTAAACAACCAAACAATTTTCACAAGAACAAAGCGTCACCAACCAAAAAATTCGAAATTTCCACAACACACATACAATTACCCAAAAAAAGGAAAGGAATTTAGGGTTCGTTGATCACATACCTCCATTTGACGCTCTTCGATTCGAGAACCCACAACAATCTTTTGCGCGAAAGTCTTCGATGATTTCACCAGGTAAATCGGGAGTGAAAGACTATAGTGACTGGAGTACGGATAGAGAGGAGTAAATGGAGGTGGTGCTCGATTTTTGATGGTGATGGTGATAGTGACCGTCGTGGTTGGAGTAGTAATGGAGTTTCATTCATTTGGGAAGAAAACCAAAAGTCAATAAGTCCATAATAATAACCCTCACTTGTGTAGCCGGTTTCCAGTTAGCAAGGGTTGATGTGAGAAAAAGGGGGTAAAAGGTTGGATTAATTAGGAATAAACAAAAGGTGGGATTAATATGGGAGAACGGACAAAAGGTTGGATTATTCCCGTTAAATTTTCCTATTTTTTTTAGAAGAAATGTGAACCCGATGTATTTAAGAGTTAATGTTAAAAATGGCAGTATATATTTCTATATAACTGTATCGTTTTGTAAATGACGGTATATCTTTCTATACAACAGTTTCTATTTATAAGAAACGATGTTATGCAAAATTAATAAAAAATTGAGAAAGCTGATCTATTTATAAATGATAACTTATTAACTTCTATTATTTTGTTTTAGAATTTAAGTATGATTCCACTTATTTAACTGAATAACCTTTTTTTTTCTCATTTAAGCAATCTACATACTTTAAAGTAACTCTATATGCTCATTACTGTGACCCTTATTAATCGATTTATATGTGATTATGTCAATTGGTCATACCATGTGGCTAGCCACATATAAGAAATTGTGATATTAAAAACACAATTTTAATTCATTTAGGAATTTTGAAGACTTTGTCATAAAATATTAGATATTTTGGTCGCTTGAGATTATTTTTTTTTCACTAAAATGTCGTTTGGAATTACTGTTTTTTTTTTTAAAAAAAAATTTTACCATTCGCTAGGTCTTTTTTTTATTTTTTTATTTTTTTATTTTTTTATTTTTTTTTTACCAATCTAGTCAATAGGTCGCATATATTTATACATAACATTATTTATTTACAAATAACAGTATCTAAACAAATATAATAGTTTGTCTTTATAAATAACAATTTTCTTAATAGTTCATAACTGTTTATCGGTTACAAACTTACAATTAAATTTGAAATTAACAACTTTAATTATTACAAATTTTCAACTTTAGTAATGTGAAATTAACAAAACATTACTATATTGATAATAAGTAATTTATGGTTTATCAACACATTACTACATTATAACAACTTTAGTGATTAGAAAATAAATTAACAACTAGGCATGACTTTATTGCCTTATACAAGACTTATTTTAGTTGTTTTTGGGGTTATTACGACTCTCGGGAATTGTGCCTTAGTCCTTTTTCACCCTACTATGAGCATGTGACACGTGTCATAACCTACTTAAGGGCCTGTTCTCATACGTTTATTTTTAGTTTAGTTCAGTTTAGCTCATAATTTTCTTCTCTTATAAAATATTCATTTCAGTTTAATTCAGTTAATGAGAACAGACCCTAAGTCTGAACTATGGTTTTGAGGGACACGTGTCACTATGTTTGGTACATGTGTCCAATGTATGTTTAATGTAAACAATATAGTCAAATTTCTAGGATAATGATATAACTTCATATTAAGTACTCGTGTAATGGTATGTTAACTATGATTATGTTAGTTACTACTGTAATCTAGTAATCTTACTATCACTCTCTATGTTAACCTTATAATTATACTTTAGTTCCTATAAAAGTTTCTAAATATAATGTAGAGTAAATTTAAATTCATCAGAAATCATAATTCAACATCATCACACAATAGTATGCAACAATATATAACAGTTAATTAAGCTGCATATAACAGTATATGCAAACAAAATTACAGCATCAGATATTAAAAAAAAAAAAATCCAATGCAACCATTTTTGTATAAGCTTCTTCCATTTCTGCAAAACAGAACATTCACTTTAGTTCAATTCTTTACTTCAGAAGACAAGAAAAAAAAAAATGATTTAAAAAACCCATAGTAGAAATAGAACACAAAAATTATAGTAGTATTGCAAGTGGAGCAGTACCTCCCCTGCAAAAATTGGGTTGATCCACATCATTGGCTCTATCACATTCTTCCCGGATGAAAACTTTTTTCCCAAATTAAGGTGTTCGAACAAGATAAATTACTAAGTAGATTAAACCAACACCATATTCAAAGGGAAAAATAAGCAAGCAGATTCTTATGACTTTGATGCAAGACCCACTGATACGACCTTCCAAAAACCTTCCAATTCTCTCAAAGTTGTTCCAATTAAAAATTAAACTCTAAAACAAAACAACAATTTACCAGATAAAGAGGAATTTAGCTCTACGAAGAGCTACAGATCTTCACGAAGCTTCATCTTTTCAAAGTTCAGAGGTAGTCGGAGCTATGGATCTCTTCTATGGAGCTTTACGGTTTAGTGGTTTTCCGACCAAAACAAAACCATTCTCGTGATTTTTGTGTTTTTTCACAGGTTATGATATTTTACCCCCCTACCATCACTTTTACCTACCCTTATTTTTTTTTAACTTTTAAAAAATTGCAAATATTATTTTTTATTCTGGTATGGACTTGACATATCCAATACCAAATGTTTTGGGGTTTTTGTCCCTTGGGAGAGTTATGTCACGAAGTCTGATCCGGCCGAGCTGTACCTGCAAAATAACGGAGACTCCGGGTGGTTGGAGCTCCGCCTCCGACGGTCAAGTTAGTAACTTGAAAAGGAATAAAGAGAACGGAAATTTAGGTGGGTATCTGCTCGGATTCCAAGCTCAGGTCTTTCTCTGATGTGAGAGAATGCAGGTGTAATAAATGATTGAATGTGTCCCCAAAATGGGGGAATATCTCCCTATTTATAGGGTCCTTGGAGAGCGTGCCCCAATCTAGGTCACTTGACCTAACTTTTAGTGGGTTGCGCCGTAAAACGGCGCTTCTAGAGATTTAGGCCCTTGAAGGCCGCAATTTCAGAGGTATATCTGAAGGCGCCAAGTGTCAAGAGGATGTTTAAGCCACATGGGCCATCCTGAGCTTGACACGTGGCTTCCTCTCATTGGCCCACGTGTCTAGGGTATTTTTACCCTAAACATTTGCCTCTCATAGGTCACACGTGCATATCACGCGGGGCCTATGACATATGTCCACCTTTCATGGGTGAACAATAACGGGTAAAATTTTTGAATTTCAAATCAAAAATTTCCCCCCACTTTCACTTTCTATAAATAGAAAGTTACCCCCCCTTTTCACACTTTACGTTCACATTTGACTTTTTAGTGAGAGAAAGAGAGATTCTAGAGAGAAGTTCTCTGCTTCCGTCTACGCCACAACAAGTTCAAACTTCCGAGTGCTAGCAGTTCAACACCCGGTTTACCGGCTGTAGCGGTTTTCAGATTTTTCAGAGAAAAAGCGAGGTAACCGCCTGTACCATTTTAGCTTTCCTCCCTTTCAATTTGTATACCATTTTTTCCCGCCTGTATACCTAGATTTTTAGAAAATATAAATGAGTTCCCAATCCACTCACTCGGCACTGCCTAGGACACTCAGCCGATCCCCCGGAACGGCTGAGTCTAGAACAGGGGGTGCCTCTTTTGGACTGTTGGAACCAATATGCTCATCTCCTAATTCCTCCCTCTCTGTGTCTGTGCAGGACACAATGGCCAGAACGAAACAGACGGCCAGACGGTCTAAGAGCCGGCGCACTATGAGAGTGCCAGCCGATGAGGTTTTCCTGGAAGGGGAACGGAGGGATTGGGAGGAGAGCGGATCTAACGAAGAGGCTCCCTCTACCTCCGGGAGCTCTGGGATGCGAGAGGTAGACGGCGAGGGAGCCGCCTCCTCTAATGAAGCCGGCGATGCTGAGGCCGGCCAAGGATCAAGAGCCGAATCCTCCGGCTCCGACCAGGATAATTTTGCGGCTGACTATCAGCAGCCGCCCAAGGTCGCTGACAACCCCAACCCTAAAAGGACCCGGATGCTGCCGGGTAACATTGCCCTCCATAATAGCGGATTCAGGGCCTTCAAGGAGAAGCATCCCTTTGGAAGGGGTTGGGAGATTATCGTTCCCCCGGCTGATGCCGTAATGGCCTGGGGAGATGATATTGAGCACGCAGATGATTACTTCATCTGCTACGAGGCGATTATCGAAGCCGTCCTTCGGTTCCCCCTCTACCCTGGGATTAGGAAAATCCTTAAGGGGTATGATCTAGGGGTTTGGCAGCTCACCCCCAATTCGTGGGTGAATATCCTAAGTTACATCGCCGCCTGCGAGTTTTCAAAACTTGAACCCCAGCTTCTCCACCTTCGCTCATATGCACTATTTGAGCAAGGCTCTAGGCGGCCATGGGGCATGGTATACTCTGACTACCTTGCCCCAATACTTGATGACTCTGGACAAAGTGTCCAAATGGTCCGGGTGGAAGGACAAGTTTTATTTGGTTTCCTCCCCCACCCTTAGACACAACCGGACACTGCGCCGGTACAATGCTAAGTCGGCTCTTCTTGGACGCAAATGCCCTCTCCCGACACTATCTACTAAGGCCCGGGAGCAAATAATGGAGCCGGAATTCTTTGAAACAACAACTGAGCCCATGGGGGATGGGACTCACATTATTTTACCCAAAAACTGGATTCCTCATTTGGACTTCTTCAAGGATGAGTGCTTCTTGTCCGCCTGCGGGCTAAGTACCATGTTTCCCAGGGGTAGAACACTTCTCATCCGGAATGATTGTTATTTTACTTTAATTGCAAACTTGCCATAACTTTCTCTAACTACAAATTTTTGTTCTTGCAGACAAAGCCTTGAGGATGGTTGATCAGGCAAAGACTCCGACCAAGTCTGCGGCGCTGCTGTGCAAAGAGGCTGCGCTGGCCAAGAAAGCAGCCGTCGAGGCTAAAGATTCCAAGAAAGGCGGGGTAAGACCGCCTGACTTTATGTGTTTGCATTTTTTTTTACTTTACCGGTTGGGTGTACTTACCCTTTGTTTATTTCTCAGGAGTCTGCCAAGAAGGTCCCACGATCTTTCTCCAAGCTGCTCAAAAGGCAAGGAGACGATGTGGAGAAGACTCCGGCTGCTAAAGCTGCCAGGAAAGTCCCTCCTCCCTAGAAACAATCATCTGCCCAATCTGGTCGTCCAACGACTGGGGGTAAATCACCTGCTGCAATGAAAATTCTGAGCGAAGGCTCGGAACGCTCGCAACAGTAAGCGCCGGATGCCTCTACGGCATCGAAGGGTGGCGAGCCACCTAAGGTTGAAGACGGTGCGGCAACCACTGGGGAGGAGCAGAAGCCGGAGACCCATTCGGAAGCCCAAGGTAAGGAACGAATTGAAATACCTTGGCCATTTGATTTTATGAGAGTCAAGACCAAGTTTGATCCTTCAAAAGGGTCGGTCACCAGCTGGCAACGGATGAGTGCCGACTACGCTGCTTCTATCTCACATAGTGCTACTTTTGATGCAGATCTGACTTCTGACGAGCCGAATCTTGGGAGCTTTGCAAAACGGATGGTGAGGACCCTCACCCGGTCTGAGAAGAACTCCATACCTGATCTGTATGCCGTGGACTTCAACCGGATAATGGGTCCACTGGCTGAGGTAAAAAATCCCTCAACCTTGATATCTTTTATCTTTAATTTGGCAAAGTAACTCATAAACCGGCTGTTATTGTCTCAGGTGATGCTGAGAGTGGACAGTCTCCGGGGCCCCTTCACGCGGAAGCAGGAAGAGGTATATGACGCCAAACGGAGGGCCCTAGAAAACCCCAACTCTGCTGAATATTCTGATTATATGTGTAATTTAAAGATTAAAGCAGTAGAGTTGAAACAGGAGGAGCTGATCAGGAGTTTGACGGCTGCAAACGATGAAGCTAACAGCCGGGCTGATGACCTTGACAAGAAACTGAAAGATGACAAATTAGATCTCAAGGCATTAGAAGATTCTGACAAGGAGAATGCCCAACTCCGAACAGACGTTAACCGCTTGAGGGTTGAGCTTATCAATCTGCGCAACAAGCAGTCGGACGAGCTGGCCCAAGAGTAGAAACGGCTGATAGAGGAGAATGAGCGAGACAACTTGGCCCGGCTGAAGATCACCTGGAGCCTCCTTTACCCAGAAATAGACTTTGAGGTCTATAAGCTGAGGTATGATTACGCCACTGAGGTGTATGATGCCCAGCTACTGGGTGATGCTCCTCCGCCTCGCTTCAAGGATTGGGCTGCTGAGCAGGGATATGATGTCTCTGATACTGAGGAGCTGGCGGATGAGCATATCGAGGGCCAGACCAGCCAGACTCAGCTGGAGCAGCCAACTCAGCCTTAGGCGGGCCTCCTTAAACTTCTGCAGCAGTATGCCATTCTTGTTTCTACACCGGCTTGTATGCCGTGTTATGTTGTATTTTTACCAACCATGGGGTTGGGTTAACATTTTATTTCTCTTTCTTCACCGGAAGTATCCGGTTAACACTTGATCTGGCCTTTGCGCCATGTTAAATATTAATGAAGTATTCCGACTCAGTCGGTGTTTATATATGTTTGTGTTATGAGTTTTTCAATTTGAAATTTTTGCATATGCTTGCAATTCTCTAATTTTTTGCCCAACTTAAAAAAGCATGCGGCAATTTGCAATCCGGGTGCTCTTGCCCCTGGGCGGCTGTGTGGTTGGTTTTATTTCACATTGATTGATTGGCTTAAAAACACTTGATACTGGAGAGGTATAGAGTGTTTTTAAGCTAATCAATCACAATGGCGATTGCCCCAAACCAAGTGCACAGCCGGCCATTGGAGCGGGTGCTTTGAGCTTCTTACCCAGGCGGTTATATTGCGTCTGGGGTTAACACTTTAGCCATTACACAAATCTTTTTCCCTAATAGGGAGTGAGTGCAACTTTGGAAAGAGTAACCTAAGTAAGAACTTCAGCCGATGACCGACTGATGCCTCAGGGCATCCGGTACTCGGTAACTTAATCGTTCTTCATAGATTATTCTGGTCAGACGGCTATGAATTGACCAATTTGGTCGTTCAATTTTCGCCATCTGCATTTGTACATAGAACTGACGAATAGTCCGCTCTCTGCGACGATTGCACCCGAAGGGGTGTCGCCGGACGCCTTTGTTCATGTTGGGACAGGCGGTTTTATAAAATAAGCAACCATCCGGCCATATTAGCCTTTGGTCTTGTTTGAGACCGGTTGTGTAGCCACTAAGCGTTTTTGTGCTTAGTTTTTAATCGGACCATTGGCCGAGCGTTATTACAACATTGAATTTACACTAAATATCGAACTTGGTTGTTTGAACGAATAGTCCGTCTGAGTATTACCCAGGCGGACAAGCAATTTATTAAATTACACTATCAAACGTAATTAATTAAACAAAGAGTCCGTCTGAGCTTTACCCAGACGGACCAACAATTATAAAATTACGCTAAGTATCAAACTTAGTTATTCAAACAAAGAGTCCGTCTAAGTTTTACCCAGGCGGACAAGCAGTTGTAATATTCAACCAAACTAAGTATCAAACTTAGTAAGTTAAACATAGGGTCCGTCTGGGTATTGCCCAGGCGGACGAACAATAAAAATGGAAAAATAAATCTGCAAACAAAGCCTGAATTTTCATTAATTGACTTACTGTTTACAAAAATTATACATTCTCAGAAGTAGTACTTTGTTAGATTGTCTACATTCCAATTTCTAGGCAGGCGGAGACCGTCCGGGGTTTCTAGACGGTAGGTGCCGTTCCTGACTTCTTCATAGATCCGGTAGGGGCCTTCCCAATTAGGGGTTAGCTTCCCAGCCTCATTGGCCCTACCGGTTGCCTCCATTTTTCATAACACAAAGTCATCCACCTTCAGAGGACGCTTGTACACTTTCTTGTTATAAGCTTTGGTCATTCTCAGTCGGTATATCTCATGTCGCAGGGCTGCGTTGCCCCTGCGTTCCAGGAGGGAGTCCAATGCTAGCCGCATGGCCTCTTAATTTGCCTCTTCATCACAGAGCATAACTCTGAGAGTCGGCTCATAGTGCTCGATGGGCAAGACGACTTCAGCACCGTATACCATAAGAAATGGTGTTTCTCCGGTTGCCCCTTTGGCAGTAGTCCGGATGGCCCACAGGACATGAATTAATTCTTCTGCCCATAAACCACCGGCTCTTTCAATTTTCTTTTTTATGCCGTCTGAGATGAGTTTGTTGAAGGCTTCAACTTGGTCGTTTGCTTGGGGTCGGCCGACTGATGCAAAACAATGTGAGATACCCTGATCTCCCAACCAAGTCTTGAGCTGGGGGGTCTCAAACTGAGGGCCATTATCAAACACCATAGACATAGGTACCCCAAACCGGGTAATAATGTTCTTCCAGATGAAAGAGATGACATCCTTTGTCTTAATGTTCTTAACCGACTCAGCTTCTACCCATTTGGTGAAATAATCCACAACCACCAAAATGTAGCGCTTTCCGCCTTGAGCAGGCGTATAAGGACCCAAGATATCCATGCCATATTTGGCGAATGAGACTGGGCTGTGGATTGCCGTCAGATCAGTAGCCGGGCGGCGAATCAGTGGGCCAAACTTTTGGCACTTGTCGCATCTTTTGACTAACTCTTTGGCGTCTGCTTCAAGAGTAGGTCAGAAGTAATGCCGCCTGGCTCTGACGGCTAGGGACCTGCCGCCTATATGAGAGGCGCAGTACCCAACATGCAATTCTTCGAGAATTTCTTTCCCCTTCTCTGGGGTAACACACTTCAATAAAGGTTTGAGAAAACCCGCCTTGAAGAGTTCTCCATTTCTTAACTCGAAGTTTGCTGCTCGCTTTTTCATGACGGCCGCCTCCTGTGATGAATCAGAAAGCTTGCCGTCTGCTAAATATGCCCGGATGCCATCCATCCAGGTAGAGCTTCGGTCTAAGATTCCAATGGGCTCTTCATGTATGCTTCTCTTTTCAAGAACTTCCCAAAAGACCGACCGAGGAGTATCACAGCAGGCGGATGAAGCCAATTTAGACAACGCATCCGCCTGGTTGTTATCTGACCTAGGCACTTGATTCAAACGGAATTCCTCAAGTGCCCCAGTCTCTTCTTTGACTGCCTGAAGGTATTTGATCATAGCCGGATGAGTTGCCACATATGTTCCCTCATACTGGCTGACGACCAACTGTGAATCAGAATAGGCGTCAATTTTAGTTGCCCCTGCTACCTTACACATGCGGATTCCGGCTAGCAGGGCTTCATATTCCGCCTCGTTATTAGAGGCTTGAAACTTAAACCGCAGTGCATATTCAAATTTTTCTCCCTTAGGGGACTCATATATAATTCTTGCACCGCAACCGTTCTTCGTTGAGCTTCCGTCTACACACACTTTCCAAACTTGGTCAATATTATCCGGTTGCACCAGTCGTGTCATTTCAACAATGAAGTCAGCAAACGCCTGACCTTTCACTGCCTTTCTAGGTTCAAAAGTGATTTCAAGACTTTGCATTTCAATAGCCCATTTCAACATTCTGCCGGATGACTCCAAAGTAGACATTGGCCGTTTGAGTGGCTGGTCGGTGTTGATTACCACCGGATGAGCCAGAAAATAAGGTTTCAATTTCTTGAAAGCCATATACAGGGCAAGGCCAAATTTTTCTACCATGGGGTATCGGAGCTCAGCATTTTTTAGAACATGGCTAATGAAATAGACCGAAAGCTGAACACCGTCTCTCTCCGCAAGGAGAACGACGCTGAGGGCATGATCCGAGACGGCTAGGTACATGTATAACACCTCTCTAGGCAGTGGGCTAACAAGCCTTGGCAAAGAGTGCAAGTGTTCTTTCAGCCGTTGAAAAGCCGCCTCAGCATCATCCCCCCACTCAAATCTGGTCTTCTTCCTGATTGCTTGGAAGAAATAAAGGCATTTGTCACCTGACCGGCTGAGGAATCTCCCCAAGGCGGCCAGGCAATCGGTTAGTCTTTGTGCTTCCTTGACAGTGCGGGGTGACTTCATGTCAATCACCGCCTGTATCGTCTCAGGGTTAGCCTCTATCCCCCTTTGATCAATCGGGAATCCGAGAAACTTCCCAAACTCAACACCAAAGACGCATTTCTTAGGATTTAACATAACCTTATGCCGCCTGAGTGTGGTGAAGGTTTCTCGGAGATCAGCAAGGTGATCCGCCTGCTGCTTGGATTTGACTATCATGTCATCAATGTACGCCTCTACATTCCTCCCAATTTGATTAATAAAGACCGTATTAATCATCCGTTGGAACGTAGCCGGCGCATTTTTCAAGCCAAACGACATCACAGTGTAACAGAATAACCCCTGATCAGTGACGAACGCCGTCTTTTCTTGATCTTTCTTCCACAGGGGTATCTGATGGAAGCCGGAGTAGGCATCCATAAAACTCATCAAGGCATGCCCGGCTGTTGAATCGACCAGACTGTCGATCTTAGGAAGCGGATAACTGTCCTTGGGACATGCTTTGTTGAGGTCTGTGTAATCAACACACATGCGCTAGGTCCCATTCGGTTTCTTAACAAGAACCACATTGGCCACCCAGTCAGGGAAGTTACAAGGTCGAATGAACCTGGCGTCTAGCAGCTTTTTGACTTCGGCAGCTGCCGCCTGACTTCTTTCCTCACCGTGGTTTCTTTTCTTTTGTCGGATGGGCTTCTTTTTGGGGTCCACGGCGAGTTTAAGGACAGCGAGATCCGGGCTAACGCCTGGCATCTCTTCCACTTCAAAGGCAAAAATGTCTTTTAATTCCTTCAGCAGAAGGTGCAAGCTTGCACCCAAGGTAGCATGAGCAACCGTCCCCACCTTTACATTACGTTCTGGACGGCTGTCATCCAGAACGAGATCAATGTTTTCACCAGCCGGTTGGGGTCGGAGCTCATCTGACCGTTCACCGGTCAGTGATTGCTATTTTTTCTCTTTCTTCACCTCCACCAGCAGAGGTGCCTTTCTTTTCTTCCTGGCTGCTGGTGGGGCAGGCGCTGGGTCGGCATCCTTGACATTGTCAAGGTCTATTAGTTCCTGGCCGCCTGGGGCCACATTGTCTCTGACGGCTGAGAGATAGCACTCTCGGGCCGTCTTCTAATCCCCATTTAGGGAACCAACAGTGCTGTCATCCCTCTCATACTTGATGAGCATGAGAGACGGGATGATTACTGCCTTGGCTACGTTGAGGGTAGGCCGGCCAAGGATAATGTTGTAGGCGGTCAACTCCTCAACGACCAAGAATCTGACGACAATATGTCGTCCTTGGCCCTTCTCTCCCAGCCGGATGGGTAAGTCAATTCTTCCGGCTGGGTAGACCATCCCACCCCCAAAACCAACCAAGGGGTGGGTTACCGGATGCATGCTGCTGACGTTGTATTTCAGCTTTTGCAAGCACCGGAGGCTGATGATGTCTGATGAGCTGCCGGTGTCAATAAGGATTCTTCCAACCAGTTGGTTAGCAACCTTACATTCAATGACGACCGGGTCATCATGCGGACGGCGGACGCTGCCCCTGTCCTTCTCAGTGATCAAGACGTCTAGGAAGGAGGTGCTTGCAGACGCCTGCTCATCATCATCCTTGTCCATCTTTCGAAGATGACTCTTGGTGCCCCGGATGGTAGGGCCACCACAGGAGAACCCGCCTCCTATTGTGTAGACAGGCTCCTTGTCGGTATCCGAGCTACTAGCAGGCTGGGGGTAGTCTAGGATGACTGACCCTTGTTTTTCTTTTTTGCCCCAGCTGGGGACTTAGAAATGTAGGACTTCAGCATTCCCTTGTCAGCCAGACGGTCCAACGCCCGTTGAAGGCTGAAACAGTCGTTGGTGTCATGGCCAACTTCCTCATGATATTGGCAAAATTTATTTTTGTTCCTTGATTGAATGGAACTTTTCATTGGATTCGGCTTTTCTAGGGACAACCGGTCCTTAATCTCCATGAGGATGAAGTTGCAGTCCTTATTAAACTCGTACTTTGGGACGTACGGTTTAAATTCTTTCTTCTTCTTCTGGGACGGTTGGTCAGAATAACTAACCGCACAGATTTCTTTCTCTTTTTACTCTCTTCTTTCTTTTTGGTCGGCTGGGCAGCCCGACTGTCTTTCTACTTGTCGGACTTCTTGGAGTCGGACTGGTAACCAGGCGAGCAGAGGTCAGTAGCTTGAATGTAGCTTTCCGCCTCCCTCAGAGCCGCCTGTAAGGTGAAGGCCCCTTTTCTGACTAGGTCGAACTTAAAAGTCGACCCGTCTCTCAGACCTTTAAAAAAGTCTGTAAAAGCTACCTCGTCAGACAGTCCTTGAATCTGAATTCTAATCAGATTAAACTGCCTGACATAGGAGCGCATCCCTTCTCTCTCCCCCTGCTTAATGGTGCTCAAGTCTAAGCTTGTTTTCTTAGAAGGGATGTTCATTGAGAAGTTGGAAGAAAATAGGAAGGCAAGCTTCCTAAAACTACCGATGGACCCGGCTGGTAGATTGCCAAACCATTGTTGGGAAATGCCCTTCAATGTAGCCGGGAAACACCGACACCAAGTGGCATCATCCAACCCCTGCAGATACATGAGGTTGGTGTAAGCCATGAGGTGGTCTTCCGGATTGGTGGTACCATCATAGTTACCAACCAATACATTCTTAACCTTGGCCGGCTGGGCCGCCTCGGTTATCTCCCGGATGAATGCAGAAGGTTGTTCACCCAGGCGGAGCAGACGAAGCTGCCAGTCCAGTGGCTGGACATTGTGATATGCCGCCTGACCTCCGAAGAGAGCCGGCTGCATATAGTAAGATGGGTACTGACCATAGACCTGAGAAGGTAAATATGGTGCAGCCCCAATCATCTGAGGGCCAGAGTGGACGGTATTACCGCCTGTCTGACTCTCATGCAAGGAAGGTGCGTTCCCCGCAGAAGTATTGTTAAAGCTGTCTAGAAAATTCGAAGTAGAAGTCGATTCAGACAACTGTTGATTTATCTTCCGGTTGATAATCTCCCGGGCATCAAGAGTTGGTTTTTTAATTCCCACCGGCTGCTGAGTGCGGCGGGTGTTGTTGGTATTCATCTTAGGGAGAATAATTTTTTACCAATCAATGGTCCTGGCTGCCTTCTCCTTTGGTTGAGGAGTGGGCTGCCGGTCTCTGACTGACTTTCCCTTCTCCAGAGGAGTCTTCTTGGCCGACTGACCTTTACTTGGGCTAGCCCGGTTTTGGGTGATCATCTCTTTAATTTCACCCTTGAAACTTGTCATGAATCTCATGAGTTCGTCTCAGGTGACTAGGGCTGATCCAGCGGCCGTATGGGTTTCCCTTTCCGGCTGTCCAAGGGGTCAGCTTGTACCCTCTTGGGCCGGATGCGCTTGATTCTGATAGAGCCGTCTTCGACTGTAAAGGTTTCGACCTGAGGATCTACGTCCTCATGGTCTGTAAAGACTTCTGGGTCTTCGCCCAGACGGTTAGGGGGTGGTACAGACTCTTGAACCATCTTCGAGGTACTCTCCCCACAGACGGCGCCAAATGTTTTGGGGTTTTTGTCCCTTGGGAGAGTTATGTCACGAAGTCTGATCCGGCCGAGCTGTACCTGCAAAATAACGGAGACTCCGGGTGGTTGGAGCTCCGCCTCCGACGGTCAAGTTAGTAACTTGAAAAGGAATAAAGAGAACGGAAATTTAGGTGGGTATCTGCTCGGATTCCAAGCTTAGGTCTTTCTCTGATGTGAGAGAATGCAGGTGTAATAAATGATTGAATGTGTCCCCAAAATGGGGGAATATCTCCCTATTTATAGGGTCCTTGGAGAGCGTGCCCCAATCTAGGTCACTTGACCTAACTTTTAGTGGGTTGCGCCGTAAAACGGCGCTTCTAGGGATTTAGGCCCTTGAAGGCTGCAATTTCAGAGGTATATCTGAAGGCACCAAGTGTCAAGAGGATGTTTAAGCCACATGGGCCATCCTGAGCTTGACACGTGGTTTCCTCTCATTGGACCACGTGTCTAGGGTATTTTTACCCTAAACACCAGGTAGTGGGTAATACTTACTCTGGAGAAGGATCAATGCTTCATGTTCTAGATTTTGTGGTTCACATGCTCATGCTGAATCAAGAAGGGAAAGTGGTCAGAATGATGATGTAATCCCCCGTATTTTTAAATATTTTATAAATGAAATTTTATTTTATTTATAATATTTATTTAATTTTTTCCGGAATTTAATTCCAAAAGTTTTAAATTATTAATTTGGATTAAAAAATTATTTTAGCACAAACTATTTTATGAACCTTCATCTTACAACTCATGATCGTAAAACAAAGCCTAATCCATTTTTATTCCCTAATTGGTCCATTATATTCATGAGGCTCAATCTTCCTACTTACCCTACAACTCTCTCCTATAAACACCCCATTAATCTCCAAATGTTTTCCACACAAAAGGTCAATCTTTATTTCTTTTCCCTTTATTTTATTTCTTTTTATTTTTCCTTGTTATCAAATACTACCTCCGTTTCATAAAATCTGCAACAATTTTCTTATACGGAAACTACACATTATGTGCAACAAAGTTCAAACTTTCCTATTTTACTAACTTGTTTTGTGTGAAATTACAGTTATGCCCTTACTTATTTTTTTAATCTATACTTACAATTGGTAATCTGTTTTGCTTAAATTACTAAGGGTTCGTTTGGCATTACTGTGGTTTTCTGTTTTTTTGGTTTTTTAAAGTATATGATATATGTCCCATAATGAATCAAAAATTATTTGAACTTATTAAAATCATGATAATTTTGAAAAGTGACAACTAAAAAGTGGAAACACCTTTTTCTTGTTTCCTGTTTTTGGTTTTAAAAAAAACAGGAAACGGAAAACCAAAACTGATGCCAAACAAGCCCTAAGTAAATTGATTTTTGTTAATCTCTCCCACTAAAATTAAATCAACTCCCAACTACTCTCATTTATTTCTTCCACCCTAACTTAAATCAACGCCCACATTCAACATTAGTAAAAAATTTAAGAACCCTAACCCTTGTACTTCCCCAATTCACGCCTCACTTTCTCTCTCTTCTGTCCATCCCCTTCATCAAATCCTCCATTTCTTCTCATTTTCTCTAATTGCTCCTTCAGATCTTCCATAATTCCCTTCATTTATTCCTTGATCTACAAATCTCTCGATGGATAAGTGAAAAATCGTTGATTTGAGTCCCTTAGAGAAGGTTTTCTATGTAACCACTGACGACAAGGAGGCTAGTGTTCTGTTTGATCTGGTCATTTCTCTTGACACGAATGCTGAGTGGCCTTGCCGGTTTTTCAATTCCGGTGACGCTCGCAAGGTTTTGTCCGACGTTGGGTTGCTAGCTTTGGGAAAGGTCTTGAATTCGCTGGAGGAAGCGAAGGGGGGGTAAACTTTGTCGCTTTGCCGGAGGTAGACCCTAGCACCGTCAAACCCAAAAACCCTACATACAGACCTCGGAAAATTGGTAGATGTGAAATTATGAGGAAGATTGGTGGGAGGGGGTGAAGATTAGTGACCAAATAGAGGAAGATGAAAAGCCGAAGGTGGTTGAAGGTGAAAAAAAACGAGGGGGGAAAAGGGAAGGAGAAGGTGGAAGGCAAAGCTGACAATGAGGAGGAATTCTGAGGTTATACCATGTCCTCCACCCAAAATGTATTTCCCCTCAGAAGATGCAAAGGTTGGGAACAAAAGGGTGAGATCTGGCATCGAGGTTGATGAAGAGCATATTGACCCAACGTGTCTGGACTTCCTCAAGTTTGTGGATGGTAAATTCCACCCATTTGAATGACTCAGACGCGTAACATTCTCTATCCTTTATCTTTATTAGCATTTATGATGTTTTATGTGTCCCTATTGTTGCATTGGCCCCTATAATTAGCTCGAATTTTCTTGTTTATGGCTACTTTTTATGATTATCCGAGTGACTACTATTGCCTATCATGTTGTTGCTCTGTTGGTTATATGTTGTTGTTCATCTATTGCGTATAAGTTGTTGTTAATCTATTGGCTGGATTATTGTTTATGTTCATTCGTTGGCTATTGTTCATCTCTTGCCTATTATGTTGATCATCTGTTGGCTATTGTTTATCTGTTGGCTATTGGTCATATGTTGGTTATCATGTTGATGTTGTTCTGGCTATATGTTGTTGTTGCTCTGTCCTATCATGTTGTTCTTCTGTTGGCTATATGTTGTTGGTCTGCTGAGTATTGTTGATGCTCTATTGGTTATTGGTAATGCTCTGTTTGCTATATGTTGATGTTCTGTAGGCTATATTGAGTCCCTCTTGTTCTACGTTGCCTATATGTTGTTGGCTATATGTTATTGGTCTGCTGGGTATTATTGATGCTCTGTTTGGTATTGTTGATGCACTATTTGCTATATATTGATGTTTTGTTGGCTATATTGAGTCCCCCTTGTTCTAAGTTGCCTATATGTTGTTGGCTATATGTTGTTGGTCTGTTTAGCTATATGTTGATGCTCTATTGGCTACTGTTGATGGTGTGTTGATGCTCTGTTGGGTGTTGTTGATGCTCTGTTTGCTATATGTTGATGCTATGTTAATACTATTGTGAGTCCCCCTTGATCTAAGTTGCATATATGTTGTTGCCTATTCATGTTGGCTATATGTTGTTGATACTATATTCTTGTTGTTTGATTACCTAAAATGAGTCCCACTTTATTCATTGCTGACCATCTGATCTAAATTGATTCTCCCTTTGTTCATGTTCATCTGATCTAAATTGATTACCTATAAGTTCATGTTCATCTGAACTAAATTGATTACCTATATGTTCATGTTCATCTGATCTAAATTGAGTCCCCCTTTGTTCATGCTGACCATTTGTTAGATTGTTTAGATATGTTGTTGGTAATTTTGGATAATGGGTTGATAATTCTGAAATTTTGCTTGGATATATTGATTTGTTGAATCTAATGTTGGGTACTTTGGTACTGTCCTTTTGTCAGATAAAACTGAGGCTAGGTTGGCTTTTATCTTGTTTCTTTGTTAGCTAATGTTGATCTTTTTCCTTTGTACTTTGTTGTTCCTATGTTGTTGGATATTTTAGATATTGGGGATGCTGATTGATGGATGATGATGGGTCTTTGAACTGTTTTGGTTTTGGTGTATGGCCTAAATTGAGTCCCCCTTGATCTCAATGACCTATGTAGAGAGATCATTTGTTGTTGTTGCTAGATGTGCTAATTGAGTCCCTAATTGATCTCAATGACCTATGAGAAAGATCATCAACCACCCTAAATTCCATATGATGAAGAGACTCATATCATAAACAAAAAGTTGTTTGCTTTGCTCCACTTTTTTATCTACCATTTTTAGATTGAAATAGTGTTGAGGTAACAAACAACTCAATTTTGTTATGCTTAGAATTCAAACTTCTGATGGAATTTTCCTTTTTTTTTCCTTTTGAGAACCTAAAAGAAGTGAATTTGTTTTGGAACATACTACTACAATAATCATACTTCCATTTCATGTTTAACAAAAGCATGTCATAGCATGTTTACATACTGCATAGAGTCCCCCAAAAATTACACATAACCATAGATATTGAGTCCCATACATTAGAATATGGTTATGTGTGGCAGTCCACCCTTATATGTAGGTCTTAAGGACTGCCTAAAAACTAACTTACACCCATAAGCCAAAAAAGAAAAACAAAACACCACATAATATATTTTTAAGTCCCTACCTGCACAAAATATTTATGCTAAGATCTTCTCAATCAACATCTACTTCCGTTTCATGATCTTCTTCTACTTGTGTCTGGTTAACTGGTCTAAACCTGTCATTAAGGTGGTTTACAGCTTGTGCCACCAAATCAGGGCTGACAGTGAGCCTCTCTGGCAGAATTCCCAGTTGTTCCAGTCTTCTCTTTTTCATATGGGGTAGAGTGAAGTTGTTGCCTCCCTTCCTTTTCAGAATTTTAGTCATACATGACTGTAATGTGATCCATGTGAATTTGTTTGATATTGGGTCAAATGTGTTGTATACGTCTTCCACAACTTTAACTAATTCCTCAACATTTTGGGGAATGATTTATATTGAATTGATAGCATAACTGTGAACAACCCTAAGTCTAGGACATTGAGATCTGGAGATTGTGGGGGCTGGTACACCATCTTGATGTTGAATCCATTTTGTGTACAAGTTGCCACAAACTCTAGATCTGTTGGAATTTTATGGGAACTTGCATTATCCCATTGAATGACAATATCCTTAGACAAGTGTGCTGGCCAATTCTGTATAATGGTTGGAATTAACTTATTGACCAACATGTCTTTGATCACATCTTTAGTAACTGACTGCAATGCTTTCAACTCCATTGTTCCTGCTGCCTTGTTTTTGCTGGATTTTTTTGCCCTTTGCTCATAAACAAACCCAAATATGCCATACTTGCCATCATGAATCATTTCCTCATTTCTGTTATGCTGCGGCTTTCCTATCATGGCCATGAACATGGCTTTAACCTTAAACCTTTTGGACTGCTCACACCTATAGGGATTTTCTTCATTAGGCAGTAGATAAAACTTTCTTGTCTCTTGATTCAAATAGAACCACTTTTCATCTATGTGAATGACATTGTCCATGTCATTATAAGTTGGGTCCTCTGTTTGTGTGGCAGGGCTGAGGTGTGCCAACACCCATCTGAGTCTCTCTATATTGTGGTTGTTTGTCAGCTTTGGATGTGTAGACACCCATTTGTGTCTCCCCAAAACCAAACCCGGTGATGAGTACCTTTTGCGTCGAATCATAATCGAATGAAGCGAAAGTGTGGAAAGTCTAGTGTTGCGGAAAGTTTTAATTTCTTTTCTTTTCTCTTTGTTTTTGAAAACTTATTTTAAGAAAACAGCCAATCCAGTTTGGTCGGTCCATGATATGGGTCCAATAGTAGTGTAGTTGGATGGGGCTTGACAAGACCTTTCCAACGATATATTATAAGCCCAATTCCGATGAATATTGAGGAAGTTATGGCCAATTTACCAAACTGGGCCCGGTTTGAGCTTTATATACGGCCCAATGATCTAGGGGAGGGCCTAATATGATTTATCATTCCTAATGCAATTAGGAATGGTTTTAGTCTTCTAGAATCTTCTAGAAGGTTCTTTTCATTCCTAATTCAATTAGCATTGATAAATTGACTTTTGTTGACTTTTCAGAGTTTTAATCAAAATCAAATAGCATTTTCGAGGAAATTATATGATTTTATCCTCCAGTACGACAAACTTATCTGATTTTAGAAAACGCGTTAAAACCAGGCTTGGCGCCTGACTCCAGGCATTGGCGCCTGGCGCTAGCCATTGGCGTCTGGCGCTAGTGTTGGTGCCTGGCGCCGGTTAGCCAGGGTTTGCGCTAGCTTTGTTTTTTTGTGCGTCAGACTCTGCTTTGTTTATTTTATCTTTTTGGCTAATTTCTCTATAAATAACGTATTAAAAACTCCGTTTTCATTCACCAATTCACACGAATTCTCATCAACAATCAGTTTTCATTCGCAATCATTAATTCTCTAATTCTCTCTTAATTCATTCATCTCTTCATCTTTCTCTCTTTTCTAAAATTGCTTTTTACATACAAAATTCCGCATTCACAAGATCTAGAAACACCTAGCCATATTCGAAGTTGCCTTCGCCCTAGACGTGAAAGGTTTAATTTCTGAGGGTTTAGTCCCAAATCTCTATTTCAATTATTTAATTTAATTGTTTAAATTATTATTTTCCTTGAAGTTACTAACGTGTGTATTTTGTTATTAGTAAGAGGTACGAGGCATCCAAGTAAGTACTTTAATGGTTTAATTGATAATATGATATAGAAATCATGCTTAGATTGTTATTTTGATTCATAGTATCATGTTAGGATGTTTTCCTTAATTTGATGTTTAGGGTGACAACAATAAATTCCTAGTATCATGTCTAGGGTAACTTTAATACCAAGTATGATTAAAAGTATGATGCCTTTTATGTTCTTCCTAATATTTATGATTGTTAGTATCATGTTAGGGTTAAAGTTTAGATCTTCAATGTTTAGTGACATGCTAGGTTTTGTTATTAATCTTGTTAGTATCATGCCTAGGATCTTGCTATTATTATGCTTTAACATGATTATTTTAATTATTATGATTGTTATTTTAATTATGATTATAATTGTTATGATGATTATTATGTTGCTTGATTTTTATTGTTATTGCTTGATCACGCCTTTTATGCATGTTTAAAGGGAATTAATACTTGTAATCACGCTTAATAAGATAATTAATAATCTTGTTAGGGTTAATATGATTATAATTCAAGTGATCGCCAATAATAGATTTATTTGTGCATTATATTCAACCAACATAGATGAACAGGTTTAGGGTAATCCTATTGATTGCATGTTAGTCAGAAAGCGCCATGAATACGATCAAAATAAAGTAGAGGCCTATTATTAGGGCAGGTTCAATCTCTTTTAGGTTGGATTTGTACCTTCATCCCCGAACCCTTATTTGGTTCTAGACCTTATGGAGTTAACGATCTCTTGGATCGTTAAGGGGTGTAACCTTCACCCTGTGAACGGTTTACAAGTTCCTAAAAACTTGTTGGCGACTCTTTTGCTCTATCTTCTTCCCTTTTGGACGCCACCGTACTTTAGTGTATGATCACAGTGGGGTTCAAGCTAGTGGGATTAAAGCTTGAAATTATTCCCTATAGTTTTTGGCGACTCCGCTGGGGAGGATTTCTATTTTAATTCCTGAATTTGTTTCGGCAATGATTTAGAATGATTGGATGAGACTCGAAACGTTCTATGTATTTCATGTGCGTAATCTTGATTAACATTATTGTCATATGCATAAAAAAGATCTCATTGGAAAGACCATCCATAATGAGTTAAAAACATAGGATTTTACACGTAGGAAATTTGAGAAATATCTTTCACAACTAGGACCGAAATAACGCCGCATTGGCGCCAGCATTTTAACCGTAGCGCCAGACGCCAGCATTAGCGCCAGGCGCTACAGTTAAAAGCTGGCGCCAGTCTTTGATTGCTGGCGCCAATTTCCCCCAATACCGAGCAAGAAATATGCGTTATAATTTCGACCGGTTTTTTCGTATTGTTTGCTCGATCCTACTTCCTAATTGAATTTTTTCTCACTTTTCTGAAACCCATATGTGTTCTACATATGGACATAACCCTCTGGGAATTCATGCTCCATCTATTCGATTGAACGTTCCGTGCAACAAAGGGTACATCCGAGATTGTTGAATTCACCAAACCATGGAAGCGAGTTTTTTTTAAAACTCGCGGTGTCCCATCCACTCGCGCCAACCCTTCACGGTTAGGCTTCCGCGCGGTGCATCTGGACAATTAACCATGGACCCTCTATTGAGTAAACCATATCCCGAACTTTAGAGAACTAGAGCCATGGTTAGGTTGCAAACTCATTGCATCATATTGTGCCTACTGGACTAATTGTGCATTATTTGTTGTGCATATATTCTATGTTTCTCTTAACCGTTTGTTTGATTTGTGTTAAGACTAAATAAACTAATTAATGACTAAAGGACTATGTTTAATTAATTAATTAATTAATTTGAGCTAATAAATAAATATAAAATCGAGTCATAATTCCTTTAAGTCAACCCGGATTTTTTATTCCCGTATACTGCACAAACGTCAACTTGTTTTGGTCATAGCCGGAGTTATAGGAAGAACTACGAGTCGTAAAACCTATGGATCTGTAGCCCCGAATTTTATCTTTAATTTGGCGCTACTTTCATTCAAATAAGAGTCACAGATAAAATGTTGTGACTAAAATACCACAGTCTATCCAGTTTAATGCATATACGTGAAGTCTTAACTTAGTCTTTGCTTGAATCTAGTCACATAGTCTAGCCACATGGTCATGACACAAGTCTTAACATGTCACCTACACTCACTAGTCTTAGCGCACACTTTGAGTACACATCACCATGACCATGTCTTAGGTTCACGTATGGGTCGGTCTTTTCCGTCATTTAAGTTGGGGGTATATTCTATTCCTAATTCTTCATATCCCTCCACCTCTATCATTCTTCTTCACATTCTATTCCATTTTTCTTAACTTCCTCCATCCATTGCATGTCGAATAAATCTTGAGTCAAATAATTAACAATAAGTATCCCCAAATTCCTTTTCCACAGTACTTGGTCGAGGAGAGAAGGACGATTAATCAAGGACAACCTCTTTATTCAAGTCTCACTTTTGATAAACCGATTCGTCAAAAGAGGAAGGCTAAAAAGGTAATGGCAAGTCAAGAAGAAGTCAACGAGCTTAGGAACCAATTGGTTACCGTGACTGAGACACTGCAGCTCCTTACGCTCAAGATCGATGATCCCGTGAAGCAATAACAAATGAACCTCATGCAAGAAAGTTTGAGCAAGCTATCTAGTGACTATAAATTTCAGGGCATGAGTTCACAAGGGGTCTCACTGGACAAGGAACTTCTTACGCATAAGTTCAACGCCACTGACATCCCTAAATTCAAGGCAATAGATAACCCTTACTTCCATCTAAGAGCTTTTGAAACTATAATGAGCATTAAGGGTATCGATAAGAAGGTATTCCCCTCTCTGTTCCCACTGTCTCTCGAAACCGTTTGTCAACAATGGTTCTTTTCCCTCGAGAAAGTGAAAACCTCTTCTTGGGAGTTAATAACAAACGCTTTCATTGATAGATATAAGTGTAACATCCAAGACGAAACAGACCACAAACAACTTGAGATGTTAAAACAAAAAGAAAACGAAGGGTTCACGTCTTTCTTCAATAAATGGAGGGAAACTTCCGCTAATATGGTCAAGGTTCCTATCGAAAAAGAATCTGTGAGGATGTTTATCAAGAATCTCCAAGGGAAGTATTCAAGGCACTTAAAGTACCAATACAATTTAAATACTTTCAAGGTTGTGTATAACATAGACATTGACATTGAAGATGACCTTCTGAAAGATAATGGTGCGAGAGGAAAGAAGAACGACCATCCTTCTTCTTCCTCTCCCATTAATGAAGTACATGCCACGAACGCCTCTAAACCACGAATCCAAAGGTCAAAAAGAATGTTCACTCCACTTGGTATGAGTTATGAAACGACTTTCGAGAAGCTACATCACAAAGGACTAGTCATGCCCATAGGGCCCATCAAAGATCCAGTTCTGAAAGCCAGACCACCTAAGTGGGACCCTAATAAGCACTGCAAATATCACCAAGGAAAGGGTCACGACACTGAGGAGTGTTGGAAACTCAAAGAAGTTATTCAAGATCTGATCGATAACGATGAAACTTCCGAGATTCTAGCCATCGAAGATGACCAAGCACCCTTCGATCCATCACTTCTTATCACACATGTAGGAGAGCCCATAATCGAGACAACTTATATGACCTCTCTCGATGAAGTGGCCATGATTGAGGAGGATCAAAGTCTTTTCTTAGATAATACAATGGAAGACTCGTCAAGTCTAAAAGAGGACGTTCGAAAACTGCAAGATGTCGTTGCCATGCTCTTAAATGTGGTAGAGGGATTAGCAAATCGAGTAATGACCATCGAACAAAATTCTCGCCAAGCGTTTAATGAAGAACTCAATGCTCCTAAGCCACAGGAAAAACGGACCATTGAAGAGTACACACTAATAGGAATGACTTACAATGAAGCTTTTGACTCTCTTCACGATCAAGGTCTTATCCACCCCATTGGTCCCAGTCAAGACCCTCCGCCTGAAAAACGGTTTCCCAATTGGGATCCAAATTCTTATTGTCGATACCATAGAGGTCGTGGTCACACCACCGAAGTATGTCTCGCCCTCAAGGATCGTGTTTAAGACTTCATTGATTCAAATCTCCTTCATGTTCCTCCGCGCGACGAGAAGGCCAAGATTAGTAATAATGGTAACAGTGGTTGTAAAGGGAAGAGGAACGACTATCCTTCTTCTTCCGAAAACACCTACTCTAGTAATAGTGTTGGTACTTTCGACCTTAGTGAGATCCTAGCCATAGGTAATCGGAAGCAACTGAAAGGGGAATTTACCCCTATTGGAATTAGCTATGATGAGGCTTTCGACCGACTCCATGCCAAGGGAATCATTACTCCCATTGGACCTATTCAAGATCCTCCATTTAAGAAAAGATTTCCTAGTTGGAATCCAAACGAACACTGTAAGTACCACCAAGGCAGGGGTCATGCTACTGAGAGCTGTTGGAAGCTAAAGGAGGATATCCAACATTTGATTTATAACAACAAGCTTCCCATACCTCCAGTTTACAAGAAGAGCGAGTGATGATAAAGCAAATAACACAAGACAAGAGGCAAGCTTCAACGACAAGATTTCGTGACCTCTTTTTTTCTATTTCTTTTTTTTATTTACCCTTTCCCCAATAAGTCTAGCATAGGCACCTTTTTATTCTCCTTAGATTTATTTTGTAGGATCCTTATATTTTTTTGTTTTCTATTAATAAAATGAGCATTTATTTCCTTATATATGATCATTTCATTACATTGCATTAAAAACAAAAAAAAAATCCATGTCGAATTAAGCACAAGGTATACCAATGATTTGAGGCACCCCTTGTAGCCACATCATTTCACCCTTCAAATTTACAATCCTTTCTTCATAAACCACTTTGAGCCTCGTCTAACGATAGACCTTTCATTTTTTCAACCTACATCTACCTAACCTTGGGATGGGATGGTGTGCAACTTATGCAATCCTTAAAAAAAAAAAATATATATAAAAAAAAAAAAAAAAAAAAACCTTGAGTGACTTCAAAAGACTAAAATAGCAAATAATAAGCAAATAAATAAATAAATAAAAGTGTACAAAAGGGCAAGTGTTCCAATGTCTTTGATATGAAAATATCTTCGATAAGAACACGTCTCAGATTGCGTCTCTTATCGAGTGCTCGGTACCGTGCCTGAGAAACATGAATGCCAAGTGAGTGATAGACCGCATGATCGGGATTGCCCACGCTTATAAAAATAAAATAGATGCTAAAGAAAAAGATAAAAGAGAGCTAGAAAAGAGTAGAAACTCAAGCATAAAAATATAAAGATTCAAAAGCGAGGTTGCACACCTTGGGGGCTTATCTAGGGTCTTGAGCCTTTATCCCTTCTTCTTCAAACCTTTAGCCTAACCACGTTACAACCCTTAAAAAGACCTTTTTGAGGTATACACGCTTGTGCGAGGTTCGGCTAGAGCTACGTTCGGCCTGATTCCTAACGGATACGTAGGCAACCTCACATCGAGGTGCAGCCGTAATAAACATGCATTCATATTCACATTCACATTCACACACTTACACCATGATCACATCAAGGGATCTCCAATGCTCATCCCTATTCATTTAGAGCTAGACTTGGGGGGCTTGATCCCTACATCATTAGCTTACCTAGCCTAGGAGTCACCATTATCTGACTCTTCTAAAAATAACATTTTCTCCACACACTTAGCCTTTGCGGCCTAACTTTAGTGTCACTTTCACACACTGCACAGTTACATGACCAAATATACTTCCCTTAGGAACCCTTTGTCATGGAATCTTAACGCAACGCTGAAGCATGCCTTGTCATATCAACATCACTCATCAATCATAATCATCATTGCATCACGAAGTATGAAGTGCTTAGCCTCCGTGCCTAAGTTACCTAAATGCTTTCATCATTAAGTCAACAATTGAGATAGCCTAGGATGGATTAATCCTTACACCTTGAGAGATAATATCAAACAACATTTGACTAAGCTCATTCAACATGCATCTTCAAACTTTCGATTCTTTTTCGCGTCTTTCTTTTTCTGGAGAAAGTCGTTACCCTCCACAAAAATGACGGAAAATTTTTGAACAATGCACACACGGGTCATGAGTCACACGTGCCATTTCAGTCGAGTCAACCTCGAGTCAGTCAATCATATCGAGTCAAGTTTATGCCTTAAGTCGTGTCAAGTCAATGTGTCAAACACCCTAAACCTTAGGTCAACCCTAAGATAATTGAAGATATTGGAAAAGTTCTATAGTAAAAAATAAATACAGGTGCAGCAGAATAGGGAAGACCCTATGCCAGAAATATCTCAGCAACGACAGAGCTCGAAGCCTCTCAGAAAGGTGATTTCGACTTTCGATTCCTTGGTACGCCAGTTAGCCCCTATAAGCAATTTGACATGATTAGTATTCGGCTTGATTACAATCGTAGTAAGTGATTGACCTGACAAAAAATCGTCTCACTTAGCTTAAGCGCCTAAAACACTGGCTCATTACAATCGGTTCAAAAGCAAGCACATAAATGACAATATTTCCAAATATGGATTGTCGTGCATCTTCTTATTAAACGACAAAGTTTTCCAAAAATTGGATTGTCATCCCCAACTGACAATATTTCCAAGCATGGATTGTCGTGCTCCTTCTTTGTTTGGCAAGTTTTTCCAAGTTCGGATTGTCATACATTCATAGATCGTTGGCAAGTTTTCCGAGATTGGATTGTCATACACCTAGTTCCCTATGGCGAAATTTCCAAAGGATTGTTGTAGGTCTCTATTCATCATAAATTTCGGCAAAGGTTCCTCAACGTGGATTGTCATTCATTTCAGTAAGTGGCAAATTTTCCCGAAGTGGATTGTCGGTCGACTCTTTTTTGCAAATGTTCCAAGACGCGGATTGTCAATAGTGGCAATATTTTCTCAAAAGGATTGTCGCATAGCGTTGGCAAATTTCCAAGGTGGATTTCTTTCAAGAGTTATATTCCAAGATGTGGATTGTCGATCGTAGCAAAGTTCTTATGAAAGATTGTTACTAAGCATTGGCAACTTTTTCCCAAAATTGGATTTTGGCAAATTTTCCGAGGTACGGATTGTCGCTTCATCGTGGCAACATTTCCAAGGATGGATTGTTATGTGGCATTGACAACTTTCCCTAAATCGGATTGTCATACATCGTACAAGAGTTGTGTTGGCAACTATTCCCAAATAAAAGAGGATTGTCGACATACTGATTCACAAGCAGCAAAGCGCCGACGTACTGGCATAGCAGCATTAAAAATGAAAAAGCAGTGATCTTTTCGAAGACTATCACAGCGGAAATTGGAGTCATATAAAAAAGAAGCTCTTTGTTCAGAGACGCGTGAACATATCCAAAATAAGCTCTTTGTTCAGAGGTGAGTGAACATCGAAACAGCAAGGTGGCGTTCCCTAGATTGTGGAGAGTTGACACAAACAACTGAGGATTGTTTCAAGAGAAGCAATCTTCGATAGTATTCCCTTGGATGTGGAATACTATCATAGGAGAGGAGGATCGTTTCAGGCGAAGCAATCTTCTAATTTGGAAGCAGTTACAAGCGTAGCGGTTTTCAAGCGGGATGGCATTCTCTAGCTTGCAGGAGGTCATCAAAACAATCGGTTACTTTCAGAGACATGTGCTCGACGGTGCAAGATACACGTTTCTTAACTCTTTTATCTGTTTAACTAACGTTAGTTTGCAAGTATCGGCGTTACAAGAGTGATTTAGGATCGCAGAACGTTCTGAATCATTCTCCGTCCCCATCGCTACTTTGACTTTTGTTTTCGAAACTCGCGTTACTCCAAACTCAGTCAAAGTGGGGGATTTTGTAGACACCCATTTGTGTCTCCCCAAAACCAAACCCGGTGATGAGTACCTTTTGCGTCGAATCATAATCGAATGAAGCGAAAGTGTGGAAAGTCTAGTGTTGCGGAAAGTTTTAATTTCTTTTCTCTTTGTTTTTGAAAACTTATTTTAAGAAAACAGCCAATCCAGTTTGGTCGGTCCATGATATGGGTCCAATAGTAGTGTAGTTGGATGGGGCTTGAAAAGACTTTTCCAACGATATATTATAAGCCCAATTCCGATGAATATTGAGGAAGTTATGGCCAATTTACCAAACTGGGCCCGGTTTGAGATTTATATACGGCCCAATGATCTAGGGGAGGGCCTAATATGATTTATCATTCCTAATGCAATTAGGAATGGTTTTAGTCTTCTAGAATCTTCTAGAAGGTTCTTTTCATTCCTAATTCAATTAGCATTGATAAATTGACTTTTGTTGACTTTTCAGAGTTTTAATCAAAATCAAATAGCATTTTCGAGGAAATTATATGATTTTATCCTCCAGTACGACAAACTTATCTGATTTTAGAAAACGCGTTAAAACCAGGCTTGGCGCCTGACTCCAGGCATTGGCGCCTGGCGCTAGCCATTGGCGCCTGGCGCTAGTGTTAGTGCCTGGCGCCGGTTAGCCAGGGTTTGCGCTAGCTCTGTTTTTTTGTGCGTCAGACTCTGCTTTGTTTATTTTATCTTTTTGGCTAATTTCTCTATAAATAACGTATTAAAAACTCCGTTTTCATTCACCAATTCACACGAATTCTCATCAACAATCAGTTTTCATTCGCAATCATTAATTCTCTAATTCTCTCTTAATTCATTCATCTCTTCATCTTTCTCTCTTTTCTAAAATTGCTTTTTACATACAAAATTCCGCATTCACAAGATCTAGAAACACCTAGCCATATTCGAAGTTGCCTTCGCCCTAGACGTGAAAGGTTTAATTTCTGAGGGTTTAGTCCCAAATCTCTATTTCAATTATTTAATTTAATTGTTTAAATTATTATTTTCCTTGAAGTTACTAACGTGTGTATTTTGTTATTAGAAAGAGGTACGAGACATCCAAGTAAGTACTTTAATGGTTTAATTGATAATATGATATAGAAATCATGCTTAGATTGTTATTTTGATTCCTAGTATCATGTTAGGATGTTTTCCTTAATTTGATGTTTAGGGTGACAACAATAAATTCCTAGTATCATGTCTAGGGTAACTTTAATACCAAGTATGATTAAAAGTATGATGCCTTTTATGTTCTTCCTAATATTTATGATTGTTAGTATCATGTTAGGGTTAAAGTTTAGATCTTCAATGTTTAGTGACATGCTAGGTTTTGTTATTAATCTTGTTAGTATCATGCCTAGGATCTTGCTATTATTATGCTTTAACATGATTATTTTAATTATTATGATTGTTATTTTAATTATGATTATAATTGTTATGATGATTATTATGTTGCTTGATTTTTATTGTTATTGCTTGATCACGCCTTTTATGCATGTTTAAAGGGAATTAATACTTGTAATCACGCTTAATAAGATAATTAATAATCTTGTTAGGGTTAATATGATTATAATTCAAGTGATCGCCAATAATAGATTTATTTGTGCATTATATTCAACCAACATAGATGAACAGGTTTAGGGTAATCCTATTGATTGCATGTTAGTCAGAAAGCGCCATGAATACGATCAAAATAAAGTAGAGGCCTATTATTAGGGCAGGTTCAATCTCTTTTAGGTTGGATTTGTACCTTCATCCCCGAACCCTTATTTGGTTCTAGACCTTATGGAGTTAACGATCTCTTGGATCGTTAAGGGGTGTAACCTTCACCCTGTGAACGGTTTACAAGTTCCTAAAACTTGTTGGCGACTCTTTTGCTCTATCTTCTTCCCTTTTGGACGCCACCGTACTTTAGTGTATGATCACAGTGGGGTTCAAGCTAGTGGGATTAAAGCTTGAAATTATTCCCTATAGGATGGTTACAGCTTGTATGAGTTCTGAGCAACCCCCTTTTTCTCAGCCTATGTATTGTTACATGAGAAATTTTTAAATATCCCGCAAAACTTCTTTCTGTGGTTCTCAACCTAAGTGGGCATGACTGGAGGAATTCTTCAGAATAATGCTTGTATTTGGGACCAACTTTTCCCAATTTTTTTTTATTCTTGACATCAATCAGCTCCCCACTCCGTTTTTGCTTCATGACATCAGCGAATAATCTACAAACTGTTGATCTGTAGACCCCAAATTTTGCTGCAATTTTGCTTTGCATTCCCCTTTGCAATGTGTCATCCTCCCTTAGTTGTGTTAGAATTTCATATACAATACCTCTTTTCTCAGCAAGAGTGAGTTGTGTTCTGTCAGCTTGTTGGTTACCATTGCCTTCATTATGATTTGCATGATCATTTTGTTGTAGAAGATCTTCCTCCATTAATATCTGATACATGCTAAAGAACTAATCACCCCAGCCTTCTTCCATTTTTTTTCTTTTTTTTTTGGTTTGTTTTTTTCTTCTATTGTTTCAGAATCTGCTGTAACAGAGGACCACCACTAACAGCTGATGTACATGATGAAGCTTGAAGCCTTAACTTTTGGAAGCTTGAAGTGCTGACTTAGAGCAATTAGGAATTTAGTGCTCTCATTTTGAAGGCTGTATTTATTGCTGTCTGTAATTTTTTAAACTAGAATGGTGGTGTATTTATTGTTGAACTGCTGTATTTTATAACTTAGGTTCAAACAAAAAAAAAGTGGAGCCAAATTTGAATTTTGGGAAAGTTGAGATTTTTGAAATTTGAAGGCCAAATTTCAACTTTCCAACGAAAATTCTCCCTCCACTTTTTGTTAAAAAACTGGCAGGAACCATGTGGGTTAATTTTTTGGTCCCCAATTTCTCTTTCATTATATATTAAACCCCTACCCTACTTTTGCTTAAACACTTTTACCAAATTTTGCCTTGGGAAATCAGATTTCTTCTTTGTTGCAGATTTTATGAACGGAGGTAGTAATATTTGTTCCAAGCAATAGTTCCAAGAAATAATATTTGTGGATGTGTATATTCCTGTACTCTCTGGAACATTCTAGATATAGGGTTCATTATTCTCAAAGCAAACTCTAACATTGTATCTATATATATATATATATATATATATATATATATATATATATATATATATATATATATATATATATATATATATATATATATATATATATATATATATATATATATATATATATATATATATACACACACTAGGGTAGCTTTACACAGTTTGGTAGAACCTTAATACAAATACATGGATGTCCTCGTCTCATTTTCATCTTCATTGAAATTATGCCATTAGATCATACAAGCTAGAATCACTCCTATGCTATAACATAAAATATGATCACTAACTCTTAAAATACATTTATTTTACTCAAACACCTTCCCTACTTTTTGATAAAATAAACCCAAGCCAGAACACATCTTCTAAGCTTACGCTTTGCAAAAAAATTGGCTCACCATACATATTACATATACAACGTGAAATCTACATCATGCTGGCACAATCTACAGAGAATAATTTGCAGAAAGCAGATTACGTTCGCGTTGTTCAAGGAGGTCGAGCAGCTTCATGGTCTGCAAAACAATGACAAATAGATGTAAGGGATAAATTAACGGGTCTTCTAATCAACCAACCACCAACGATAAGCATACTTGCTGTTTATTTCAGTATTCAGACAAACACCACCAGAGCCACATACATAACTTCAAAACAACTTAACAATGCAACACCCATTTCACTTGATATTGTTAAACTACTTTATTGAATGGAAAATTTGTCAAAAATAACACCACCTTTGAGCGGTCTTCCCATAATAGCACAACCTTTTGATTATTCCAGAATAACACCACCTTTCACATGCATTTGCCAAAAATAAAACAAAACCGGTTGATAACCTGGTTTACAGGTTACCTATGACACGTGTCACAATCTCATTGGTTAATTCTTTTTATTTTTAATTTTGATTTTAAAAATAAAAGAAAAACATAAAAAATAATTTTAAAAAAAAACCTTATTTTTTTTTTTTTTTAAAAAAAAAACACCACCCTTCCAACCCAGCCCCCCTCTACCAGAAAACACCAGCCTCCCCCAACCTAGCCCCCATCTGCGGCCTCCCACGACCTTCCCCATTTCCTCCATTTTTGCTCAAGAGTTAAAGTAGGCGCACGACCCTCCCCTTCCCTTCCTCACCCGATTGAAGTCGTACTCTAAATTCTCCATTGAAGCAGCTTATTTGCGTTATGTTCTCCATTGAAGTAGGCGCATCAACCAAGTCGTCAAATTGAAGCTTTAATTTGACAATTAAGGGCATTTTTTTCTTTTTTTCTGGAATTCAAAAATCAGAAAAGGGGATTGAAGGAGGTGCCGAAAAGGGGTCGGGAAAGGGAGGAGGGTGCCGGAAAGGGGGTCGGGAAAGGGAGGAGGGTGCCGAAAAGGGGGTCAGGAAGGGGAGGGGTGTCAGAAATTGGGAAGATGGTCGGGGAGACTGTGGTTTCAGGTGGGTGGTCTTGGTGGGGGAGGTGGTCTGGTGGATGCCGGTGAATGGGGTGGGCAGGGAGGATGGGAATGAGGAAGAGGGGATTTATTTATTTTTTTAATATTTTTTAAATGTTTAGTTTTTTTTTTTAAATAAAAAATATAAAAATATAAACCAATCATTCATATTGGGACACTTGTTCTAGAATTACCTGTAAAATAGGTTACCGATTTTTTGTTTTATTTTTGGCAAATGCATGTGAAAGGTGGTGTTATTGTGGAATAATCAAAAGGTGGTGCTATTATGGGAAGACCGCCCAAAAGTGGTGTTATTTGTTATTTTTGACAAATTTTCCTTATTGAATTAACACTGAAAATGCATTTTACTCAAGGAGATTTAAGAGATCAAGAACTTTCTGAGAAGGTTGATGTGCTATTATGTAAAACTAATTTGATTTATCACCCATCCGTAGACTTTTGTAGGAAATGGGAAGTTAATTTATTTTGACTTGCAGAATGGCAACAATTAGTAACCACACAGAAGATAACAAAATTAAGAGCAAATAATTCAGGGATGCTGTCCCAGTGAAATGAATAATATTATCTCTAAGACTGAAAGTTTAAGGCGGAACTTGGTGGTGCAGGACAAGCCTAAACAAATCTTCCTCCAGGCTGTGCAAAGCTTTCTAATGCCAATCCTCACCTAAAATTTGGACAGACCTCATGAAGTTGTAACAAATATACCACCTCTGCTTAAGCCGGACAACAACATCATCCAAAGAAGCACAGAGCAGGCCTCCCAATCAACATCTACATAAGAAAATACATCCCAAAACTATGCTAAAGAGGTATAACCATATTCAGAGATTAAACTCTTTACAGAATAAGGTAAAAGACAACATCATATGCGAGCACCATTGTAATGTACAAGCAATCATTATTAAATCATGTGTGCATGCACAAAACCATGAAAGATAGAAAAGAATAAAATAGAATATGATGCGTGTATTTTCTATTTTAAAATGAGCATACCCATGCTTCCATTCATTGTGGTTCAACACCATCCAGTGCACAGCTAGCAAGGACTCCATAAATCAATAACATCTTCACATCACAATGATCCAAAAGCTGACTGCTTCCAGTGTTCACCAAATATGAGCATGAATATAATGTTTACCAGCATTAAAAAGGAGAATAGGATGAAAATGGTTCATATAAATAATAATAATAAAGTATTACCATGCCTGATATGCTGCAAGCATTCAACATTAATAATCTGGACAGTCTCGTCTATTAAGGAATAAAGGAGAGAAATCACATCACTTAGCTTGCAGCCGTTAAACAATTAAGCATCTCCAGTCTCCTGGCAGCAAGAAGGAATATAATCGACCTGCTTATATTACTTGTGCCTAGTGGAAAAGAGGGATAAAATTATCAGGATTAGAAAATTCCAAAGAAACTTCCAACCACAAAGCAAAGAAATCAGAAACCTTATTGGAGCTTTATGATCCTCAAAATTTTGTCACATATAATTTATTTACTTGTTTTCATTTAGCACAAGAAGGGAATCAGGAGTATATATTTGTGAGTATGACATTTGTCAAACCAGATAAATCAATTTAGGGATTTTATGCAATAAGTTTATACATCTCACATGTTTCTATAAGAGAAGAACAGACCTATAAGCACAAGATTCATAACATGCTCATACTGATGCATAATATATCCTTTTATGATAATAGGGAGAGGGAGATGTGATTATATAGATTTTGAGTTATCATCCTTATGTCAAATTCCTACCTCAAGCCAAAGGCCTGGCCGGATTTTGAAATTCGACAATGAATAGAAGTATAGAACACAACTTAGTCCCACCTGCCCGACTTCTCAAACACTTCATTCCCCAAAATGAAAAATCCCAAGTATTAAATCCAAGCAGCAATCCAACATTTCTATCAACTTGTGTGATCCTAGTAATCTTCGCACTTAAAAGTTATATTTCCTATTGCAACTAATTTCAGACAATCTACTCTCTTCAACAACTGATAGAAAACCAATGAAGATAATTTCTTTTTCTCCTTTCAGAACCATCTTGCAAGAAGCATTCTAAGTAGCTACATAATTAAGATAGATTTTAGACATTCTAAGCAAATCAATAAACAGAAGCCAAGCAATAAACACAATGTCACACTAATTAAAAAATAAAAAATTGTTCTTTTCATCTCCAAACCAAGACATCTACCTAATTTCTTTATCATTTACATAATTTAATCACAAATCAATCCAGTGTCACACAACAACCAAGATCAAATCTTTCGCTCTCAAAAACCAATCTTTATGCAATCCAAGATCAAGTGCTTCACTTAATGACAAAAAGAGTTCAAATGCAAACTTCTGAGGCTGATGACTTTGGAAGTAGTATTAAAATCTGACAAAGGCACATATGATAATACGAAGGGTTGACATAACAAAGGTGAATAATAAAGTTAAGCCTCCCCTATTTTCCATCCCAGGACCACAATGCCCAAAAAAGAAAGAAAGAAGACAACAAGTACGCAGTTACTCAAGTATAGTGATATCTTGAGGGAGGAACAAAACATTAATATAACAATGGAACTTATTTGATAGCTCCACTTTGTCATTTCTATCAATTTATGCACAAAAATGAAAACCTTTTTAAAATAGGGGCTGGGTGCGAAAAAGAGGTAAGAAAATATCACCATATCAGGAAACATGTTCTAAGTGGTGCCATTCGATTTTGCCCCCCCCCCCATAAAATTGCCCAGATGAAGAGCCCTTTAGAAACACCAATATTAGAGTAAAGGAAATAGTGAATAAAAATGTTTCATTGACGACTCACACGTCTTACGATTCATACATTTATGGGTTTGAATTAGCTGTGCAGTTTCTCGTTCTTGATGCCAGAGAATAAGCCATCTGCTTGATCACAGGAAGAAATTTCAAAGCGTGATAGTTCACCCTACACCTCAGCCTGTTGATTTTTGGGGGAACATTATTGTACCTGAAAGAGGGGTATAACTCGTATAAGTAATGAAACCTGCATTTTTAAGGAGGATACTAATCAACATCGGCTACAACTTACCAGAGTCTATCAACAAAAGATTTCAAGGCCATTATTATTTTTTCCTTGACTCGAGGAAGAACATTATCAATATAAATTGGCCCGAAGCATACTTTGGGATTTTCTTCACCGTCCGCCTATCATACATTTACAAATCCCAGAGAAGTAGTAAAATTAATTTATGCCATGTAATGTAATAAATAAAATAACAAAGACAAGCATCCCAATGTTTATGGTGGCCAAATTATGCCATGAGAAACAGTAGGAATCATCATTTAAAACAACCCAAAACTATAAGGATAAAGAGAAAGATCATATCCTAATGAAAACAAGGGGTATAGTGTATTCCCACATGAAGTCAATGGTAATCTATTTCCTCCACTCTAAAATACTGGCCCGCTAACGATTTGATTAAATTCTCTTAATCCATGTTTTGTTACTTATTATATCAAAAATTTACAATACTACAAATCAGTTTAATATACAAATGTAATGAACCTCATTAATTTGTGAGCTAACCTTATGATACTACAAATTCTTATTGGTTATGTTCATTTTAACAAAATGTAATCACTCAACATTACTTCAAAATACCAATATCCGTCCCAATGATAACAACAATGACATCATTACTTTAATATTTAATAATGCTCTGCTCCAAGCAGGATATAGGGGGGTAATTATACTTAAGAAACCAGCAATAGCATAACAGCATACCAAAATGCAGGACTCAAATCCACACGAACCGTATTAATTAAGCATAACAGCATGAAAGCTCAGTTTAAATTACCTCTTCTATGATTTTAATAGCAATCCTGTCCTTGACACTTCCTGTAGGATTCAAGAACTCAACTTTCTCAAGAATATGCCCAAACAAAAACTAATTAGGGCTTATGCTTTGATAATTAAGGTTATAAAGAAAAGAAGAAAAAAATCAACTACTACTGGTATTTTTTTTTTTTTTTTGAAATCATCTAAAAGCACAATACATAAATAACATAATATAATCCTCTATATATTCTAGACAATTAGTAATTTAGTAGACTAATTCTATCAAAATAAGTTAACAAATTTAGCACATATTGGCAAACATAACATTAACACTCAATCATTCATTAGTGTAATGGCAAATGTGGAGAGCAATTCAGAAAGAAACATTGATCTAAACGAGGTGTTTAAGGACTGTGAAGAAGAGGATCGGGGAATAGCAAATGACCCAAAAGTTAGAATGACCTTTGTATCAGGAGAAGAGTATGCCCCATTTTGCCACGACTATGCTTTAAAATAGGGTTTCATGTTCTTCACTTAAACTAGCAAACTAATGGATAAGTACATGAACGAAGGTGTTACTCAAACAGGGGTAGGGAAGTATGAGAAAATTTATCATATGATGCAACGAATAAGATTTAAATGTAAAATGGGGGGGTATAAACAGAGCAAAGGGTCAAACGTCATAGGGTGCAAAGTGTTTGTTGATGCTCGTTTAGTAGATGGGAAGATGCAGGTACGTGGTTGTAAATTGGATCACAATCATCCAATTAATCCATCATGTAGCCGTTTAATGGTGAATTATAGAAGTGTAGATGAACCTACTTGTGAACGAGTCATGAATTTAGACAAGGCAGGATAAGTATTAGCAAATCTTTTAATGCCTTGCTAGTTGAAAGCGGTGGACATAAGAATATATCTTACAACATGAGGGAAATTAAGAATATTGTCAACCTTGAAAGACTTCGATCTAGGTTTCAAGGGGATGCAGTTGCATTGGAGGAATATTTTCGTGTGCAAAAGGAAGTCGATAGTACATTATATAGTGCCATACAAAGAGATGAAGAGGGGAGATTAATGAATGCATTCTGGTCAGATGCTAGAAGTAGGGCGTCTTGGAAAGATTATGATGATATAATTACCTTTGATACTACATTTTCAACAAATCGGTATGATTTAAAAATTTAATGTTTGATACTTAAAAATAACTTTTGTTAGTGAAACTTTTATTACTTTTTAAAAAGTTTTGGTATTTGTTCGAATTGTTTTAGTTGAAATTATAATGTGTAAAGGTTATATAACATAAATATGGATTCAAATAAGAACTGTTAAGTGGTGCAAATTATAATGATTTGATTGTATAATGTTGTTGCATCTTATTGAAAGCATATGGTAACCTTGTTTATATGTAATTATTTATTGTAGGTATCATATGCCATTTGCTCCTTTTGTTGGGGTTAATCACCATGGCAAATCAATAGTTTTTGCTTCTTCCCTTATTTCACACGAAGATTCCGAAACATTTGTGTAGGTTTTTAGGCAATGGCTAGAATGCATGGGCAAGCCACCTACTGGAATATTGACATATTAATGTAGAGCAATTGGAAAAGAGGTGCAAATTGTATTTCCTAGGGTTCCCCATAGTCTTTGTTTATGGCATTTACTACAGAATGCTGCAAAAAGCCTTGGAAGTCATGCTAAATGGAAGGAGATTGATGTGGCCATACGAGCAGTTGTGCATGACTTTCTTGATCCCGACGAGTTTGATGAGGCCTGGCAACTTATCATACAAAAGTTTGGGTTGCAATAAAATGCTTGGATGAATGAAGCGTATGAAATAAGAGATCATTGGGCTCCTGGACATTGAAGGGGCATATTTTGGGTTGGAATGTCGTCCGCACAACGAAGTGAAGGAATGAATAGAGTTTTTAAAACATACGTGTGTTTGAATGTAGGGTTGACTCAATTTGTGAAACAGTACGAGGCAGCAATGAAAGAAAAAGTTGAAATGGAAAAGATTATGAACTTTGACTGTGTGACTAAGCCCCTTGATGTGGACAAAAGTATCATAGTTGAGTACGTCTTTCACAAAGCCTATACTAATGAAAATTTTAGTGAGGTTAAAGAGGAGTGTAATGGTCTAAAACATGTGAATGTTAACAAGACAGGTTGCTTAGGATCGGTGGCGTTTTACAAAGCCGATCAGAAATTTCCTACCCCAGTCTAGAGGAAAAGATGGAAGTCGTTCAACTAAAGTATAGATGCAGTGAAGGGAGACTTTTGTTGCTCATGTAAGTTATTTGAGTTTAGGGGAATTCTATGCAGGCATATAATCCATGTTCTTGAGGTTGAGGATATTGAATTCATTCTAGAGAAGTACGTCATGAGTCGATGGAGGAAGGATGTTGTACGAGAGTATGAGGATGTTCGAGTGTCATACCATGATCCAGATGAGTCAGTTCGTGTTCAAAAATTTCGTGAATTATCTTGAAGGAATAATTATCTAGCTAGTCTTGCAATGCACAATAAAGACACTTTCAACATGTATAAGGAAGCAACACTCAATATCCAAAGTATGTTAGAGGATGCTATAGGTATTGACAGGACGAACATCGATAATAATGGTAGTTGGGATTTGAACGAAAGAAAGGTTTTTGGGAGGCGTAGGTTGAGGCCTAAGGAAAAAAAACCATAGGCACCTTATTAGGACTATGGAACTACCAGGTGAGGATTGTACAAAAGGGTGCGCAACAAAAGAAGAAGCAAAAACTTACCCCTGAAGAAATCGAGAAAAATGAGGTCAGTGAATTTTAGTCATGTATTTTGCGTTTTCTTGTCATAAAAGGAGTGTAATATGGTATGAAATTTTAAATGGTGCAGAAAATTATAAGTGACACATTTAGCTCTATGGCTTCCATGAGGGTACGAGATAGCACAATGTCAAAATTGGTGAAAGGTGATAATGTACCAGGAACATCGAATTACAAAAGATCAACAACAAAGGTGTCCAACTTAATTGGTCTCAACTTATCATTAGAGACTTGGCATCATCAACAATTAGACATGGGTGAATAGGTGGCTCATGAATGGGTGAGTAGGATGGATTAGAAGACTATTTTCAAGACAATAGAAGAGTATTATATGTATTTTTTTTTTTACATTAGCATAACACAAATTAAATTACAAGTCTAAAGTAAAGCTAATTAAACTAGTCCTGCTGTTGTTGGCCAGAAAATGTGCTCGTTGAACCATGTCCCAATCAACTTTCAAAATGTTACAGCACCGAAAATTCATTCCCAAATTTTTAATATCATGTAAGATCCAGAAGATACTAATATTATTAATATCCGTCTTTCGTAAGAGACAGATCAGATTTATTGAGTTCGAGTAAAGAAGAATTTTTTAGAAACCCTTAGTAGTTCCCCATTTTAAAGCTTCAAGACAAGCTTGCGTCTTCGAATGCAGAGCCGAAGTTGCTAAACCAAAGCCTGCTCCTCCATCCGTGAAATCTTCTCCATTTAGCTTGAAAGCCCAATCAAAACCACTTCGTCCACTACCTTTCTCCCAAGAGCCATCTATCTGAATCGTACAATCTGGTTGTGCTATATTTGGACCAAATGTAAAACCTTCCCGTCCTATATGTACCTGAGAGAATCCCGGCGGTTCATTGGGTTCCATATCCTAATGTTGCTGCACACCTGAAAAAAGTATATCTGGCTTGTTGAAATCATGCAGTGATTGTACAGCCTGTGCTATGTTTTTCTCCAAAGTGGTAGTACCACCACTATCTCCTTTGAAAACACGTTGATTTCTAGTAATTCACAGACCCCATAAAATTGCAATAAAGCTTGTTATTGCGGAGCTCTAAATTCCATCCTGACTATAAAGAAGCAGGATATAGGTTTGAATCCAATCCGGGAGATTGACGGTATTGGACTCAGTAGTTGTATAAGTGTCAGCTATGTTTGCATTTTGCCATGCAAATTTAGCCAGATCACATAACCTAAAGATGTGTTATATGTTTTCAACCTCCACTCCGCAAAAATCGCACAAAACATTCATTTGCATACCACGCTGTGCTAATTTTTCTTTTGTTGGGATGGCATCATAGTAAAGTTTCCACACGAACATGCTCCATTTTGGTTGTATGTTTAGTCTCCAAATTATCTTGAAAAAGCTTAACGTACCTGTGCTTTGCACCGGATCCTGGTTGGTATCCTTTTGTGATAAGAAGGCATACCTAGATTTAACTGTAAATTTTCCCGAGGAATGATTCGGCCAATACATGAAGTCCTCCGCCCTGTCCAGAGGAAGTTCAATACCAAGAATTTTTTTGTGCACTATGCCATTCAAATCTCTCTCTCACAAGAGTAGCTTTCCATGAGCACGAATCCAGGTTTATAAAATCTCTAACCTTCCACCTCAAACTGTCACCCAAAGTGTGATTTGACCGGACAACTGGAGTTGTCCCATGAACCCAGTCCTACTACAAGCAGGAATATTATCACCATTCCCAATCTTCCAAGCAAAACCTGGTCGGAAATGATTGGCCACTTGCTGGAATCCTCTTCGGGCATACGAAAGGGATCCTAGCACCAGATTCCTTGGAGCACCATGACACATAACACATTTTAATTTAGCATTGAAAACCTTAGCCGCTAAAAGTTGTGGATTCTTGTGCATCCTAAGAACATTCTTGAACAGAAGGGTATCATTCATCAAACTAGTAGCTCTAATTCCCAAACCGCCCATACCTTTCGGTAACTGAATAATTTTCCCGCTTCATCCAATGAATACCCTTTTCCCCACTAGTGGCCCACCAGAATCTTGTTATAATTAAATCTAATTTGTTGGCCATTGATAACGGTAATTTAAGGGACTTCATGACATGTGAAGTTATTCCCATTAAAACCGAATTAATAAGTACCAATTTTGTAGATTATGATGCTCTACAAGTAGACTAAGCAAGGATTTTTGTTTTTACTTTCTCCACCAAGAAGTTGAAGCTGTCTGATTTTTTCCCCACAATATCAATCGGATTCCCTAAGTATGTTCCCATAATCTGAACACTAGGGATCCTTAGAATCTCTTTAAAATCGGTAACAAGGCTTTGAGGGACAGAAGGACTGAATTTTATGTAAGACTTTTGAAAATTTATCCTTTGCCCTAATACTGCCCCAAACCTTGTTAAAATATCCCGGATGTTTTCACAAGAAGTGTGATCGATTTTGAAGAAAAACATGGCATCATCTGCAAAAAATAAATGAGAAATTTTGGGAGCCCTTATAGCAATTTTAATTCCACTAAACAACTTTATTTATTCAGCTAAGAGCAGCATTCTAGACAAAACATCCATAAAAAAAAGGAATAAATACGGGGATAGAGGATCACCTTGTCGTAGACCGCAATGTGATTTGAAGCTCTTTGTCGTTTTCCCATTCACAATGGCCTTGAAACTGACCGTTGAGACAAATTGAGAAATCCACTGAATCCACCGGGAAGAGAAACCATAGGTTTTAAGGATTTTAAATAAAAAAATCCAATCAACCCGACCATATGCTTTTGACATATCAACCTTGACAGCTGACAGGTGAGTTGAATGCTTTTTCATGTTAATGAAATGGATAAGTTCCTGTGATATGCCAGGTGAGTATTATATGTATGATGAACATAATAGTAGTTGATTATATTATTATTAGTATGAATATTAGTATTGTAGTTTAAAAAGTGTTGTTTTAGTTGTTAGTGTAAGATGTAGAAGGTTGGAGTACGACATACTTTTGTTGTTTGCTTTCTATCAAGTATGTGCTATTATTTGGTTTTAAAAATTGCAAGAAAATAGTAGTATGCATTAGTTTTGGATGAATTTATCCCGGTTTAGAAAAAAAGTAGATTGAACTATTTTGTTAATGTTTAAAAGTAGTGCAAGTGTATAATTTTGGTTATTATTATTATTATTATTATTATTATTATTATTATTATTATTATTATTATTAGGGAATTGCAAGTGTATATTTAGTAGGAATTCATTAAAAAAAAGATTGATTTTGCAAAGAAAAAAACAATACATGAATACGACATAATAGATTCACATGCTTGTTAGCAATAGGGATGTGAGTTGATTTGTCACTAGTTCACAACCTATTTATTCAAACTAACAATCATATACAAGTGTGTCAAGGGGGTGATAAGATGAAAAATATGTAAAAATCTTAATAAGTGGGTAGTGAGTAGTTTCATCTCCCGAAAATGAACACTACTTGTAGTAGGTGCTCTACAATAGACAATATGTTGAATTGAGGGTTTTGTTCAGGTCACATCACTGAGATACGTGGTGATGAGGGAACAGGGAAGATACAAATGTGCTTGAAAATGATGTTAGCTTCTCAGTTGGCTCCGTCAATAGGGGTTTAGGATCTCCATCGGTGTACATACAACCAATCGGTCATTTTCCATCGGTCATAACGAATGAAATGATCCCGCATGTTTTTGGTTCAACAACAACACAAGGTCAGCACCCGTTGGAGAGGATATTAGTGAAAAAGGTGGAATCTCCTTGTAATCTAGTAGGAACCGTGCAATGGCTTGAAACATTCTTGCAAAGCTCAATAGGTACGATAGGACAGTATCGAGTTGTTGTCATTGACTCTATTTCAAGTATATGTCGTTTTCATTTTACTAACACAAGATATTCTATGATGGAAAGGACTGCAATTTTAAATGTGGTATCAAATGGACTTAAATCGTTGGCAAAGAAATACAATCTTTTTATTGTAGCTGTCAATGATGTTATAGAAGTGTCCCGGAATGATTATGAAGGTGGTAGCAATATGATAATATCGAACGGGAGGAAGGTGCGACTTGCACTAGGAAGAATTTGGTGTAATAATATATGTACAAGGATATTTATGTCAAAGAAGTTCAATAAGAGCACTGAAGTGTGGGATAGAACAATGTCGTTATTATCATCACCCGTATTAGATAATAATGGGTGCACTTTAAAAATTAGTAAGGCAGGTATTGTTGATGTATGAAAAAATATCTTTGAAATTATTAATGGCGATGTAGTATGAATTGTATGTCATTAGTATTGATTTTAGTTTTGCATTATTAAATCATCTTAGTTACATGTATGTACAACAGTTATTATTGGTGTATAATCAGGGCCATCCCTAAGGCAGGGCAACAGGTGTCGTCGCCCGGGGCCCGAATGAAGAAGGCCCAAGTTTTAATTAATGTCCTTCAGCCTTTTTTTTTTTTTTTTTTTGAAAAGTTAGGGAGAAAAATCCTAACTAATTAATGTTACAGTATGCAATGTACTATTTCAAAAAAATGTTACAGTATGTACGCCTTCATGCTTTTCCATATTATTATGTTCATTTTCCTAAATTTCAGCTTACAAATCCTTTATTCTTTCCTAATAATTCCCCTAAAAAATCTTAATTGCAATAATTTATTGTTATTTTCTTCCAAAATAATATTTTCTCATTCATAATTAATTGATTTCTTCTGTAGTTAATTTATTTTTACAATTTTCAACCTCAGTAATCTCCTAAAAAAGGGCTAATTCAATTATTCGAATGGTATTCTTCATCTTTGATTTTCAATGGGATCCGGTCACCGCTGCATCAGTTGTAAGTAGTTTTTCGAAGTTAAAATTATTGCAAATGTTTTTGAGGTTATCAATGTCACAAGAAAGACTAAATGGTCTTGCCATTTTATGTATTGAGGAAAATATGTTTTATCATATTAATATGGACATTATTATTTCCTTATTGGTGATTTTGTATCTATAAATGTTCGTGGACAATGTTTTGTATGTTGATTTGGATACCTAATTTTTAAGTTATTGTTTTTTTCTGTATTGTAAGTTGATTTTTATTTTTTAATTCAATCCGTTAAAAAAAATCATTTGTTTACTTTACTGGATAATAAGGGCCCTAATTTTTCATAGGCCACCAAAAAGCTAGGAACGGGCTGAGTATAACAAAGTATCATCTTCCTGTAAAAAAAAAAAAAAAGTATAAACTTAATAATTTTAGTATCAAATTTACTATTAGGGTATTTAAAAAAAATCATGAATTCTAAACTGTACTATTATTGTAATGGGGAAATTAAAATTAAACCAACAATGAAAATATTTCATACCACAACGCAGTATCAAAAGTTATATATGTAGTTGGATCGCCCCGTGCTACCCACACGTCAACCAACTTTAAATGTAAATATCAAATCAATTTAAAATTAATAGAATGACTAATTAATCACTTGAAAAAAGATTTTAGACAATATTAGAATATCATACTACATACCTCCGTTAATTATTATGTGCAACTTTAGGGCATTATTTGTGAGACATAAAATATTTCAAATTTACACATAATAATTAATGGAGGGAGTAACATTTTATAAAGACAAATTAGAGTTTTGTTAATGATGGTAAATTTTTTTAAAGAGAGGCTCTATTTTGTTCATTATAGTTTTCACTAATCTATAAACCTTATTAAATATGGGAACTTAGCAACAGTGTTTTCTGGTGTTATTACACTATCACCCCCGAATTAAATGTATTTCCGAAATTACCCTTTCTGGGGTTTGAACTGTATTTTCCTTGCCACCTGTACGGGGGTTTTTTTTTCTCCATTTCTTTGCCTCGTGTAGAAGAGATTACAGCTGTTCTTTCTTTTCTGATTAAAATTGCATTATTGATTTACTGGAGCTGTGTTTGACTTCATTCTTGGTTTGGTTTCTGCTGTGTACTTCCGTGGCTGATGAGGTTTGGAAGGGATTCATCTTTGGTTGCTGCTATGTCTGAGAGTGGCTGGTATGTATTTTTACTGGTTTGGATTTGTTTGTCAGGGTTGTTGTATTGCCTTGCATGTTTAAATTGTTGCTTCGTTTTGATTAGTAGATTAGGAATTGACTTAGTTTGGTTATAGTATTAGTTTCAGTCAACGAATGCTTTCTGTCATGTACAGTAGCTTACCCACTTTGTGCAGTGCCTATTCCCGAAACTTGAGGCACAACAAAGCCTTGGGGATTACTCAATTGTACTTTTAGGAAGGAGAATTATGACTGTTTTTAGGGTTCCCACTGTGGGTATAGTCGGTTTCATTGCCTATATATAGAGGAAGATGTTGCTATATTTTCCCATAAATTAAAAATCATAAAAATAAATCATTTCTTGATACTTATGATTTGAGATTGGGTTGTAAAGGTATTCGTTTTAGTGTTAATATTGTAGCCAATATTGTTTTTGGTTTCCTTATCGAATTGACCATTGCCAGAGATTGGTATTTGGATTTCTTGACAAATTGGACATTTCCTGACAAATCGAACTTTAACATTGCACCCTTTTTGTTTTATGAGATTGTTATGTATTATTTTGTTTATGGCATAAATTTAGTTAAGGTGTTTAGTAGTATTCTTTGTTTATAGGTATTGGAACAGAGATCCTAACTAATTTCAGACGATGATTTAAAGATAGTGTTGAAAGGGTGAAGTATAAAAGAATTATTAATAGCTAATTTTATGTGTTTTCATTTAATAATTGGAATTGTCGACAGATTGGATGTTACTCTCAAAAATCAAACTTCAAAATTACATCTTTGTGTTCAATTCAATTTATTTAAGGTGTTTAGTTATGTTGTGTGTTGTTTATAGGCTTTAGAAAACATTATTGCAATTTTTGCCTGTTGTTAAAGAGGTATGACTAAAAGATAATTTAAGAGGCATGGTTTACAGATAATTTTGAAGGGTGAAGTATAGAATAGTTATTAATAATTTAATTTTTGTGTTTTAAGTTTTATCATTTTTTGCATTACAGGTTCGGTGATAGTTTATTGGGGTTTGGTGGATTTAGAAATCAGTGTGTTTTGTTTAATGTGCAAGATATTTTGAGGTAATTTCTTAAACTTTACGCTTAGATAGTTTTTAAATTATAGTTTTGATCTGTAATGTGCTTTTTGATGTCCTGTTATTTGCAAATTTTATGCTTTTTGTGGTGCATGAATCTGATTTTAGTGAATTGTTGTAGTTTTTAGAGTTATTTTTCTTAGAGCTCTGTTCCAATTTTTGTTACCCGCGTAGATACGGTGTGAAGGTGTTTTTTGGAAGAAACACAGCTTTCTGGTCTAAGTAATTTTTGTCCTGAACATCACTTTTGCCATTACAGGTTATGGCTAGACGAGCAACCAAAGTTTGTGTTCCTTTTCAGCCTCTTTTGGAAAAGATTGTTAATTGGCTTCAGTTTCCACCTCCAGTCTATGGATTCATAGATATTGCTAAGAACAATGCCTTTGTACGTGTTAATCGGCCAAATTCACGAGCAAAATTTCTTTTTTATGGTGGGGATGCCACTTCAGTAGAAGAGTCTCGCGAGAGAGCAGCTCACAAGGCTGTCAAAAGATTGATTGTCTGTTTAATGTCCGAGTAGATGATTTCACGCACGAACGTCTAAAGATGTATCGTCTTTGTGTCAAGCTATATAAGAATAGATGTGCTGAATTGGTACAAGAGAGGGCAGACCTGAGTTGTATACATGCAGACTGTATTTCAAGAGAGAATGCATCATTTCATGATATTCATGTTTCAGTTGATTTTGTACAATTCTTGGGTGTCTTAGTGAGGAAAACTGGTGTAATTGCAACTACTATAGAGACTACTATGGTACAAGGACATGGCTATATTTCTTGGCTGATGGTAACATGTCCTCATAACAACATTGGCATGGAGTGTATTTTTAGTGACCCCTGTCCAGAAGCAGTTACAGCTGAACAAAGAGTTGTAAGGAAAGCATCTTTTTTCATAGATTCTCGATTAAACCTGGAAATAGTTGATGGCAATTATGGTGATGCTGCAAAGCTCGGTGCTAAATGTTCTTTGATTCGGGAAAAGTTTATGATTCTGAAAGGCCATCTTGAATGTTTAGAAAGGAGTTCTAAACAGGATGAATTTTCTACTGGTTTAGGGAGTGAGATCTATATGACACCAACTGATGAAGGATCACAAATTTCGGTTCTTTCGCTCCCACCAAATTGTCCAATTAAGCGTAGGGTTGGAGTGGAAGAATGCTCTAAAAATGCTAAAGAAGTAGAAGCTTCAGACTGCCTTGTTACTAATGTGCCAGATTTAGAAGCTGTATTTAAGCGTGCTAGGGTTGATTAGTCATGTGTTATTAAAGTATGCTTATTTTGGACTCTAAGTTTAAGGGCTTGTACTCACTCAGTAGGTTTGTTTTATGTAGTGGTAATATTAGCATGCAGTTAGTGCTTATTTATTAATTAGTAATGTCTAAGAAACAAGTTGTGGGTGCTGCTTTCTTTTCTTATGCACTTCTTTTGATGTAATAATATTCGGATAATATATATATATATTTGTGTGTGTGTGTCTGTTTTTCATGTTGTATTATTTATATTTCTTTTAAATATATCTATTTATATGCAGAATATTTGAACTGGTGTTATTTACTGTTCTTTGGATTTGTTATGACCATAGGTTGCCTATGGTTTTTGAATTTATTTACTTGACAGTTTCAACAAATCTGATTTAGGTTTCTGGAGATTTATTTGCAATTCAGCTATAAGAAGGAGTTCAGTTGTTCTTCCGTTGTAATTATGGGTATTGTCTGAATTTGGATTCTATACAATATACTGCTTTGTTTAGAACTACTACTTGCATCTTTTATGCCATGGAATAATTTTGAACTCTTGTGCCTTAGATTGTTGTTATGGTTTGCCAAAATTATCACGCAAAAGTTGTAAACGAGTACAGCAGGCTGCACAAAGGTTCTCACAATCAGCATTTGCGTGGTAAATTATCTGGTTAGCTTATCAAAATTTAAGTTAATGAATTCCTTGTTAGGAAATAAAACTGAAAGTGTTTGGAATTGTAGCCCACCTACATCACATAATCAGTATCAGGATTCCTATTTGAGCTCAACTCAAAGGACAACGAAACGTAGATGTGTACAACAACAACCTCAACCACAGCAAAATAGGTATCAAGTAAAAATTCCTTAGTTTGCTTTTAACCTTATTGCATATTGTATTAAATTTGCTATTGTTAAGTTACTTGTCTTACTTCATGGCATATTCTGATAACCATTTTTGAGTAGATATACTACTGTGAACTGCTTCAGATTTGTCTCCTCAAAAACTTAAAAAGCCCAAAAAAAAAAAAAAAAAAAAAAAAAAAAACAAAAACATTGCAATTTGTTGGCAAGATTAGAATGCCATATCTAATCCAGCTGAATTTGTGCCTTTAACTGTGAATCATCACAAAGAAGCACACCAGCTAGACAGCGTCTTACAGAAAGTATTTTTCTTAATTACAGCAATGCTTTGCATTTTATAAGTACATTCTATGGTGGGTAGTGATTGTTGTTTTTTTGGTGTGTTTTTATAGATCTCCTTGGTGCTGCTATAGATCGAGAATTACCAAGAGAACCTATGAAACTTTCTGTACCTGTTTACTGCCCTAAATGTGGTGCAAAGAAATTTATGTTTGAGTCCCTGCACTTTTGTTGTGGAAATGGGGACATTGAGATAGCGGCAAATGAGTATCCTGCTGAACTTGTTTATTTATTCACTTCAAAGGACGAAATTGCTGACCATTTTTGACAGTATTCTAGACTATATAACAATTTGTTTGTGTACAGTTCACTTGGAGGCCGTTTTGATACAAAAACTTACAAAGGAATTTATGTATTCAAGCTACAAGGTCAAATGTATCATTACGTCCCAAATTTACTACCTAAGGATAACTGCCCTAAATACCTTCAACTGTATTTCTATGATGGACAGCAAGAAGTAAAAAATAGATTGGGTTCTTTTCTAGAAGTAAGAGAAGATGTGATTCATATTCTTATGCAAGTATCATAACAGAATCCATATGCTATTTTTTTTCCGGTCTCTACGGGAACGAGTTGTCAGTGAAGACACGAAGATCATTCTGAATCAGAATCCTGTTCTTGATCAGCGTGTCTATAATGCTCCGGTTGTTGATGATGTCGCTGTAATCTGGCCAGAAAATGCTTCCTCGAGTCAAAGCTCGAGTCCTCATATTATGGTAGTTGGAAAAGCTAATAAGTCTCACAGGATCTATCATCACTATGGTTGTTATGATCCACTTCAGTATCCATTATTATTTCCTCGAGGAGAATGTGGGTGGACTCAAGGTCTTAAAAAAAAGTCTCATTCGAGTAGATCAGCAGATGTACTTCCAGATCCTATAATGTCTTGTGTTGTTCATAGTGCTGAGGATTTGCTACATGAAGAAGAAACACGTACACATTCAAATTTATCTGTTTTATAATCTATTTGGAATATGCCGTAAATTGTTTTGAGCTTACATTGTTTATCGATTCATTTTGTGCATGTTCAAAAAGAAGAAATACTAAAGTAGATAAATTCATTTCTCCCAGAGAATATTACGCTTATAAGTTGCAAATTCGGCCTAATAACATGCTACTATGGGCAGGAAGATGTTTCCAGCAATACATAGTCGATATGTATATAAAGATTGAGAATACAAGGCTCGATTATTTCCGAAACAATCAAGATACAATTAGGGCTGATCTATATAAAGATATTTTAGATTCCTTGGATAGTGGAGAAACTATTGCTTATAATGTTGGTCGTAGAGTGATATTACCCCCCACTTATATTGGAGGTCCTAAAGACATGAAAAAGCGGTATTTAAATGCTATGGCATTGGTGCAACGATTTGGCAAGCCCAATGACATGTAATGCTAATTGGCCAGAAATCAAGGACGAGTTAGCTACTGGTGAACGAGCACAAAACAGACCTGATTTGGTTGCTAGAGTTTTCAGAGCAAAACTGCTTGCATTAAAAAAAGAAATCATGGGGAGAAAGGTTTTTGGAGAAGTTGATGTGATGGTGTATGTAGTGGAGTTTCAAAAAAGAGGTTTGCCACATGCTCACTTTTTAATTATTTTAAAACCTGAGTATAAGATGAAATGTCCTGCTGATTATGATAGATTTGTTTGTGCCGAAATACCGTATGAAAGTAATGCAAATCTTAGACGAATTGTTTTAGTACACATGATGCATGGCCCTTGTGGTATACTTAACCCAGAATGTGCATGTATGCGCACACAGGGTTTAAAACTAAGTTGCAAAAATAAGTATCCTAAAATTTTTTGCAATGAAACTACTAATAATAAAGATGGATACCCTATTTATCGTAGAAGAGAGACTGGGGAAAAAGTAAGTATAAGAAATGCAGAGTTAGACAATCAATGGGTTATTCCCTATAATCCTTATTTGTCTTTGCTATTTAATTGCCATTTAAAGGTCTGAGGTATGTTCAACAATTAAAGCAGTAAAGTACTTATATAAATATGTGTATAAAGGTCATGATAGAATTTCTTATAATGTAGTATCACGTAATAATGAAGTTGTAGATGAGATTAAACAATTTCAATCAGGACGTTGGGTATCTCCTTGTGAAGCAGCATGGAGAATATTCAGTTTTGATTTGTTCGAGATGTATCCTCCAGTTTTGCCTTTACAGGTCCATTTGCCGAACATGCAGACTGTTTGTGTTCATCCTCATGAAAGGCTTCAGGCTATAGTTTCAAATTCTAAGCGGTCTAAAACTCAATTGACCGAATTCTTTGCAAATAATGCTGCTTCTGAAGGTGGATTGGGATACTTATATGGTGAATTCTGTGAGCACTATACATGGGATCAAAATCATAAGAAGTAGAGCCAACGGGTTCAGAATAAGCTATAAATTGGGAGATTAGCATTTGTCTATCCCGCAGAAGGTGAACGGTTTTTCTTAAGACTTTTATTGCTAAATGTAAGAAGCCCTAAGTCATTTGAAGATTTACGAACTGTCAATGGTCATCTTTATCCAAATTTTCAAGAAAATGCTTTAAAACTTGGACTTATAGAAGATGATGATACAACTACTTTAACATTGGCTAAAGCTTGTGAGACTCACATACCTGCTGCCTTACGCCGGTTATTTGCAACAGTTCTTATATTCTGCAAACCAAGTGATCCTGCTGCTTTATGGGTTAAATATTACCCTTTTCTTGGTGAAGACTTTTCTCACAAATATCCACAGCAACTGGATAGAGTGCAACAACTTACTGTCAGAGCTATAGAGCAGCATCTTGAAGCCATGGGAAAATCTCTTGTTTTTTTTGGATTAGACTATTTAAATTCCCAATTTACTGACGAGTTCAGACGGACAAAAGACATTGCAGATGCCCTTGATGCACCTATCCTAGAAGAATGCTTAACTTATCGCTCTAAGTTAAACTCTGCACAGAATGCTGCTTTGTGTGTATTATGGAACATGTTATGCAACAAAAAGGTGGAGCTTTTTTTATTGATGGACCTGGAGGCACGGGGAAAACTTTCTTGTATAATGCTTTATACGCAGAAATACGTTTAATGAACAAGATTGTTTTACCTACAGCAACATCTGGAATTGCTGCTGCAAACATTCCTTCAGGTAGGACTGCTCATTCAAGATTTAAAATACCAATTGATAGTGATGCTTCTTTAGCCTGTGATGTTCCAAAACAAGGTAGTTTAGCAGCATTGTTAAAGGAAACTACACTTATAATATGGGATGAGGCTTCAATGGCTAAGAAACAAAACCTTGAGTCTCTGGATCTTTTGTTACAAGATATATGTGGGAATAAATTCACATTTGGAGGCAAGGTTGTTGTATTTGGAGGTGATTTTAGGCAGGTTTTACCAGTGGTCCCTCCAAAAACTATGAAGGAAGCAATTGAAGCAAGTATAGTTACTTCTTATCAGTGTCCTAAATTCATCAAATTTAGCCTAACAGAAAACATTAGAGCAAGAGAAGATCCTGTCTATTCTGCTTTTTTGCTTGATTTGGGCAACGGGAAATTACAAGATACAGAAAATGCACTGATTGAGTTACCAGAAGACATTGTTCATTCCAGCATTAATGTAACAGAATTAGTTTCTACTGTTGCATTTCAAATATTTCCAGAAGTTGTTCAGGGGCAGTTTGATAGTCAAGTGTTCACTGAAAAAGAAATTTTAACACCAATGAATGATGATGTTGATTCTATCAATACATTCATGATTGAGCAGTTTCCTGGACAAGCAGTTAAATACAAGAGTTTTGATGCCATGATAAGTGATACGTGTAATATCTACCCTACAGAATTCATCAACAAGTTATGCCCTGGTGGGATGAGCCCTCATGAACTTGTTTTAAAGGAAAATTGCCCTGTTATACTGTTGAGAAATCTTCTTCCTTCTTCGGGTCTATGCAATGGAACAAGGTTAATATGCAATAAGTTTTTCCCGAATGTAATCCAGTGTACAATAGCAGTTGGGCACTACAAAGGAGAACAAGTCTTTATACACAGAATCAATTTAAGACCCTCTAATTCTGTCAATTATCCATTCCAGTTTGAAAGGAAATAGTTTCCTATCAAGTTAAGCTTTGCAATATTAACAAGTCCCAAGGACAAACTCTAACTCAAGTATCAATTTATCTTCCACGTCCTTGCTTTTCACATGGATAACTTTATGTTGCATTATCTCGAGCCAAAAAAGCAACAGATGTCTGTGTTTTTACAAAAAAAAAAAACATACAGATACAAGTTCTTTAGCTGCAATAACCAATGTAGTGTCCTATGAACTTCTACGCTTAGCAGGTATCCTTCAAAATGAAATAGAATATTGCTCGGAATGAATGAAGCTGATGAAGCTGACAGGAATATATACCAATTAATGTTGTCACATCTATACAGGTAACTTCAAATTTTGCTTTATACATTTTTATTAAATTGAATCAGTTTTCTTTAACTTGTTTGCTTTCTATTTTTATTAGCACTTTTCCCATCCTTTTTGTTATTTTTGTTTAGATGTACCAGATTACCTAACTGAGCAATGAGTACAGTGTTAAAAATTAAGTTTTTAAGACTGATGGACAAGGTAAATTAAAGCAATCATATTACTGCCTTTGTTGCCTTATTGTCAATTACTATTAAGTATTCATGTTCATTTTGCATAGTATGTCTTTACAAATACAACGCTAATGCATGAATATGAAAACTATGAAGTTTCTTGATAATAATTCTGTTGGTTTATTATTTCGTTTTCAACACATGCATTATAGCCTCTTATTATTAGATTCTGTGGAAAATGTCTGGTAGAGTAATATAAGAGACTTCCTTTATTATTATTACCTATATGCTTATCTTGTATAAAAGTATTGCACACTACTTTAAAATTCTATGATTAGTATGAAAGTTGGATTTGACACCATATATTTAACACTGAAAATGCAGGTTAATTACATTATTCATTATATATTTCCTGATCAGAATCCTTAGTGATTATAATCAAAAGAAGCAATATGTACAGGTAAGTGATTCTATCTATTTAGACTCGAGAATTTTTTTTTCTTTCAAAGACTAAACCGATGACTAACTCAAAGAGTAAAAAACACAAAACTGATGACTAACTCAGTAATATTCTGTACCATCAGGTCTGAGATCATTATATAGACTAGACAGTCACAAATCTTCAAGAAGGTAACTATCAATAATCGTTTGTCAATCCTCATTACATCACTTGCATGCCTTTATAGAAAGCTATTTAAATTTCCTGTTATTTACAGGAAATCTGCAAATATGTGATTCAATTGTCATGCTTTACACGCTAACTTGTGTTTCCTCATATTAGACTAATGTGCATTTAAATTTAATTATATTTATTTCTAAATCACATATAACTAAGTTACTTTATATACGTATTCATGTATTAATATCGTATCTTTTTGTATGTTAAGTGGTTGAATTTCTTTTGTGTCAAGAATACAGCTAAGTTTCAACTTGGACAACTTCAGAAAGCTACTTATCATGCTTTATCGGTATTAACTTCTAAAGATGTCCTTTATTGATATGCAATTCGTGAAAGTCAATTTATTTAGCTAATAAAAGGCTTTTTGTTATGGCTGGAAATCAGATATACTGCTGCTGGGCAAGTAACTAAAACACTTTGGACTTATAGTGAGGCAATGTAAGTCAACCATTCTAGCATTATAGTATATCTGCTATGATACAGAACTCATAAATGCTTTAATAGATATATATGTTATTGTGATAACCATTTAAAGGATATTTATATCTTGTTTCTGTAAAAGGATCACTTTTTCTTTCATTGGAAAGTATCATGTTTAGATTTTCAATTTTCTCATCAAGAGTCCATTTTTTTGTGATTTTTTAATGCCCAAAATTTGGGCTATCTCTCTTTAGATATATAAATCGGGCTGGGTAAAATGTAGTCAACATTACAAGTAATGTGACTAAGATGTTAAAAGATAATTATATGTTTGGGCTATATCTCTTCGGATATATAAAATGGGCTGGGTAAAATGTAGCCCACACTACAAGTAATGAAACTGAGATATTAAAGGATAATTACATATGCTAGGTTAGTACGGTACATTTCTGTCACAGATTCATAGTTTACAACTTCTAAGGAATAATATTAATTGTTTAACTTAATTACCTACTATACCAAACTATCACTTTCAGTATTATTCTATATCCTTTACCTATTAACTTTTAAAAATACAATTACAAATTATAGTTAGAACAAATTATTAGTCCATTCCTTTTACATTATATGTTATTTGCTAAGATATTCCTAAATTCATTGCTTTTCCACTTGTACCTATGATAGTTTTTATTACAAACTTCTGTTTGATGTTTTTTTGTTGTTTTATTTATTTATTTATTTATTTATTTATTTATTTTGGTTTTCTAAGGAAACTTCTATTTGTTGTTATGTACATATGTTTCATGCATTTCCTTTTTCAATTGTTATATATATATATATATATATATATATATATATATATATCTTTTTTTGATAAAGAAAAAAACACAAATTCAAACTACCTATTATGTGCTTGCTTCATAGATAATATATAAAATTTACATTGAAACAAATTCCTTTATATTAAATCAGTAGCTATCTTAGATTATATACCTTGCATAGTTTACTTAGTTAATGCTTTGCATCATACAATTTATTTCTATATATTTAGCCACGTCATAAACTCTATAAATACATTGATTTGTTCTCCTTGTGTCAAAAATTTTACACAGACAATGAATACACCTTCAAAAATGAAGCTTGAACCAGTTTATTTAGATGAACTCAACACTCAAAGTAAAGACTACAAGGTTAAAGTGACTGTAGCTGAAAAGGGGAGAGCACAACCTTCACCCAAGAAACCAGGAGTTATTTTTCAGACAATCATTCTAGAAGATGAAAAGGTACCTACTTTACTGCTTCTCATTTACTTATCAACACTTAAACCAACTTAACATGCAGCTTTATAAGTTATATACCTTTTTATTTTCCTTCGATAGACTATATAAGTAATGGATCTACTATATTTTGTTATTTCATCTACATTATAAATTAATATTTATTCATATTCACATAGAATGTTCATTAAACTGTGATTTTCATTGTCTTACAATTACAAAGACACCATTACTATTTATGACTAAGTTTACGACTAACTTGTATTATATGTGTCTCACCAGAAAAACAGAATGCGTTGTGCTCTTTTTGGAGATCAGATACATGCATATGAAGATGTTCTAAAACCAACAGGTCAATATGAAATATCAAAAGCTCCTATAACTGCTGTGGAAGATCAGTACAAACTTAATCTTGAAGAACTTCCTCATCAAATGACTATTGGACAGCAAACTATCATTCAGCGTTTAAACCCAGAAAGTGGTCCAATTGAGCCTAAATATCAACCTCTATCTACTATCCCAAGATCACCTGATCCAAATGGCAGATTTGGTATTGATTATGTTTTATTTTATTCCTTTTCAAACAGAATTCTCTGCTTCTATTTACAAGTATTAGTTTATATTGTTATTTATATTAGATAATTTCATTCTTTTGTCTTTAAACAGATATTGTTGGTGTGGTCTTGTTTGTTGAAGATGCACCTCGCATTATATCCAATGCTAGAGGTCGAGACAGTCCAGTGCGTGAAATATCTATTACCGACACAAGGTAACCTTGTACCTTTATTAAACATATTTACCTTGAGTACAACACCTGATTAAGATACCTAACAACATATAATGCATGATCAATCAGCCAAGACCATGCTATGACCATTTCAGCATGGAATGATCTCACTGGAAAACCATGGGATGCCATGAGTAATTGGGCTGAGTGATTCAATGTTATCGGATTTACTGCACTGAAAACTCGACGTACAAGAGGTAGAATTGTTACATGTACTTGACCAGTAGTAATCTAATCTGAAACAACTTTTGGTTTATTTTGCAGGATTCACTTTGAACACTACTATGTCTACAAGGATAATTATGATCCTAAAGGAGAAAGAGCAGGTATGCTTCGAGAATGGTAATTAATACATCTAACAATAAATAAATCATATATAAATAAATCATGTACTGAACTTATAGTTTTTCAAATTGCAGGGTCAAATTATACCAACATGTCTTTCTTGATAGACAAGAAAAAATTCTGAATGTCAAATATCCAAGTGCTGAGAAAAAAAATTGTGACAATTGCTGAATTACGAAGCAAGAAGGTTTCTCCTTCATTCTATTACTTAACTCTGAAAACCCAATAATGCCCACTGTTTGCTACCTTCTATATAGGTCTTTATAAAAACTTGTCTAATACACCTGTGATTGATTTAATATAGGCATCAAATGCAATTCCAGATGAGGTAGCATGGATTAGAGTAACTATCCCAGAACCTGACCTACAGAGAGTTAATGCATACATTGGATGCTTAGGATGTGGAAAGCGAACACATCTTCCTGTTGGAACTCGCTTCCCTTGCATCTCTTGCAAGAAAGGAGAAACTACAGCTGGTTATAGGTACTTTTTAATCGCTTATTTATGCTTTACTCTTAACAAAATAAGCTTGACTAATAATTCTAATTCTTTTATTGCATATATGTCTAGAGTGACTTTTAAGTTCGATGCTGCTGATAATAGTGGAGCGATGTCATTCACAACCTTTAATGATGACACAGAAAAGCTTTTTCGCAAATCTGCATTAGACATATGGAATATTAAAACAACTGTAAGTACTAATAGTATTATAATGTTTTATGTTTTACAATTTTACAGCTATTGATTCATGAAATTATAAGTACTTTTTGAAAATGAATCAGTGTATATAAGTAAGCAACTACAAACCAGAAATTATACCAATAAATTGTATACTTTAATTTGCCTCGTAGGCTATTTGTCAAATTCTGAATATTGAACTAATTCAACTAAACTTGTTTTCACTTTTAAGTATTTCTGTTTTTGGACATTATTGTTTACTGATATGAAACAGTTACACTACTCATTATTTTTGGTTGAAAATATGCACTATTACCTTAAGTACAGAAAAAAAGGAACGATTGTATCCTGCAATGAAAAAATAAACTACACATAACACACTGAAAAAAAATAAGTACTCCTGCAACAAGTATTTTACTCCATGTTTTACCTATACCTTTTTCATCTGTTCTTAATTCTTTTCCCATTCCTCCACCTTTTAGCAACATATTGCTCAATTTGTCATAACATATATTTAGTTTTAATAATGTATACATCACCGATCCTTCACTAACTATCAATTTTACCATTCGAAAATTTCAGGGAAATTGGGAAGCATTCAGACCTATTCAAGAAACTCTCTCCACTAAGCCTTTCTATATCCAAGTAACTCCCACACAAGAGTTAGCCATGAACAGTGTGCTTCTATGGACACTCAAATGCATTGAAGTAAAAGCTGATGAATCGCATACCCAAATTCCTGATTCTCCAATGCCTCAAACTATCACTCAAAATGCAACACAAATGTGCACTTCAGCAGACAAGTTTACGACTAAAGCTCGTGGCAAAGCACCTATTTTTTCTGAAAGTGAACTCACTCCTGATTGGAACAAGGACAGTACAACAACATTTGATGAAGCATTCGCTGAAGCAGTACAACTTCAAGAGCTCAGGCTAGCTTCACAAGCATTTGAAGCAGACTGTTTCGATATTCCAAAACAGCCACCAAGTAAGGGCATTATAATTTCAGGCCCAACAGAATCAACTGCAGAACTGCCTTCTTGGACCAAACTTTCTCGTCCAAGAAGCAATGTCAAGAACAAAGAACCTATGTCTGCAGATTTAGACATGGACACAGATGATGAAGACCAAGTTCCCAGGAAGAAACTTCGCACAACTCTTTTCAAAGACAGTGCTTAAAAAGAAAGTTCTGAAGACAAGGACCCTGCTACACCCAACCCAAGTAATGCATAAGTGAAACACTTAAGGTATAAATATATGCAACATCTTTTGCTCGTAAAATGTTGCTTAAAAGTATCATGGTTCAGTAAGCACTCAACAACTTTAGGATGTTTAAAAGGAACATTTTGCTCACTCTGTGTTCCATATAAACATCAACTATGTATATAGTAAGGTTCTCATGTGGTAAACCCATCTATGTAGTAATTTAAGTATTTTGGACATGCTGCTCGAAGTTAGATCAAAGTTTCTGTAATAGGAATGTTTGTAGAATCAACAAAAGCCTCATAAAAAAGGCAACAATGTATATATTTGTATCCTTAAATCAGGATACATACATATATATATATATATATATATATATATATATATAAACTCGGTTATTATATTTATTTGCTGTAAACCCTTACTTTCCAAATTCCTTGAATAATCTGCATCGACTACTTAGTAACCTTATCATTTCCTTGGCTATAACAATTAGTGTTGTTTCTTTTCCCTATTTTAGAATTCTGTTTCAGCCATGTACAACATACCAAGTGCTCTATGAGACTAAAATATATACCATATATGTTACAACTGATCGGCTTTTTTTATACAACAAATTTATCTATTTGATGTAGACATTCAATCCATATAACAACTTAAAAAATAACATTACTTGAATATGAATGCACCTCTTTCTAAGAAACATAATAGAAAAATAGAAATTAAATTACAAGATAAAGATGTACTGCATACATTAACTCCTATGAATTACAAGGAATGAAAACATAGACAACTTAGAATTATCCAACTCAAAGAAACACAATAACTACTGAAATACATAGCAACATTGTTGTACCAAAATATATTGACAAGCAAATAAGAACTCCCAGGTACTTAAAAAGAACTCTTTCTACCAGATTACCTAGATCACTAACCTAATACAGTTTCAGGTCCTTGAATGTGGTCCAAGTAGAAATTCAAACAAAAGAGGATAGCCTTTCCGATAAACAACTAAAGCACCCACACCATCAATAACATGGTTCTCTTCATAAAACATGTTAACACCATTTCTTAATGAACAAGCAGTTATTACATTCCTTTCTCGAGCTATATGCAATTCAGCGAACCATTGTTTAAGTCTACGCCGAATAAGTACAACAGTACATGATTGCATCTGCTGGAAATGAGACCTAGCAAATAAAGCGGGAACAATCTACAAACAATAACATGTTGTCAATATTTCAGATCAATTAAAACCAAAAATAGTCGCTCAAAAAAAGTACTTAAACTAAATAGACAAAGCACACGTACTAAAGTTCCTTAATTAATATATGTAGCACGAAATATATACTTGAAAGGAGGAGTAGAGCATTTTTGCTGCATTGCAGATAAATGAACTTCAAGTTCTGAAATAGTTAGTGGAGGTTTCCTTCCTAGATCAACACTCCTAGTGTGAAATATACCATTACCTTTAAAATACATTATTAATGTATCTCCGCCTACAATATCATTATCTAGAATAAATTTACTCCATCCTTCTTCCATATGCAGGCGCCTAATTCCACTCATAGTACAAGTTTTCTTAATAGAAACATTCCATGAAAGCCCATCAACACCACGAAAGATCTTGAATTTTCCACACTGATTTGCTAGAATGTGATAAAAATTCGCAGGAATTTCCTAAACATAGATGGACAACAAGTTAACAATAAACAAAGATTCACAACTAAATAAGACGGTGAACAAGCAAAAGCATCACATACTACACAAGACTGCTCCTGATCCTCAATTCTGATTATCCATTTCATAACAAAATCTTCACTAGCCTAGCAAAACAAAAGCAGTTAGAATTCAATTTACTCCCTCCAACAATAATACAAGTAACTTAATTGCTTAACTAAACATACATACCATTATTCAGAAAATATTTGCATATAAACTACAATCTCCACAACAACATTATATAGAAACCACAACATCCACAGCAACTATGACCATGTGAGCCTTTAGAAACATCAAGTACATTAAGACTAAGAACTCTTAATCATTACAAAAGTACAGCAATATCAAGTTTCAACGAACCATCTTGCTTAATTCAAATATATATTCTTATTATCAACTACAACCATCAAGTACTGTAAGCTTACTACATCTGTATACATTTTACAAGTCAACCTATAATAATAATAATAATATAAGTTTAATAATACAATATGACCAAAAAAAAAAATAGACTTTCTAACATATGACAAAAAAATAATAGACTTTCTAACATCAAATACAACAACAAATACTGAAGATTCTCTTAAATTTATAACCTTTCAAGAGTGCTTACAACCTTACACTTACAACAAAGTACATATAAATAGATGCTTGTTACACAAATCATTAAAAGTATGACTTCAATTATTCAAGATTCCCTTTTCTACTAATGAATTTCAAAAGCATAATTATATCTCTCAAAACTATAACTTATAAACAATTACTTGACTTTAATACCATTAAACTTCTTTGACATAATTTCTTATATTACTATTTAGCATAAATATTCTACACTCTTATAAAGTTACTGCACATAAATATGAAGCTCAAATAAAACAATTGAATTCACATAACAAACCATTAGTATTCACCAAATATAAATAACAAATAAATATGAACAATTATGTATTTGTAAAAATTAAACAACGCAAAACTAATATTTATTAACCAAAAGCATTATTCTTTATATATCATATCTTCAATCATTGAAAAAGTACAACTTATTATATTTCCTTCATACATATATTCCTTCCTAAATAATTACATTTTTTATTCTAATACAAACAAAAACCTTAAGCTAAACGCTTTAACTTGATATTGTTATTCCTAGATAACCAAAAAAATTACCCCTTTTTCTTCCCCTGCTTCCCCTAATAAAAAAAACCCAAAATCAAATCTTGTTTCAAAAGACCTTCCTTCATGGACTTCTTATTTTAAACATATCAGAATCTTCACTTGTTTTCTGATTTCGTTCATAAGATTCCCCAAAATCAGAGACAATATCACTACCATCATCATCATTAGAGTAATTCCCAAAATCAGAATCACCATCTGATTCAAAAAACAAATCCGATTCTGCACCATTTTCTTCTTCAAACTCCGTTTCTGAATCAGAAGTACTGTCGCTTTCCTCTTGTTCATAACTCTCATCATCTTCATCGGTCTCAACATCTTCTTTTAAATCATTTTCATACTGAATTTTGCCTTTCTTAACTTCGTTATCAGCTTTAACAAACATTGCTTTCTGTTCACCCTCATCTCTTTTGATCCCTCGCTTTCTCTTACTGGCCCGTTCACCTTCTTCCATTTTCTCCACTATACTCGACCTCCCTTGTCGTAAAACCTCCAAATGACTGTTCATCTGCTTCGTCACATCCGCAAAATACAACAGAAAAACTAGAAATATTTTCCTCCTTTGATTTATTTCCATTAGACTTCCACACAGGTAACGAGAAAACTTTCCCTAAAGTTGCTGTACTATCAGAACTAGCCATTTCTATCACAATTTAGGAAAGAAACCCCACAAAGAAAGAAAAACAAAAAGACCAAAAGAAACGAAAAGAAGGGAAAAAGAAAGACAGAGAATAAAATATACTTGAATAGAAAAATGTTATAAGTAGTCAATTTCAAGTACCTAATTTAATATATCATCATTTAAAACATCTAAAAATATAAATTACTTTTTACACTCATGTAATAATTATGCTTTTAATTTATCACAATCAATTTTTTTATACACCATACCAATACATTATACATCATAAAAACCCAAAAATAGACGAAAAAAGATACTACCTTTTTAAACAACTTATACACTAAAAAAAACTCCGTTATCACAAAAACGAAACATAATTACGAATATAACATTGCGAAAGACAACCTCGAATATTTCTTATCTCGCCGTCAGGGGGGGACACGCGTAGCGCGTGCACCAACGACTAGTCTTAGAAAAATAAGCTCTATTAGAATTAATAGGTTAATGTTTTCTTCACATGTTATGTACGAAAACCTAAACTATTTTGGCTGAATTTAAATGTTTTTTTATTACTAAAATTAAAATATTATTATTGTACATGAATTTATTTTCACTAAACTAAAACTATTTTCACTATATAAAATTATTTTTCACTAATCTGATATTGGATATATATGCTCTTTGAAATCAATGAGTTTTACTGATTAAAATATTTTATAAAAATCTTACTAATTTAAGGTGGAGTTAGCTAATTAAATATATTGTACTCAGTATTATAAGAGTTGTTTATTCACTTTATTTTTACTTATTTCAATTCTAATAAGTTCAGACAAGTTTAATTAGTTGTGGGTATGTTTTATTCACTTGATTTTTACTTATTTGAACTTATCTGAACTTATTATATTACCTAAGTTATTATGAACTATTAAAACTTATTTTACTACCCCCGTTTCATTTTTTTTGCAACTTTTGCCAAAAATGGATGCTACACATTATTTGCAACTAATGTTTTGTTTCCTTTTAAGTTGTCATTTCTCTCTATCTTTCTCCTCATCATATGCATTCCTGTTTTTATCTCTCTATTTTACACTCACAAACAAATTTTGCATAGGAGTCCATGCACCCTTCAAAGTTACAAAAAAATATTGTGAAATAGAGGTAGTAGTTGTAATTGGTACTTGAGTAAATGTTTCCTATTATAACTTTTTTTTTCTTAATTTAACTTATCTAATTAAATATATTATACCTGAAATACGTGAAAACAAGGTGAATAGGAAATCGCCTAAGTTTATACGTAGTATATGATAAGTGTAGGAAAATTAAGTTTTAATAAGTTTAGATGTGTTGTTTCTAAAACAAATAAATATTATCATTCCACTTTTAAAAAAATCCCCTAAATGAAAGTCTTATTTTTTTTACAACTATTTTTTCTTGATCACCGTTAATCAATCATATCCCCAAACTGAAAGAATTACACTTCATCCAATTTATCTTATTTATAATATCTAAAAAATATGCATAATACCATCTTTATTTACCACCTTTTAAAAATTATACATAAGTAAAATGTGATCATATATGATTTTGTTGGATTATTCATCTCAATATTTAAATTAAACTTAGCTTATAATAAAATATACCAAAATATTATACTCTCTTCGTTTCACAATGATCTTTCCATATGAAATTTTTTAACTATTAAAAATGGCAGAAAATCTTCAAAAAATTTATATATATATAAGAGCAAATATAGTCATATGGGGTCTAGTTTAATTCATCGCGCTTAGTGCTTTATTAATATGTTACATTCATAAATCTTGCTAATATATTGAAGATATTTGCGATCAAATATTTACACCTTATTAAAATCTTCAATTCTTTACAAAATGTAAAAAAACCATGATCAACTAAAGTTCTTATTTAATCAATCTCGATATGTACTTTTATAAATTTTATTAACTTATTTTTTTGGTGTTTATAGAGCCACAAGGACAGGTGATTAGAATCTTTCTTAAGACATGTATGGAGGGAAGCTCTAACCACTTGAGTTATATCTCTTGTTCTCATTTTATTAACATGTGTTAAAGATACAAAGAAATTAATAGAGAATGTGTATTGATAAATGCGTCAAAAGAAATAAAAATAACCCAATGGAATAGAAAGAATACTGAAGTATATAAATAAACGCCATGTAATGTTAATTACAAAAATGGTAACTAATGCTTTTTTTTTTTTTTTGATAAAAACTAATGATTTTTCAATTGGAAGGGATGCAAACACAAGCTTGTATCGTAAGTGAATTTTCCATAAAATAAATGTAGTCCTTACTATTAACGTCTTACTTGCAAGCAATTACATAAGAATATTACACTCTTCGTTTTATTTTTATTTATTTTTTTTCGGTTTTTTCACCACATACCCCTGATTATTTTGTTTATTCACCATATACCCATGAAAATTTTCAAATTCACCATATACCCCTATGTTGTTATAGAAATTCACTACATACCCATAATAAGAATTAGATGAGTGGAATTTGATTAATTGTACATCGAAACCACCTTAGATCTCTCTCTCTCTCTCTTATCACAAAACCACTCATCTCCTTTTTCCAGCCCTCAAAACCACTCCAAATCTCCAAATCTATATCCGTATGATTGATTTTGAGGATGAGAAAAGGAAATTTAAGGTGATTTTAGGGGTGGGAAAAGGAATGTAGGTGGTTTCGGGGGTTGGGGAATGTATTTAGAGTGGTTTCGTTTCATAATTAACTCTAATGATTGACAAAATTAACAACCATTAGTCATCAAGGGTATATTGTGTATTTTTGGTAAAATTAAGGAGTATATGATGAATTTAAAAACGTTTAGGGGTATATGGTGAATAAACAAAAAACTTAAGGACATATGGTAAAAAATCCATTTTTTTTTTGTTGTAAAATGCAACATTTACAAAACATACTTTTGCGCACACTCTTTTGACCGACTTTTGTAATCTATACACTAAAAATAAAACATTAATTAAAATTGTGTGGGATCTTGTTTGATTTTTCCGGAACATATATTCATAATATCAAATTTTTTAATTTAGATTTTCTTAAAAATATTTTAGGCAATTCAATTGACTTAAATTAAATAAAAGGTAAGTAGGGTGGTTAGAGTATTAAAAAATCAATCAATAACTATATATTGTCAAGCCAATACAGATTTTACGCAAAGATAAAAGTTGGTATAAGTGGTATACTTGATATTAATTATGGTGAGAAAGTATTTTTGCAATGTATTCCAATAAGTAATAATTATGGATGAAATATAACAGATGAAATCTTTTTGTTGATGGAGTTGCTAAATATAGATACTCAATTTTGAGTCTCATTTGATAAAATGTGTGGTCCCCTTATCACTATATATATATTTTTTTTGGTAATTTATTTAAGTTTTACTTTTTTTTATCTTACAATATTTGATATTAAAAAAGAAGCCATAAATTAAAAGTGACATTTGTGTATTTTAGAGAGTCTCACAATTGGAAAATTAGGATTTACATGAGTTGCTAAATTGAAATGTAAGTATGGTATCATCATTGGAGGTAAAAAAAAAACTCTTTTTGTATTTCAATACTCAAATTTAAGTCTCACTATTGGAGATAGTCTAAGTAAAAAAGAATGGAGAAAGTGGTCTATATCCTCTATTAAAAAAAAATACAATAAAAGAAAAACAGCAAAAAAAAAAAAAAAAAAAAAAAAAAAAAAAAACCTAAACCAGCGCATGCAGCAAGCTAGCAATACTAAAAAAACAAAAAAAAAAAAACAGTTGATTTTCCCACCCAGCATTATCTAATTATCTTATTTGCTATTAAAAAAAAATAAGTCTACAAAAAAGGACATGCAGGGTATTATTGAATTTGTTACTACTGTACAATTGCTCTTTTTGCCCCAACCAACAATTCTCAAATATATATATATATATACACATATGTATATATATATATATATATATATATATATATATATATATATATATATATATATATATATATATATATATATATATTGCATAGCTTGGTTTGCATTTCGCAATCTCAAAAGTGAAGTTGGGGAAGTTTCAAAATCTCAAAGGTAGGAATTTTCCTAATGTAACACCAAATATAAACTACACCATTACTAATTATAGAGAGTCCAACATAGGACATAATTCGTTATCTTAATATATACAACGTCCGATCAAGTTCGATGTACACTAAGATTTTGGCCACAAAAGTTCAAGTAAAGATTGTTTCACTTTATTGTAGTGATTGCTGAATATGGTCCGTCGCATGAATTTGCGATACCAAAATTTTGCATTATTGATCCTGTAAGACTGCAATGAATAAAACAAAAAGTGATACTCTAAGTCAATATTTATATTCAATTACCAACATATATAAGGCTAATCAATCATAATTATCACTGATAATTGTTGAAAGGAAATGTAACTAATATTTGAAACAATGTTATAAAAATATATACATAGTTGTCAGAGTAATATGAAATTGGATTTGAAATTCTCACCACAATGTAGGTTTCATAGTTATCAAAACTTGTAGCACCAAGTAAATACAACATGCAAATCATGCCACTGTCCACCTGTAACTTCTCTGGTGGAACGCCTTTATGTATTTCATTTCCCACTGTTGAGCACTCCAAACATCCCCCACATAACTCACCGTCACAACCTCATTAACTGGTGTACTCCATTAAAGGGTATATTGGGAAGAATTAAGACAATAAAGCTCACAATTTTGAAATACACATACATGCAAATCCTCCGATACACAAACATCAACGTTATAGGGGTGACAATAATAAATATTTCATAGAAATTAAAAGGTATGTAATTTACTTGCATAATTCATTTAGTGGATGCAAGTGTAAATGAAGTTGTGAAAAGTACTCGGCCAACGAACATCGCACTCAACGTCTCAGGAAGGTTGCAAAGTTGATTGTAGTTTTTCAAAGCAACCTGTCGTCGACCGCTGTACCAATACGCTATGTCTTTCTTAAAACCCTCAGTGAGAATTTGAGAAATGTAAAATCAAAGTGGAAGAGGTGAGAGAAGGAAGTAGGAAGAGAAACCAGAGAGTAGTCTTGTCAAAGTTGCCTAAAAATCTTTACAAAATCTAATAAAATAAATTACAAGTATAAAATATGCACTTATTTCCTACTTTTGCACGACTAATATATATATATATATATATATATATATGTCAAATCTTTAAAAATTATATATTATTTTAAAATATATATATATTGATGATTTGGGTTGCAATAATAACATTTGTACTACAATTAAATAAAAGCAATATATCTACTACAAAAGATACGTATAAAATATTTGAAATAATACTATGATAGTTATATTATACGAAGTACCAAACTTTTCAAAGGAAATGTTAGCAAATACAAGAAGGGTTTTTGGACGGAAAATAATACTTTTGCACACACTCTTTTGTAATCTATACACTAAAAATTGTGTGGGATCTTGTTCGATTTTCCCGGAACATAACTTCATAATATCAAAATTTTTAATTTAGATTTTCTTGAAAATATTTTAGGCAATTCAATTGAATTAAATTAAATAAGAGGTAAGTGGGGTGGTTAGAGTATTAAAAAGTCAATCAATAACTATATATTATTGTCAAGCCAATACAGATTTGACGCAAAGATAAAAGTTGGTATACATTGGTATACTTGATAATAATTATGGAGAGAAAGTATTTTTTGCAATCTATTCCAATAAGTAATAATTATGGATGAAATATAACAGATGAAATATAACAGATGAAATATTTTTGTTGATGGAATTGCTAAGTATAGATACTCAACTTTGAGTCTAATTTGATAAAAAGTGTGGTCCCCTTAGCACTCTATTTTTTTATTTTTTTTGTGTAATTTATTTAAGTTTTACTTTTTTTTTATCTTACAATATTTGATATTAAAAAAGAAGCCATAAATTGAAAGTGACAATTGTATATTTTAGAGAGTCTCACCATTGGGAAATTAGGGTTCACATGAGTTGCTAAATTGAAAAGTAATTATGGAATCATTGGAGGTACAAAAACAACTCTTTTTGTATTTCAATACTCAAATTTGAGTCTCAGCATTGGAGATGGTCTAAGTAAAAAAAAAATTGGAGAAAGTAATATATATCCTCTCTTAAAAAAAAAAAATATAAAATTAATAGCAAAAAAAAAAAAAAAAAAAAAAAACCTAAACCGGCACATGCAGCAAGCTCACAATACTAAAAAAACAAAAAAAAATAGTTGATTTTCCCAACCAGCATTATCTAATTATCTTATTTGCTATTAAAAAAAAAAGTCTAAAAAAAGGACATGAAGGGTATTATTTATTTTGTTACTTTCAACATAGGAGACAGAATTCGTTATCATTATATATACAGTGTCCGATCAACTTTGATGTACACTAAGATATTGGCCACAAAAGTTCAAGTAAAGATTGTTTCACTTTATTGTAGTGATTGTTGAGTATGGTCCGTAGCATGAATTTGCGATACCAAGATTCCGCATTGTTGATCCTGTAATAAGACTCTAATGAATAAAACAAAAAGTGATACCCTAAGTCGATATTTATATTCAATGACCAACATATGTAAGACTAATCAACCATAATTATCACTGATAATTGTTGAAAGGCAATGTAACTAATATTTAGAACAATGTTATAAATTGAAAGTGACATTTGTATATTTTAGAGAGTCTCGCCATTGGGAAATTAGGGTTCACATGAATTGCTAAATTGAAAAGTGAGTATGGTATTATCATTGAAGGTATAAAAACAACTCTTTTTGTATTTCAATACTCAAATTTGAGTCTCGCCATTGGAAATAGTCTAAGTAAAAAAGAATGGAGAAAGTGGTATCTATCCTCTATTTAAAAAAAAAAATAAATAAATAGAAAAAAAAAAAAAAAAACCCTAAACCGGTTCATGCAGCAAGCTAGCAATGCCAAAAAAAACAGTTGATTTTCCCACCCAGCATTATCTAATTATCTTATTTGCTATTAAAAAAAGGGACATGAAGGGTATTATTGAATTTGTTACTAATGTACAATTACCCTTTTCGCCCCAACAACCAATTCTCCTTTTAAAATGTTATATATTATATTATATTATATATATTAGGGATGTTCAAAAATACCCAACCCGATTGACCCGTCCCAATAACCCGAAGAAAACCCGACGGGTATTTTGTCAAATTTTAGTAAATTTTCGGGTCGGGTACCCGACCCGTCAAAACAGCCTGGCCATGGGACGGGACATAGGCCGCACTTCAGTTAGTTCGGGTACCCGACTACCCGTATAAGTTTTTTTTAAAAAAAAAACCCTCTTAAAACCTGAATCCCTCACAAGACTCACAACTCACCAATGGCCCAGCCCACTTAATCTCTCAAATACTAGGGTTTTAGTTTTCACAAACAAGAAAAATGCAGCCTCTCTCTCCCCACACTCTCTCTCCTGCTCATTATTAGTTTCTCACTCTCAACTCTCAAGTCTCAAACGTTTCGTTGTTCACTAGATCTGATCATTCTCACTCTCAAATGTTTCATAATAAGCTTGGTTATCATACATATTATGATAAATTATAAACGGTGATGGGATTAATAAATTCAATTACGGTCATATGATTGATGAATGCTGATGGTGAATTGAAGATGATTGTGTGATGATGAAGAGCAATTCCACTACGAAGAAGAAGAGTCTGATGGTTTTGGGAATTGTGGGCCTTTTTATTTCTTTTATTCCATTCCTTTTTAATTTAAACTCTTGTCTTTTCTTTGTTAATTTAATTATTTTCCTCTTGATAATTGTTGTGTTGACGACTTCAAATTCTATATATATTCAAATCGAAGTGATTTTGGTTGAAATTAAAGTGGTTAATGAAGTTGAATTTGCCAAATTGCAGCAACTTAACAAAAGTTAAAGAAGAAAAAAAATAATAAGGTACCCGTGACCCGACCCGATAAAACCGGGTACCTTAAACTTGGGTACCCGATTTAATTGGGTCGGGACATGGGCCGCATGTTCAACTACCCGAAATTCCGGGTACCCGAAAACCCGGGTACCCGGATTTGAACACCTATATATATATATAAAAACAAAAAAACAGTTGATTTTCCTACCCAGCATTATCTAATTATCTTATTTTCTATTAAAAAAAAATAAGTCTAAAAAAAAGAACATAAAGGGTATTATTGAATTTGTTACTACTGTACAATTGCCCTTTATTTATATATATATATATATATATATATATATATATATATATATATATATATATATATATAATACAAAATACACCATTACTAATTACTAGGTTAGATCCCGTGCCATGCATGATAACCTATAATTACATGTAGTTATATATCTTTGATTGATAAGAATTATAATCATATATTATTCGAGAAATAATAAAAGTATGTGATGGATTGATTTGTATTTGCATGAGTTTCTAATACACAACTAAAACAAAAATAGGCAAAAAAATCCAAGCAATTTTTTTTCTTGTTGAAAAATACGTTATACTTATAAATTATTTTAAGAATATATTTTTGGGTTTGTAGTTGCCAAAAATTTTTTAAAAAGATTTTTAAAATCTTTTTATATTCATTATAATAGATACTACATTAATATGGAATATGTATACAGAAATTACTTCTTTAATATCGAATATGTATAGAAAAATAAATTATTTTTATAAATGATTTGTTTCCTTAATAAGTAGTTTTTTTAAATTAAAAGAAAAGGAAAAAAAAAAACTAAGGACACACCAAAAGATGACACGTGTCATTGTTGGTGTGTCTTTTAGTATATAGTATTGACAGTCCAACATAGGAGACATAATTCGTTATCATTATATATACAACGTCCGATCAACTTTGATGTACACTAAGATCTTGGCCACAAAAGTTCAAGTAAAGATTGTTGCACTTTATTGTAGTGAACTAGTGATTGTTGAGTATGGTCCGTAGTATGAATTTGCGACATCAAGATTCCGCATTGTTGATCCTGTAAGACTGTAATGAATAAAACAAAAAGTGATACTCTAAGTCAATATTTATATTCAATTACTAACATATGTAAGGCTAATCAACCATAATTATCACTGATAATTGTTAAAAGGCAATGTAACTAATATTTGAAACAATGTTATAAAAATATATACATAGCTGTCAGAGTAGATATGAAATTGGATTTGAAGTTCTCACCACAATGTAGTTTTCATAGTTATCAAAACTTGTAGCACCAAGTAAATACAACATGCAAATCATGCCACTGTCCACCCGTCCCGTAACTTTTCTGGTGGAACGCCTTTATGTATTTTATTTCTCACAGTTGAGCACTCCAAGCATCCCCCACATAACTCACGGTCACAACCCCATAAACTGTTATACTCCATTAAAGGGTATATTGGGAAGAATTAAGACAATAAAACTCACAATTGTGAAATACACATACATGCAAATCCTCCGATACACAAACATCAACGTTATAGGGGTGACAATGATAAATATTTCATAGAAATTAAAAGGTATGTAATTTATTACTTACATAAGTCGTTTAGTGGATGCAAGTGTAAATGAAGTTGTGAAAAGTACTCGGCCAACGAACACCGCACTCAACGTCTCAGGAAGGTTGCAAAGTTGATTGTAGTTCTTCAAAGCAACCTGGCGTCGCCGTACCAATACGCTATGTCTTTCTTAAAACCCTCAGTGAGAATTTGAGAAATGTAAAATCAAAGTAGAAGAGGTGAGAGAAAGAAGTAGGAAGAGAAACCAGAGAGTAGTCTTGTCAAAGTTGCCTAAAAATCTTTACAAAATCTAATAAAATAATTAAGAAAAAAGGATAAAAGAATTACTTGTTACATACAAGTATAAATTACAAGTATAAAATATGCACTTATTTCCTACTTTTGGACGACTAATTTTTTTTTTTTTTATATATATATATATTTTATATATGTCAAATCTTTAAAAAAATATACTACCTCCGGATCATATTATATGCAACTTTGGGATATTATTTGTGAGATAAAAATTTCCAAAGTTGCATATAATATGATCTGGACGGAGGTAGTATATTGTTTTAAAAAATATATATACATTGATGATTTGGGTTGCAATAATAACATTTGTACTACAATTAAATAAAAGAAATATATCTACTACAAAAGATATGTATAAAATATTTGAAATAATACTATGATAGTTATATTATACCAGTACCAAACTTTTCAAAGAATATGTTAGCAAATACGAGAAGAATTTTTTTGGACGGAAAATACTATACCAGGAATTGACACGTGTTATTTTTGGTGTCTGTTTTTATATTATGTTTTTGATTTTATATGTAATCATTTATGAAAAATAAGAATTACCTAATATGAAAGGTATAATATATATCAAATAAAATAATTTGGAAGATATTTGTTAACTAAAGATGGAAATAAAATTAACTATAATTACATAAGTTTTTTCACGTCTAATAAATTCCAATAACTTTAATAAGCTCTAACAAGTATAAAGAATGTGTTATAACTTCAATATAGTCCAATAAGTTATGATAACATAAAAAACACCTAACAAATTCAATAAGTTTTAAAATGTCTCATAACTTCCAAAAGGTCTTTAATAAGGTCAAATAAAGCTAAATTAGGTGTTATAAGTTCCAGTCTAATGTATATATAGGAGAGTTTTTCCCCGAGTTTTTAGAGAGCCACGACTCATGATTTCATTTCTTAGTGCGCCATGTAGGATTATAAATTTTAGTTGTAGCCAAACGAATAAGAGATTATTATTTTCTTTTACCTAAGGGAAATTGACAAATGAGATTTTTAAGTATAAACTAATTAAATATATAATATTATCTTTTCATATTAGGAACCTTATCTTAATATGTAACAAATTTTAGCACATAAACAAAAAAATGATATATAGAACTCAAACAAACCATACATCGCACCGGCTTCATCTATTGAGTTTAATAGAGTCTAGTAAAAAAGATGGATGACCCTTATCAAAACTCAATTTTCCTAAACTAATAAACTATTGTATCTAAACTTCAGAGAACTTATCTTAGCTTAAGATTTATTTTGTTCACCTTCTTTTCCACGTATTTCAGGTGTAACAAGTTTAGATAAATTCATTTAAGTATGCCTTATTTTCACTTATTTCAGGTGTAACAAGTTCACATTAGTCGATACAAGCTTAATAAGTTTAGATAAGAGTTACTAAAGTAAAAAGTACAACTAAAATAACTTTGAATAACGTCTAATAAGTTCAGATAAGTTAAGAGAAGTTCAGAAAAGTCAAAATGAGGTGAATAGAACACACCCTAAGTTCAGATAACTTCAATTCATGTTTAATATGTCATGATAACAATTACTTAAATATCAAATTACAACTAAAATAAGTTAGAATACACCCTAAGTTCAGATAACTTCAATTCGGATCAAGTATATTCAGGTCATATTTGGGTCATGTCAAAATATGGTCGGGTCGTGTATGGGTTGTTTAATTTGTGAATCAACCTCAAATCAATAATTTATTACGCAGTATATATTTTGTTATTTTTTAGGAGTGAAGTTCGGTTTTCGGTTTGGTTTTTTGGCCAAACCAAAACCGAACCACTTGATTACGATTTTGGAATTTTACAAACCGCACCGCACCACTTTAAGTTTGAAACCGAACAAAACCAAACCACCTAAATTTCGGTTTTTTAGAAGAAAAAAAAAACCGCACCGAATTTCCTATCAAGCATCATAAACATGAAATTTTGCAAAAAAAACCAAACCAAACCACACCAATCAAACCCAACTAAACCAAACCAAACCAGTCCAGATCCACCGCAGTGCAAAGAAGAGAAGAGGAACGGAGAGAGAAAGGGCGAAAAGAGGCTAGAAAAAGATTAAGTTTTTTTATTCTTTATATACTATGTAGAGTTTAGCTAGGGTTTTTTTAGGGTTCGGTCAAACATTCGGTTCGGTTTTGGTTATTCAGTTTTTTATTTTCCGAAACCGAACCATATAATTTCGGTTTCTTGATTTTGGAATTTAAACCGAACCACTATAAAAAAAAAAATAAAAAAAAAAACATATTTGTTTTTCAGTTTGGTTCGGTTTTAAAACAAATTTGTTTCCCCCCTAATTTTTGGTAAGACATTTTAAGTTCAATTATAAGGTAATTTTAAGTTCAGGACATTCTGGGTATCAAGTTTGTTCGGGTCAATTTCGGGAACCGGGTCTGTTCGGCTCAAACAATTCGGGTCATTCGGATGTCGGGTTAGGATTTGGTGAACTCCACTTTCGGGTCAGGTATGGGTCAGGTCGGAAACAATACAGATTACGAGTCCTTTTCAGGTCATTGTATTTGGGTTATATTCGAATCATGGGTCGAGACATTCGAGTCGGGTTACCTGATATGGGTCAGGATTGCCTAGTTATTACAAGGACGGCAACAATACGGAGTAAACACATGTGATCTCACTTTTACTCTTCACGAACATTCTACTCTCCAATTGGCGGGAAAAATTGTAGTCATTGGTAATTGTGCCATCATACTAAAATATTCGTTTTTCATACTAAAATATTGTACTTTATACCGTCTTTAACTATTCTATGTTCCATTACCTTATATACAAAACAAATCATTACAGTGATCAGCTTCATTTATTGTGCGGGAATATTCTATCACATTTATGACTCCTAGATACTATATAAACCATTTCCATTATCTTGTTTAGATATTAACCCTAACTCACATCATCCCTAAATTTTTTTAAAAAAACACTTCTAAATTCTTACTTTAATAACACCATAGCTAGAGGAAGAAACCATGATGCTGGCATAAAAGGTTTAAAGTACCTTTCATTTATTCATGACAGTCATATGCATTTATGTTTTTGTTGCTTATAATTTCATTAATATTTGTCCAGTCTAATAATTTGGTTACTTTTTTTTTTATAGTTGGAAGAGCCCTTCAGGCAAAAGCTCCGGTGACGCGAGCTTCAGTGGCAAGACGAAAAGTGATGGACGAAGAGTTCAAAGAGGCCCAATTGTACAGGGAGAAACTTACATTTAGGTTGTTCATGCGTCAAGTAATGACTCATTTTGGCTCTTTTCAAACTGGGAAATTGGTCACCAAGGTTGGTTTTGCACCAAGCCTAGAGAAGATGTTCAACAAGGAACTAGACCATTCAACTTATGAAATTGGTTTTTTTCATAATTAAAAGACAATGGAAAATGGTGAAAAGGCTAATCTCACTTCCTGAGGTGGATGACAAGATTGTCAAAATTGAACAGCCTGATAAAGATGAGAATCTACTCTCACTCAAAAGGCAGAGGAAAATTGTATTTGTTGATCTCACTGCTGACCATTAGGAAACCTCATCTACAACAATCATCTTGTTCTAAGTTTTAAAATAGTTATATCTTCTTAGCATTTATCTTACCCTTATAATGAAAAATGGTAAGGTAAATACTTTTGATAAGTTTATGTATTGATCTACCAATAATTTTTTGTGTGTTATTATATGGTACTCTTTTATATGTTATAGTTTGTAGGTAGATTATGAATTATGTAACTAAATCTTTTGTAATTACTTTTCGTATCATTATGTAGTATTTTTATGCTTATAATTAAATTTATCACTCTTTGCTTCCTACAAATCTCATTTCTAAATACGAAAATAGACTTTTAAACTATTTTGGATAGTAATAATATGGGACACAAACTATACTCTGCTTTTTTCCTACAAATATAAAATTTATAATACTAAAATTACTCCCACTTAAGAAAGATTAAGGAAAAACTTAAATCAAATAAACAACCATTTATATGAAACAAAAATGGGCCTAATTACTAGCCCATTAACATTTGTCCAACAATTTCTATCCTTTTAATACACTAGCCCATTAACATTCAACCTTTTTATATATAGTTCCTTAATGGGCCTAGCAACATATTTCCCATTAACATTTTCAAAATTTATAACTTACTTTAACTTAGGGGTGAAACTAATTCGGATTAAAATTGTACTAAATCCAAAACCAAACCCTATTAGTACTTTAGTTTTGAGTTTTTTTTTTTTTTTTTTAAATTCGGATTACATTGATTTGGAATACGGAGTAATTTAAATATATGGATTATATATTGGATTCGGTTTGGGGTTACAAAAACAAAAAGACAAATTACAAACCGAATTTCCACCCATTACTTTAACCCTGATTTTCTTTTTCAAACTATCCAACTACTTTCCCCTTTCATATTTAAACTACAAAAAAAATAAAAATAAAAATAATAAAAATAAAAAATAAAAATTGGATTGGAACATCTATTTGGAAGAGTTGGAACCCCAAAACATTTAAAAAACATATACTACAAAATTAATAAATAAAATATTTGAATGACACATGAGCACAAAACACTTTTTTAAAAAATCTCAAAATGAGAAAAAAAAAAAAAGAGTTGGGCCGGTCTTATTTAAAAACTATCTCGATCATATTTTAACTCCTACCACGTCAAATAATGAAATATGGTATAATTGTCACTAAGTGAAATATGGTATAAAAGTTTAATGGTCATTATTATTATTATTATTATTATTATTATTATTATTGTCATAAAAGCTTAAAAGTATGAAATGTGGTTTTATATCATTAGCAATATCATTAGACATAAACTGAACTCTTACGTACTAAACTCTAATTAATCTGATGATAACAGACCCTAACCCACAAATATAATAACTAACCTTTTAATTGGGCCTAATAACCCACAAATCAATTCATCCCATACCTTGTACTCTTGTAGGTACTATACAACTTTCCACCAAATTTACATGTGCAAATTATTATTTACATTATATTATTCAAATTTTCATAATAATTTTGCTATCCAACAATAATTACACTTATTTTGAAACCATCATAATGGTAACACTTCATCCATTTATATGTCTACCATCAACTCATATCACCAATTCAACAACGATCACATACCCACTATTTGTTCTCAAATATTTTCAATTACTATACTTCAACAGAATTCATCATCTAAAAGATCTACAACAATTAACTTTTCTAAATTCACTAATTGTAATCTACATTCACAAACTCTTTTCATTTTCACGTTCAAAATCACATATTATACAACTAGTCTAAGAATTACATTAACAAAATTGACTAACATACGTAATAACATTTTTTGTCATTTATGTCCATAACTACAACTAAGAATTTGATATGAATTTTTAAAATAAAACATTCTTCTTTTTTATACTAATATATTACATATACTCCTAAAACAATAAAATTTTATACTAAAATAAAACAAATGATGCATAAAATATTTTTGCTAAACAATTTCAATACTACAACAATACACTTGGTCGTCGTTGTCTCTTTCGCTTGCTCACCGACACCTTTTATTTCACCCTTCGTTGTTCTAGACCATCTTATGTACCACATCAGTGTATGATTTCGCCGACCCTCATTTTATACTCTAAACCACACCGATTTTTCATTACATCAAGCATCGACCCTTCTTTTACTGTCAACCACCTTACTGGCCTTATAGCCAGTGGCGGAGCCAGAAATTTTAAATCAGGGGACGGATGAATATTACATAGTTTGACAAAAAAATATTCGGAAAAAAAAAAACACCAATACTTAAATACACAGAATGTTCAATAATTAATGTGTACAACTCAAAAAATCCACAATACAGAGTACTTAATAAATTCAACATTATATATCAATTTTCCTCCAAAAATAATCGTTTATGAGTTCGGAATTTTTAATAAATTCGAAAATTAAATAATATAGGTTATTAAATGCAATAGTCATAATGCATAATTTTGTATGACAAACTTAATTTAGTGGGTTTTGTTCATGCAATATCATAATTAAAATTATTATTTAAATATATATACTTAGTATATATTAATTAAAAAAAATTAAAAGGAATACTTCTTAATTAAACATTATAAAGAACAAAAGTGAATGGAAAATACTCCACTAAAGTTCAATGACAATAGTAATTTAGGGGTTCCGTTCATGCATTACAATTACACTTCTGTAAATAAATTAGTATAGGTTAATAAATATAATGGAAGGATTCTTAAAAAAAAAATGGAAATATTACAACAACAAGGTTCGAACCTTGGTATCTTGTAAGGAATTCAACTCCACTCACCACCACACCATCCACTCTGTATCCTAAATTATTACACACAGTAATATATATAGCTGCTTGTTTTTTGGGAAGTGGGGGGACATTTGTCCCCCCTTGTACCCCTCTGGCTTTGCCAGTGCTTATAGCCACCGTCGTCTTAAAGCCACCATCGTCCACCCTCGCCTTAAACTCACCATCGTTCTCCTTGAAGCCACCTTATATTCAGCTTAAAGCCACCATCGTTGACCATCGCCTTAAAGCCAGCCACCGTCGTTGACCATCGCCTTAAACCCACCGTCATCGACCCTTACCCTTAAGCCGCCATCGTCAGCCATCCTAAGTCTCTTCTCGCAAATATTCATCCCAAAAGTACAATTATTTTCAAATTTAGAATTTGAAATTCAAAATTTTCAATTTAAAATTTTTCAGAACGAAATTTTCAAAACTATTAGGGTGGGACCAAGTGGGCCAACCTCATCAGCCAATAAAAACATTTGTCTATGTAGGGTACACATAGACAGTGTCTATGTGTACTCTTTTTGTGAAAGAGAGGACGAAAGAGAGCAAATGTAGAAGAAGACAGGTGGTATCCATCAAATAAAAAAATGTTAGTAGAGAAAGTGAACAGGGAATTGAAGAAGAGAGAGAAGAGATACAAAGTAAATGTTTTTAGGAAAGTAAAATGCAGAAGAAAAAAAAACAAGGTCAAGATTCTATTGTTTGCAAAAGCACATGCAAAGTGATACAATCGAGGTACAGGAGCTGAGGAGCTATGAGGACAAGCTCACACATGCAATTGGCACATGTTGCTACTGTTCATAAGGGAATAAGGTGAAACATTTTAAGGGTTGAGGATATCCCTTACTATATGGAATAAACACACAAACTAATTCTCTCTCAATCTCTCTTGTTTCTTCCTATTTGACAACACGTTATCAGCACCAGCCCTAGCTGACTGAATGAATTCATATCGTTAATCATGTTTTCTTATACTACAATTTAAATTAGATCGCAACATAAGGTACGTTTATGGTTTCACTAATTTTGCGTGATTAATTCATAAAACTTTGTTATTTATAATCATCAGTATGCATGAACTCGTTGATTATGCATGTTACTTCCATTGATTGCTAATCTATAATCATGGACTCTAGTTGTTTGTATAAATTGCAATAAAGTTAAAAAAATAAAATTGTTTTATATAATTGTATAATTTTATATTTCACAACTTATGCGACTAGTTGTTTATCAAGTAATTAACACGTAACTTTTATTTTTTGAAAGAATTAACACATAACTTAGTGGATAATAGTATTAAAGGAAGTCGAGTAGTTGCATAAGAATTTATATGTTTTACTTAATACTTACCCATTAATAATTTCCCAAACTAATAAAATATTTACATATAGCTTTATTGTGTGCCACTTTGTTATTGTTTAATCATTATTACTGCTACTACTAGAATTAGACTGATTACCGACGAACTACTTCCGACGGATACGAATTTCCGTCGGAAACATCGGAACTTCCGACGGATTTTTATTCCGTCAATTATTTCCGACGGATTTTAACAATCCGTTTTAAATTTACAACGGAAAATAAATCTGTTGGAAAAAATATGCTTTCCGACCAAAAATTCTAACAGAAACTTAAATTTCCGACGGAATTAAAATCCGTCGTAATGCAATTATATATAAAAAAAATCGGCCTTTGTTAAAACCCTAAACCGAGTAAACTTCCTCACTCCTCCTTCATTTCATTTCCGCCCTTTCTCTCTCTTTCGCCCTTCTCTTTATCTCTCTTCCGCTTCTCTCTCTTCCACTGCCCCTTCTCTTCTCCAATTTCTCTTTCTCTTCGCCTCCTCTTTCCTCATCCATCTCTTTCTATCCACCATCTTCTCCTTATTTCATCTCTTTCCTCATTTCTCTTTTGTTACTTGGTGTTTTCCATGGCCAAAATTAATGGTTTTTTTGGTCAAATTCGACCATCAAAAGTGTAGATTTACACTTTTCATCGTCGAATTTGGCCTATTTAGACCAAATTCAAGACTTCTAAGCCAATTTCAGTTAATAAGGTATGTTTTTCGAGTCTTTAATTTTTTTGGTTTTTTTTTTAATATTTTCGGTTGTTGGCTGTTCGGTGTGGTTGTAGTGGCTTGTGTGGTGGCTTGGTGTCGTGGTGGTTTTGTTTTTTGATCAGATCTGGGTCATTTAGGAGGGTGGGTCGGTTTTAAGGTTAGGTGGGTGGGTCAGTTTTAGGGTTAGGTGAGTTGGTTTTTGGTTTGGGTGTGTGAGTTTGGGTCGGTTAAGTTGGTGGTTGGGTCGGTTAGGGTGGATTTGGGTTTGGGTGTGGGTTAGGTAAAGTGGGGTGGTGGGTTTAGTTAAGGTAAAGTGGGGTAGTGGGTTCGGTGGGGTGTAGGGGCTGGTGGTTGTGGGGGATTAGGGTTAGGGTTAGGGTTACAGGTTGGTGGTGGGGTGTAGGGGCTGGTGACTGAATACACACATACACACACACACACACACACACACACACACATATATATATATATATGATAACTACAGAATATATGGTAAATATATCCTATCAGTAATATGAGGATATTTGCCTAACCCAGCTTCAATACTAACAATCTAACATAGTATGACAATTTAGATAAAAATCTTAACACCATAATAAAGTACTCGAGTAATACCAAGGGAGTTTTCAATATGATGTAAAGTGATTAATGCAAAACTAATTCAATTGGAACACTATTAGAAAACAACCCGTTTCCGACGGAAAAATTCCGTCGGAAACACCCTGAAATCCGTCGAAAAAGGGGTTTCCGTCAGAAGTGGTTGTCGGAAATGACTTAAGAAATGGCGTGTTTAGGACTGACATTCAGCCCCAACAAGATCACAAAGGCGCGATGAAATCTATCAAAATCGCACCCCTTTCCCAACATATAGGAGGTTTTTACTGAATATTCACCATTATCAGAAAAGGCCTAGGTTATCTCATCTTTTTTATCGCACCTGCTAATAGAGATAGACAAAATGCACCTTACATCTCTTTCATTGAAAACTTCCTCAATCAGCTCGACATGCCACTCATTATTTGTCTCGCCATTGATGCAGTCTGCCACTTTCGTGAAGTCACTCCTTTCTTGACTAGTCACAAATCTGCGATCTCCATCCACTAACTAAGGATCATGCTATATATATATGTTTCCTCAATCTCCCACTCTCTATATGTGACTTTCCAAGATTAGAGCCTTTGAGCTCCAAATATTCCTCCATGAATAACTATTTGTGTATCCCAAACTTGATTCAAAGAAGGTATGAATGGGGTAATAGTTAGCACGAAAAACACCCCCCAAGAAAGACTCCGGGAATCGAACTAATCTCCAAGCATGTCGGCCTAGTAAGGCATCATTAAAGATTGATGAGTCTTTGAATCCCATTCCTCCCAAGCACTTTGGGGTACAAATACTATCCAAACTCACCCAATGGACTTTCCTCTAAGCATTCTTCTGACCCCACCTGTAGGCGTCGTTTGAAGCGCGCCTACGTAAAGCATTTGTGAATATGCTTAGCACTCATAGGAAGTGGAAATTGACATATATGATTAGGAACACCGATTAGGGACAAGGAAAGTAGGGAGCCGCCAACAAGTTTTTAAGAAACTTGTAAACTGTTCACGGGTCATAAAAGGTAACCACGATTAAGGGACGTCGAAAGGCAATAGTGATTGACCCATGAAGGTTACACCCCATTCATAAGCCATGAGATTACTAATTCCATATGGTTCGGAACCACGAAAGGAGAATCGAGGATGATGGTACAAAATGAATCATGGAGTCACATTCGCCCGTATTGGCCTCTACTCGATTCTTATTATGAAAAGTATTTTTGCGGTCTCAAAGGCATACAAACAAAGATTCAATGTGCTCCAAACTATAATTATGCTAAATTGGTTGAATATATATTGATGCAATGCATAATTCTAAAATATCGTGATCACTTGATTAAATAACAAGATTAAAAAGGAACCTGAACCGGTTGTCCTGTTCCCTTTAAACATGCAATATGGTGATCAATAATACAATAAAAATCAACATTAATATTGGAAGCAATTTAACAATATATCTAACAATTAATATATGACAAACATAACAAAAATTGTTAAAAGAATAATAGGAACAAAAGGAACATGTTACTTTGATTTTCTTTAATTGCACTTATAAAACAATAAATGTGTTAGTAACTTCAAGGAAAATAATAAACAATAATAGAAATTAGATTAACTAAAAATGATTTGGGGCAAATCCTCAAACAATTCTACCTTTCACGCCTTGGTTTAAGCGTAGAGCCGCGGTTTAAGTACAAACTTCGGGGAGTGCTTAAAGGAGGTATTGTGAGAGAAGAGGGTAGGCTAGTGTTTAGGCTACAGCATAAGAGAGAAAGAGAATGATATTTGGTGCCCCGAAACCGTGAAAATTAGCTTCGTATTTATAGAAAAAATATACGAGGGGTGAGGTACGGAACCCTAGAATTGAAGCGCCGCAAAAAATTAAACCTAGAAATTGCCGTGTCACAACGCAATGTCTGCTGTGTCACGGTATTTTTACCGTGGCGCAGTAATTTCTAGTTTTTATGCATTTTTAAATCTATAATAACTTTTGATCTGTAACTTGGAATAAGGCATATGATATATTGTTGGAAATCTTATTAAGTCAAATTTCCAACACATTTAAAATTAGGTCAAAATCGTTTGTAGATTTTAAGATATGGCTGTTTTAGTGAAAGGGTGTCGATTTTGGGCCGAGTTTAGTGTTTTGCTCATATATTTTTCGTTTTAAATCGAAATTGGACTTATGATATACCGTTAGAAAGCTTATTTCAAGTCCTATCCAACCAAACAATATTTGAATCAAAATTATAGGGTCACCAAATCAGTTAAGCACGGTTTTGTGATGTAGACACGAAAATTGGAAAATAAGTTATGCATGGTTTGGGAAAATGGGCTAATAATTGGGTTGGTTTATGAGATGTATGGGATTGAATATGGATTTAAGCACGCCAAAGATTAAATAATCGATCCGACCAATAATGACGGTGAAAGGTTGTTCATCATCGGGTTTGGTTTTGGGGAGAGATTTTTAGGTGTCTACACCACCAAAGTCGACCCATAGCTGATCTTAAGCTTGAAATAACCGAACCCAAAAATTCTCCATGAGATAAGTCGAAATTGCATGCATGAAAAATCTTAACCTTGAGATCTCTCATGTAGAGCATAATTATTCAAACCATTGCTCCAACTACACTTTCATGTAGAGCATGCAAGCAAAAGTTGTACTAATCATCCACTTGCCATCAAATTGCCACAATTAAAATATGCCAGCACATGCATTTAACAATGTGAAACTACAATTTTTTTTTTAAAGTAAGAAGAAGGACCTTAACCGTACCTCAATCCTCATTTTTTCTTTCTTCAGTATTTGCGGGTTAGACACTTTGAGAGGGATGAAGGGTAAAGGAGACCTACTACCCTTAAAGTGTCCGGATTGAAACTTGAACCCCAACCTTAAAGTTGAAAGTGCAATCTTTCCCACAAGAACTACATTGCTCTGGTAAGCATAGTGGCAATTCAAGGTCAGAGTGAGGTGCTCGACGAAACAAGACCCCCAAATTTAGATATATGTATTTTGTTTTGGTATGCAAAGCATGCAAATATGCAACATTTTTTAAATGAAATTTTACTTTTAGGATAAAGTTGCAATTGTAAGTAGCATTTACCACATTTTACAACTCAACTAAAATATTTCCAAGTTCCAACTAAGGATGACAATTATAAATGGATATACGTAAACCCGATTCACCCGATATAAATAAATGGACGAAAATCCACATTAAATGGGTGGGTGGGTGACGGATAAAATAGACAGTGGCGGAGATAGTGTAGGTCTTGGTAAGGCACGTGCCCCACCTGATTTTTTTTATAAAATAAATTAGTTTAATTTTTTTTTTAAAAAAAATCACATTTAATAAGTATAGGTTTACTCAGCTTCGTCATATGTGTACTGTTTGTAGTTCCCGCCACTTTGTAAGTGCCAGATCCTATCACTTGCCAATTGCCATGCTTTATTATTAATTATTTTTTTAAAAAAAGTTTAAAAGCACTACAATTTTCACATGAGTATGTAAAATATGCGGAGTAATTAATAAAAAAAAATTATTTGTTCAAAGTCTTAACTTCAACACTATAGCACGCTAGCTAGTAGTATGACTATTGGTGTTTTGACTTCACTCCTTCAAGCTCCAACATCAGATTTCCACTAAATTACTAATGAATCACCGTCTTTTTGCACGCTTGTCACACCTCCACCGTTATTTCAGAAATTTTAATTTATCTTGTTTTTAGCTATTCAATCTTATTTTATAATTTAGGATTTCGTTTTTTACAAATTTGTTTTCAACTAAATTATTTCTTTGAATCCTAATGTCAATCCTCACTTAAATGCTTTTGTAAATTGCTAATTTGTTATACTTGCTAAATTGTGAATTGACGAATTGTGATTTGTTGCTTTGTGCTTGTGTTACTTGCTAAATTGAATAATTTATGTTATTTACTTATTTTGGTTCAGAACCAATGATGTGTTATAATTTATAAAAATTATTGTGTTTATATTTAGACTTGAGTAAGTAAAATTGTTGATTTATTTGATAAATCTAGTTTATATTATCTAATAATATTATTAACGTGTGATTATATTGGATGATTGTTATCGATTAGTTTGTATTCGGTGGTGTCATACCATCCTTGAAATCCTAGCTCCGCCATTGAAAACGGGTGGTATATCGGGTCAAATTTGAGTGGGGCTTCGTTCCATCCACTACCCGATTCGTCATCCGTTTATCACCCGATCCGTCATCCATCCAACATAAATTTATTTTTCCAATTGTTTTTTTTACCTTATATACTTTAAAAAAAAAAAGATTTACCTTTTTTTTTCCAATTGTTTTTTTTTTACCTTATATACTCTTTTTTTTTAATTTTTATACCTTATATACTCTTAGTAGTACTTAAATATATTTCTAAAAATTATTAAAATTGATATTATTTTTTTACAAGGGTAACATACTAACATCGATAGTTTTGATTTATTTGTTGAAAATATAGTCATCACTCATAATATTAACCATCAATAACTTTTATGTATATATAAAAAAGAAATTATTATCATCCGCTAAGCATCTGATCCACCTGTTTCACTTGCGGGTGACGGATGGATTGGATGCGAGTGATAAAATTTTGCAGGTGGCATGTGGATCGGTGTAGCGGATGGTGTGAACTGGTGGATGCGAATGGAGCTCCATCCGACCCGAATCTAACCCGTTGTTAATTATACTAGTTTCAACTATCTCTTTTTCTTTAAAATTAATTTTACTAGGTTTATACTATACATAATGGATTATTCTCAAAATCTATTTAGTTAATATTATCCGTGTTTTCAATATTCCCAAAGCAAAGAACATTTGAGTTCCCAAAATCCCATCCAAATACCTCAAATAGCCACACTCCAACAACTTATCTAACTCCTCAAACTTTTGATGGTCTAAATCATGTTTATTTAATTGACCAACATACAATGACATATATATAATCACCTCTCTTATTGTTAAATTACCCGCCTGTTAGACCAAGTAATCGTCCAATTATGCCGGAGTATTATTCTCATCCACTTTATCCCAATAAACGATACATAGATCATGTGTACTATTCTCGTCCACTTTATCCCAACGACCCCTAAACCTCCTTTTGATTTCTTCATACAAACAACGAGGCTTATGATGTAAGTTGCTATGTCCGAGGAATTTTCTACAGACAACATTTATTTAATCAATTAAAAACATCCATTGGTATACCATGATCTGAGCCCAATAAACCTGGATACTAATCAATACAACATACCTAAATGTAAAACACAAGTGTCAAGAGCTTCATCTTAGCACATATCAACCTCTTGTGAACCTTGTCATGGCCAGAACTTCATTCATCTCATTTTCATCTCGTTGTCATGACTAGCGGTGTTTCGATTTTGACTTTTTTTTCTGATCAAGGGTTTGTCGAAATAAGTCCATTCCTAAATGAATCTATGCTATTATAACTCATCCTTGGTTTCCAAGCATGGTGGAAAAATGAGGATTAGTGTCTTTGGTGTTTTTAGCAGGTGAATTAATTACAAGCCCCATGGTGAGCACAAAATTTTTCAGCGCAAATCTTAGAAAGTAACTCTTAGAATTTGCTTAAGGATTGAAGAGTTAAATAATCAAGACTTGCAAAAACACTATAAGCAAACTAGAAGTAATTCAATATAGATTAATGAAATAGTAACAAAGATAAAGCTAATAGACTAAATAAACAATATAAATGAACATAAAGTAAGAAGTCCATTGATCTTGCATATTCTTTACTTTGATTTTGCCTTGTCTAGTTACATTTCTTTTAATTCATCTTGCTATATTTCTTTCCATCTCCATTTTTTTATTCTTGGACGTGTACAAGGTTAATCTTGGCTGCAATTTACATTTGGGTGGATTGTGCTAAATATTGGCCCAACTCCTAAAAAACCCCACTTAAATACTCTCTCCATCTTTTTTTTCTTTTTTTACCTATATAACTTTTCAGGGGATTCTAAAACACGTCTTTAAACGTATAAATTTAAATTTTCATAACCGTTAAAGTTATAAAAACTTAATATTAATAAAATATACAATGAAAGAATTCAATAAGATCTGGCCTAATTATATTATCTTTTATGCATCAATTGAAATTTATAGTCAATGTTTTTTATGTTTGACCAAATATTGAAAATGGGGCAAAAAAAATGCATGCAAGAATTAAGAGAGTAATATTTTAACCAAAGTATTCAACTCAATCACATAATTATTTTTTTTTATTTTTTATTTTTTTTTTCCCATTGTGAGGAGTGGTTCCTAATGTTTTTTTTTCTTACCCTTTTTTTAAAAAAAAAACTCAATCACATAAAATCGTTCTGGTTAAAATGTTACAATTAAAGAAGGAAAAATTCATTTTAATAATCCCAACTTTGACCAATTTACTTTAAATAATCCCAACTATTGATTATTATGCAGTAAACCCAACTTTCACTTGCGTTTTCTTTCTTCAATCCCGTTTACGGATAACTCGAAGAAAAGGTTAAAATTTTTTTTAAACAAAATTATTTGCCACATGTTACATGTTAATTAAAAATAAATATAATTAAATTAAAAAATAAAAAAGGGAAAAAAATACCACCAGCCACTTACGTTGGTGGCCACTCTTTCCCCAGTCAGCCATCCTCCTCCCCCAAACCACCCTCTTTGATCCCCACTGCCACAATTTCGACCTCCCTCCCTAACCCCCACAAGGGGCTGTTTCGAGGGTGGGGGGAGGGAATGGGGGCGGTTTCGACGGTAGTTCTGGTAGTGTAGCAGGGGAGGGTGGTGGTTTTGAAGGTGGGGCTTTAGAGGTGATGCCACTAGTGGTTTGAATTTTGTTTGTTTGTTTGTTTTTTGGATTAATCATGATCTAACACGTGTCGGGTAACTTAAAATAAAAGGTCATTGACTTTTGTCGACCGATTTAGGATTGTTAGAAGAAAGCACAAGTGAAAGTTGAAATAATTGCAAACTAATTGAAAATTGGGATTATTTAAAGTTTGAGAAAAAAAAAAATGGAATACGGAGTACCTTGTAAAGATTAACCATCTCTTTGTGCTCTAAAACCCTACACCCAACTTTCTCCTCTTAAACCCCAAAACCCTTCTTCGAAACTTATTTCATCTTCTCTAACAACAACAAATAAAAATGCGCCCTTTTGTTCACCATGCCTCTAACCAGATTACTTCTTCAGTTTCTGGTACTTCTGCACCTCAACAGGTAACCTGCCCTTCAACTTCATTCCCTTGTTTCGACGAAACCCATGAATTGTTTAATTGATTGTTTCTTGTTATTGTTTGTATTTAATCTTACAGGTTGTTGGAAATACGGGTAATTTATTGCCTAATATAATGCAAATGCAATCGCAAATGGGTTTTGTTAACAACAATGCTAATTACAACCCAAATTTGGGTAATGGTAATGCTCAAATTCCCCCTGGTTTTATGAATGTTCCCAATTTCAATGGTCATTTGGGTAATTCAGCTCAACAAATTCAATCTAATTCTGGGTTTTCACCAAATAGTTTTGGGCAGAATTTGAATGTTTTCGGGTTTCCGGGAAATGGGCAGTTGGGTAATTTGGGTCAAGGAAACCTGAATCAATTGTTTGGGAATAATGGACAGTTTGGGTGGCAAAATCAATTACAAAGTATGAGTCAACTTGGGAATATGCCAATGTTGAATCCTTCTCAAGTTAATGCTTTGACTCAGTTATTAGGTTGTGCTAATCAAGTTGCTCAGGCTATGAATTCGCAAAATGCCGGTTTTATTGGTAACCCTAATCCACAGCTTGGTTTTGGCCATCCTAATGGTGGTTTACAGCAGGCTGGTTTCAGTCAACAGCTGCCTGTAGCTCCTCAGCTGCTGCAGAATGTTTCTGTTCCGCCTTCAAATCCCGCTGTTTCATCTCATCCTCATGGCCAGTCCCCCAATTTTCAGGTATGTATGATTGTGTTTTGTGAACATGGTCGTTTGAATTCCTGTAAAGTGTTTATGCTGTTGCTTTCTTTGTTAATATAGCATTGTCCTAAGTATTTTGTGATTATCATCGCGGAGAATAAGTAAATTTTGTGTTTTGATTCATGAAATCGATGACTTGTTATCATTTTATCCATTAGTGAAGTAATAATTGGGAAGGACTTGAAGTTACGACAGCTTTTGCTCATCCAGTTGAGAATGAAAAACCTTATTAGCCATATTAGGTAGACAATGAGCAAGATTTGCTAGTGTTTCAGGAGCAACCCTATTAAATATAATATCTTCATGATGGCTTATAACCAAATAAGAATAATGTTGCTTATGGTGAATTGGTGATATTGTTATTATTTTTATGTTTAAATTTTGTAAACTTGGTGTTACTCTTTTAGAGCTAGGATATTCCTCTTACGTGCTATGTTGGAGGAGTATATACTCAGTTATAAATTGATATATAATCTTATAGATTTTCCAAATTCCAAGACTTCATATGATTGGAAAAGGGAGGGTAGAAGTTTTTCACTTCACTTTGCGTAACTTGTTTCCCTCTTGAATTCCTTGATACTTTGAGAGTATGGATTTTTCTGAAGAAAACTATCTATGTCTGAGCTCTAGTTTGGAGTCTCAGTCCTTGTCTCCTATCTTAAATGTAAGGAAAGAGAAATAAAAGGCATTTACATGAAGGCGTTCTATGTTATATTCTTACAAGATTTTTGGTTTATAGGAATCTATCATGAAATTGATCAAGTTTCATCCTAGAAAATCATATTGAAAGGGCAATAGATGATGTAGATGAAGTTGTTCTGGTAGTGTTCATGTGAGTTGGTCTTATAGGTTTTAGAGGGTTAATAAGTTTGGGAAGCTTAAATTTGAAGACCAAAGGGAAATAAATATTGGAACACTCTTGATGTTTGTATTCTCTATCATTGGAGTCTTTGGAGACAGAAGAATTTTTTATACTCATATTGAGCCTTCATTCTTTCATTATCGAGACTCTCCCTAATAGTTATTCGTAAAGTTAATTGGGAGCACCTAGGCCTGTATGTACTAGGCCTTGTGCACAAGTGCAAAAGTTTATAGATAAATTCTTGATGTTAGATTACCTTGCATTATGAAGCGAATATGTTATTGAACGAATGTGTGGGTGCTGGGTTTGTCAGTTACTCAGTTGCACACAGGTTATGCTTGCACAGGAGCATTCGTCATCAAGGATGCTCTTGATTCCACCAAATTTTGACTCTGATTATTGGAATCTTTTCCTAACTTTACTCACTTGTATTTAAGGAATTTGCTTAACTGGAAATGACAAGGGGGGGAGTGAAGGGTGGGGAGGAAGGAACGATAACAATATTTTCTTCCAAAAACAATGTTAATTTGAGCTGGCTTATGTATTGTCCGGGCAAAAAGAAATGAAAAAGGAGAACTTAAGTATCTTTACCTCTTACTACACCCTAGCATCTTTTTGATATTTTATACCTCTATCTTTTTCCATTGTGAATTAGAATATACTCTTTCTACTCCATAGTCTTATTCATGAGCTTGATAAAGTTTGTTGAAAGGATGTATTGGCAGCCTGGCAGGGCTTGAATGAAGAAGAAAAGAATACTGTAGAGAACTTGTATCTTCTGGCTAAAGATTTCTATACATGGGAATGAGCTAGTGCAGGCACGTTGCATAAACAATACAAGCTAGGGTGTTTATTTACAAAACAAAAAAAGTGTATTTCTGACTCAAACCAAGTAGTTACCAGGTCTCATATTCATGAGTGTTAACTAATCATTGGAAGGAGTTTTTCAAACTCGTTTCCAATCATGTTTATTCTTATTCTTTTGACTCTCCTAGGTTCCATTCTGTTTAGTTAAATTAGAGAAACAATTTTGAATTTCATTGATTATTGGTTCAAGAAATTAATAAACCACCTCCATCCTTCATACCTTTTCTCTTCCTCGTTTTACTTTTATTAACCTTATCTTTTTACTTCTTATGTGCTAAGAAATCAACATTTATTATGCATAATCATCCTAACATCAAAGCCTCGTGTTCTTCTAGCTCAGCAGCACCACCATTCCATTCCATGGCCTTCCTAATGCACCAATCTTCAGAAAATCAGATCCCCACTAGTTCTTGTCCTAGATCGCCACATCTGTTATCATATCAGGTCTAAAAAGGTCTAATTCCACCATGAGAATTGAAGATTTTTAGCCAATCTTTGTCTGAAAATTCCAGGCTACAACTTGGAGAATTTTGTATGCGAATAATAATTCTCTATTTTCATTTTTTTATTTAAATTTAATTTATTTGTTTTTGTGGCAGATTGAATTTTTGGTGCTTTCTCCCTCTTTTACTCTCTTTTAAGGAGTAATATTAAGAGTTAAATTTATAATAACCATTATGGTATGTATGGAGCCATCTGCATATTTCAAGATTTTGTTAGATCAAGTGGTATTTGGTCATAGCCTACATTTGTTGTCACTTCAATTTTCCTAGCTTGATTGCATTCTTGAGTGCTATTGACTCCACTTGAAGGAATTGACCTTCTTAAAGAGTAACACCTCTGGCCTTTCCAATAAGGCCTGTTAAATATCCCTACTTTGGCTTTCAGCCTTTAGATGAGTGACCGATATAATTTTCTTCGTTTGAACAATAGTATAAGAAGCCACTTTTACCTTTTATTATTAAATTTATTTAGGCCTTAAGAATGATACTCTTTTAAGTGAAATATGCTCCGTTTTGTTTGCATGAAGTTTCCGAATTTCCAAAATACTATTCTTATAGTTTGATATATAATCTTATAGATTTTCCAAATTCTAGGACTTCATATGACTGGAAAAGGGAGGGTGGAAGTTTTTCACATCACTTTGCCTAACTTGTTTCCCTCTTTATTTTTTGAGACTTTGAGAGTATGGAATTTGCTCAAGAAAACTATCTATCTTTGAGCTCTAGCTTGAAGTCTCAGTTTCCTTGTCTCCCCTCTTAAATACAAGGAAAGAAAAATAAAAGGCATTTACATGAAGGTGTTGTATGTTATATTCTTTCCAGATGTTTGGTTTATAGGATTTTATCATGAAAGTGATCAAGTTTCATTCTAGAATATCATATTGAAAGGACTACAGATGGTGTTGATGAAGTTGTTTTTGGTACTATCCTTGTGAGATTGGTCTTAAAGATTTTAGAGCCATTAGAGGTTAATAAGTTTGGGAAGCTTAATTTTGGAGACCAAAGGGAAAGGAATTTTGGAACACTCTTGATATTTGTATTCTCTGTAATTGGAGTCTTAGGAGACTATTTTTTTATTATTTTTTTAATTACTTTTGTTTACTCATATTGAGCCTTCATTCTTTCATCACCGATGCTCTCTCTAATAGCTATTTGCAAAGTTAATTGAAGCGACTTAGGCTTGTATGTACTAGGCTTTATGCACAAGTGCAAAATTCTATAGGTAATTTCTTGCAGTTAGATTAACTTGCATTATGAAGCGAATACGTTATTGAATGAACGTGGTGCTAGGTTTGTCAATTACTCAGTTGCACACAGAGGCTGTGCTTGCACAGGAGCATTTGTCATCATGGATGCTCTTGATTCCTCAAATTTTGACTCTGATTACTGGAACGTTTTCCTAACTTTACTCATCTGTATTTAAGGAATTTGCTTTACTGGTAATGACTGGGAGGAGTGGGGAGGAAGTAACGATAAAAATATTTTCTTCAAAAAATATTGTTGATTTTAACTGGCTTATGTATCCGGGCAAAAAGAAATGAAAAAGGAGAACTATCTTTACCTCGTACTACACCCTAGCATCTTTGATATTTTATATCTCTAACTTTTTCCATTGTGAATTAGAATAGAGTCTTTCTACTCCATGGTCTTAATATTCATGAGCTTGATAAAGTTTGTTGAAAGGATGTACTGGCTGCCTGGCAGGGCTTGAGTAGAGAACTTGTATCTTTTGCCCAAATAATTCTATACTTGGGGAATGAGCTTGTGATTTGAAGGCACGTTGCTAGCTCTCATTGTTCTGGAGAGCTAGCAGCATGCCTTCACAAGTTCTGTTTGGAGATTTTCGTGAAGGCACGTTGCTATTCTAGAATGAAGAACGCTCCACGTTGCTAGCTCTCAATCTCTCATTCTTTCACGTGCCTTCACAAGACAGAAGATTTCTATAATTGAACTTGTGAAGGTTTGACCAACAGAACTTGGAGAGTTTTATTTTCGAATAATAGTTATATACTGTCATCAATATATTTTAATTTAATTTATTTATTTTTTGTGGCGGATTGAATTTTTGGTGCTTTCTCCCTCTTTTACTCTCTAGAAATGAATAAAAATCATTATGGTATGTATGGCACCATCTGCATATTTCAAGATTTTGTTAGATTAAGTGGTATTTGGTCATAGCCTACATTTGTTGTCACTTCAATTTTCCTAGCTTAATTGCATTCTAGAGTGCTATTGACTCCACTTTAAGGAGTTGACTTTCTTGAAGAGTAACACTTCTGGCTTTTCCAATAAGGCCTGTTAAATATCCCTACTATGGCTTTCATCCTTTAGATGAGTGACCGATATAATTTTCTTCATTTGAACAATATTATAAGAAGTCACATTTACCTTCTTTTATTAGTTAAATTTATTTAGGCCTTAAGAATGATTCTCTTTTTATAAGTGAAATATGCTCCAAAATACTATTCTTATTTAGTTTTTCTAATAAGCCACTGGTTGGAAAGACCAATAATCGAAATCAAGTAAGTCACTATTACCTACCAGTTATGTGGTCAGACTTGTTGATCTACGACCACTTCTTTTGCAAAAAAGCTAAACATGAATCTGCTTATCTTATTCCCGATCCTGGCCTACCTGCTTCAGCATTCCTTGCTCAATAGTTTGTTGTACCCAGATAATTGAACAAAGGGTGGAATTCAGAGAGGAAGTAGGATACCATTCAATTTTTAAGCAGTATTAGATCTTGAATGAGTTGCATTCGCTTGATGGTGTGGTATTGTAATTTGTTTCTGTTTGGTGCAGTAGGGCTGATTATGGGTCATTGCAGTGGTTACTTTGAAATAGGTCTATGTTGGAGAGCAAGAGAGGATGTGTTTGTAAAAATGGTTGTTTGTCTCCACATTTTGTAGTATGTTGTAATAGTATAGTGCACTAACCTGAGGGGGTAGAATACTATTGGTATTGGCGTATTGCAATATTATTCTGTTAAAATTAGCTTGGGGAAGAAGACAAAGAGTTGTTAAACAGGAGAGATACAAAGGAATTCGGAAGGCTATATGTAGAGAAGATCAAATGAAGAAAAAATAAGCCAAAAACTGTTAGATTTAATAATTTAAGTGCATCAAATTACTATTCCATTATTATATTGTTCTTATTTGACATATGGGAAGAAACTAAGGAAAAGTGGACACATTTAGTAAAGTGGGGTATTTGGGTAAATAATCACTTAAGTAGTGGATAGGAAGAGTTAGTGGAGGTACATTGGACCCAATTGATGAGGTGTATGGGGATAAAAATGGAGAAAAATACTGGTTTTAAAGGAAAGATTTTAAAAAAGACCAAGCAAACTGCAACTTGAAGTAAATTTAAATGTAAGGTAGAACAACAATTAGAAACAGAGGGAGTATCATGTATTCAGTTTTCCCTTAATTCTCTTCTATCTTCTCCTTTCACTATTTTTATTTCTCTGACATGTTGCATTACTTGCATATGTATTGTGGGATCAGTTGCATAATCTTTCTGTTTTCGTTGGAGAAGTGCATACATCTTCACTCATGACTGTCTTGCATCTGCAAGGTACTTGATATAGTTCTGTAGTAGTTCTGTAGTACTTGATATAGCTCTGTTGCCACCCAGCATGATGTATGCATATTGATCATGCTATGTTGGTTTTGCATCTTGACTAGAATACTAGACACTGGACTGATTTCTGTGATGATTATGCAGGGTAATCATGGTCAAAAACAAGGAATGCATATTCCAAACTCAAATTATCATCAAAATAAGAGTTTTGTAAACCCTAATAGAGAAGCATCTAACTGGAGGTATACTGTATTTATTATGCTATTTTTTTTTTTTTTTTATTTTTATTTTTTTTTTTTTTTGCAATATAATTGCTCTAATTTTGTCTCTAACTTTGAATTCTTACTGCAGAAATCAAAAGTCTCAAGATCGGCAGATGCATAATCCAAAAGGAAAACTAAAGTTTTCTAAGATGAATGAAGGAAAAGGTTTTTAACTTATTCTTGCTTACAAAGCTATGTGGTGTTTTTCCTGTGCTAAACTCAATAGTCATTGTGTTTTGGAGGGTAAAGCCATGTTTGCTGGTAAAATCATCAGCTAGTGGGCTAGCTTGGCTGGATTGATCGGCCTTTTGAAATTGAACCCTTTCTCTCACATGGAAAACATTTTGCTGTAACATAACATCTGGAAGTGTTCGGTGTTACTACCTGAAGCTGGCTGAAGCTTCTTGTGAAGCTGTAGCTCTCTTGCTTTAGAAAAAAAACATCGTCTGATCACTCTAATACAGTTCTTTATATCAGAGCCTATATTGATTATGTTGCAAAAAGATGCCCCAGACTGATTTCATAATTTCACGTGAACAATTGTCTTTGAGTTGCTACTGATATAAGCCTTATTGTGAATATTTGATATTGCTTAGTCTCAGTACCAATTAGTAAATAATTCTTTTTCTCCATTTTTGATGTGTTATGGAATGTAGCAGAATTAAGCCAATGAATAAAATAAAGTTTTCAGAGCATGTAATAGCACATTATGAAATCCTATATATAGCCTGTGTATGCTCTATAAAATCTTAGCATATCTTTAAAGTCTTCTATTTGGGAACGATCTGTTGTCGGTCATGTCATCTTTATAAGAACTTGCTAGCTCAAGAAGGAGAGAGTATTGTTAATTTCTGGCACATAGCTCATGTATGTTAGATATAATCATTAATGAATTAAATGTTGATATCCGAAGTCCTCGTCATCTGGCATAGTTTTATTCCCATAGCTTGTATTTATAACATAGATACCTAGCTTCATGTATTTATAGATATTAAATTAAAGTCAAGATGATGATATAGGATAATAGGACCAATGATGCCAAATGTTTTAATGACTGGTGCAGAAAGTGCAGCAGCAGTAGCAACAACATCAATATATTGTGCTCTTGTAAAGTAGGATCCATAGAAGGTGAGAATATGCAGCTTAGTAGCTCAAATGTTGTATAATTAGAGATAGTTTTTTGAATGTCCCTGAAGTAGAAAAGCTATCACAGTATTCAACCTAAATAAGCAGTATTTTTAGTAAGGTGCCAAAGGTAAAAAGCATTGGTGAATAGAAATAACAAGGAAACATAAAAAGATCATGATAGTGGAATAAGGTAGATTGTTAAAAAACTAAGCTCAAGGAAAACAGAAGACAAGGCCAGACAAGCTATAATTTAGGATCTCCCCTAAAAGCCTAGAAAGCTTAAGAAGTGCCGTTTGGAGATGCCATAAGTAGTTTAAGTCTGAGAAACCTATGCTTCCATGGAATCCTATCTTCCACTTGCTGCAGTAAGTCATCTATGCTTGATCTACATAACCAATGCTTCTATGCCTCTCATCCACAACCTACCTGTGTCACTCAGGCACAGGCATGTAAATTAAGAACCTTTGCATGCCATGGTAAAAATCGAGGTGTCAGATTAGGTCATTAGGTTTTCATACTCATGTCATAATGGTGTCTAAAATGTTCATGTAAACTAAATAAGAGTCAAAGTTACTTTGAATGGAGTGTAATGGTACCCTTCTCCATGTGTTGTAAAATTATTTTTGCTGTGCCTTCTCTTTAGTAAGTCTTTTCTTCTTTTTGATAAACCCCTGTAAGTTTTTCCTTGCTTGGCCATACTTCAATAGCAACTTCTGAATCTCTTCCATCTGCAACTCATGAACTTGTATAGTTGTATGTTTGCTTAACTAATAATGAATGGCTAGCAGTCTAGCAGTAAGTGACTAGAATTTATTATGTATATGATGGATGCCATTGGCTAACCCTCCCTTCAGCAACGATGGTATGAATTTTAGGATCTTAAAACTGCTGTCTTCTATATTATTTCCTCTTAAAAATGCGAAATAGAATCATCTTTCCATGCTTTTAATTCTTATCTGGTCTTAATTATTCTTTCTTATGGCAACATTCTGCTTGCCAATACATGCATGCCTTGGCAAACAGTTTTGTTTCATTGTTTGATTTTCTTTGGTGTAAAATCTGTGGATCTACGGATCTGTATTATAAAATGATGTTCTTCATTTCTTCTGCAAGCAGGCGTTAAAAATGTTGGTTCTGATGATTCTGCAAACCAATCTCAAGGTGGAAAGAAAAGGTACTTGGTTATACAATTGTATATTTTTTATTACATAACAATGAAAAATCAATCTACTCTTTACCACTATAGCTAGAAGCCTAGAACTGTGTAGATTCACTCAGTCTTCTGTTTCTGACAGTGTTGTATCTGCGGTATTTCCTTCTACTTTAACTATAGGTCACTCTCTGTGTTCTACACTGAGAAAGAAATTCAGCAGTGGCGTGAAGAACGCAAGAAAAATTTTCCTTCAAAAGGCAATGTGGAAAAGGTTAGATTACAGTGCCCAGATTTGAATGCTTTCTGTTGATTAGCTTTATCTCACTTCCTCAAGGGTTGGTCTGTTATTTGCAGAAGCTGGCACAAAAGCAAGCAAATGCTGATGCTGCAGATGAAGACGCTAAGTTACGACGTCAGGTATGTTTTTCCTTTTTATTTAAAATTTGACTACTTTTATAGGGTTTGCTTCTATTATTTTCTCATGGATGTGTTGGATATGGATATGGCGTGGTGCAAAAATGTCATTCAATAGTTACTATCTCGAGGATTGTTTCTTTATGACAAATACAAAGTATGTGTTATAGATACTCTTTAAGATGGATGTTATTTCATAAACATAAAAAATTCCTGTTAATCTGGAGAAAAGAAAAAAAATGTCTATCATTGAAATGCTGGAATTGTCTCATGTTTGCAAAGAGGGGCTTCTAACCTCTTGCGCAATGTAGTATTTTTTATTTGGAGGAAGGTCTTCACAAGTTATACTAAGAGAGCATAACTAATGTAGACTGGATTCATATCACCTTGGACTCACTTCTGAGTGATTAAAAAGGAAGTTAACAATGCTTGAACTGTGCTGTGTTTGCAATCTGCAATATTGAATTTGTAGTATTTGTCTGTTTGTACCAGATTCGGGTTGTTCTACTCTAGGGTCTACCATGAAAACTTTGCACATGTTTGGAGGTTTCAAATCAACTGCATTATACTGACAAGCTTTCTGACTACATAATCATTTGATATATAGTTATCTTTGCTTGGGGTCAGCATGTAATTATGACCTCCATGTAGGCGATATTTAATATATTTTCATGTTAATCTGGTCACTGTTACCGTTTACTTGCAGTTTGATTTCTCATTTTCTTTGTTGGCAAATGCAGCAACTAAAGGATGTATTGGCAAAGCAAGTTGAGTTGGGATTTGAAGTTCCAGAAATTCCATCCCACTATCTGATAGATCCGGAGCACCAGTCTCATGGGAGGGACAAATCTAGAAGGCCATTGAACAAGGGACGCTTCCAAAATAATGGGCGATTCCAGAATAGATTCGATAAAGGGGGAAAATATGACAATAAAGATCGATTTACTACAAAGAGAGGCACAGAAGATGATGGTTCATTTAAGAAGCATGATCGATTTGCAAAAAGGCAAAGGGTGGAGAGTGATAATGCACCAAAGGCTCATTTGAGTGTCAAGGAACCTACACTTTTGCAAAAGCTTTTGAGCACTGATATAAAGAAAGATCAGAGTCGTCTATTGCAGGCTTTTCGTTTTATGGTCATCAATTCTTTCTTCAGGGACTGGCCTGAGAAACCTCTTAATTTCCCCAAGGTTATTGTCAAGGAAATTGGAGTTGAGAGCGATGCCATTGAAGATGAGTCTTCCATTCTCGAGGGAGAGCTCAGCAATGATGAGGACCAAGACACTCGTGATGGGAAAGATGGTGAAAATGATGTTGTTGACCCTCAAGAAGAGGGAGAAATCACAGACTAGAAGTATTTTTGTTGTGACATTGTATATTATATGTACTTTTTGTACTCCTGACCACATTTGACAATCTCAATTTAAGGTTTTGTATTTTTGTGTTTGGTTGACCCAAGCTAATATTCAAGGTGAAATAGATATTTGATTATAGTTATAAGCTATAGCTTGTAAATTCAATGGCAGCAACAACAAAGCGTCTGAACTGCCAGCCAATGAGCCGGAGATATCCACAAGCGTCATCTCCAGTTTCTTTCTTGGTCCTTTTAGGTGTTTGTGTTTGTTACCAAAAAAAAAAAAAAAGCGTCACATAATGATTTGGTATTGTAATTATGAATTTGTAATGAGAAACATAAGGAAAATGAACCAAGAGAAGTAAAGGGCATACCAATTATTGGTTTATGCACCCTGATGCAACCTAAGAGCAAATTCAAATAACATGAATAAATACAACAGGCACAAGGCCACAAGGGCTAATACAAAAGACCACAAACTCGTAAAGGATACAAGGCTTGAAACGAAAGAATATGAACCCAAAAAAACAAAGAATAAATAGTTTAAACGCAAAGAACATGTATTAGTCTCCATGTATAAGAAAACATGGTTTGTGGTTTAGGGGCTCTAGATGCTCCGTGAGTACAACATGTGTTAACTACAGGTTTAGATATCTGCAGGTTGCTAGATTGCAGGTTACATGTTGCTATGAAGTCAGCGACTAGATTACCAGAATATATTTCCAAGGAATATTCTAAGAAAATCCAAGTTTGAATGAGTCAAGAGAAGTTCCATAAATATAGAAACCAAAAACTCCAACTAACTATTGGCCAAGAACAAGTCAAAGGATAATGGATAAGAGCATGAAGAATGTGGCATGAACCTGGCAACTAACTCCGATTTTCAAAGAATCATCAAAGAAGCTGTTACAAGACTTCAAAAGGCTCTCCTATTATAAATAGGATGAAAAACCATTGTAAAAAGACAAGATACGAGCCTTAGGCATTATATTAGCAATTGGCAACCAAATTTCAGATTCATTCTAAATCAAAAAACAATCTGCATTGTAACTGTACTTAATTCTCAAACTAGTAGATTGGTGGACTCAACGCCACCCGCAGTTTTTACCCTTATTCCTGGGGTTTTCTGCATCGTCATCTTGTGTCTCTTCTTCCCTTTCCCCTTTATTCCTTTTTTCGTACGTTATTCATCCTCATTCATTGAACCTACACTATCACTTGCATATTTATTAATCTAGTTGTTGTCCTATTGAACCTGGTTGAATCTGGCGGTCAGATTTTGGCCTAAACAACATGATAATGACACGAATGTTGAGAGTGCCAAGAAATTAAAGAATACCCTTAGGATCAGAATATTCCCCTCCTACGATCAATGCTTGCAATGTTATGTCTATCAAAGTTGGCGAACGCTTCTTGTTCTCGTCCACCCCTTTTTTTTTTTTTTTTTTTTTTTTTGAAAAAAAGTCTTAAGTGACACTAAATTTCATTAAACAAAGTCATACGACATCTACAATTGACAATTAATGATAATGAAAACGAATTTAACAAAATCAAACAAGAATTAATCGGGGAAAAGCTAAGAATCCAAATACAAAAATATAACAATTCGGCACATTCTCGATTTGTTGACTCATACAACTTTTGAGTGGATCCGTCGTCGCTTCGCAATTTTGTGAGAAAGTTAATTATTGTGCTGATTTCGTAAACCGAATTCGAGCAATAATCAATCGTAGCCCCGCACAATCGGAGACCAAATTAAACACAAATCTTGTCTTTCGAAGGAGTCTGAAAAACCTTGTCTTTCGAAGAAGATCGAAAAATCCTTGTCTTTTGAAGGAGATATACCCTTTATTTCAAAGGAGACATTATTATTGTAACCTAATAAACAAAAAGCTTAAAAGAAAATAAAGATTGGGGCTTTCCATCGGTGAAATCCGATGGAATCCCCTTCAAAATTTACAATGGAGGCTAGAGTTTAGGAGAGAGAAGAGAGAGAGGAGGCTAAGCTAGGGTTTTTCTTTATTCTTACCAATTACATTTATTCTGAAAACGTGTTTTTTATAAGAGAGAAAGTCGAGAGAAGATAAAGTGATTTTTTAGTAGCACCTTAATATGTGTAATAACGAGTTTGTTCCATTAGTAAATGAGTGTTTGGGGTATTATACTTTTGACAGGATAAAGTCATATGTCCTAATCAAACGAATTACCTAAGTCCTCTAACTAAAGTAGATAGGGAAGTAGGGTCACCATAGGGAAACAAGTCGATTTATTCCTAATTATTTAAAATAATCTAAATTATTAAGTAACCAAATTGTGAAAGGAATTAAAATAGGGAGAATAAAGTAGAAAGAAATCAATTAATAAAAGCCTAGGGAATAGGTTCACCAATAAATAATATTCCAGATAAAATATAATAATCAATTATCAATGCATCAATTAATCAGATCATAAAGGGCTTTCGCTACGTATTACAATCACAGAATTAATCTACCAGTATTAAATCGCATCTCTCGAATCTTGACTTAACCATTTATTATAAATTAACCTGCCTATTGAAACAAAGCCTAAACATCAATTCTCATCTCTCGAATCTCGAATCACGAATCAATATTGCATAACTCATACAATTAAACCGGGCCTAATCTAATTGCATAACATTAAATCAATCAATAGGAATTGAAATTAATCAAGCATTAACAATTAACAATAAGAAATTACCCCTTCATATTATTTATGGATCCCCACAAACACTAGAAATAAAATTACTCACACATAATGAAATCTAAACTAATCAAAACAATTAAACAAAACATGATGAATCAAAGCAATTAAATTACTGAAAATAAAAGAGGAAGAGATCGTTACCAAAATAAACGGAAATAATGAATTGTATAAACCAAGAGTTGTAGAGAGAAAAACATGAGAGAAGTCTAAGCTTAAAACTAAGTAACAGAGAATTTAGCTAATGAAAGAGATAAATGTATCAAAACAAAATTAAACGTATTTATACAAAGCTTAAAAATCCTAATTAGAAACTAAGTGAAATTCGTCGAAAATCATCCTACAAAACACGCGCCCAGTGAGGCACGCCTTTTTCTTCATGAATCCTGACCGGGCGCAAGATAGGGCGAAGGGCAGATCCTTGGTCTTCCAACCCGCCCGGTCGGGCGTGCCTCAAGGCGAGGGCTCACCCAATCGGGCGGTGTCTTGGGCAATGCTTGGAATTCCGTTTGTACTAATAACTCGGCCCAAAGTCTAATCTCCTCTTCGGGGCTTTAATTACTCGGTCCATTGCCGCAACTCTTCTATGTCAAGCCCTTAATCACCGGTTTGAGGCTCTAACCGGCCTTGGGCTATGAAAGATGGTCAATATCCTCTAGTGCTCCAATAATTCCTAGAAAATGCTCTAAATATGCAATTTACTATAAAATCATACCAAAACTACTAAAACACTATAAAGCACATATTAGTAATAAAAGCGGTTCTAAAGAGCCAAAAATACTCCTAATTATGACCAAGGGACGGGGGTAAATTACTATATAAAATAGACATATCAACTTTTATTGTAATATCCCGTATTTTTACACGTATTTTATTTAATATACATACATTTTATACGTATTTTATTTAATATATATATTTTATAAGGGTATTTAAATAACTCTAGCATTTTAATTATGATGTTTTAATTATTTATCCCATGTAAATTGGGAATATTTTACAAAAGGAAAGGTCGTTTAATTATTTAATTAATAGAAGTTGGGGTTTTATTTTAAGAAATTATGATTTTTTAACAAGTTTTAGTAGGGAAGGGATTAGGAAAAACTAAAGGAGGAAAGTTTAGGGTAAAAGGGGAGATAGAGAAGGGGTATAAATATCCCTCTTATGAGGCAATTCAACGTTGCCCAGAGTGGAGAAAACCCAAGGTAAACTTCTCTCCCTTTTCTCTTTATTTTTCTCTTTCTTTTTTTTTTCTTTCTCTCTCCTTCCCTTCCCTTCTTGTCGCGCACAGCACCACCGGCAGCCACCACCACCACCGGTGGGCCGCCGGACACCAGCACCAGCCGGCAGCCACCGGCAGTGGCGCCGACCCCCTGCTGTCGGCAACCCTGTTTTGCCGGAAAAAAAAAGGTTTTCTTTTTTAAAAAAATCAAATCTTTATTACCTAAAACCAATCTATGATATAGTCTAATTATAAATTATGAGTTTGGAGGTTTAAAATTGATGTTTGGTTATTGTAATTGTGTTAATTAATTTTCAGATTTGGTTTTTAATTAAAAAGCCCCAATTTTTGAACCCTAGGTTCTTGATTCATGATTTATTGAAAGATTATGATGCATAATAGAGTAGGCCTTTGTTTTAAGTATTTTAAAACCAAATTACAGCAAGTTTTAATTATAATAAAGTGCTGGAATTTTATGTAGAACACTTGATATTAGGTTTCTTGAAGAAATTTTAATTACCCATTAATTGGGACTTAATTTATGGTGTTTTAAATATAATTTCAGCTTATTTTAATTAAATTATGAAGGGTTTTAAAATAGTATATATTGCTGGAAATTTGTTTAGAGTGGATATTAATACTCTATTATGGATTTAATGTATAGGAGACTTTGAAGTAAGCGATTTCTACTAGTCGTGGCAGTTTTAATAACGTACTCAAGGTACGTACGCGTACTTATCATATCTTGATGATGTAGAATCATGTTAGGTTGATTTCAATCAATTACAAGTAGTATCATGCTAAGGTTTATGTATGGAATTGAGAATTTATGGTGTTTGTGATATTAATACTCTATTATTTAACGTTAATTGTTCTAATTTTTTTTTATATATATACATATATATATATATATATATATATTTATTATTTTTTTTATAAAAAAATAATAATATATAAGGGCCGAATTTTTTTTTTAATTATTTATTTATTTATGGTCCGAAATTTTTTTTTTAGAACACTCGAATTTTTTTTTTTTGTTGTGTGTCGAAAATTATTTTTTTTTATCAGGGCCGAAAATTTTGGCTCTCTTTTTTTTAGGGGGTAAATATGTATTCTTTATTTTTATATATTGCAGGAAGCTAGGATTGAGGTAAGTATTATGTGTTAAAAGCTTTTATTAACATGTTGGTGAGCTTGGGTAGGAGAAAGAAAGGGCATATAGGCTAAGATTTAAATTATTCCCTATGTTCATAATTTTATTTTGAGTGATCAAGCATGTGATTTTACTAGTGTTTGTTGATAAAAGCATGAAAAATGTGTATTATTCTATGTGAACCCTAAAGATTGTATGATTGGACACCGAACTTAATCTCCTACAAGACTGTATTATTTGTTTTATTTTGTTTCTTTAGGGAAGGGAAATCTTTTCTAAGCCTTTCTCTCTACAGGATGCCAATCTTTCCTAGCAAATTTACACAAATGGGATCTCTTGTAAAGAAAAATAATGAACACCCCTATGACTTTGTAGAAAAGATCAGATACTTTTGTTCCTACCTGAGCAATGTCTTACGAGAGAAAGTTTATGACACCCCTGATCGTATTTCGGCAATGATTGTCCATTGTCTTCCAGAGGAGCCCCCTTACATTGCTGTCAAACAGAGATTTTTTGATTTTTACCTTCCAGGAGATGTCCTAAATTACCATAAATACAGAGACTATTATGGCCAGTGGTATCCAGATTATATTTTCTTAACTAAATATCTCGTAAGGGTGGAGAAAGCTCATTGTCAACACTTACACCTTCCCTACCCTGACTACTACTATGATAACCCAGTAGGGAACAATCCTCCTCCTAATCAACAACCAGGAAATTCTGTTTCTTCTTCTTCTTCTTCTTCTTCGTCAGGGGGTGATCAAGCAGAGAATGGAGATCAACAAGAGGGTAATAGTTCACTTATGGACATTTCTGATCCAAATCCACCTCCAACTCCAATAATAATAGACATTTCATCGGATGAGGAGGAAGAAGGGGAGTTTGTACAAGTAGAACCTGAACCTGAGTCACCTGAACTAATGGAAGAGTCAAATGGTTCTAATTTCGATCCTTCAAGCTACAAGAAATCCACCGACAAAAGGGACAACGTTCGAAAGGATTAGATCTTATGACTTTCTTCGACACGAATTCATAGTCTTTATTTTAAAATTATTTGTTATTTCAGTTTTAACTAATAAGTGGCATGATGATAACTTGCTATTTGATACGATTTTAGGGTGTTTTGAACCTAGTTTACTTGATAAAAATTGCGTTTTGGTTCATTTTTTACTCTATTATTATGCAATTTTTGTGTATCCTATGCTTCACGGGTTGTTGGTGTTTTTGTTGAGATTCTAGGTTCAAAAGAACGACCAAATGGAGCCCATGGATACAAAGCCGAGGTTAGAAGCAAGAAGATGGATGAAAGAAGCCAAGGAAAGGAGCATTATAGAAGAAAAGATGAAAAAAGGGGCTTAGAAGACCCTGCACGGCCGTGCCAGACCTTGCACGTCCGTGCAGGAGGTTCCAGAAAGCTTCAGCAAGCTGCCAAGGCCTGCACGGCCGTGCTTAATCTGGCACGTCCGTGCAGAAGAGGGTGCACGGCCGTGCCAGACTTTGCACGTCCGTGCAGGAGTGCTCCAGAAACTCAGAACATTCTGCCAAGGCCTGCACGGACGTGCCAAATTAAGCACGTCCGTGCAGATGTAGCTGCACGTCCGTGCCAATATCTGCACGTCCGTGCGGAACTGCTCGATTCTTAGCAGTACGTTATGCCTCAATTCTGCCCCCTCTGCACGTCCGTGCCAAACTTGGCACGGCCGTGCTTAGTCTTGCACGTCCGTGCCAAATCTGGCACGTCCGTGCAGACCTGCAGTCGAACTCCTTCCTTGTTTTCTCCGTCCTTTTTATTTGGGGGTCATATAAATACCCCTTTTGAGCTCATTTGAGGGGGGTATGCAGTTTTTTAGAGCTTTTCTCTTAGTTTGTAGTCTTAGAACATTAAATTCTCAAATCATTAGTTAGTTCTCAATTATTATCTTGGAATTATTCAAATTCAATCATTGTAGAAGACAAAATCCACCATTGTTGCTCACCTTGAAGCTTCATAGTAACCATTTCTTACTCATCTTTTCTACTTCTCTTTACTTTGTTGTTAATTATTTGCTAGTTCTTGCATGTTTTAGATTGTTAATTAGCTTAATCCTTAGTTTGAATTTGTTCATGAATTGCTTGAAATCTTTAATTGCTTTAACCCCCATGGATTGTGAGTAATCTAAATTCTAGGGTTTGGGCAAAACTCTCAATGTAGTCACTAATTACTTGTTGCATGTGCTAATTTGGTTGTTGTGGGATGTTAATTAGTTGAGCTTAAGTGGTTTAATTGCTTAGTTCTTGTATATGGCCATTGCTAGAACTATTTATCCAAGCTTTCTCAACGAAGGATCGAGAGATGAACTTGAGTTAGCTCCCTTATGCTTGATTGACCCGAAATGCCATGAGAATAGGGATTACCGGTCAAGGGAATGTTTATGTCATCGTGATTATGCTTTAACACTTGTTTTATGCTATGTAACCACGAGAGTAGGTTGTATTCATGATTCAAGTAATCCCTCTAGCTTGAGAGAGTAGTTGGGTGCTTTAGATGACTTCCCCTAATTTATCCCATTAATTTACCTTGATCGTTGCATGCTAATTGTGATTTGTGATGAAGTTGAGTGGTATAACCCAAGCCCTAGATTCCTCTAAATATTGTTAACCTTCTCTTAGCTTTAGTCGAATTGAATTAGAAGAAGTTACTTATAACCAACCCAATTTAGAATTCATTTAGCTTATTTAAACGGTAGTACTCGGTGGTTGATTCAACGCCTCTCTTGGGTTCGACCCTTTCTTACCCTTACTATTGTTAGTGAGACCAAGATAGGAATTATTATCTTTGGTAGGCTCGACGACGGCCTATCAAATTTTGGCGCCGTTGCCGGGGAGGCAAAGTCACATTGAATGTATTATTGTTGAATGAGACTAGATGTGTGTATATGTATAGTAGTTTTCTTACCTTAATTTTTGTTTATGTGTGTTTAACTTGCGATAGTCATTGCTAACGTTTTTCTTAGCTTTGTTTGACTTTGCATGACACGAAAGAGTAAGCAATCACCATTTATTCCCGTTGATCCAGAGCTAAATAGGACTTTGAGAAACGTGAGGAGACTCTTGCAAGGCACACCCGAGTTTTCCATTGTATATTCGGATTCCGATCCGGAAGAGGTTTTTGGAGCTAACGACGAAGATAACATGGGAGAGAATCCTCCTCAACCATTGTTAAGAGACTATGACCACCCCAACGCATTCCAACTTCGGAGTGGCATACGTCTTCCCACTACGGGCAAACAACTTTGAGCTTTCACCTCAACTCATCCGCATGATTCAAAGCGATCAATTTGGGGGTAGTCCTTATGAGTGTCCTTTTGCTCATTTGGACAACTTTCTTGAATTGTGTACAACTATCAAGCAAAACAACATTTCGAAAGAGTTTATTCGGATGCACATGTTTCAATTCTCCCTTCGAGAAAAAGCAAAGCATTGGTTGAGAACGGTTGAAGAGGGATCGTTGAGTACTTGGGATGAGGTGACTAGAGCTTTTCTTGGGAAGTATTGCCCTCCCGAGAAAACCGCTGAATTAAGACGAAAGATCACAAACTTCAACCAAGAGGTTGATGAAACTTTGAGTGAAGCATGGGAGTGGTTCAAAGATTATACTAGAGCATGCCCTCACCACGGTTTCACCTCATGGATCATAGTGCAAAGCTTCTATGATGGTCTTACTCCTACCTCAAGGGCCAACCTTGATTCGGGAGCCGGAGGTAGCCTTAAAAAGCTATCGGTTGACGAGGCCTACAAAATGATTGAGGAAGTGGCTAAGCATTATGCTTATGGAGGTGATAAAAGGCAAGGTCAACCCAAGAAGGGCGGTAAGAATGATATTGAAGAAATAGATCTTATTGCTTCAAAGGTTGATATGTTAGCTCGAAAGCTAGATCAAGTGAACAATGTGCCCGGTAGCTCCTCCCCACAAGTCATGTCTTGTGAGACTTGTGGAGGAAATGACCACTTGGCATCCTATTGCAACACTACAACGGAGCATGTGGCTTCACTTGGTAGGAATGATCCTTACTCCCAAACTTTTAACCAAGGTTGGAAACAACATCCAAATTTTGGGTGGAAACAACCCAATCAAGCTCCCCCTCCTCAAAACAATTACAACCAAGCTCCTCCTTACAATCAACCCCCTCCACAACAACAAGCTCCCTATCGCCACCCCAATCAAAGAGAAAATGTCCAACAAAGACCCCAATACAATCAAGCCCCTCCTCCTCCAAAATCCAACATTGAATCCGTTTTGGAAACCTTCATGACCCAACAAATCAAGATCAATGGGGAAGTTAGTAGCTCAATTCAACAACTCCAAGCACACAACAAGATGATTGAAAGTCAATTATCTCAAATTGCACAACAAGTTGGGTGCACCTCTAACCCCGGTGGTCAATTTCCAAGCACAACGGTAATGAATCCAAAAGAGCAAGCGAAATCAATCACCTTGATTATGGAAGGGGGGTATGAAACTCCAATTATGAGAGAAAATGTTGCCAAAAAGGGATATGAGGGAGATAGTTGGGTAGATGAAAGTGAGTTTGAAAATGAAGTGAGTGAGGAGGCGAGAGGAAGGTCAAAAATGAGTGATGAGGGTGCCTCAAAGAGAGATGAGGGAGAAGTGAAGAGTCAAGCTCCATTGAGAGCATATGAGCCTCATATTCCATTCCCTCATAGAATGATAGAGAAGAAGCTAAATGAGAAACTTTCTAAGTTCCTTGATGAAATGGAAGGACTTCAATCAAACATTCCACTTCTCCATGCTTTGTCTCAAATGCCTACATATGAAAAGTTTTTGAAAAATATTCTTTCTAACAAGAGTGGGCTTGAGGAGAGTGATTCTATCTCTCTTCCAACGGAGATAAGTGCTATTCCTCAAAATGAGCTTCCCGAGAAGTTTGGTGACCCCGGTAATTTTGCTATACCGGTTAAGGTTGGAGATCTTGAATCAACAAATGCTTTGTGTGATCTTGGGGCTAGTGTTAGCCTTATGCCTCTCTCTATGGCAAAAAGATTAAATCTTGGGGAGATTAGCCCCACCAAAATGTCAATCCAACTAGCCGACCGCTCGATTAAAGTCCCATTGGGAGTCTTGAAGGACATCCCAATTCAAGTGGGGAAGGTTCTTGTGCCTTGTGATTTTGTAATCATGGAGATGGATGAGGATTTCAAAATTCCTCTCATATTGGGTAGGCCCTTTTTGAAAACCGCGGGTGTTAATATTGACATGAAACAAGGGCGACTTATCTTACATGTTGGGCATGAAAGAATCTCTTTCTCATTTCCGGAAACGTTGAATGACCCCATGGTTAAACAAGTTCATCGGGTTGATGTTTTGGTTAATATTTTGAAAGAAGACATGGAGGAGTTACAAGATGAATCGACTCATGCTCCGGAGGTGAAAAAGAAAGAGAGGGCCAAGAAGAAAAAGAAAAACAAGATCAAGTTGATAGACAAGATGTTTGGTTGCAATTCTAGTGATGATAGCAATGTGATTATTTTGCCTAAGTAAAATGGCAAGTGTGTGGGAACAATGAGATGGGTAAAAAAGGTGTGCCTTGACCCTCCCTAATTTTGGATAGCGCAATGTCGTCAAGCTAGTGACGTTAATGAAGCGCTTCCGGGAGGAAACCCGAATATTTTTGTAGTGGATTAACTTAAAAAAAAAAAGAAAAGAAAAAAAAAGAAAAAACAAAAGAAAAAAAAAAAAACAGCACAAAGTGCATGTCTTCCAATAACAACCAACAGGAACAAAGGTACCAAGGAGGTTCAAGCGTCGAAGAAGACCCGATCCTTGAGTTAGTCTTCTTTCTCCTTTTTTTTTTTTTTTTTTTTAATTTTTTTATGAGCTTTTATTGCTTAACATTGAGGACAATGTTTATGATAACTTGGGGGGAGTCATTTGCATGCCTTCTTGACATGTTGGTTTGTTTGGTTGCGTTTGTTTTGGTTGTTTCATTTCCCTAATATCCAAGACCCTTAATCCAATTTAGCTTCCTTGAAATCCAAACCTCTTGTCATGTGAATATTAGTGTTCCCTCTCTAGTTAGTAATGTGAATATTTTCGCTTTCTCTTCAAAGAAAAAATGATGAAAAAATTGAAAAATGAAAAAAAAAAAAAAAATTTCCCAAGGTTGAGACTCAAATGACAATGCTTATATGTTTTTCTTGCTTGATTCTTGAGCGATGAGTACTAGTTCTCTTAGAAGGGTGTATGCAAGAGATGGGGTCATTTAGAGGTCTATTAATCTTGATTGCATTAGTGTATATGAAATGAAAGCCAATGAATGCTCAATTGCACACCCATTATAGGATATTGTCTAATTCGCTAAAGTAGGATATGTTTGAATTGAATTGCGGTCCCTTGTGCCCTTAATGTGCCTCCTTTCCTCCCCGAAATGAAACTCTATTAGGGAATTGGTTATATTTGTATCATGTGTAATAAGTGGCATAATAAGTCACATGTTCTTAATAAAAGAAAGAGCCGCTCACAGTTAAAAGAGGCGAGAGCATTGAAAGTTGAAAAAAAAGAAGAAGAAAAGAAGAGCATAGAACAATGAATAAAAAGGGAGACTCTCGAAAATTATCAAAATTTTCTTCTTTAGAGGTCAACTAGTGGATGCCTCCCACACCTTGTTTACATCATTGTTTCTTATGAAATTCCCGAGTTAGAGTGTAGTTAAGAGGCCTTGGGTGTGCATTTTGGTAAGTGGACTAGCATTTTGAGATTTTATAACCGAAAAAGGGCTTGTTGAAACTTTGGAATATCTAGGTGTGCTCTAATGAACTAGTATAAGGTCTAAAGAAGTATCCTAGTGCAATCTTGCTTAGTCCTCCTCTTTACCCCCAACTCATGTGCACATTTGTATGATTGGTAATTCTTGAAAGTCGCTCACTTGTCTTGCTTGTGTCTCATATCTCGATGAGTTGCTTGGGCGAAAAATTGAACTTGTACGATTTTTGGCGATGTGTTGTGGACTGCGTGAGTTGTGGGGCAAACTCATTGGAAACCCTCACGAGATAAAAACTCGTCCTCTAAGGCGACTTAGAGGTTTAAATTGCTTCTCACTTGTGCTAAAAGTGATGATGGTTGTCACCATGCGGATTTGTTTATGTATGCTTCCCCCTTGTTGCCTCTCCTTGGATTGATGATTAGCAATTTGTTTTCCTCCTTTGGTTTGACATTTTTGTTTTGCTCGAGGATGAGCAAAAGCTTAGCTTGGGGGGATTTGATAACTTGCTATTTGATACGATTTTAGGGTGTTTTGAACCTAGTTTACTTGATAAAAATTGCGTTTTGGTTCATTTTTTACTCTATTATTATGCAATTTTTGTGTATCCTATGCTTCACGGGTTGTTGGTGTTTTTGTTGTGATTCTAGGTTCAAAAGAACGACCAAATGGAGCCCATGGATACAAAGCCGAGGTTAGAAGCAAGAAGATGGATGAAAGAAGCCAAGGAAAGGAGCATTATAGAAGAAAAGATGAAAAAAGGGGCTTAGAAGACCCTGCACGGCCGTGCCAGACCTTGCACGTCCGTGCAGGAGGTTCCAGAAAGCTTCAGCAAGCTGCCAAGGCCTGCACGGCCGTGCTTAATCTGGCACGTCCGTGCAGAAGAGGGTGCACGGCCGTGCCAGACTTTGCACGTCCGTGCAGGAGTGCTCCAGAAACTCAGAACATTCTGCCAAGGCCTGCACGGACGTGCCAAATTAAGCACGTCCGTGCAGATGTAGCTGCACGTCCGTGCCAATATCTGCACGTCCGTGCGGAACTGCTCGATTCTTAGCAGTACGTTATGCCTCAATTCTGCCCCCTCTGCACGTCCGTGCCAAACTTGGCACGGCCGTGCTTAGCCTTGCACGTCCGTGCCAAATCTGGCACGTCCGTGCAGACCTGCAGTCGAACTCCTTCCTTGTTTTCTCCGTCCTTTTTATTTGGGGGTCATATAAATACCCCTTTTGAGCTCATTTGAGGGGGGTATGCAGTTTTTTAGAGCTTTTCTCTTAGTTTGTAGTCTTAGAACATTAAATTCTCAAATCATTAGTTAGTTCTCAATTATTATCTTGGAATTATTCAAATTCAATCATTGTAGAAGACAAAATCCACCATTGTTGCTCACCTTGAAGCTTCATAGTAACCATTTCTTACTCATCTTTTCTACTTCTCTTTACTTTGTTGTTAATTATTTGCTAGTTCTTGCATGTTTTAGATTGTTAATTAGCTTAATCCTTAGTTTGAATTTGTTCATGAATTGCTTGAAATCTTTAATTGCTTTAACCCCCATGGATTGTGAGTAATCTAAATTCTAGGGTTTGGGCAAAACTCTCAATGTAGTCACTAATTACTTGTTGCATGTGCTAATTTGGTTGTTGTGGGATGTTAATTAGTTGAGCTTAAGTGGTTTAATTTCTTAGTTCTTGTATATGGCCATTGCTAGAACTATTTATCCAAGCTTTCTCAACGAAGGATCGAGAGATGAACTTGAGTTAGCTCCCTTATGCTTGATTGACCCGAAATGCCATGAGAATAGGGATTACCGGTCAAGGGAATGTTTATGTCATCGTGATTATGCTTTAACACTTGTTTTATGCTATGTAACCACGAGAGTAGGTTGTATTCATGATTCAAGTAATCCCTCTAGCTTGAGAGAGTAGTTGGGTGCTTTAGATGACTTCCCCTAATTTATCCCATTAATTTACCTTGATCGTTGCATGCTAATTGTGATTTGTGATGAAGTTGAGTGGTATAACCCAAGCCCTAGATTCCTATAAATATTGTTAACCTTCTCTTAGCTTTAGTCGAATTGAATTAGAAGAAGTTACTTATAACCAACCCAATTTAGAATTCATTTAGCTTATTTAAACAGTAGTACTCGGTGGTTGATTCAACGCCTCTCTTGGGTTCGACCCTTTCTTACCCTTACTATTGTTAGTGAGACCAAGATAGGAATTATTATCTTTGGTAGGCTCGACGACGGCCTATCACATGACCACATAAGTTACCGGAACACAATTTTTTTTTTATTTTTTTATTTTAGTATCTTCAGTCCATTTTAATTAATAAGACCTTATTTATTTCTTTAATAATTTTTTTTTTATTTTATAAATTCTTTTGCTTTACAAATCTCCCATTTCACACCATTATTCCAGTAATCACCATTCCAAGCAACTTATCTCCAACAAACATTTATAAGCTGTGAACGTTTATGGGAATTTTTTTTTATATGTGTGATGCTTTATTAAATGCATGGTTGGATAGCAACCAATAATTAATTGATAAAGCTACATTAAGGAAATTATTAGCAATCGCTATCCCAAATTGTTAGCTTCAAATTCTCCTGTAATTGTTTAAGGGTCGTTAAGTAATAGACGGGTGTGCGTCTTGGGAGCTAAACCTAACCATTCTAATAGCTATCCTTGTCCTATATTCAGGAGAAACAAAATGGCAGGGGGAAGAAGTTCAGGTAGTGGTGGAAATGATTTGAATGAAGTAGTGAGGCAATTGGCAGCAGTGGCCCAACAATTGGCAAGAAACTCAACTGGTAATGGGGATGCTCAAGGGGAGCTCTTTAAAAAATTGGCACAAAGCAAGCCACCAATCTATCAGGGCGAGCCTGACCCTATTATATTGGAAAACTGGTTAAGGGAATTTGAGAAACTGTTTGGAGCTGTGGGATGCCCTGAAAACTCAAAAGTGAGTTGTGCTACTTACTACTTGAGGGGTGAAGTTGACCTTTGGTGGCAACAAAACGAGGCTACCATTAGAGCATTACCTGGGTTCAACTGGACCAAATTCCAAGAAAAAGTGAGAGACAAGTTTTATCCTGACTTTTTGCAGAAGCAGAAGGCTGAAGAATTTTCAAACCTTAGGATGGACAAGATGACAGTTACGGAATACTACACCAAGTTCATTGAATTATCCCGTTTTGCTGAAGGGTCTGTCTCTACGGAGAAAGCAAGAGCTAGGAAGTTTGAGAGTGGGTTAACTACTGATTTGCAGTTAAAGCTGTGCGGACAGGTATTTGAGACCCTGGATGAAGTATATGGAAGAGCCGCACACCTTTATGCTTTGGAAGAAAAGAAGAATAAAGAGGTAGCTGAAATAGAAGGAAGGGAGAAGAGGGAGGAAGTGAGACAAGTTTATGGAAACCAACAGGAAAACCAGAATGGTTTTAAGAAGCAGAAGTACCACCATAACAATAACTTCCACAACAATAACAACTTCCATGGTAATAACCGTCAAGGGAACCGTAACAACAATGGAGGAGCTAGAAACAATAACCAGGGAAACAACAGGAATGGAAGAGTTTATTTTTGCAAGAGATGCAAGAATAACCACCCTGGAAAGGATTGCGAGGGCAATATGGTCACTTGTCGTTTTTGTAATAAGCCCGGGCATAGAGAATATGAGTGTTTCTCCAAAAATAGTAATGGGAATAGGCAAAACAATAATAATTCAGGGGGAAACCAGAGGAATTTCCAACAGAGCAACAACAACTTTGCTGGGAGCAAGGGAGTGCTACAAAATGGGGCAAGGAACAGTAACACCACCAGTGGGAATAACCAACAGAAGAGTGGAACTGCAGGGAAACTGAATGTTCTGAGTAAGCATGAGGCAGATGCTACAAAAGATGTTATCACTGGTACTTTTTCTATTAAATCTATTCCTGTTAAAGTATTGTTTGATACTGGTGCAACTTTTTCTTTTATTTCTAAGGCTGTTGTTGCAAAACTTAAAGACTGTTTAAAAACAGTAGAGGTAGTAGATTTACCCATAACCATTCCGATAGGTGGGGTAGTGATTTGTACCAAAACTTTTAGAAGTGTGCCTTTAGAAATAGAAGGAAAGATATTTCCGTCTGAACTCATTGAGTTTGGGCTGAGCGACTTTGACCTTATTTTGGGGATGGACTGGTTGAGTAAGTATAATGCTGAGATTAATTGTAGATCACAGAAAGTGAAGATGGTCACAAGTGGAAATGAATCAGTGACTTATTGGATGAATGGTAAGACCAAGTGCCCAAGGGTAATATCGGTGCTAAAATTAGCAAAGTACATGAAGAAGGGACATCCAGTATATTTCTGTAGTGTTAGGGATATGAACCATGAACAAGTGACAAATCCAGAAAATATAGAAGTGGTCAACGAATTCCTGGATGTATTTCCGGAGGAGATCCCTGGGATGCCACCTAAGAGAGCAATCGACTTTACCATAGATTTAGTTCCCGGAACAGCCCCAATATCTAAGGCACCATATCGAATGGCACCTGCAGAAATGAGTGAATTAAAGGAGCAGTTACAAGATCTATTGGACAAAGGGTACATTAGACCAAGTGCTTCTCCTTGGGGAGCACCAGTTCTGTTTGTGAAAAAGAAGGACGGAAGTATGAGGTTGTGCATTGACTACAGGGAGCTAAATGAAGTAACCATAAAGAATAAGTATCCCTTACCAAGAATTGATGATATGTTTGACCAGATAAAGGGTGCCACAGTATTTTCAAAGATTGACTTGAGATCTGGGTATCACCAATTGAGGATTGCCGACGAAGACATTCCAAAAACCGCATTTAGGACAAGATATGGACATTACGAATTTACAGTCATGCCTTTTGGATTGACCAATGCCCCAGAAATATTTATGGATTTGATGAATAGACTATTTCATCAATTTATGGATAAGTTTGTAGTTGTGTTCATAGATGACATACTGGTGTACTCGAAGAGTAAGGAAGAGCACGCAGAACACCTAAGGGCAATTCTAAAAACACTAAGAGAAAACCACCTGTACGCAAAATTCTCTAAGTGTGAGTTTTGGTTGGAAAAGGTAGCCTTCTTGGGACATTACGTGTCCAAAGACGGAGTAGAGGTAGATCCAACCAAAATAGAAGCAGTTAAGGGTTGGCCTACACCCAAGACAGTATCTGACGTGAGAAGCTTCTTAGGTTTAGCAGGGTATTATAGGCGTTTTGTTAAGGATTTTTCCAAAATTGCTAAACCCATGACCACCTTGATGAAGAAAGACAAAAAGTTTGAGTGGGACGATAAATGTGAAGAAGCGTTCCAACTCTTGAAACAAAAACTAATCACAGCACCAGTACTTACACCCCCTGATAATAGTGGACTATATGATGTGTACAGCGACGCATCAAAGAATGGCTTAGGGTGCGTGCTTATGAAAAATGGGAAGGTGATTGCATTTGCATCAAGACAATTAAAGAAGCATGAAGTAAACTATCCCACCCATGATTTGGAATTAGCTACAATCATTTTTGCGCTAAAATTTGGCGCCATTATTTGTATGGGGTGAAATGTAGAATCTACACGGATCACAAAAGCTTAAAATACATTTTCACCCAAAAGGACTTAAACTCCCGTCAGCGACGATGGTTAGAGTATACGACAGATTATGATTTAGACATACAATACCACAAAGGGAAAGCGAATGTGGTTGCGGACGCTCTAAGTCGTAAGACTAGTCATGGAATCAACTCGTTGGTAGTGGCTAATGAACTATGTAGAGAAATGATGAAATTAAATCTAGAGGTTGTAGAATGGGGAGTACCAGTGGGTATTCTTGCGAATCTAAGAATCCAACCAACTATATTTGACGAGATTCGAGTCAACCAAGAGGGGGATGTAAAGTTGGATAGGATTCGCGAGAAAATTAAGCAGGGAAAGACTACAGATTTCAAGATCCACGAAGATGGGAGTTTGAGATATAAAAATAGATGGTGCGTACCACAGAAATGTGAGGAGGTGAAGAGAAAGTTGATGGAGGAAGGACACAATACACCTTACTCTGTACACTCGGGAGGAGACAAACTATATAAGGATTTGAAGAAGATGTTTTGGTGGCCAAGAATGAAAAATGAGGTTGCTGAGTTTGTGGCAAAGTGTTTAACATGTTAAAAGGTGAAGATAGAGCACAGAAGGCCTCAAGGAACGGTGCAGTCACTAGAAATTCCAGGATGGAAGTGGGATTGCATTTCAATGGATTTCGTGACTTGCTTACCTAAGTCAAGGAGTGGAAATGATACCATTTGGGTAGTGGTGGACAGACTTACGAAATCAGCAGTGTTTATACCAATGAAAGAAACTTGGAAGATGGAGCAACTTGCGAAAGCTTACATCAAACATGTGGTGAGGTTACATGGGGTTCCAAAAGATATTATATCTGACAGAGATTCCAGGTTTCTCTCAAAATTCTGGAAAAGTGTACAAGAAAATTTTGGTACAATACTTAAGATGAGTACGGCGTTTCACCCTGCCACAGATGGACAAACTAAAAGAACCATTCAAACCTTGGAGGACATGTTGAGAGCATGTGTAATAGACTTCCAGGGAGCTTGGGAAGATAATTTGGATTTAATTGAATTTTCCTACAATAATAGTTACCACGCAAGCATAGGAATGGCACCATTTGAGGCTTTGTATGGGAGAAAATGTAGGAGTCCAATTTGTTGGAATGACATTAGTGAAACTATGATCCTAGGGCCTCAAATGATTGAAGACACAGTTAAACAAGTAAGGGAAATTCAAGCTAAAATTCAAGCAGCTCAAGATCGCCAAAAGAGCTATGCAGACTTGAAGCGAAGGGAAGAAGAGTTCGAAATTGGTGATAAAGTGTTGTTAAAAGTGTCACCAATGAAGGGGGTGATGAGATTTGGAAAGAAAGGAAAGCTCAGTCCAAAATACATTGGTCCATATGAAATACTGCAAAGAATAGGCAAGGTAGCTTATAGGTTAGCATTACCTATGGAGCTAAGTAAAGTGCATGATGTATTTCATGTGTCCCAACTGCGAAGGTACATCCCTGATAAATCCCATGTGCTACAACCCGAAACCATTGAGTTAGATCAAAGCTTAACTTATGAAGAGAGACCTGTCAAGATTCTTGACAGTAAAGTGCGTAGTACACGCAATAAGAATGTTAACATTGTGAAAGTACTTTGGTCTAACCAAGAATATGAGGAAGCCACTTGGGAGGCAGAAGATGAAATGAAAAAGAAATACCCAGAACTGTTTCAGGTATGTTGAGTTACGGGGGCATAACTCGTTTTCTTTAAGGGGGGTGGAATGCGATAGAATTTCGCGCTTTTTCCCTGTATTTTACATACTTCTGGTGCTTTTTGCACAAATTCTATCAAGTGTTTTAGGTATTAGTTCTCTCAAAGAGACACAAAGGAGTGATAAATGACAAAAATTACAGCAATACTATACACAAAAAGGAAAAAGTTTTGAGATTCGTTTCCCAAGTTTCGGGACAAAACTTGTTTTAAGGGGGGGGGGGGATAGACTGTAATACCCTGTATTTTAACACGTATTTTATTTAATATACATACATTTTATACGTATTTTATTTAATATATATATATATTTTATAAGGGTATTTAAATAACTCTAGCATTTTAATTATGATGTTTTAATAATTTATCCCATGTAAATTGGGAATATTTTACAAAAGGAAAGGTCGTTTAATTATTTAACTAATAGAAGTTGGGGTTTTATTTTAAGAAATTATGATTTTTTAACAATTTTTAGTAGGGAAGGGATTAGGAAAAACTAAAGGAGGAAAGTTTAGGGTAAAAGGGGAGATAGAGAAAGGGTATAAATATCCCTCTTATGAGGCAATTCAACGTTGCCCAGAGTGGAGAAAACCCAAGGTAAACTTCTCTCCCTTTTCTCTTTATTTTTCTCTTTCTTTTTTTTCTTTCTCTCTCCTTCCCTTCCCCTCTTGCCGCACACAGCACCACCGGTGGGCCGCCGGCCACCAGCACCAGCCGGCAGCCACCGGCAGTGGCGCCGGCCCCCAGCTGTCGGCAACCCTGTTTTGCCGGAAAAAAAAAGGTTTTCTTTTTTTAAAAATCAAATCTTTATTACCTAAAACCAATCTATGATATAGTCTAATTATAAATTATGAGTTTGGAGGTTTAAAATTGATGTTTGGTTATTGTAATTGTGTTAATTAATTTTCAGATTTGGTTTTTAATTAAAAAGCCCCAAATTTTGAAACCCTAGGTTCTTGATTCATGATTTATTGAAAGATTATGATGTATAATAGAGTAGGCCTTTGTTTTAAGTATTTTAAAACCAAATTACAGCAAGTTTTAATTATAATAAAGTGCTGGAATTTTATGTAGAACACTTGATATTAGGTTTCTTGAAGAAATTTTAATTACCCATTAATTGGGACTTAATTTATGGTGTTTTAAATATAATTTCAGCTTATTTTAATTAAATTATGAAGGGTTTTAAAATAGTATATATTGCTGGAAATTTGTTTAGAGTGGATATTAATACTCTATTATGGATTTAATGTATAGGAGACTTTGAAGTAAGCGATTTCTACTAGTCGTGGCAGTTTTAATAACGTACTCAAGGTACGTACGCGTACTTAGCATATCTTGATGATGTAGAATCATGTTAGGTTGATTTCAATCAATTACAAGTAGTATCATGCTAAGGTTTATGTATGGAATTGAGAATTTATGGTGTTTGTGAAGCATGAATTATTTGTGATGGTTATGGATTGAAAAATTATATTTTGGGCATGTTGTGTTTGAACCACATTTTTATTTATGGCATGTTAGAAGGCATGATTAATTAAACTACATGTTTAGTTATGTTTTGAATATTGAAAAGGAATTTTATTATGGTTCAAATAATTTTTATTAATGCTTTAAGCATGAGGAAGGAGCTATATAAGTGTCTATGTACACAAGGAATAAATAGTATGTTGGTGCCTTTGTGCACTTAAGGTGTTTTTAACACCGAGGGATAGGATTTTTGGCGCATTATGCGTTTAAGGTGTCTTTGACACTAAGGTAGAATTAAAAAGGGTTCAACAATAAATAATGTGTGGTCACTAATTATTCAAGAATTAAATTGGTATGTTTGTTTGATTGTATAATTATTGTTGATTGACTTATTATGCTTTGAGAGTCATCACCAAGTCTAATAATCTGTAAATAACGTAAAGTGAAAGAGATTACGCACCAAAACTCTTGGAATGTATATACCTTGAGTATGAACAATGGGGGGGGGGGAGTTATGGGGTTTTATATTTAACCATAACTTCTAATGGAGTACAGGACGCTGTATATTCCTTTTTTGTTATTTATTATTATGCGCAGGAATTCCGCCACCTTTGTGTGGTTTTGTCGCTGGCACGGTTAGCTCCCGTGCCAGTTAACCTCAAATTTATTTGGGGGAGGTTAGGAGATGGAAACCCGTTCGATGCGTAATCAATGAAAAATGAATTAATTAGTGTCTAGTCATTGTATTATGTTGATTGGTGTGTTTGTAAACAGGTGCAATGAGGTAAGTGTGTGTTGATAGGTGAAAGCATGTTAGTGTGGCTAATTTACGCTTATGTACTCAGCTTTGCTGATTGTGTGTGTTTGTGTTTTTGGCCATGTCTTTATCTTGGCCCTATGATGACCCATTTTTAATGGAGAGTAGTGGAAACAAGTAGAGATAAACTTTTCAGGTATTGAAGCATGATCATGATGAGGCATGAGTGAAGAGTGAATTCTACTAGTTTTCATTAGATTACAATGTGTTTTATGCTTTATTTATTTTTGATATATTATGTGTGGACTAACATACAGGTTTGATTTGGGAACGGTTTTTGAATAAGGGCCTTTAATGGTTCCAAGTTGTAGTTTGATTTTATTTGACTTGTTCGTTTGGTTTTAAACTTTATTTTCGTTTGGTTTTAAACTTTATTTTCGTTTGGTTGACTTTGGGTTGACTTGTTTAATCGGTTTTTAATTTTGAGTCTTCCGCTGTGTATCTTTGATAATTACCTTAGCCGTTTTCACGGTGGCGGTAATGTCTTAGTTATTCCTAAATCGTATTTTTAAAAGAGTAGAATGGGTATTTAAAGGAAAAGAATTTCTAGGGTGTTACATTTATGGATGTTAATTCTAGGTTATTTAACCTAAAATAGAGTGTCATGATATGCTAATCAACGCTCTCATAACACTACCACCTTAACTCTCATGGACTCGCCAAAAAACTGTAGGGAATATTTCAAAAAACTTTAACTTTGAGCCCCACCGTTATCGTGCATTTAATCATGGTAGCGTTCGAAGGGAAAATAGCCAGAGAAAAAGAGTCGCAAACAAGTTTTAGGAACTTGTAAACCGTCCATGGGTGTGAAGGTTACACCCAATTTATGATCACAAATATCGCCCTGAATATGCCTGTATTTTATTCTTATAATATTCCTGTACACTTTCCGATCAATTACATATAATAAATTAATCCTAAGCATATTTAATCTATGTTGGTTGATTATTAATGCACAAATAAATCTATTATTTTCAATCACTTGAATTAAAATCACATTAACCTGAAACCAAAGTTATCTTATTAAGCGTGATTTCAAAAACACATTTTCCTTTAAACCTGCAGAAAAGGCGTTGTAGACACCTAAAAATGTCTCCCCAAAACAAAACCCGATGATAAATAACCTTTCACTGCCTCTATTGATCGGGTTTAGTATTTAATCCCGAGAGTGCTTAAAAAATCGTATTTTATTAAATTCATACCTTTGAAAGGTCCATGGATTAGTCTTGATGTTTGGTAAAAGCATAGTTTTAATTTTAGCCCAAGCTTATTAATTAATTTTAAGCCCAAACCTTTTTATTTTATTATTTATTTTTGGCCCAAACATTTTTATTTATTTTTATTTTATTATTTTCTTATTTTAGCCCGAGTAATAAAAGTCAGAAAAAAGCCCGAAATTATCAATCGGCACTTAAAAAGCCGAAAGAAATTAGGGTTAAAAATGAATTTAGACGGAAAAATGGACTGGAAGTGACCGTGTCACGGTACAGTCTGACCGTGTCACGGGAACCCTTCCCATCTGACGGTGGGACTTCCCGTGACACGGGAGGTCTTCCGTGACACGGGACGTTCTGTGTCCTTTCCGCGTAAACCCTTAACGCGTTTTTTATTTCGTTTTCTGAAAATTTCCCGCGTCACTCCAAAACTGTACCGTGTCACGGGGAAGTGTATCGTCTGACGGTACAGTCTGACCGTGTCACGGTACAGTCTGACCGTGTCTTTGGATACTTTTTTAGGGTTTTTATCATTTTAGGGTTCTGTGTGCTCCCTCAGCACATTTTCCCTATAAATACCCCCTCATTTCTGATGTACGGGGCAACCAGAATTTTGTTATTCTTATTTTCTCTCTTCTATGCTATTAACCTAAACACTAGCCTACCCTTTTTACTTCAAAATTCCTTCTTCAAGCACTCAAAGGAGTCCATATTTTACTCGAGGTTCTATCCTTAAGCCAAGGCGTGAAAGGTAGAATCGTTTCAGGGTTTGGCCCCAAAATCAACCTTATTTTATTTAATTTAATTTAGTTATTGTTTTATTATTTCCTTGAAGTTAATAACTCGTTTATTATTTTGTAGTTGCAAGCAAACAGATTCAAAGTAAGGATCATGCTCTTTTTATTATTATTATTTTTTCTAACGATTTTTATGTTGTTGGAATTGTGATTAAATTGGTTTTAATATTAATGTTTATTCTATTATTTATTGATCACCATATTGCATGTTTAAAGGGAATATGTAATTGAAAATCACGCCTAATAAGATAATTTGGACAACTGGTTGAAGAAGTGATCACCATATTGCATGTTTAAAGGGAATATTAATGTTTATTCTATTATTTATTAATCTTGTTATTAATTGAAGTGATCACCAAATTTTTAGAATTATGTGTGCATTAATTTTAAACCAATTTAGTTAAATAATAGTTTGGAGCGAATTGAATATTTTGTTTGTATGCCTTTGAGATCACATGAATGTTTTTCAATATAAGAATCAAGTAGAGGCCAATACGGGCGAATGTGACTCCATGACTCACTTCGTACCATCATCCCCGGTCCTCCTTTCGTGGTTCCGAACCATATGGAGTTAGTAATCTCATGGATTATGAATGGGGTGTAACCTTCACGGGTCAATCGTGATTGCTTATCGTTGTCCCTTTATCGTGGTTGCCTTTTATGATCCGTGAACGGTTTACAAGTTCCTTAAAAACTTGTTGGCGGCTCCCTACTTTCCTTGTCCCTAATCGTATATGTCAATTCCCACTTCCTAAGAGTGCCAAGCATATTCACAACATGCTTTTAACGTAGGCGCACTTCGAGCGACGCCTACAAGCGTGATCAAGAAATAACAATAAATCATGAATAATCAAGCAACATATAATTAATGACACAACCATCATCATCATAATAATAATCATCAAAATATAATACTAGCAAGATCCTAGGCATGATACTAAACAAATTAATAACAAATCCTATTATGTCACTAATAATAAAGATCAAAGCTTTATCCTAAAACATGATACTAGAAATTAATAAGATATTAGAAATATTAATTAACATCCTAACATGATACTAGAAATTAAACTAATATTCTAAACATGATTTATATATAAAAAGAATAAAGTAATCAAATTACTCACTTTAAAGCCTCGTACCTCTTTCTATCAAAACAATACACACATTACTAACTTCAAGAAAAATTAAATCAAACAAATAAATCAAATAATAATTAAATATAAATTTGGGACCAAACCCTCATAATTATCAACCTTTTGCGTCAAGGTCTAAGGCAACTTCAAGCTTGGTTAGAAGTATTCGAGTCTTGTGAATGAGGTATGGTGACTAATCAAAGAAGATCAAGGATTTGTGTGATGTGTTTAGTTTAGGCTTAGAAAATCAAGAGAGAGAGAGAGAGAGAGTAAGCTCTAGCTTAGAGAGGGAATTGATGATGATTGGTTGTGAATGAAAACGGAGAAAAAAACCACTGTTTATAAAGAAAAAACGACGGAAAAGATCAGAAAAAGAGTTAGAATCCGACTCAGGGCAAAACGTTTTTATCGCGGAGCGATTCTCATATCGTGCAGAAATTAGCATCGTTGTGGGATATTTTCATCGCTGCGCGATGCTTTTTAAAAGATAAGATTCGTATAGAATTCGGTTTCCAATCAAACTGGGTTAGTCAAATATCCATACTTATACTTATTTTATCATAATTAAATATATTAAAAATAAGTGTTTTATCTGATATAAAATCCTTAGTCTTTATCTTTTTAAAAAGACGATAAATTAGAACCTTCTAGAAGATTCTAGAAGATAATAATCAATCCTAATGGATTTAGGACTCAAAACAATCTTCTAGATAATTCTAGAAACTTGTGATAAATCCTAATGTTTAGGAATGAAGTTAAGGTTAATGGCGTCCACATGATCATTGGGTCCGCGCATAAGACTTCGGTTGGGCCCAGTTTAGCATTTTGGCCATAACTTCTCGTTATAATTAGGATTTGGGCTTATAATATATCGTTGGAAAGATCTCTTTTTAAGCCCTATCCAACTATACAATTATTGGACCTAGATTACGGACCAAAATCAACAGGTTTGTACGTTTTATGAAAAAAGGACACAAATGAATGATTTTAAGGACACGAAATGAATTATTTTAATTTATAACATTTAAAGAAAGGTTAAAAAGGAGGAAATTCAAGAGACTCTTCAACTCTTCACCTAACTCGATAATCAAAGACGTGAAAGGTACTCATCACTGGATTATATTTGGTTTTTGGGGAGACTCAATCAGGTGTCTACAGCTATATAACCACAATTATTCAACATGTGTCAAGGAAGCTCTAATTGGCTTCTACAGCTAGGGCTATTTTTTTTATCTAATCGTTTGCCCCGAGAAGGTCTAACTTGATTCTTGGTCCCTAATCTATGGAAGGAGACTTACTTCACCTAGTCATTATTCCAAGATCACACATATTCAATTGTTATAATTTTATATAATAATTAATATAAAGATATTAGGAAATTTTACAAAAAAAACAACTTTTATAAGTATGTTTTTGCAAGAAACCACCTTATAAATTTTTTTTTGCAAAGACACACCTTAATCAATTTTTTTTTTTGCAAAACCATACCTTTATGTCAGAAAATAGAGTCAAACCCTATTTTCCGGCGTTGACTATGCCATTTGCACCCACGAAACTAACAGTGGAGGGGAGAAGGGTGGCTAGGGCTATAGAGGAGGGTTTACAGTGGTCAACGTCCTTAAAGGGGTGTGTTTAGGGTGGTCAACGCCATAAAATGGGGTATGTTTATGGTGGTCAACGCCGTGAAAGGGTGGTTTTGTGGGTGGGGCTTAGGAGGAAGGTGGTTTCGTGGGTGGGCTGGGGAGAGAGGTGGTTTCGTGGGTAGATTGGGGTAGTCAACGCCGGAAAATGGGGTCAAACCTCATCTTCCGACATAAAGGTATTGATTTGCAAAAAAAAATTTGATTAAGGTGTGTTATTGCAAAAAAAAAAAAAAATTATAAGGTGGTTTCTTGCAAAAAAATTGCTTATAAAAGGTGGGTTTTTGCAAAATTTCCAAGATATTATCACTCAAAGTATTGCATTGGCATAAGTGCACAAGGGAAATGATTTGTTTATTTAAACACTGAGGGAGTAATTCACATTATAGTGAACTTGCATATATGTAGGCAAATTTTGTCATTAAACTATAGAAATTTTATCAAGAACTACCCCATATATAGTCTGTTTTGTTAACAATATTTGTAAACAACTACCCCTAAGATATAAAAACTTTGTCTAACACTACGTACGTACCCTTTAATAGTTTTCGTTCAACTTTTTGTTTGTGGGGCCCACAACTAGGTTTCCCCACCCAATTATTTTCCTTTCGAACTACCTCCCTTCTCCTTCATAAATTTCCCCTCCATTTTCCTTCATCCTTTCACTTTCTTAAGATTAACCTGATACTCCCTCTGTTTTTCTGTAAATGCATCAGTTTGACCAGTACATTTGCAGAGATACAACTTTGAACTATATCTTTAATTGCCCACTTGTAAAAATAGTAACAAAATTATATTATAAAACTATACATTATGGATAATCTAATGATATATTATATAATAACATTTATTTATTATAAAGAGGTGAAAAAATTAAGTCAGCCATGGTATGTGAATAGTGCAAAAGTCAAAGTGATGCAATTAAAAAATTGAAAGGGAGTAAAATCTTATTACTCCAAATTTCTTGTTAATTTTGTGAATTAGCCCTTTACTATGCATACGATATCTCTTTCCTACTTATCTTCTTGCTTTGTTGGGTACGTAGGCCTATGTTAGTGGCTCAAATTAGTATGGGAAAACAAAGACCAAGACGGTATAATGTAGTAATTGCTATGAAACTTGTGGTCTTTTCATTCAATCAAAGTCATATACCCTAAACCCCAAAAATACAAAACCCCTAATTTAATTCAAACCCGAAACCCTAATAATTAAAATCTACTCTTTTCAATTGAAGCTGAAAACTCTAAATTGAATCCTTAATTAAGATAATTGAAGTAAATTGTAGGGAAATTCTCTCTGATAACCTCAAACTTTTATTTTTTCTCAGTGGTAAAGTAAAAAAAAATTAGTTATCAATGGTAATCACAACTTAATATCACTAAACAAATGGTAACGTTAATGATATTAAAGCATTATTAAAGATTAACCATGTGTAGACACCTAATTGTATCTCCCCAAAAATCAAATTAAACCCAGTGATGAGTACCTTTCATTTAATTGATTATCAAACGAGGTGAAATGTGAAAGCGTCTCATGAATCTCTCTGTTTTTTAATAAAAATGCTTCTTTCTGTTTTCGAAAATCTTTCATTTCGTACCCTATTTATGAAAAACATCCAGCCCAGTTTAGTTTATTCCATGATATGGGTCCAATAATAGTGTAGTTGTATAGGGGTTGAAAAGACCTTTCCAACGATATACTATAAGCCCAATTCCGATGAATAATGAGGAAGTTATGACCAAAATACTAATTGGACTCAAACTGGATTTTACCTACGACCCAATGATCATGTGGAGGGTCCACTAATCTTAATTATATTCATAAAATAATTAGTATTTGTTAGAAGTTTCTATAAGTTTCTAAAAGATCTTAATTATCCTTTTTGAAAGATTAGATCAAATGGTTTGAAATTGGTTAAAACTTTCCTTTTTTTAAATCCTAATTCTATTCGAATTTAAAGATGTTCAAAGAAAGTCAGATATTATTTTTGTGCCTCATAATATTATCCAAATCTCATATGGTTGGATAGATCTTGAAATTATCTTTTCAATGATATATTATTATATTAATTCCGAGCTATAACGAAAAAGATATGAAAGAAATACGAAACTCTATCCAAACTGACACCCTTCCACTATTTCGACCATATATTTTATTATACAAAATATTTTAATTGGATTTTAATTGATTTGGAAATTATAATTTAAGAGCTTTCTAACGACATATTATATGACTTATTTCAACTTCTGGATCAAAAGTTATGATAAAAACAAAATCCGCAAAAAACTGTCTCAGCGCACCACGACGACTCTGTTGCTCCACTCTGGACCCTGTCGTTCTTGACAATTTTATTCCGATTTGAATTATAACTCTTTTCTATCGTTTTTGAACTATTTTTTCTATAAATAGGAGCGATATTCCTTGTTTTTAAATCATCAATAAGCTTGATCATCAACAATCATCTATTCTCATCTCTCTTAAGCAATAGCTTATTTTTTCTCCCTCTTTCTAAGGCTTCCCTTTTCATAAAAATACCGCATTCACGAGTTCTAGACACACCTAGCCAAGCTCGAAGTTTCCTTCGCCCTACACGTAAAAGAAAGAGATACGAGGCATCAAAGTAACTAATTAGATTGCTTCTTAATTACTCTTTTGATATAGAAATCATGTTTCTTGTGTTCTATTAATTCCTAGTATCATGTTAGGATGTTTTAATTGCTTTCTAGTATCATGTTTAGGTTGCTTCCTATTTTCTTCTATCATGTTAGTATCATGTTGGGGATAAAGCATTGATCTTTATTGTTTAGTGACATGCTAGGATGACATGCTAGGATTTGTTATTGATCTTGTTAGTATCATGCCTAGGATCTTGCTGGTATTATTATGCTTTGATATTATTATGATGATTTGTTGTATCAATATTATTATTGCTTGATATATTATTTTTATTGCTTGATCACGCCTTCTCTTACAGGATTAAAGGGAAGTTGTACTTGTAATCACACTTAATAAGATAATAAATAATTTTGTTTAGGCTATTGTGATTATAATTCAAGTGATCACCAATAATAGATTTGTTTGTGCATTAATATTCAACCAACATAGATTAAACAGGTTTAGGATTAATATATTGTTTGTATGTTAGTTAGAAAACGCCCACTAATATGAGAAGAATAAAATATAGGCCTATTTTAGGCAGGTTCAATCTGTCTTAGGTTGGACTTGTACCTTCATCCCCGAATATTCATTCATGGTTCAGGACCACTATGGAGTTACCGATCTCATGGATCGTGAAGGGGTGTAACCTTCACCATGTGAACGATTTACAAATTCCTAAAACTTTTTGGCAACTCTTTTTCTCTAGCTTCCTTCCCTTTGGACGCCACCATGCTTAAGTGTATGATCACAGTGGGGATATTCCCTACACCCAGGTTAAATCTTGATTAAGTAACAATGAATTTACATTATTATCCTTTGAATTTATTTTTTAAAAAAAGCAAAGGAATCAAAACCCTTCTCAGCCACCAAGCACTAGCCCCCTCCCCTTGCCGATGCTTAGCTTAGCCCAGCTGACGACATCCCAACTCCTTCCCTCACCGGAGACCCCACCAACGACACCCTAATCCCAAAATGAGCACCCCTCCCCATGTTCCTGACCCACCCTCTCTCTCCTCTCATCACTACCAAAATCGCTTCTCAGGGATGCCGGAATCGGAATCAGATAACCTTCCCTTGCCCGATTCCCTCTTATCTCCTCCTCAATTCCCTCTCCTTCAATTCCCTAATTTCACCTCCTTCCTCATTTCCCTCTCCTTCCTCGATTTTTGGTTGAAATTTCTAGGGTTTTGGGGGGGAAATTATCAACTATTTCCAATTGTTATTTGCTCTATTCATGGGTATTGTAGGGGTTTTGGGTCAATTTTTGCCCAAAAATGGGGGGTTTTGGCTCGTATTTGCTCGAATATGGGGGGTTTTGGCTTAGATTTGATAAGGTTTTCGGTTAGTAGTGCGTGTGTAGACACCCATTTGTGTCTTCCCAAAACCAAACCTAGTGATGAGTACCTTTCGCGTCGAATCATAATCGAATGAAGCGAAAGTGTGGAAAGTCTAGTGTTGCGGATAGTTTTAATTTCTTTTCTCTTCTCTCTGTTTTTGAAAACTTATTTTAAAAAAACAACCAATACAGTTTGGTTGGTCCATGATATGGGTCCAATAGTAGTGTAGTTGGATGGGGCTTGCAAAGACCTTTCCAACGATATATTATAAGCCCAATTCCGATGAATATTGAGGAAGTTATGGCCAATTTATTAAACTGGGCCCGGTTTGAGCTTTATATACGGCCCAATGATCTTGGGGAGGGCCTAATATGATTTATCATTCCTAATGCAATTAGGAATGGTTTTAGTCTTCTAGATTCTTCTAGAAGGTTCTTTTCATTCCTAATTCAATTAGCATTGATAAATTGACTTTTTGTTGACTTTTCAGAGTTTTAATCAAAATCAAATAGCATTTTCGAGGAAATTATATGATTTTATCCTCTAGTACGGAAAACTTATCTGATTTTCGAAAACGCGTTGAAAAGAGGCTTGGCGCCTGACCCCAGGCTTTGGCGCCTGGAACCAGGTCTGGCGCCTGGCGCCAGTTAGCAAGGGTTGGCGCCAGCTCTGTTTTTCTGTGCGTCAGACTCTGTTTTGTTTAATTTATCTTTTTGGCTGATTTTCTCTATAAATATCGTATTAAAAACTCCGTTTTCATTCATCACCAATTCTCCTCATTCATCTACAATCAGTTTTAATTAGCTTTCATTAATTCTTTGATTTTTTCTTTCTTTCTCTAAACTTTGCTTTTTCATACAAAATTCCGCATTCGCAAGACCTAGAAACACCTAGCCATATTCGAAGTTGCCTTCGCCCTAGACGTGAAAAGTTTAATTTCTGAGGGTTCGGTCCCAAATCTCTATTTCAATTATTTAATTTAATTGTTTGATTTATTATTTTCCTTGAAGTTACTAACGCGTGTATTTTGTTATTAGAAAGTGGTACGAGGCATCAAAGTAAGTAATTTAATTGATTAATTGATGTTATGATGTAGAAATCATGTTTAAATTGTTATTATGATATTCCTAGTATCATGTTTAGGGAAAAGGTTATAATATCAAATATGCTTAATATGATTGTTACGATGCTTCCTATGTTCTTCCTAATATTTATGATTGCTATTATCATGTTAGGGTTAAAGATTTGATTTTTATTGCTTAGTGGCATGCTAGGGTTTGTTATTAATCTTGTTAGTATCATGCCTAGGATCTTACTATTATTATTATGCTTTAATATTAACATGAATATGACTATGATTATAATTTATGATGATTATGGATGTTATTATTATTATTATTTTGATGATGATTATTTTATTTATGATGATATTGTTATTATTATGATTATAATTATTATTCATGATTATTTATTATGTTGCTTGATTATTTTATTATTTATTGCTTGATCACGCCTTTATACATGTTTAAAGGGAATTTGGTACTTGTAATCGCGCTTAATAAGATATTAATAATCTTGTTTAGATTTAATTATGATTATAATTCAAGTGATCGCCAATAATAGTTTATTTGTGCATTAATATTCAACCAACATAGATTAAACAGGTTTAGGGTTAATTCTATTGAATGCATGTTAATCAGAAAGCGCACATGAATACGATCAGAATAAAGTAGAGACCTATTATTAGGGCAGGTTCAATCTCTTTTGGGTTGGATTTGTACCTTCATCCCCGAACCCTTATTTGGTTCTAGACCTTATGGAGTTGACGATCTCTTGCATCGTTAAGGGGTGTAACCTTCACCCTGTGAACGGTTTACAAGTTTCTAAAAAAACTTGTTGGCTACTCTTTTGCTTTACCTTCTTCCCTTTTGGACGCCACCATACTTTAGTTTATGATCATAGTGGGGTTCAAGCTAGTGGGATTAAAGCTTGAATCTATTCCCTACAATTTTTGGCGACTCCACTGGGGAGGATTTCTATTTTAATTCCTGAATTTGTTTCGGCAATGATTAAGAATGAGTGGATGAGACTCGAAACGTTCTAAGTATTTCATATGCGTAATTTTGATTAACATTATTGTCATATGCATAAAAAAGATCTCATTGGAAAGACCATCCGTAATGATTTAAAAACATAGGATTTTACACGTAGGAAATTTGAGAAATTCTTTCACAACTAGGACTGAAATAACACCGCGCGAAACTGGAAAATTTTATCGAGCATAGAAAGCTGTTGAGGCATGTGGGAAGTAGCGTCAGGGGCCAGAGCATTGGCGCCAGTATTTTAACCGTAGCGCTAGACGCCAGCATTGGCGCCAGGCGCTACAGCTAAAAGCTGGCGCCAGTCTCTGTTTGCTGGCGCCAATTTCCCCCAATACCGAGCCAGAAATATGCGTTCTAATTTCGACCGGTTTTTCGTATTGTTTGCTCGATCCCACTTATTGATTGAATTTTTTCTCACTTTTCTGAAACCCATATGTGTTCTACATATGAAATAACCCTCTGGGAATTCTTGCTCCATCTTCCCGATTGAACGCTCCGTGCAACAAAGGGTACATCCGAGATGTTGAATTCACCAAACCATGGAAGCGAGCTTTTTCTAAAACTCGCGGTGTCCCATCCACTCGCGCCAACCCTTCACGGTTAGGCTTTCGCGCGGTGCATCCGGACAATTAACCATGGACCCTCTATTGACTAAACCATATCCCGAACTTTAGAGAACTAGAGCCATGGTTAGGTTGCAAACTCATTGCATCATATTGTGCCTACTTGACTAATTGTGCATTATTTGTTGTGCATACTCTATGTGATTTTTCCAAACCGCTTGTTTGACTTGTGTTAAGACTAAATAAACTGATTAATGACTAAAGGACTTTGTTTAATTAATTAATTAATTAATTAATTAATTTGAGCTAATAAATAAACATAAAATCGAGTCATAGTTCCTTTAAGTCAACCCGGATTTTTATTCCCGTATACTGCACAAACGTCAACTTGTTTTGGTCATAGCCGGAGTTATAGGAAGAACTACGAGTTGTAAAACCTATGGATCTGTAGCCCCGAGTTTTATCTTTAATTTGGCTTGGTTTCATTCAAATCAGAGTCACAGATAAAAAATTATGACTAAAATACCACAGTCTGTCCAGTTTAATGCATATACGTGAGGTCTTAACTTAGTCTTTAATCGAATCTAGTCACATAGTCTAGCCACATGGTCATGCCACGAGTCTTAACGCACCATCTACACTCACTAGTCTTAGCACACACTTTGATTATATGTCACCATGGCCATGTCTTAGGTTCATGCATGAGTCGGTCTTTTTCGTCGTTTAAGTTGGGGGTACATTTTATTCCTAATTCTTCATATCCCTCCATCTACATCACTTTTCTTCACACTCTATTCCGATCCTTCTTCACTTCTTCCATCCATTTCATGTTGAATAAAGTTTGAGTCAAATAATTAACAATGAATATCCCCAAATTCCTTTTCCACAGTACTTGGTCGAGGAGAGAAGGGCGATTAATCAAGGACAACCTCTTTGTTCAAGTCTCACTTTTTGATAAACCGATTCGTCAAAAGAGGAAGGCTAAGAAGATAATGGCAACTCAAGAGGAAGTTAATGAACTTAGGAGTCAATTGACTAACGTGACTGAGACACTGAAGCTACTCACACTCAAGATCGATGATCCCGTGAAGCAACAACAGATAAACCTCATGCAAGAGAGTCTAAGCAAGCTATCTAGTGACTATAAACTTCAGGGCATGAGTTCACAAGGGGTCTCGCTGGAAAAGGAACTTCTTCCACATAAGTTCAACACCACTGACATCCCTAAATTCAAGGCAACGGATAATCCTTACTTTCACCTAAGAGCTTTTGAAACTATAATGAACATTAAGTGTATCGATAAGAAGGTTTTCCCCTCTCTGTTCTCACTATCTCTTGAAACCGTTTGCCAACAATGGTACTTCTCCCTTGACAAAGAGAAAACCTCTACCTAGGAATCGATAATAAACGCTTTCATTGATAGGTACAAGTGCAATATCCAAGTTGAAACCGACCATAGATAACTTGAGATGCTAAGACAAAAAGAGAATGAAGGCTTTACTTCTTTCTTTAATAAGTGGAGGGAAACTTCCGCCAAGATGATTGAGGTCCCCACTGAAAAAGAATCCATGAGGATGTTTATCAAGAATCTCCAAGAGAAGTATTCAAAGCACTTAAAATATCAACACAATTTGAACTTTCAAGGCCGTTTATGACATCGGAATTGAAATCGAAGATGACCTCGCAAAGTAAAAAGCTACTAGCAATAGTAACCACGGTGGCTGGAAAGGAAAGAAGAACGACAATCCTTCTTCTTCCGAAAGCGCCAACTCTAGTAACAATGTTAGTACCTTTGATCTCAGTGAAGTTTTAGCCATAGATAACCAAGGATCTAAGAAGCAACTAAGGAAAGACTTCACCCCCATTGGGATGAGCTACGATACTGCCTTCGATCGACTCCATGCCAAAGGACTCATTACTCCCATTGGACCTATTCAAGATCCCGCACCTGAAAAGAGATTACCTAGTTGGAATCCAGACGAACACTGCAAGTACCATCAAGGTAGGGGTCATACTACTGAGAGCTGTTGGAAGCTAAAGGAGGCTATCCAACATTTGATTGATAATAACAAGCTTCCCATGCCTCCAGTTAACAAGAAGAGCGAGTGATGATAAAGGAAACAACACAAGATAAGAGGCGAGCTTCAACGACAAGATTTCGTGACCTCTTTTTTCTATTTTTTCTTTATTTTTTACACTTTCCCCAATAAGTCTAGCATAGGCACCCTTTTAATCTCCTTAGATTTATTTTGTAGGATCATTATTTATTTTCTTTTAATAAAATGAGCATTTATTTCCTTATATATAATCATTTCATTAATATTGCATTAAAAAAAATCCATGTCAAATTAAACACAAGGTATACCAATGATTTGAGGCACCCCTTGCAGCCATATTATATCTCCTTTCACCCTTCAATTTGCAATCCTTTCTTCATAAACCACTTTGAGCCTCGTCTAACAATAGACCTTTCTTTTTTTCAACCTATATCTATCTAACCTTGGGATGGGACAGTGTGCAAGTTATGCAATTCTAAAGAAATCTTGAGCAAATTGAAAAGATTAAAATAGCAAAAAAAAGCATAAGCAAAAAATAATAATAAAAGTGTGCAAAAGGGCAAGTGTTCCAATGTCTTTGACATGAAAATGTCTTTGATAAGAATACGTCTCAGATTGCGTCTCTTATCGAGTGCTCGGTACCGTGCCTGAGAAACATGAATGCCAAGTGAGTGATAGACCGCATGATCGGGATTGCCCACACTTATGAAAATAAAATAGATGCTAAAGCAAAAGATAAAAGAGAGCTAAAAAAGAGTAGAAACTCAAGCATAAAAATATAAAGATTCAAAAGCAAGGTTGCACACCTAGGGGGCTTATCTAGGGTTTTGAGCCTTTATCCCTTTTTTCTATAACCTTTAGCCTAACCACATTACAACCCTTAAAAAGACCTTTTTGAGGTATACATACACTTGTGCGAGGTTCGGCTAGATCTACGTTCGGCCTGATTCCTAACGGATACGTAGGCAACCTCACATCGAGGTGCGACCGTAATAAACATGCATTTACATTCACATTCACACACTCACACCATGATCATATCAAGGGATTCTCTATGCTCATCCGTATTCACTTAGAGCTAGACTTGGGGGCTTGATCCCTACATTATTAGCTTACCTTAGCCTAAGAGTCACCATATTTTGATTCTTCTAAAAATAACATTTTTCCACACACTTAGCTCTTGTGGCCTAGCTTTAGTGTCACTATCACACACTGCACAGATACATGACCAAATATACTTCCCTTTAAGAACCCTTTGTCATGAAATCTTAACATAACGCTGAAGCATGCCTTGTCATATCAAAATCACTCATCAATCATAATCATCATTGCATCACGAAGTATGAAGTGCTTAGCCTCCGTGCCTAAGTTACCTAAATGCCTTCATCATTGAGTCAACCATTGAGATAGCCTAGGATGGATTAATCCTTGCACATTGAGAGATAGTATCAAATGACATTTGACTAATCTCATTCAACATGCATTTGCAAACTTTCGATTCTTTTTCGCGTCTTTATTTTTCGGGAGAAAGTCGGTACCCTCCACAAAAATGACGGAAAATTTTTGTTTGTTTGCATTTTTGAGTCGCACGATCATAACACTATGCACACACGGGTCATGAGTCACACGTGTCATTTCACCTCGAGTCAGTCGATCACATCGAGTCAAGTTTATACCTTGAGTCGTGTCAAGTTATTGAGTTAAGCAACATTAAACCTTAGGTCAACCCTAAGATAATTAAAGAGATTGGCAAAGTTCTATAGTAAAAAATAAATACAGGTGCAGCAGACCATACTCTAGAGATATTTCAGCAACGACAGAGCTCGAAGCCTCTCAGGAAGGAGTTTCGACTTCATACAGCGATTTTGGGTTCCATGGTACGCTAGTTAGCCCCTATGAGCAATTTGACATGATTAAGTAGTTGGTTTGATTACAACAGCAAATAAGTGATCAACCTGATGAAAGATTGTCTCACTTAGCTTAAAGCGCCTAAGCATTGGCTCATTAGCAAAAGGCACCGACATATAGGTTCAAAAGCAAAAGAGCACCGACATATTGGTTCATTCGCAAAAAGAACCGACGTACAGGTTCAAAGCAGCAGAAGCACTGATGTACAGGCGTAGCGGAAGCAAAGTTCAAACGAGCTTTAGAGATCGATAGACATTGGTCTTCGGAAATTTTTCTGCGGAATATTATTGCAATCACTGAGGATGACTTCAAGTAAAGTTATTTTCGACGGCATTCACTAAGATTGTGGAAGTTGTCACTAAAGATTTGAGAAGATAGCACGAGATGGGCGGTCTTCGACAGCGTTCGCTAAGATTGTGGAAGTTGTCATCCAAGATTTGAGAAGATAGCACGAGATGGGCGGTCTTCGATAGCGTTCGCTAAGATTGTGGAAGTTGTCATCCAAGATTTGAGAAAATAGCACGAGATGGGCGGTCTTCGACAGCGTTCGCTAAGATTGTGGAGGTTGTCACCCAAGATTTGAGAAGATAGCACGAGATGGGAGGTCTTCGACGGCATTCGCTAAGATTGTGGAGGTTGTCACCCAAGGTTTGAGAAGATAGCACGAGATGGGCAGTCTTCGACGTCGTTCGCTAAGATTGTGGAGGTTGTCACCAAGATTTGAGAAGATTGAACGAGATGGGCGGTCTTTGATGACTTTTGCTATGATTGGAAAGGCTATCACTATGATTCAAGAAAAGGCTCGAGATGTAGCAACATTGATCGACGGCGTTCCCTAGTTTGCGGAAGATCGTCAAAACAAACAGCAAGATGGCGTTCCCTAGATTTTGGAGGGTTGTCACAGACAACTGAGGATTGTTTCAAGAGAAGCAATCTTCGATAGTATTCCCTTGGACGCGGAATATTATCAATGCGGATGGAGATTGTTTCAAGAGAAGCAATCTTCGATAGTATTCCTTTGGACGTGGAATATTATCAATGCAACTGAGGATTGTTTCAAGAGAAGCAATCTTCGATGGTATTCCCTTGGACGTGGAATATTATCATAGCGGAGGAGGATCGTTTCAGGCGAAGCAATCTTCCAAATTTGGAAGCAGTTACGGGCGTAGCAGTTTTCAAGCGGGATGGCATTCTCTAGCTTGCAGGAGGTCATCAAAACAATCGGTTACTTTCAGAGACGTGTGCTCGACGGTGCAAGATACGCGTTTCTTAACTCTTTTATCTGTTTAACTAACGCTAGTTTTGCAGGTATCGGCGTTACAAGAGTGATTTAGGATCGCAGAACGTTCTGAATCATTCTCCGTCCCTATCGATACTTTGACTTTCTTTTTCAAAACTCGTGTTTTCTCCAGACTCAGTCAAAGTGGGGGCTTATGTAGACATTCATTTGTGTCTCCCCAAAACCAAACCCAGTGATGAGTACCTTTCGCGTCGAATCATAATCGAATGAAGCGAAAGTGTGGAAAGTCTAGTGTTGCGGATAGTTTTATTTCTTTTCTCTTCTCTCTGTTTTTGAAAACTTATTTTAAAAAAACAGCCAATACAGTTTGGTTGGTCCATGATATGGGTCCAATAGTAGTGTAGTTGGATGGGGCTTGCAAAGACCTTTCCAACGATATATTATAAGCCCAATTCCGATGAATATTGAGGAAGTTATGGCCAATTTATTAAACTGGGCCCGGTTTGAGCTTTATATACGGCCCAATGATCTTGGGGAGGGCCTAATATGATTTATCATTCCTAATGCAATTAGGAATGGTTTTAGTCTTCTAGATTCTTCTAGAAGGTTCTTTTCATTCCTAATTCAATTAGCATTGATAAATTGACTTTTTGTTGACTTTTCAGAGTTTTAATCAAAATCAAATAGCATTTTCGAGGAAATTATATGATTTTATCCTCTAGTACGGCAAACTTATCTGATTTTCGAAAACGCGTTGAAAACAGGCTTGGTGCCTGACCCCAGGCTTTGGCGCCTGGAACCAGGTCTGGCGCCTGGCGCCAGTTAGCAAGGGTTGGCGCCAGCTCTGTTTTTCTGTGCGTCAGACTCTGTTTTGTTTAATTTATCTTTTTGGCTGATTTTCTCTATAAATATCGTATTAAAAACTCCGTTTTCATTCATCACCAATTCTCCTCATTCATCTACATTCATCTACAATCAGTTTTAATTAGCTTTCATTAATTCTTTGATTTTTTCTTTCTTTCTCTAAACTTTGCTTTTTCATACAAAATTCCGCATTCGCAAGACCTAGAAACACCTAGCCATATTCGAAGTTGCCTTCGCCCTAGACGTGAAAAGTTTAATTTCTGAGGGTTCGGTCCCAAATCTCTATTTCAATTATTTAATCTAATTGTTTGATTTATTATTTTCCTTGAAGTTACTAACGCGTGTATTTTGTTATTAGAAAGAGGTACGAGGCATCAAAGTAAGTAATTTAATTGATTAATTGATGTTATGATGTAGAAATCATGTTTAAATTGTTATTATGATATTCCTAGTATCATGTTTAGGGAAAAGGTTATAATATCAAATATGCTTAATATGATTGTTACGATGCTTCCTATGTTCTTCCTAATATTTATGATTGCTATTATCATGTTAGGGTTAAAGATTTGATTTTTATTGCTTAGCGACATGCTAGGGTTTGTTATTAATCTTGTTAGTATCATGCCTAGGATCTTGCTATTATTATTATGCGTTAATATTAACATGAATATGACTATGATTATAATTTATGATGATTATGGATGTTATTATTATTATTATTTTGATGATGATTATTTTATTTATGATGATATTGTTATTATTATGATTATAATTAATATTCATGATTATTTATTATGTTGCTTGATTATTTTATTATTTATTACTTGGTCGCGCCTTTATGCATGTTTAAAGGGAATTTGGTACTTGTAATCGCGCTTAATAAGATATTAATAATCTTGTTTAGGTTTAATTATGATTATAATTCAAGTGATCGTCAATAATATTTTATTTGTGCATTAATATTCAACCAACATAGATTAAACAGGTTTAGGGTTAATTCTATTGATTGCATGTTAATCAGAAAGCGCACATGAATACGATCAGAATAAAGTAGAGGCCTATTATTAGGGCAGGTTCAATCTCTTTTAGGTTGGATTTGTACCTTCATCCCCGAACCCTTATTTGGTTATAGACCTTATGGATTTGACGATCTCTTGGATCGTTAAGGGGTGTAACCTTCACCCTGTGAACGTTTTACAAGTTCCTAAAAAAACTTGTTAGCGACTCTTTTGCTCTATCTTCTTCCCTTTTGGATGCCACCGTACTTTAGTGTATGATCACAGTGGGGTTCAAGCTAGTGGGATTAAAGCTTGAATCTATTCCCTACAGCGTGGTCGAATTATGTTGATTTTGGGTCGAATTTGTTAGTTTTGGGTCGAATTGATCGAGTTTCGCTGTTGAAGTCACTGGGTTACAGTTTTGCTGGGTTGGTCATCATGAGGTGGGGGAGGCCGAACGCCGACAGGGGGTGGAGGTGGCTGGTGGCTGGATGGGTGGGGGGAGGATGTCCACTAGGGCAGGGGATGCGGTGGTTGGCGGTTGGAGGTGCAGCGGAGAGGGGGGAAGAGAAAGGAAGAAGCAAGGATGGAGGGGAAAGAGAAAGGAAGAAGAAAGAATGTGTTTTGGAACTGGGGGTAGTTGTTTCTTTTTGTAGTTTAATAGCTAAACCATGGTTAAGGAATTAACAAACTATTTAACTTAAGTTACAATTGGATTAGTAATAATAATTCATGATTACCATTGATAATAAATAAAAAAAACATAAAATAGACTTTACCACTAAGAAAAAATAAAAGTCTGTGGTTACTAGAGATATTTTCCCAAAATTGAAACTCCTAAACTAATTACATTGCCAATGAATTCGCAATAACTTTAAAAAACTTGATTTGGTGAATAATTGTTTATAATTGCTCAAATTTATGGTTCTTGGTATTTTTTTGTTGTGACTGGAGGAAAAGAACAACATTACGAGTTTTATTAGATAGGTGGGAAATGAGTTAATTGGGTGGATAAACGTAACTATGGCCCCACAAACGGAAAATTTGACGCAAACTGTTAAATGGTAGTGTCCGACAAAGTTTTTATATATTAGGGTAGTTGTTTACAAATTAAATAAAAGATCAGATAGTTGTTCACAAAACAGGTCATTTATGGGGTAGATCCGAACAAAATTTTCTTAAAATATTTTACATGATTCGGGATATTAAAATAAATATTAAAATATTAAAATAAATACAATGTAGGAAGTTCTTTTTAAAGGAAACCTACAAAATTAAGTTAATATAGCATCGGCTATAATTTGTTGCTATTCATCAAAAATTTGTTGCCAACTCTATTTAGCAACAGGTTGGAAACGAAAAATTTTTGTTCCTAAAAGGCTTGTTGCCATGGGATTTTGGCTACCAGTTGCAAAGCAATTTCGTTGGAATATTGCATCCATTTAAATACAGTTTACATGATGGTTGCTTTTTTAGTACATTCGTTGCTAACTTTGGCAACAGATTACCATTGGTCATTGCTAAAATTAGCAATAAATTATTAATATTAGTTCCTAAAATAGCAACAAATTATTAATGTTGGTTCCTAAAAATAGCAACAAAATTATTAAAGTTGGTTCATAAAAATAGCAACAAATCCTAAATATTGGTTGCTATCAACACTACGAGACAAAAACCTAAGAATCGCAGTTGATAGGACTCGAACTTGTGACCTCAAAGTCACATAGTGAACCTCTTACCAAGTATACAAAGTACTATTTGTTTAGTTCTATACATGTAATTTATAATAAGTGAACGAAATATTAGAGACAAATTTGAAAATTTTGTCTCTAAATTAGAGACAAAATCAAAAATCCGTCTCCAAATTAAAGATAAAATTGAAATCCGTCTCTATTTGAAGTCATTACAGCAACAAATAATAAGAAGAGGGTCTTCACAATCATTTTATAAATAATAGAAAAAACTGACCTACATATAAATTAACAACAAAATGTAACACAACTTGTTTCCAATGGCAACAAATAAAAAAATACATTATCATCTAGCAATAAAAGTTTAGACAACGTGTTTCTAATTGCAACAATTTTAAAATTCATTTCCTTTAATTGTTTCTAAATCAATACAAATAAAATATTTGTTGTCATAGTTTGTTACTACATGGCAACAGTAGAAAAATATGATGTCATCTAGTAATAACTAGTAAGACAATTTGTTTTAAATAGCAACAAATAAAAAACATGTAGCCATTAATTATTAAAAAATAAAGCATAAAAAGTTGTTTTTAATTAGGCAATGAAAAAAATTGTATTCGTTGCTATTTAGCAACGTTTAAAAAATTTGTTGCCAAACTTAGTTGCTAAAAAACTTTTATTTTTGTAGTGTTGTACTTTGTTATAAATCACTATACTAGTTATATATATTTTTTTAAGGCAATTGTACTAGTTATGTTGTTCATGTGAACTTCATTTGTTTTCTCAACAAGAACAATACTATTTTTTTACATGTAATCATTTGAAAAAAGTGTATTATTGGAGAAAATACAAGTTTATAACCTTGATAAACAATAATTATGTTATCAATGGGCGTATATGTAAATTACATCTAACTTTGGTTAATTGTTGTTTTCTCTCTCCTCTTTCAACCTTTGGTATTTTCTAATTTTCTCTCACCTTCTTTAACCTTTTGTTGTTTTCTCTCTTCTCCTTCAACTTTCAATTTTAATGGTGAAAAGTACAAATTTTACTATATGATGTCGAACAAGTCGAAATCAATGGAGGGAGCAAAGCTTATCTACCCTTTAGGGTTAACCATGTCTGTTATTTTCACTTGTTATTTGGGTTTTTGTTTACATCGCCAGAAATGGTGGTGCGAAGTCGAATTTAATGAAGGAAGAACTTAGCTATCCTTTAGGGTTAAACATGTCATGAATTTCTCCTTTTGTTATTAGGGTTTTCGTTTAATTTCGCCGGTGGAAATGGAGTTGAACGGACTTAAAAGAGAAGGTGAAAGTGGGTAGACATTGGAGGGAGAAGATTAAGGAGGGTGAGAAGAAAAAATATGAACAAGAGAAAGAAGATGAACATGAAAAAGAAGGTGGGAGGAGCAAGATGATGAATAGTAGCAAACAAAAAGTTAGGGCCTGCTCACATTTACTTAATTTCAGTCCAGTTCAGTTCAGCTCCAATCAGTTCAGTTCAACTCCTAATTTTCCTCTCTCATAAAATATTCATTTGATCTTAGTTCAGTTCAGTTCAGTTCCAATCAGTTCATTTCAGCTCCAATTAGTTCAGTTTAGTTCAACTCAATTTAGTAAATGTGAACAGGCCCTTAACAGTGTTAACTTTGAAAATCTGTTAAACTTGTCATTGTGGCCCACAAACAGTAAATATATATATATTTTAAATAAAAAACACAATTTTCAATGCAACTTATTTAAGAAAATGTCATTTAATAAACATACTCTCTCCAATTTTAGGAAAAATTAGAGAAAGTATAAAAATATAGAGATAGTGGAGTAAGTGGATGGTAAATTGGAGGAGAGAAGGAGAAAGTATTGCCCACTACCACGTAGGGACTAGGAAGGTCCATACCACCGTTGAAATTTTTTTTTTCACTAAGTGTTGGAAAAAAGTTATTTCCTATTTTAATACTGTTATTTTAAGTTCTAGCCAGTTGAAATATAATTTAATACTGTTATATGTTTCTTCAATATTGTTTTCGAGGTGTTATTTTGATCTTTTCAGTAGTACTTATATATTAAAAGGATAAGTATTTGTGTCAGAAATTAAGTATTATGTTTGAATACAGTTATTATATAAGTGAAATCTGTCATTAAGGAAGATAATACAGTTATTATAAATTAGAAACTGTTAAGCTGCGTGATTTAGTATCAGAGCCATACGGTTAAAAGATTAATTAAGTTTTTAATTTAATAATTAGGTAAAACTGGAGAATACTAGATCGTCTACTGAGTGTATGAAACCTGATTTTAAGCATTATTATCATATTCCTGAAAATACTAGTAATTTTGGCCCAATCCTTAATTATATAGTAGATCAAATTGGTGAATTAAGATCGAAAGTTGATAGCATACATGTTCGTTGTATTAATATCGAGAATAAAATATCAATAACCACAACCGATATTAATAAAAAAAAGTAAGCGGTCTAAAAGAACAGGTTAAACAAGTTCAACTTGCCTTAACAAACGAAATTAGGCATCAATTCGGAAAAGGAGTATCACCAAATAAAGAGAGAATTTTCCCATATAAATATAAGTATCCTTTTCAAAATCTAGATAAAAATAAAAAGTTTACCGTATCATTCCCTAAAAGACCTACTAGTAACCAAGAAAAGAAAAAAGAGACTAAAGATGAACCCTCATCTTCAGGAGAAAACACTTAACGAATTACGAGCCCTATTCGATGAAGAAGAAGACCCTAATAAGCTTAACGAAATCATGAACTTAATTTCTGAAAGAGGGATTGCTTTTGATAATGAAACAGAGGAAAGTAATTACGTTACTTTAGAGGAAGATTTATATCAACAAATGGGATTAATGAAGTTAAATGATCTAGACTTTCTGTGCATAAAAGTTGTTCGACAAAAGATTGAAAACAAACTAGGAAAAAGAGTAATGGATAATAATGATGTTGGAGAGGAAATTATTACTGAAAACATTAACGTAAACAAGGTTATCCAAAGACCTAGGTATCAAGGAGAAGGAAGTTGCACAAGACCAAGATATATACCAGGAAAGACTACCCTGTTTATTGTCAAGGTTATGCCTAATCATATACCTAAACAAGAAGAAGTGACTCTTGAACCTATAAGTCAAACTGGTTATAATACTTAAGCTAGACGGTGTAAGAGACAGACAAGATGTTTTAGATCAATGGAAGAAGAGTATGAGTAGTGTACTTAATTTAAACACTGACTGGACTTCAGAAAATTTCTTAAACTATATCGAACATAGTCTTTATGGCTGTGTAGAAAACTGGTACGATGGAATAGAGGAAGAAGTCAAAACTGCATTAAGAGCTAGTGAATCACCTACTAGAATGTTCAGACAGTTATGTCAATACATTGAGTTAGAATTCATTGGTCCTAAAGCCGATCCTAATGAAAAACGAATGGAATATCAAAGGAAGTTAAGTAATTTTTCCATCTGTAATATGAGATATGTTGATGACTACATTATGGAATTTGAAACATATTATTATAAAATTGGTGAAAAAGAAAGGAATCTCGGAATGTTCTATGAAAAATTACCCAGTCCTCTTAATGAAGAAATAAGTGAAAAATATCAAGAATGGTGAGAGAGATTTTTAGCTAGGGATGCCCTAGGAAACATAATTTCTTTCCTTAGAGAGTGGATTGAAAGGAAGTGTAGAGAGGTTGCAGGAACTCAACAAATGAAGAGACAATTTCTCACTTGTTGGGATTTCCCAAATAACTATGGATGTGAAAGAAAAAACTATGATAAAAGAAAGAACTATAAGAAAAACAAATTTGACCGATCAAGAGGAAAAACCTATAAAAAGAAGTATTATAAACATAAATATAGAAAACCAAGTAGGTTTTTCAGAAGGCCACATATTGTCCTGAGAAAAAGAAGACATGTAAATGTTGGTCTTGTGGAGAATTAGGACATTATGCTAATTGTAGGGAATATTTCAAGCAATATCCCAAACTTGAACCCCACTGCGATCATACACTAAAGTACGGTGGCGTCCAAAGGGAAAGAAGATAGAGAAAAAGAGTCGCCAACAAGTTTTAGGAACTTGTAAACCGTTCACATGGTGAAGGTTACACCCCTTAACGATCCAAGAGATCGTCAACTCCAATAGGTCTGGAACCATGACTAGTAGTTAGGGGATAAAGGTACAAATCCAACCTAAAAGAGATTGAACCTGCCCTAATAATAGGCCTCTACTTTATTCTGATCGTATTCATGTGCGCTTTCTGGCTAACATGAAATCAATAGGTTTAACCCTAAACCTTTTTAATCTATGTTGGTCAAATATTAATGCACAAATAAAACTATTATTGGCGATCACTTGAAGTATAATAAAATTAACCCTAAATAAGATTATTAATTATCTTATTAAGCGTGATTACAAGTACCAATTCCCTTTAAGCATGCATAAAAGGTGTGATCAAGCAATAACAATAAAAATCAAGCAACATAATAATTTAATAATAATAATTATTATAATAATAATAATAATAATAAAAACAATCATAAATCATGTTAAAGCATAATAAGAGCAAGATCCTAGGCATGATACTAACCAGATTAATAAGAAACCCTAGCATGTCACTTATCATCAAAGATCAAAGCTTTAACCCTAACATGATACTAACATGAATATTAGGAAGAAAATAGGAAGCATCGCAGGAATCACAATTGTCATATTTGATAATAGAAATTATAGTTGTTATCCTAAACATGATACTAGGAAGATCGAAATGCCCTAACATGACACTAGGAATCAAAACAACCTAGACATGATTTCTATATCATAATAACAATGCAAACAATTAAAGCACTTACTTGGATGCCTCGTATCTCTTTCTAATAACAAAATACACGCGTTAGTAACTTCAAGGAAAATGATAAAACAACAATTAAATTAAATAATTGAAATAGGGATTTGGGACCAAACCCTCAGGAATATCAAACCTTTCACGTCTAGGGCGAAGACAATTTCGAACTTGGCTAGGTGTGTCTAGTGCTAATGTATGAGGAATTGTGTTTATAAAAAGCTAGGCTTAGATAGAGAGAGAGAGAATCAAGAATTTCTTGATGAGAGTTGGTGATTGAAAAAGGGGAGATATGACCTCTATTTATAGAGAAAATAGAGGGTCGAAGAATAAGAAAAGAATCCGAATTCGAATCGAAATAGAACTCGATGGACAGCAGTTTTTGCGGATTTACTTTTTATCATATATTTTGATCCAGAAGTCCAAATAAGGCATATGATATGTAGTTGGAAAGCTTTTGAAGTCTATTTTCCAAAACAATTAGAATCAGATTAAAATATTTTGTAGATAAAAAGATATGGCTGAAATAGTGGAAGGGTGTCAGTTTTGGATAGAGTTTTGTATCTCATTCATATCTTTTTCGTTATAATATATCATTGGAAAGATAATTTCAAGATCTATCCAACCATATAAAATTTGGATAAATATTAAGAGGAACGAAAATAATATCTAACTGTCTTTGAACATCTTTAAATTCGAATAGAATTAGGATTTAAAAAAAAGGAAAGTTTTAAAAAAGGAAAGTTTTTATTTAACTCAAATTGTTTAATCTTATCTTTTCAAAAAGGATAATTAAGATCTTTTAAAAACTTATAGAGGCCTTTAATTAATCCTAATTAGTTTAGGAATAGGATTAGACCTTTGGACCCTCCACATGATCATTGGGTCGTAGGTAAAATCCGGTTTGGGCCCAGTTTAGTATTTTGGCCATAAATTCCTCATTATTCATCGAAATTGGGCTTATAATATATCGTTAGAAAGGTCTTTTCAAACCCCATCCAACTGAACCATTACTGGACCCATATCATGGAACAAACTAAACTGGAATGCACGTTTTTCAAAAAATAGGGTAAGAAAAGAAATATTTTCAAAAACAGAAAGAAGAGATATTTTAATAAAAACATCCTCATCACTAGACTTTTCACACTTTCGCTTCGTTCGATAATCAAATGACATGAAAGGTATTAATCATTGGGTTTGGTTTTGGGGAGACACATTTGGGTGTCTACACTAATGAATATAAGAAAGCTAATCATAAATAATGGAAGCCTTAGGAAGTTGGAATTACATAGAAATACCAGAAGACGAGACTTTAGAATTGGCTTTAAGTAATAATAAAGGGATAGTAGAAATCATAAAAGAGGAAAACGAAGATAATGAAGAACCTTAAGTTAGTGATGAGTTTGAAGATGAAAATTATGAAGAAATAAATAATATGATGGAAGGAGAAGAATTAGAAAATTCAGAGTCAGATGACAATGAGGAAGGTAAAAGCAAAATGACGATAGGTCAACTAAGAAGAACTGAGTATTCATTTGAAGATAATGATCTAGAACAAGTAAACAAAGAAAGTTGGAATTTTCCCCAGACCGCTAAGGATAAAATATTTAAAACATCTTTCTTTAAAACTAGAACTAAATATGTATGTGAAGAAATGTAAGGAAGCATAGTAATCGAAGATTGTGAACAAAAAGCAGCCGAAATTAATCATAAACTGGAAAAGTATTAAAAAAAAATAAAGAAAAAGGAAATTATAGCTATATTTGTATTGGTGCAGTACAAGTATACACAACTCCTTTACAAGATTTTGGTAAGGATGTTAAATGCTTGAGTTTTATATGTGATATTAGACATAAAGAATTTTATGATCAAATAAGCAGTGGTATCACATGTAATTTAAGTCAAGGAACGGTAAGCTATATATGTGAACCTAGATATTATGTGAGCTTAGAAGATTCCTTTGCGTCAAAGTTTTTAGCTATCAAGCTATTAATAGAAGGAGTGAAATGCATAAAGGAACACGACCCATACAATTAAGGTGGAAGGTGGTTTATAAGTTAGTAAACACTATAGACTCATCTTTTAAGAAACAAATAGTTGATGCTCATAAATATGAGCAAGGAAGAGGCCCTAAGAAGAAAATTACACCTATAAAAGTAAATCCTAATGAAATCGAAACTGAAAAAACTTGGGAGAAACTCTTTATGAACCTTGCTGTTAGTAATAGATCAAGTAAGATGTTAATTGATGAATCGGGAGTACTTCAATGGAATGAATACAAAACCTAAAATACAGAGAAATATGAGTTTTAGAACACCAAGTTTAAGTAGACAAAATTCAACAACAATAAGAATGAAAAAACAAGGTGATGAAAAGCCAGAAGAGGATGAAGAAGAAATCTTAGTTCTACTAAAGAAACTAAATAAAAAAATATGAAAGCAAAAAAGCCTTAAAACAACCGACAAGGCATAGCATTTATATGGGATCATGTTCTAATTTAGAGTTAAATGAAGATCCAAATAATCCTATTAGGAAAGTAATTGGATATAAAACCAAAACCGTGAGTGAACCAATATATGAAGATGAAATTAATATGCAAATGGAAGCATATAATGAAATATCTAGTACTGATCCTAATAGCATTTATATTCCAATTGATATATGCATTGAGGATTATAATAAATATGAATTATGTGCATATATTGATAGTGGTTGTTCTATATGTTTTGGAAAAAGGACTTTATTTCCATAATTCTTGTGGAAAAAGGCTAAAAATCCTATGCAAGTTAGAATTGCTAATAATAGTGTCATGATGCATACTAAAATAATTGAAGAATTACCAATAGAAATTGGAGGAGTTCAATGTGTTATTCCTATTTTATGGGCAACTGATCAACCTAGTCATGATATGGTAATAGGAAATAATTTTCAAAGATTATACTCTCCATGCACTCAAACTATTGATCAAATAATCTTTACTATTAATGGTCATTCTATTCCTATATAGAAAATCACAAAGGCTTATACTCATCAGACTATGGAATTTACGCGCAGCCAGCATGGTGATAGGGTTACTCCTACACAACGAGAGGTTGCACTTAGAATTTTTGAATGTGATTCATAATTAATAGATCAGATAAATAAGCAGCAAGAAAAGTTATGTGAAAAGTTATATTCAACAAATCCTTTAGAACATTGGGAAAAGGATAAGGCATTTGCTAAGATAACACTAATAAATCCGAATAAGATTATTAGAGTAAGACAAATGGTCTATACCTACCAAGATATTCAGGAGTTTGATGAACAAATAAAATAATTTCTTAATAAAAAGTTGATTAGGAATAGCAAAAGTCCTCATAAGAGTCCAGCATTCATGGTAAGAAATCATGCAGAAGAAAAAAGAGGTAAAGCTAGAATGGTTATTAATTATAAACAGCTAAATGAAAATACTGTTTTTGATGGCTATTACATTCCTAATAAAAATGTGTTATTTAATAGAATACAAGGAGCCACATGGTTTTCTAAAATGGATTGTAAGAGTGGCTACTGGCAAATTAAAATGGAAGAAGAAAGCATTCTTTTAACTGCATTTAGTGCCCCTCAAGGGCATTATGAATGGCTAGTAATGCCTTTTGGATTAAAAAATGCTCCACAAATATTCCAGAGAAGAATGGATAATGTTTTTAGAGAACTTGATCATTGTTGTTTGGTCTATATAGATGATATCCTAATATTCTCAAAAGATTTAGAACAACATAAGAATGATCTTAAAGAAGTAACTCAAAAATGTGCAGAGCATGGTATAATCCTTGGAAAAGATAAATGTGTTTATGCTAAACAAGAAATTGAGTTTCTTGGATTAGAATTTAAAGCAGGACAAATAATACTGCAAAAACATATTTTAGAAAAAGATTGAAAAATTTCCAGATAAAATTGAAGATAGAAAACAACTCGAAAGATTTCTAGGATGTTTAACTATGCTTCTGATTTCATAGAAAATCTTGCTCTATTAAGAAAGCCATTACAGAAAAAACTCAAGAAAGAAATAACTTGGAACTGGAAGGAAAGTGATTCCAAAATTGTTCAAAATTTAAAAGCTATGTGTAAAGTTCTTCCTGTATTAACACTACCTACTAGTGAAGATGATTTAATCCTTGAAACAAATGCTAGCAATGAGCACTGGAGTGTTGTGTTAAAAATCAAAGGAGAAAGACTTTGCAGATATAGCAGTGGAAGCTTTAATAAAGCTGAGTTAAATTATCCCACAATGCAAAAAGGAAATCCTTGCAGTCATTAAAGGGATCGAGATTTTCTTAATCTTCTTAAGGTATGTTTGGCCAAGCTTCTTTAAAACAGTTTCTGTTTCTTAGAAGTAGTTCTCTAGAAACTGTTTCAAAAGAAACACTTATGGGAAACATACTTGTTTGGCCACAAAATTTTAGAAGTGCTTTTGACTTTTTGAGAAATAGAAACAATTTTACATTGTTTGGCTTATTGAAAAATGTCATAGTATGGACAAAAAAATGAAGAGTAATGTTTATTTTCAAGAAGAATAATGTTTATTTTATGAAAGGAGATTAACGTTTTTTTATTAAAAAAAATTATTTTTTATCTGATAAATGAAGATTAATAACTTTGAAGAATAATTTAGTTGGTATATGAAATGAGTACTCATGTTAATCTTTTTTTAAAAACATAAATTATAAAAGACCCATTTTTTTTCCTCACATTTCTCAACTTTAGCCCTGCTTGTGCTCTGCTACTTTGAGCCATTAATACCTCCCACCACCACGACACCATTACTAATGGAGATCTCTAATGTTGTTCTTAAGTCTATCACTTGTTAAAGTTCAACCCTAAAGATATCTAAACTTTCATGAGTTTCATTTGTTTCATCAATCCTTCCTCTCTTCCTCCATTTCAATGCTTGTGCACCAATTTCGCCACCACAATCTTCAATTTTGCCACCCACCACCAATTTTTGGCCGACAAGCAGTAATGCTTCGGGGTTTTAGCAGCAGATGTAGAGAAGGTACTTGTGGATAAATCTATGGAGACAAACGACGGAGGAGAGAGAGAATCTAGAGGGCCTATTTTTAGAGAGGATATAAGGTCCTTTTAACAATTTTTGAGGGTATTATCGTCCAATAAAAGTTTCATTAAATGGGTATAAACAGCTCCCTGAGAAACTGAAAGTAGAAGCTTGGATTTGGAGCTTCTGTTTCTAAGCTCTTTAAGAGCTGTTTTGGGCTTCTAGAGAAACAGAAATTGGTTGTCCTTGAACCTCTGTTTGAAAGTACAAGTGCTTCTCTAGCTTCTGTTTCTAGAGAAGCACTTGTAGAAGCTAGGCCAAACATGCACTTAGCCCCTAAACAGTTCTTAATAAGAATAGATTGCAAAGGCATACTCGGTTTTGTTAAAAAGAATTTGTCTAATATGCAAGCGCAAGGGAGACTCCTGCGTTGGTAATTATGGCTTAACCAATTCTCTTTTACTGTTGAACATATACAGGGATCGAAGAACTCTTTAGCCGATAGTCTAACCAGAGAATTGGCTAATGACGAAGAAGCAAAAGACATTAGAAAAACTTTCTGCCCATCAACTAGAAAAGATGGAGGCAAAGAGAAAAACTCTTATTGAAGAAACTGATAAAGCAATGGAGCGGGTTTCACCCTCCACTTGGGCCTTGATGGAGGCCATGATTGTTTCATCAAAAAGAAGATCTCGAGATGGTTTAATTAAAAGTTGTCATGTAGCAGTTCGAAGGTTCCTATTGTACGAAGTAATGGTCATTATCCTGAGGCTCATTCCTGATATTCCTGATAATAATTTTAGATTCTGGTATGATCTAGTTGTATCAAGGTCATACAAGATGTATGATGTCTATGATCTATGGGGAAGTAGAATAATATTCAACACCAATTCCAGAGTGAGTACTGTGTCAATTCATCCACATTCACTGGAATGGAGAGCACCTTATGTAGCAGAGCACTATAGAGCTTGGGATTATAGGATGGTTCATAGTATTGTACCATTTCCTAATAATAATACTACTGTAGGCGTCGCTCGAAGTGCGCCTACGTTAAAGCATGTTGTGAATATGCTTGGCACTCATAGGAAGTGGGAATTGACATTACGATTAGGGACAACGATTAGGGACAAATAAAGTAGGGAGCCGCCAACAAGTTTTTAAGGAACTTGTAAACCGTTCACGGATCATAAAAGGCAACCACGATAAGGGACAACGATATGCAACAACGATTGACCCGTGAAGGTTACACCCCATTCATAATCCATGAGATTACTAAATCCATATGGTTCGGAACCACTAAAGGAGGATCGGGGATGATGGTATGAAGTGAGTCATGGAGTCACATTCGCCCGTATTGGCCTCTACTCGATTCTTATAGTGAAAAGTGATTCCTGCGATCTCAAAGACATACAAACAAAATATTCAATTTGCTCCAAACTATTATTATGCTAAATTGGTTGAATATTAATGCAACACATAATTCTAAAATATTTGTGATCACTTAAATTAACAACAAGATTAAAAAAGAACCTAAGCCGGTTGTCCAAATTATCTTATTAGGCATGATTTTCAATTACATATTCCCTTTGAACATGCAATATGGTGATCAATAAATATAATAAAATAAACATTAACATTGGAAGCAATTTAACCATAATAGCGTTAGTCAAATCAAATATAAAATAACCTAAGCATGATACTAGCAATAAGAAAATAAAATAAGAGTAATTAAATTAATTAATTACTCACATTCTGCGCGTTCCTTTAAATTGCTACATCATGAATAAACTGTTAGTAACTTCAATAAAAATATACATCAAATGGAACTTAAATTAAATAAAAAGTAGAGTTGATTTGGTCCAAACCCTCAGTTATTTATACCTTTTACGCCTTGATTTAAGGACGGAACCTCGGGTTAAGTATAGACTCCTTGGAGTGCTTAGGGGAATTATTATGGAAGAATAATAAGGCTATAAATTAGGTTAAAGAGGGATAAGAGAATGTTTTTTGGGTGTAAGGTGAGAGAGAATGATTATTGCTGCCCCGTACATCAGAAATGAGGGGGTATTTATAGAGAAAATGTGCTGAGGGAGCACACGGAACCCTAAAATGATAAAAACCCTAAAAAAGTATCCCGCGACACGGAAAAGTGTACCGTGACACGGGAAGTCCCACCGTCAGACGGAAAACTTTCCCGCGACATGGTACATTTTTAGTGTGACACGGGAAATTTTCAGAAAACGAGAAAGAAAACGCGTTAAGGGTTTACGCGGAAAAGACACGGAATGTCCCGTGACATGGCACAGGTACCGTGACACGGAAGTATCCACCGTGACACGGTACAGTACACCGTGTCACGGTATGGGAGACGCGGAAATAACACGGAAACAACTCCGTGTCACGGGGAATCCCACCGTCAGACGGTGTAAATTCCCGTGACACGGTGGAAAATGCCGTGATGCGGGAGTTGTTTAGGTACGAAGAACGCAAATAGGACACGGAATAGCCCTGCGTCACAGCAAGGGCACCGTGTCACGGGGATTCCCATCGTCAGACGGTGCAATTTCCCGTGACACGGTGGAATTGCACTGTGCGCGGTGATTCCAGGTTTTTACCCGTTTTTAAAACCATCATAACTTTTGATTCGTAACTCGGAATGAGTCATATAATATATAATTGGAAAGCTTATCAAGTCTAATTTTCAACTCAGTTAGAATCAACTCAAAATAGTATGTATATTTTAAGATATGGCCGTTTTAGTAGAAGGGTGTTGGTTTTAGGCCGAGTTTGGTGTTTTGCTCATATCTTTTTCGTTATAGCTCGGAATTGGGCTTATGATATATGGTTGGAAAGATTATTTAAATGCCTATCCAAAAAATTAATAATTGGATCAAAATTGTATATCCATAAAATCAGTTTTTCTCAGTTTTGCGATGTGGACACGAAAAGTGGAAAATAGGTTATGGTTTAGGGAAACGAGCTAGAAATTGGATTGGTTATGAAATGGAAATATGGATTTGAATATGTATTTAAGCACTCCAAAGATTAAATACTAAACCCGACCAATAATGGCGGTGAAAGATTGTTCATCATCGGGTTTGGTTTTGGGGACACATTTGTAGGTGTCTACAGAAGCCCCCACTTTGACTGAGTTTGTAGAAACGTCAGTTTCGAAAACGATAGTCAAAGTAGTCGATAGGGGCGGAGAATGATTAAAGACGTTCTGCAATCCTAAATCATTCTGTATACGCCGATACCTGCAGAAAAATGTTAGTTCTATAGATAAAAGAGTAAAGGGATAGAATGCTTATCTAACACCAGTGTATTGGTGGCAAATGAGCTTGGTAGCTTCCTATGCTTGAAGGAATCCACCGGATGACGTCTGTTGAAACGTTTTCCATGACTGAGGAAAGCCGACTGAGGAGTTTGGTAGTTTTCTAAGCCTGAAGAAACCTACCGGATAATACTTTCCATGCTTGAGGAAAGTCGACGTATGAATTTGGTGTCATTTTATGCTTGAAGAAATCCACCGATGATGCTTTCCATGCTTGAGGAAAGCCGACTTGGCGGTTTTCTATACTTGAAGAAAAATCCACCGATAATGCTTTCCAAGCCTGAGGAAAGCCGACTGATGAATATGGTGTCATTCTATGCTTGAAGAATTCCACCGATAATGTCTTCCATGCTTGAGGAAAGCCGATTTGGCGGTTTTCTATACTTGAAGAAAAATCCACCGGATAATACTTTCCATGCTTGAGGAAAGTCGAAAGATGATGAGATTGCAAGTCTCTGTGTATCGAGAACCTTGCGTCATGAAATGATGGTGGTCCGCTTGTCCCCGGACGTGGGTTGTAGATGGTCCGCTTGTCCCCGGACGTGGGCTGTAGATAAGACCTGCAGTGTGTGTGTGTGTATGTGTGTGTGCAGACACAAGCAAACGAAGATGCAAAAGAAAAAAAATTTCCGTCAATTTTTGTCATGAATGGAGGGTACCGACTTTCTCCCGAAAAAGAAAGATGTGAAAACTGAACTTTTATTTTCGAACTTCCTTCGATGAAAACTTGGAAAAAGTTTTTTGAACTTCCCCAAAATAAAATAATGAAAAGGGAGAGAAGTTTTGAACTTCCTCCTTGAGCAAGACGAAATGAATCGTATGGATTGAATTGTTTGTCCTGAAAATAATGTATGCATGATGCATGTTCTTAGGCCAGGAGGCTAAGGACAATTACATCATGTGACACGATAGATGAATGAACTTAAGTCATGGAGCTAAGCATCATATATGGTGTAAAGAAGCGATTTTGAACGTCATTTAGGTCTGGAAGCTAAGCACGTATAGTGATTATTGCATAATGAACGTTGCTTAGGTCAAGGAGCTAAGCACGATATGCTTTGTATGATTAAAATCATTGATATATAAATGTTTCTTAGCACATTATGCAAAACAATGAGCATTGCTCAGGTCAGGAAGCTAAGCAAGTATACAATGTTTCTTCTACTGAATGTTGTCTTTAAATATGATGAAACATGCACAGTGTTGAAACAAGATTTCATGATAAAGGGCTCTTAAAGGGAAGGATGATTGATATGGATATGGATGTGTGAGTGAAGTGTGTGAATGTGATACTAAGGCTGGCTGCAAGGGTTATAGCGATGGAAAGAGATGTGAGAAGAGTTAAAGATGATGACTCTTCAGGCTGGGTAAGCTAATGTGATTTGGGTTCAAGCCCCCAAGTCTAGCTCTAAATGGGTAGGGATAAGCATTGGATATTCTTTGACTCGATCATGCATGGATATGAATATGAATGTGGCCGCACCTCGATGTGAGGTTGCCTACGTACCCGTTAGGAATCAGGCCGAACGTAGCTCTAACCGAACTTTGCACAAGTGTATGTACACCTCAAAGAGGTCTTTCAAGGGTTTTAATGTGGTTAAGTTGATGGTTTAAGGAAGAAAGAGGTAAAAGGCTCAAGACCCGAGAGAAGCCCCCAAGATGTGTAATTGTGAATTTGAAAATTTTGAATTTTGCAAGTTTATTTTCAACACAATTTTTTTTTTTTGCTTTGAACTTTTTTTTTTCATTCTTTTGAATAAATGTAGGCAATCTCAGATCATGCGGTCCATCACTCACTTAGCATTCATGTTTCTCAGGCACGGTACCGAGCACTCGATGAGAGACGCAATTTGAGACGTGTTCATATCAAAGACATTGGAACACTTGCCTTTAGACATTGTTTTATTGTTGCTTTGCTGCTTTTTTTTTTTTTTTTTTACTTGCTTTTTGAATGTTATACAATTACACATCTTCCAATCCCAGGGTTAAGTGAATGTGGGTTGAAGAAATGAAGGCCAAACGTTAGACGAGGCTCAAAATGGTTGATGAAGAAATGGAATGTGATTGAACGGTTAACAGGGAATGACATGGTTGCAAAGGTGCCTCAATTCATTGGTGTACCTTGGGTTTAGTTCGGTAATTGATTTTTTTTTATTGAGAATGAATGAATGAATGAATGAATGAAAAATTCTATGATCGAGATGTAAAGGAAAATTGCTCATTTTATTAATGGAAAAGGTGAACGAAACACATGAAACATATAAAAAAAATTCAAAGTGGAAAACCTATGCTAGACATGAATGGGGGAATGGAGAAGAATGATAAATAAAGAAATCATGAAATATTTCACAAAGGATATGTGTGCCTTGTATTCATTACTTCTTGCCGCCTGGCGGGACAGGAAGTTTGTTTGCATCCATCAAGTCTTGAATGACGTCCTTCAAATTCCAACATTGCTCCGTAGTGTGGCCTCTTCCTTGATGGTACTTGCAATAGGCATTGGGATTCCATTTGGCACTCCTTTCTTCAGATTTTGGCTCTGGAAATGGTCCAATAGGTGTGATCAAGCCTTGACCGTAAAGGCGATCAAAGGCCGCATCATAAGTCATTCCTAAATGAGTGTAAGTTCTTTTCTTCTTGGGCAATGGAGAACCAAGAGCTAACACTTCATTGATATCAACTTGGCTTATATTGTTGGTAGTATTTTTGTGCTTAGAAGACGAAGAAGAAGGATAGTCGTTCTTCTTGTTTTTCCAAGTGTTATTATTGTTACTACCAGCAGTCTTTATTAGCTCATCCTCGATATTGATGCCGATGTCGTATACAGCTTCGAAAGTGTTCAGTGGAAGAAATTTGAGATGTTCCCTATATTTATGAGTCAGATTTTGAATAAAGAGGCAAACCATCTCTCTTTCTTTGGGAGGATCTACCAAGAGTGAAGCTGTTTCCCTCCACCTGTTCAGGTAAGCAGTGAAGCCTTCATTCTCTTTCTGTTTGAGAATGGAGAGTTCACGTTCAGAAGTTTTAGTTTGAATGTTACACTTGTAACGATTCATGAAACTGTCGGTGACATCTTGCCAAGTCGCAGTATGCTTCGCATCTAAGGAATAAAACCATTGTTGGCAAGCATGTTCTAAGGAGAGAGAGAACACCGTAGGGAAGAGTGTTACGTCCAATCCCTTAAGAGCCATGGTTGCGGAGAACGCCTTCAAATGGAATATTGGATTGTCAGTAGGCTTGAACTTTGGAATATCAGCAGTGGAGAACTTTTCAGGGAGTCTGTCCTTCACATCCAAAGAAGTGGGAGGGCGTTCCACATAAGTGAAATCCTCAGAAATCTTACTCATTTGTTCCTTCAGTTTGTCAAGGGTGGAAACAGTGACCTTGTTTTGTTCCATGGTAGTGACCCTAGTGGTAAGGGTTTGCATCATGGAAGACAGTGCCTCGATGGATTTGTTGATGTTCTCAATATCTTCTTTAGTGGCCATTGTAAGGTGATGAGTAATGGAGATGGAAAAGTTCTATTTGAACGCCTATTAGATCTGAGAGATTGTTGCGGTAATGACTCGAGCCGTATTAATCTATCCCTGTTCCTTGACCAAGTACTGTGAAATAAAATAATTCACTTAATTGTTTGACTCATTGCTCAAGATAGGAAAGGAAGGAAAAAAAAATAGACATTTGAAAACAGGTGAGAAAACTCCACTCATTTTTTTATTATGACGAAAAAAGGGTGCATGAACCTAATATACGATCATAAACGACCTGGTGCACGACTCGAGTCGGAACATGAAGAAAGTGTGTGGACTATACTTGACTCGTGAGTGACTAAGTGATGTTATAAGACTCGTGGTATGATCGTATGGCTAGACATGTGAACAATAACCAAAATGACTGACGCGAGGACCAAATTAACACGGAAGACTTGACTGACGCGGTTTTTTTTTTTTTTTTGGAAAATCCACCGTGTCACGGTGGAAATTGCCGTGACACGGTGGACTGTGCCGTGACACGGTGGACAGTCCCGTGTCGCGGTGGACAGTCCCGTGTCGCGGCAACCCTTCCCCTTTTTTTAAAAAAAAATAAAAATCCACCGTGACACGGTAGAGTTCCCGTGGCGCGGCAGGATTTTTTTTTTTCTGCAGGTCCAGCGCGCCACGGTGGTCAGTCCCGTGTCGCGGCAACCCTTCCCCCTTTTTTTCATTCTTTTTGCTAATTACTAAGTGAGTACGGTCCATTAGCAATCGTTAGTCATAAAATAATCCACCAAAGACAAAGAAAGATCGTTAAGGTTAGGATCAAAACGACCAAACATAAAACATGTAGGCACAATGATGCAAAGAATAGTTCGCAACCTAAGGTCAAGTTCTATGTTCGACTATGGTCAAGTTTATTTGGTGTCAATAGGGTACCATGGTTAAGAGTTTGGACGTGTTAGCAAGGCAGCCTCCCTTGAGGGTGTATGCCAACGGGCGGCTTCGCGAGTTCGTGATGAAATCGAACTCGACTCCATGGTTTGGGTGGATTTAATAACTCGGATGAACCCTTATTGCCATGAGCGTTTTTGGGTTGATAGAGCTTAAATCCCCCGGGGCTAAGACTTATGTAGAACACATACGTTTTTTCAGAAAAATCGAAGGAAGTTGACTGTGAGAAGAGAAAATAAGCCACCGGACTGATTTTAGGACTGCCGTGACACGGCAAAAATTCCCGTGTCACGGTACTGTCACCGTCTGATGGTGCACAGTACCGTGGCACAGCAGACTTTGTCGTGGCACGGCAATCAGAAGATCTGACTTGTGCCCTGTTTTCCTTCGTGCGTAACCAAGTTATTCAATTTTTCCTACGGGACAGACCTAAATGCGACGTTAAAACGTCTATGCATATGCAAAAATGCCAAATTAATCACAGGAATATTTTTTTAAGAATCTTTCAAGTCTCATCCACTCATCTTAATTAAATACCGATCACTCAAATCGATAAATAACCAAGAATCCTCCCCAGTGGAGTCGCCAAATTGTAGGCGTCGCTCGAAGTGCGCCTACGTTAAAGCATGTTGTGAATATGCTTGGCACTCATAGGAAGTGGGAATTGACATTACGATTAGGGACAACGATTAGGGACAAATAAAGTAGGGAGCCGCCAACAAGTTTTTAAGGAACTTGTAAACCGTTCACGGATCATAAAAGGCAACCACGATAAGGGACAACGATATGCAACAACGATTGACCCGTGAAGGTTACACCCCATTCATAATCCATGAGATTACTAAATCCATATGGTTCGGAACCACTAAAGGAGGATCAGGGATGATGGTACGAAGTGAGTCATGGAGTCACATTCGCCCGTATTGGCCTCTACTCGATTCTTATAGTGAAAAGTGATTCCTGCGATCTCAAAGACATACAAACAAAATATTCAATTTGCTCCAAACTATTATTATGCTAAATTGGTTGAATATTAATGCAACACATAATTCTAAAATATTTGTGATCACTTAAATTAACAACAAGATTAAAAAAGAACCTAAGCCGGTTGTCCAAATTATCTTATTAGGCGTGATTTTCAATTACATATTCCCTTTGAACATGCAATATGGTGATCAATAAATATAATAAAATAAACATTAACATTGGAAGCAATTTAACCATAATAGCGTTAGTCAAATCAAATATAAAATAACCTAATCATGATACTAGCAATAAGAAAATAAAATAAGAGTAATTAAATTAATTAATTACTCACATTCTGCGCGTTCCTTTAAATTGCTACATCATGAATAAACTGTTAGTAACTTCAATAAAAATATACATCAAATGGAACTTAAATTAAATAAAAAGTAGAGTTGATTTGGTCCAAACCCTCAGTTATTTATACCTTTTACGCCTTGATTTAAGGACGGAACCTCGGGTTAAGTATAGACTCCTTGGAGTGCTTAGGGGAATTATTATGGAAGAATAATAAGGCTATAAATTAGGTTAAAGAGGGAGAAGAGAATGTTTTTTGGGTGTAAGGTGAGAGAGAATGATTATTGCTGCCCCGTACATCAGAAATGAGGGGGTATTTATAGAGAAAATGTGCTGAGGGAGCACACGGAACCCTAAAATGATAAAAACCCTAAAAAAGTATCCCGCGACACGGAAAAGTGTACCGTGACACGGGAAGTCCCACCGTCAGACGGCAAACTTTCCCGCGACATGGTACATTTTTAGTGTGACACGGGAAATTTTCAGAAAACGAGAAAGAAAACGCGTTAAGGGTTTACGCGGAAAAGACACGGAATGTCCCGTGACATGGCACAGGTACCGTGACACGGAAGTATCCACCGTGACACGGTACAGTACACCATGTCACGGTATGGGAGACGCGGAAATAACACGGAAACAACTCCGTGTCACGGGGAATCCCACCGTCAGACGGTGTAAATTCCCGTGACACGGTGGAAAATGCCGTGATGCGGGAGTTGTTTAGGTACGAAGAACGCAAATAGGACACGGAATAGCCCTGCGTCACAGCAAGGGCACCGTGTCACGGGGATTCCCATCGTCAGACGGTGCAATTTCCCGTGACACGGTGGAATTGCACTATGCGCGGTGATTCCAGGTTTTTACCCGTTTTTAAAACCATCATAACTTTTGATCCGTAACTCGGAATGAGTCATATAATATATAATTGGAAAGCTTATCAAGTATAATTTCCAACTCTGTTAGAATCAACTCAAAATAGTATGTAGATTTTAAGATATGGCCGTTTTAGTAGAAGGGTGTCGGTTTTAGGCCGAGTTTGGTGTTTTGCTCATATCTTTTTCGTCAGCTCGGAATTGGGCTTATGATATATGGTTGGAAAGATTATTTAAAGGCTTATCCAAAAAAATAATAATTGGATCAAAATTGTATATCCATAAAATCAGTTTCTCTCAGTTTTGCGATGTGGACACGAAAAGTGGAAAATAGGTTATGGTTTAGGGAAATGAGCTAGAAATTGGATTGGTTCATGAAATGAAAATATGGATTTGAATATGGATTTAAACACTCCAAATATTAAATACTTAACCCGACCAATAATGGCGGTAAAAGGTTGTTCATCATCGGGTTTGGTTTTGGGGAGACATTTTTAGATGTCTACAGCTACGTTCCTTGAGAAGCTCACGAAATTCCAGAAGTATGTTTTTAGAAGAATTTATGAAGCAACAAGATATAAAGGAAGAGTTGAACAAGTCCAAGTGCAAAGTGCAAACTTTAAAATGGTTGAAGGAAAAATTAACTCTCCACATTTCTTGATCATGTTTGAAGACGTTCATCGCAAACTCAAAGATCCAATCTGTATCCAGCAGAGATGAGTCAAAGATCCTACACAAGCAAGAGCTTATGAATTTTTCTATATTGATCAGTATCTTAACCAGTTCATAGCCTTAAAAGAAGAGCTTATGGATTTTTCTCCAAACTCAGTCAAAGTGGGGGCTTCTGTAGACACCCATTTGTGTCTCCCCAAAACCAAACCCGGTGATGAGTACCTTTCACGTCGAATCATAATAGAATGAAGCAAAAGTGTGGAAAGTTTAGTGTTGCGGATAGTTTTAATTCTTTTCTCTTCTCTCTATTTTTGAAAACTTATTTTAAGAAAATAGTAAATCCAGTTTGGTTGGTCCATGATAAGGATCCAATAATGGTGTAGTAGAATGGGGTTTGAAAAGACATTTCCAACGATATATTATAAGCCCAATTCCGATGAATATCGAGGAAGTTATGGCCAAAATACTAAACTGGGCCCGATTTGGTTTTTATATGCGGCCCAATGATTTAGAGGAGGGCCTATTATTAATTATCATTCCTAAAGATATTAGGATTGATTATAGTCTTTTAGAATACTCTAGGAGGTTCTTTTAAATCCTAATGGTGTTAGGATTGATAATTATGTTTTAAAGAGTTTGAAATTGAATAAAACTACTCCTTTTAAAAATCCTTGTTTTGAACGAAGTGGAATATATTCAGATTTTATTTTCGTGCCTCATAATATTTATCCAAATTTTATATGGTTGGATAGATCTTGAAATTATCTTTCCAATGATATATTATAATATTAAATCCGAGTTATAACGAAAAAGATATGAATGAGACATGAAACTTTATCAAAAACTGACACCTTTCCACTCTTTTGGCCATATCTTTTTATCTACAAAAGATTTTAATCCGATTCTAATTGGGTTGGAAATTAGACTTTAAGATCTTTCCAACGACAAATTATATGCCTTATTTGAACTTCTGGATCAAAAGATATGATAAAAACAAAATTGCATTAATTTCTGAAATCAGCGCCTGGAACCAGGCCTGGCGCCTGGCGCCAACCATTTTCGCCTGGTGCTAGCCATTGGCGTCTGGCGCCAATAAGCTGGTGCTGCGCCAGCTCTGTTTTAGGTGCGCCAACCTCGTTTTACATGCGCCAAGTGCTCTGTTTTGATATTTTATCTTTTTGGCTGATTTTCTCTATAAATAACGTATTAAAAACTCTGTTTTCATTCACCAACTCTCATCAAGATTTTCTTGATTATTCCCTCTCTCTTTCTCTTTTCTAAACTTTGTTTTCAAATACAAAATTCCGTATTCGCAAGACTTAGATACACCTAGCCATATTCGAAGTTGCCTTCGCCCTAGACGTGAAAGGTTTAATTTCTGAGGGTTTGGTCCCAAATCTCTATTTCAATCATTTAATTTAATTGTTTGTTTATTATTTTCCTTGAAGTTACTAACGTGTGTATTTTGTTATTAGAAAGAGGTATGAGGCATCAAAGTAAGTACTTTAACTGATTTTATTGATATTATGATGTAGAAATCATGTTTATATTGTTATTATGATATTCCTAGTATCATGTCTAGGGTAATTTTAATATCAAATATGCTTATTATGATTCTTGCGATACTTCCTATTCTCTTCCTAATATTTATCATTGTTAGTATCACGTTAGGGGTAAAGATTTGATTTTTATTGCATAGTGACATGCTAGGGTTTGTTATTAATCTTGTTAGTATCATGCCTAGGATCTTGCTATTATTATGCTTAAATATTAACATGAACATGATTATGATTATAATTGTTATAATTTATGATGATTATGAATATTATTATTATTATTATTTTGATGATGATTATTTTATCTATGATGATATTATTATTATTATGATGATTGTTATTATAATTTATTTTATTCATGATATTTATTATTTATTATGTTGCTTGATTATTTATTTTTATTGCTTGATCACACCTTTTATGCATGTTTAAAGGGAATTGGTACTTGTAATCACGATTAATAAGATAATTAATAATCTTGTTTAGGGTTAATATGATTATAATTTCAAGTGATCGCCAATAATAGTTTATTTGTGCAATAAATTCAACCAACATAGATTAAACAGGTTTAGGGTTAATCCTATTAATTGCATGTTAATTAAAAAGCGCACATGAATACGATCTGAATAAAGTAGAGGCCTATTATTAGGGCAGGTTCAATCTCTTTTAGGTTGGATTTGTACCTTCATCCCCGAACCCTTATTTGGTTCTAGACCTTATGGAGTTGACGATCTCTTGGATCGTTAAGGGGTGTAACCTTCACCTCGTGAATGGTTTACAAGTTCCTAAACAAACTTGTTGGCGACTCTTTTGCTCTATCTTCTTCCCTTTTGGACGCCACCGTACTTTAGTGTATGATCACAGTGGGGTTCAAGCTAGGGCTGAGCAAAATTATCCGAAAAACCGAAAACCCGAAAATCCGAACCGTAACCGAACCGAAAATTAGGGTACCCGTTTCGATAACCATAACGGTTCGGGTACCCGATCCGATAATTTGTTATCGGGTACGGTTATCGGGTATCATTTTAAAATTAACGGTTACCCGATCCGTTCCGATAAGCAATTTTTTCTTTTTTTTCGTACTTAAATCTATTTATTCAAAATCTAAACGATTATTTTACTTCGTAATCACTTCATAATTTAAATGATTAGTAATTATTAGTAATTTGGTCATGATCATGTGGTGTTATTGCTAATTAGTGTTGAATGATATCATAATAACTATATTATAAAGTTTAAATTTTTATTATTGGATATCATATTGGGTACCCGATAACCGAACCGAAAATCCGGGTACCCGAACTTCGGGTACCCGAACTTATTGGTTCGGGTAATGGATATCATTTTTAGTGTTATTGGTTATCGGGTACCCGAACCGATAGTGTTAACGGTACGGGTACCCGTCCCATGCTCACCCCTAGTTCAAGTTAGGGGTTTAACGCTTGAAATTTATTCCCTACAGGTAGCGGTCCATCATTCCCCATGAGAGAAGATCTTAAAGTAATAAAACTGAGTCCCACTAATTAAGAGAAATGAATTAAATATTATACTCCCTCTGTTTTTTTATGCATCACTTGGGAATGCACATAGTTTTAGGAGATAAATATTATATTGTGAGTGGGTGAATAAATTATTATAATAAAAGTATGATGGGACCATGAAAGAGAAATTATGTGAGAGAGAATAAATATTTTATTATTTAAGTAGGGACATAGATTAGAGAGAAATGATAAAATAATTTGAGTCGGGTTTAAAGTAAGAGAGAGAAATAATAAAATATAGTATAACTTTATCAAATATAGAAGTGATGCATATAAAAAAAACACCCATAAAAGGAAAGTGATGCATATAAAAAAAAACGGAGGGAGTAAAAGTTTTCTGAATATGAAAAACAAGTATTTAAAAAAAAAAAAAAAAAAAAAAAAAAAGAAAGTAGAGCAAGTATTTAAAAAATAAGGGAGTAATTTGTTTATCTAAGGAATAAATGAATCATTAAGGTTGACCAAATCACATCTACGAAGGAAAGCACCAACTTTGTTTTGGAGCCAAAATAAGACAAAATCACAATAGCAATCACCATTTCCGCAATTACGCTCATCACCATTAAATTGAACCCCACAAAATTCCCACCTAAATTCTTCAATCTTCAAAAATGTTTACACATAAACTTGTACAACAAAATTTGCTCTTCATTTGACATTCCCAATACAAAAAATGGCAACTTCATCATTCAAATCTTCCTCAAAAAGACCCACTACTTCATCTTCAACCTCTTCAACTTCCATTAATAAGCAGCCATTGCAGCAGCATTCAAGAAAGCCACAATCTTCGACCCAGAAACCTCTTCCTCGAAGATCGAGAAGTGTGAGCTCATTTCCGAGGACCCAATTGGATATAACCTCGGAATTCCAGAACAAAAGGGATAATCCTCTCTTTTGGGTTGATGGGTCACCCAATAATTCCGAGGAAGATATTGATTTGGTGAAGTTGTCCAATTTTGAGATCCCTAAAATTGTTGGGGTTGATAATTTACATAATTTGAAGGGTGATTTTGATGGTGGTGGAGATAGTAGGAGAGGGAGGTCAGTTTTGAGGAACTCCGGCGGCGAGCCGAAGTTCTCTAATGGTGGTTTTGGTGGAGGAAGGAAGGGTATTGGCCGGAGCTTGTCTAGGGTTGATACTGGACGGCGGCGGCGGTCTTCGTCTCGAGGGCACTATGGTAATTCTGAGGTTTGGTGACACATTTTTTCAAATTGATAATAAGAAATTTTCTGTTCCTGTGGTTAATTTTGATGTTTTGAGCAATTTAGATGAATTGGTGTTGTAGACTTGTGTTGTATTGCAGGAATTTATCATTTATGTGATGTAGACACTCCATTTTCGGCTTTTTGGCCCGAGTAGGTTGGTATGATGTAGTGCTAACATGTACTTGTATGTAATTGATGAGGGATTGTTATGAATCAGGTGATGGAAGGAGTTTGATTTGTGTTCAATTTTATAACAGATGATGAATTAGGTTGTGCAAGGAATATTGGTTTTGTTGCTAAATTAGAATATTAACGTTTGGGTGTATCGATTCTTGAATTTATGTATGAGTAGCTAATAGCTACTGTGGTTAATGGTTGATGCCTGATGGAAGAAGATGAGAAAATTGTGTAATGTCAAGTTGTGTAAAAGACATTAAACAGTTGATTGCTGAAGCTTGATTTCTTGAAAATATTTTGCACCTCATATGATGTGCCAAGGTGGGACCAATGTATAAAAAAGCTCAAGGCGCACTAAAGCGAGAGGGGTTCTGCTGCACCTCGGTGCACCTAAGGCGCGCCTCAGTGCACCTAAGGCGCGCCTCAGTGTGCCTCTTTGAAGTGAGGCGCACTATATGGGCAGTTACAAAATTTTGGCTGAAGTGCGCCTTGGGTGCGCCTCGGGCACTTTTTGTGCGCCTAACCCAAAACGTCTCGCCCAGACCAAAATAAGCGCTCACCTTGCGCCTCAGCACCCAGGTGCGCTTTTTCAAACACTGGGTGGGACGGGGATTGTGTGTCAGTAGGTGCGCGCGCAAGTGAACAGTTAGGACGCATTAAATCATTTAGATTTCCTAATTGTCTTATGAATTAAGTTGGGGAACACTTGATCCCTGATTAGCCAATTTTGAGGATTGAGGGCTCTAAAACAGCTCTATATCTTGCAATTCTTTTCTGCACTGCCTAATCTGGATATATCTGTAGTTAAGCTGTAAACCAGAAAGTCTTGTTCCGATTATCAATGTGATAGATATACTTTCTCTGTTCTTTTTTACTTGACCTGTTTCTTTTATCATGCTTGTCAATGCAAAACTTTAACGATCAATAACTTAAATTTTCCATAAGTAAAAATTATAAAAATTATATATTATGATAGTTTTATTGAGACGAATCCAAAAAGATCATACATGAATATATTTTTTCTTACATATTATTCACAAAAGACGGTCAAAGAAGGGGTGGTGAATAGTGTAAAAGTCAAAGCGGGTCAAGTAATAAAGAACGGAGGAAGTAAGGTAGTAATACAAATAGTTGGAAAAGTCAGGCTTGGTAGAAGACTAGAAGTAGTACCTGTTTTTTATTAATACGTTGTTAATGGAGGGGTCTTCAAAAGTGGATTTTTTTTATACAATAATATTTTTTCCCTGGTGCAAAGGTATGTTTTATACTAAGTATTTAGCCTGTGCTTGTGAATCTCTGGGATTATGTGGAATTGAATTTTGCAAGAAAAGAGTTTGCTTCATTTTCCTGCTTTTCACTTAATCCATATTTCTTCAATTGGAATATCACATTATTTTTGGAGATTCATATGTCATCGAATGTTGCTAGCTAAGATGCCTGCAAATTCAGTTCTTTCTCTAAATTTCGAGTGCATAACATTGTATTTTGTTTATTTGTTCAGTGTGAAAGGGAGCAGGTAAGTGAATCGTTGAATTCTAGAAGCAGAAGTAAGATCAGTTCAGAAGCAAATCGTGCTTTGGTTGATAAAAAGAGCAATCTGGCTAGAAGTGCTTCTGATTTCTCTGAATTACTGAAAGGCCGGAATACTTGGTCAAGTCAGCATCCTGCCTCTGAGACTTCAGATGATTCTGCCATAAATCTGGTACTATGTTTAATACTCGTGGCCATTTATTTCATAATAATATTATTTATTCTATTAAAGGACAAATCTCATCATTCTCATGTGCTTGTTTTCTTGAATAGTCTGGCTCTCTAATACCTCATTGGGATGATGAAAAATCAACAACTTCAATCTCAGAAGCTGAAGAAAAGACCATTAATGCAGTTTCTGAGGAGAAGGTTGGTTCCTTGATATTTAATTCTCAATTGAATATTACATTTTAGACCCTAAATTTTGGCTCCTTATCTTCCAGATAACTCCCTTAAAAGACAATAGTGGCACTACTGGTGGAATTCTTGAAACTGTTCGTTCAGAAGTTAGACGGGCTATCTCTAACTTGGAGAGTGACTTAAAACTTGTAAGTGTCTCTAGATTAACTATTTGCTGTTCTTTCTATTTTCTTTTACTTTTGCCTCAGGATATTTTAGAACCCAATTCCCTTCATACTTACTATAATGATTAGCCAACTTTAATTTCAAATCTAACCATCTGATAAATATGATCGATTGGGCAATCTGAACCCAGCGTACTCTACCATACAGCTACCTGGAATATGTAACGTTGTGCAATATGGGGATTAATATGGGAAAATTGCAGGGTTGTATAGAGTTACAAATACTGAGGCAGGTTTGACCTGTTCTGCTGGCCATAGTTGCATAATGTACATTTGTCCCATAACAAATTTTCTTTTGGGATCCAAAATCATATTAATCGAACTGATAATTATAACAATTTAAATTTGTGCCATAGATATAGAGAGTTATACATCATAGAACCATAACAAGAAACAGAGCTAGTAATTTTTAGAGTTGAAATATCTGAAAATACATTTTATTATGGCTACTTCATCTTGTTATACTGATCCTAGTGGATCATTGATTTATATTTAATGTAATATTATGCTAACTGTTTTGCAACTCTGCCTCCCTGCATCTTTGTCTTAAATGAATTGTATAGGCAGGATAACTGTAATGTGTGCTTTAATGATAACGATCTCAACACATTGTTTGTTTGTGTCTTAGTTTCTTTATTAGTAATTTTATTGCTTCTTTCTTCCATGCGAATGCTATTAAGAGTTATGAGTTAGCTTACTCCGCTCATGAAATCATGTGCAATTATTATAGAATGGGTTAAACAAGGTTAATTTTTTTTACCTGTAAAGAAGGTAGCTGTAACTACTTGTCCCAAGCTTCCTATCCTGCAGATGTATGCAAGATGTGGTCCCAAATAATTTAGGAAAGATTAATGAAGATCTGTTAGGAAGTAGCTGAGGTGACAGTATATTAAAAATACAGAGCTGAGATAGTGAATGGAATAAAAGAGATAGAACTAGAGAGAAAGGTCTTTATGTGATGTAATTTCTTTGCTTGGGAGAGAGTCTGAGCCTCTCGAGTGCTCATGTAATCATCCTTAATGGATAATTATCAAAAAAAACATCCCCATCTCTTAACTCTTCCTAACTAATACTCCTTGTTAATTACTGATTGCTGGATCCAATTTATTACAGTAATATTTAATATTATGATGAAGTTGAGCATTTGATCTTATATCATTTCTACCCTCGTTCACTTAATACCTACTACCAGTGTTAAAACTTTTGACAAGGCTCCTCTGATTTTACACTTTGCTTTGTTCTACCACATCGGTTTTCTTAGACACTCACAGGCTCATAACACTCTTTAAATGGGCATAGGCACCCTTTTCAGCCTTTATCATTTGTGCTTTGTTCATAGGGCATGTCCATCCATTCAGCTTCTACCATTTGTCCTTAGTTCATAATTCTATTTTCTCTACATTTATGGTGGGAAGAGGTTGATAAGTTTCTTGGAACTTCTATTTCTTGAAGGATCTTTCGGATTAGGAGGTTAGGGACTGGTTGAGCCCTTGAGCTTCCTAGACTGTCAACTTGACAAGTGTCCCTAAGACGATTTCCTTGATGGATGCATTGGCAGGTGATTTTCATTGGTGGATTCTTTTCCTGTAAAATATTAGATTAACTTTTGGTATTATTTTACTTTTCATTGTTGGCCAAACTTAAGACATGGAATGAATCGACTCCCATATCACCTTGGCGCTGCTGATTTCCAGCAATAAATTCTCTATGGGATGAGGCCTGAGCTAGTGAGCTGTATAGATACAATAGTAAACTATAAAAATGTCATATAAGGAAAGTGGTTGGCAGATCTATATCTTGTGGAGAGCCTCTGAGCAAATGGATCCATTATTGTCACAGAAGAGTACACAAAGAAAGTGCCTTCTGCTGTACTGGTAAACAGACTTGGTTTCTATGAAAGTAGAATTGTTCTGATAAATCACTGCACCATAACAAAACTAACGGTCAATATAATGTTGCAAGACATGTAATAGACCTAGGATGGACTAATATTAGACCATCAATTGGTGTTTCCTTCTAAAAGCTCTTGTAATGCGATGCAGAGATGCCTTTCAAAGAGAGAACTTGAAATTGATATGTGAATTAGGATTACATTATTCTGTGGTAACCATTTTCATGAGCAATCTTGTGCCAATCAATCATACACCTGTCACTTGCTAAACTACTAAAAATTTTGCAGGTCAAATTAAGGAGTGATTCTGATGTTATTGATAGCTACATCAATTCTGATGTTCTTCATGAACTGGAAGATCCTAATGCAGTTGAATTAGTAGAAGATTTTAGAGAGGAATTTGCTAGGGAGCTGGAAGAGGTAATTTATCTTTCATATTTTTAGTTGGAAACTGATCTTTGTTGATTTGGACTGGTTGACAACATGATTTTAAATAACAGTTTAAACAGATATCTAAGCAGCTGCTACGATTCTTGTATGGTTTTTCTTCTCCTTTTGTTGTGTTCCTCATTTTCTTGTAGTCAATTTCCAAACTATTAGAGGAGGGATGCATTAGATTGCAGGCAAGCCAGCACTGGTACTTGGGGCTTTCTTTAATATATTACTGAGGTCTTTTTAAGGATATAGTTTCTGTCAGATAGCTGAACACTTGTTTCTTTTAAGAACATTGCTTGTTTGGGCCTTGAAGTTGTTATAAACCTCCTTTCTTGTTAGTGTCATTACCATTTAGTTTCATGTGAGATTCCAAGTAGAAGCTGCACACGAGGAATATTCCTGCAACTCTGACCAATGGTTTCTCCATGATGTCTGGAGGTTTGCTACTTTACCTTTCCTCAGAAAAGAATTAGAGGAGAATAATGAAATTTTTGTAAATTTTAAGCCTGATTTACAAGTACTATTGTTAACAGAGTGCATCTTTGCCACAACATGCTAGAGGAGAGATGTCTTCATTTCACCAATATTATTCTGTTAATTGACCTTGATAGTTTGTGGTCCACCTCTCTGTCATCATATATCGTGATGATATTTTTGGTGTTGGTGAATGAGTGATAATGTTACATTCTGCGTCATGAAACATTTGTCATCCTGATGTCATAGCTATTTTTCTGTCATGATGTATATGTGTTCTTTTACATGTCTTTCGTGCTTCAGTGTGAAGAACGTACCAGGAAACTTCGAGCGGAATTAGCTGTTGAAGAGCATCGTGAGATTGAATTATTTAAAATTCTTAACGACACTGTTCCTGAACCAAAGACTCCTGTTGTGCAGAAAACTCGTGCAGTAAGAAAGGTGATACTTTATTTTTCCCTATGTATTGTTAGTGAGGGTGCCTAGGGTGTATTTAGTATCACGGACTGGTGATAGAGTTGGAGGATGTCCATATTATTGCTCCCTCCTTTCCTTTTGATTGACTCATTTGGCCAAATTTTTGGTCCAAAATGATGATCCCATTTGCATCAAAATACCCTTCAATTTGCAATGTATTTGTGCAAAGTTAGCTTCTCCATGTGAATTTTGCTTTTCCATGTACTTTTATTACTTTCTCTCTCTACTTTTTTGCAAACCCTGTGTGAATTTAACTTTCCAATGTACTTTTCTGCTTTCTCTTCTCCCTTAATTCCCGTGAAATTTGCTCAAATGAGTCAATCAAAAAGGGACGGACGGAGTATTTCTTTTTACCTATTGATTGTTCTGTATCTTAGTCCTAGTGAGTTGGATTAGTCATGCAGCATTTTTGACTAGCTTTGAGTTTCTCTTATATCTCTACTAAGGGTCTAATCCACTCCACATCAATTAGGTTGGTTATTTCGTTTGAGTATTTTATTGTATCAGAAAGCTTCTGTTGAGATATGGTTGTACAAATCGTCATAGCCTCTTTTATTGATGAGTTTTTTTGCTTCATTGTTCTTAAATCTGCTACCCTAAATTCATTCTTGAGGTGTCGTGTGTAAAACATTTGAATGGCCAATGTGTCTTCCGTGATCCTTCCTATTGTTTTGCTTAATTTCATGATATTAAATGTGTGCAGGCTAGTTTTGAAAGGAAGAAAGTGTCTAGGCACCTTGAAGAAGATGCATTGGCTTTTTTTGACGAATGTGTTTCAATATCAACATTTGATGAGTCTGACTTTTCTTCTATAGAGGATCTACCCTCCATGGTCAGTGTTGATGGCCCAGGCAGTGATAGAGTAGGTTTACCTGGAATTCCAAGCAGATTTAGTGATGCTTACTCCTTTGAGACCCAGGTCTGTTTCTTACATTGCCTGCTATTCTTTGTGCTTTCTTGCCATATTTTTTATACTGTCTTTTACTTCTACATCATAACCTAATAACGTTGTTAAAATTCATGCCTCTGTTGGACTGGTTTCCCTGCTCTTTATTGCTACATTTTCGCGGTACATATCAAATGGGTTCATGGCTTACATTTTTAGCAAAGTTGCACATAAATTTGCCGACTTTACCTCAATTTATGGGCTAATTCTGAATAGAGCATCAATGTTTAGCTGTATGCTTCAGTGAAGCTTTGATAGAGCTATTGCACTCGGACATGACTGTAATTATTGGAATCTTCTTTCTAGCATAACCTCAATTAAGTCGTAATAGTCAGGCAATGACGTGACTTAATTGTGATGGATGGAATATTTGCCTCCTGTTTGGAATCTGCCTTGTCTTCAGAGAGTATTTATCTGCCCGAAAATATTTGAATAAAAACAATAAAATTTAGTCTTTTTGATAAATTCTTAATGTTCGTTGCTCCTGTTGATATGCAGAGAACTCCATTTGGGCAATGTCACGAGGGTTCTCCACTTAAAAGAAGTTATAATAGCTCATTGTCAAAATCTCCCTCCATTTCACTTGAAGAAGACATAAGAAACTATGTCAAAAGTTTTTCTAAGGATAGTGAAGGAGAAACCAGCAACTCTGATAGAACAAGTACTCGAAGCATCAAAGACTACAATTGTGAGATACCTGTGGAGAAACTTTTGCTGGACCGGGTAACGTTTAGGAGCAGAATAGAATCTGGGGGAATGTTATTATGTGGTGGGGGTGCTTTTTCAGCGGCTCCCTTTTCTTCAGTCTTATGGTAAATAGCTCTGCATATCTGCAATTTTTTTGTGTACAGAATTCTATGACTTCCGAAGATCTTGTATACATGGTAAGCCTTCTGCAATGAAATATAAAAATCATTTATGAAAACACCGTTCAATCTTGCAATATTCATATCATCTTTCAGTAAATTCAGAAAATCATAAATTTAGTTATGTTCCTGTATATCTCCCCATTAAACTGAGGTTCAGTGATGGTGCAAGCGAAGTGTGATGAGGTTAGCACGGAAACTCATATCGGATACAAGTACTTATATATAAAATGACGAATCCGAGTAACATGGCGGAGTTTGTTTTATGTTTGTCAATGGGAAAAGGGAATTTAGGTGCAGTGTAAGAATCCAAATTCCATGCAGCATGAAATTGGGCCAGAAAAAGAGGCCAAAAGTGAATACAAAAGAGCCCAAATGAAATGGTAATGTATTTGCATGCCCTGTAAATCTGGGTTTGTTTTGTTATAAGAAGTGAAGTGGGTGATGAGAGTTTCTGTACAAGTTTGCTGGCATAATTGAAAGTCGTAAGCAAATTGCCAAATCTCTTTTTAACTCTTCAGATTTGATCTCACACGTGTTCTCTCTTTCACCTGCTTTTTCATGTTTGTTGGGCTACAAATATTACCCTCCACAATGTAACTGACATTTCCAGCTCCCCTCATAGCCCAAAAATAAAAATAAAAATAAAAATAAAATAAAATAAGTTAAAAAAAAAAAAAAGTTTTCTGATGAAAAAATGTATCAATTTTTGTGTAAACTCACAATTTTCTGAAAATATCAATCTTTGTTGAAACTCCATTATTTTTATTGAAATAATCTTGCTTTTTTTTTTTTTTTTTTGGACTCAGAAATAATCTTGCACTTATTATTGTGTTGATTATATACTTGTATGAAGCTAAAGTTTTCTTTTAGAGAAATTTTATTTGGTAGGAAGTTGGAATGATTTGTTTTTATTTTTTAAAAATTTGGGTGTAGAGAAGTTAGATTGATGCAAATAACATAAAACTATTGTCAAAAGATACAGTATTAAAAACCTTGATCCAATTTTATTATTTGTTTATTTATTTATATGAAAGAAACAAAATGCATCATAAGCAGTTAAGTACTGTTGACTTATAGTTTCATTCAAACTAATAGGTCATAACTCCGTAATGCATTTCCAACAACAGTGTTATTTTATGCTTCTACTTCGTAGTATATTCCTTCCATTTTCCAAAGTCGGACTCACTTAAATTTGAAATATTTAAATATATTCAAATTTAGCAAGATCTTATTTTATACTCCATATATTTTTTATATGACAAATATAAAAATGATAATGTATGATTAAAAATTTTAAATGATCTTTTTTTACCATGTAAATACTACTATGATTCAAATCTTAGGAACTAAGATGTATAAGGGAAGAAAATAAGGTTATATATATATATATATATATATATATATATATATATATATATATATATATATATATATATATATATATATTCATTTCACTTCAGTTTAGTTCAGTTCAACTCTTAATTTCCTTTTCTCATAAAATATTTATTTCATATCAGCCCAGTTCAATTCAGTTCAGCTCCAATTAGTTCAGTTCAATTCAGCTCAATTCAGTAAATGTAAACAGACCCTAAGTTTGATGTTGAACCTTAATAAAACTTTCTTCTTATATTCATTAACCTTTTTTTTTTGGAAGCATATATTCAATTCATTTACCTAATCTAATAGGAAGTACAAGTATTTCTTAAACTACGGGTCTATTCTCATACGTTAAAATTCAGTTTAGCTCATCTCCTAATTTCCTTCTCTTATAAAATATTCATTTCAGTTCAGTTCATTCAATGAGAACAGGCTCTACATGTCAAAATATTATGTTTTTTTTTTTTTTTTTAAAGAAAATAAAAGGCTTAAAAGAGAGATCCAAAAGTTACACACTGTATAAAGCAAATCCTGATTGGTAGCATGGCTGAAACAACTTGGAGCCATTAAGCCAAGTGTTTGGCTTCACTACACCTAATTCTAAAACCCCTCACATTAAATTTTAAAATTAAAAATTAATTACAAAACTCAACACTCTAGTTAAAATAAAAATAAAAATAAAAAACCTAAACTCAACCATAGTTAAAAAACCCCCCCTAAAAACCCCTTCAGCAGAAACATCAGGAGAAAGAAAAGAACAAGTCTCAAAGTCTGTTTTACACAATCTTTCTTCTCTCTCTCACTTCACTCTCCCATCCACCCTTACCTTGTTTTGGTAAACAAACCTCCCTTTTCCTTCACCAAATTTCTCTTCCTAATTTATCACATTCATACATTACTCTATTTCTTTCACTCCCTCATTCTTTTACAGCAGCGAGCCAGCGAGCCGAGGAGAAGGAAGATGAAGACGTCGTCTAAGAGGAGTCACTCACAATCCCACCCCCCGCCTCCTCTTCCGCTTCCTCGTCGTCGTTGTCGTGTTTCTCATCCAATTTCTAGTAATGCTGCTGACTCCGCTAATGGGTCGCCTTCGTCTCCGTCTTCGTCATCGTCGTCGTCTTCGTCTTCCTGTATAGTTGATTATCATATTCATAATGATGATAAAAATAAAAATGACCAAATTCAAATTGATGACGACCAGAAGCCGCCTAAGCCGAAACGAACTAGAAGAAGGAGAGCACCCGTTAATCCTAAAACTGAGAAATGTACCAATCCTTCTACCAATCGTCGTAGCTCCATTTACAGAGGTGTCACAAGGTAATTTAATTTAATTAATATTGAAATTTTTCCATTTTTTGTAATGTCCACTTGTCAATTTTAATTTTTTTTTTGGTGAATTTGTGGAAAATTTAATAAAAAATTAGAGTTGATCAAATGCTGATTAAATTTGATTTGAATTTTATGTCGATTAATCAATTTGCATGTCATGGAAATTGAGTTAATTTTAATTTTTGTTCAATTTTTGGGTGAAATTCGCAGACATAGATGGACAGGAAGATTTGAAGCACATTTATGGGATAAAAGTTCTTGGAATAGCCTTCAAAACAAAAAAGGAAGACAAGGTAATTTCTGAAAATCTCGATTTTATTTAATTAAAAAGATATTAATTTATTTATTTTGTTAAAAAAATTAAATGGTGAGTATTCTCATGGAGATCCGTAATCTCGGTTAATTAATATTTTGATTACTGTATGGTTGGTGATAATGATACTGTAATACTCCTACTTATTAATTAATTATTGAATTAAATTTTGTCCTATTATTATTGATTTTATTTCATTAATTTTTTTATTTTTATTTATGGAGTATTCGTATAACGTTATTTGGAGTTTGTTCTGCCAACTTGCTGACTGCGTGCGTTTTCTTTGTCTTTCTGACTATCTCACTCAACGTTCATCTTCCGCTTCTTGTTCAAAGTTTATTTAGGTAAGTCCAAATCATTCGGGTTTTTTTTTTTTTTTTTTTTTAATTCAATTTTCCGCAAAAAAATGATACCAGTAGCAATTTCGTAAATAAATCAACTATACATTCTAGTCAGCTGACTTGGATGCATGTTTGATAAAAAGTTGATTAATTTACAAAATTGCCCCACTATAGAAAATGCAACATAATTTACTTATCCGTCTCTAAAAATTATTCCTGTTGGAGGGGTGATTGTGGCAAGAAAAGAGTCAAAAACACGAAGAACTTTTTAGAGACGGGGGGTTAATGTCGTCACAATATTAAAATTGTTTTGTTTTGGGGTGATTATTTAAATGCAGGAGCATATGATAGTGAAGTAGATGCAGCTAGGACGTACGATCTAGCGGCACTTAAGTATTGGGGACCAGAGACGACATTAAATTTTCCAGTGAGTTACCTAAGTTTGTGAGCAATTATAAGTAAGACTATATTATAATTTTTATAACCCAAAGTCTTGTCAAAATGAAATGCAGCGGTGTTTTATTGCTAATCTAATTTTGCGACTTGCACCACTTTCTTTCCACTTGTTGTATCTTTGACACACACAGCTGGGTCGTGCTATCAATGTTAATGTTAATGTCGTGCTTTAATGTTGTTACAAAATTTAATAATAATAATGATAAATTTGACTTACGATACGGTGTGGTATGTATTGATTTATGTAGATAGAAAATTATACGGAAGAGGTTGAGGTCATGCAAAATGCGTCCAAGGAAGAGTACTTGGCGTCATTGAGACGGAGAAGTAGTGGATTTTCGAGGGGTGTTTCGAAATATCGTGGCGTGGCTAGGTACATTTTCAATGGGTTTTATTGCCGTGCTTTGTTTTTTGAATCACGTTAACAATAAACAACAGTAGTCTGAACTTTTGACCATTTTAATATATTTGTCATCTTTTTTGGATTTTGGAGGTTGTGTTCTTGTAATAATTTTAAGCCATCAAAATGCTTGAATTTTTGGGATTTTTTGTATTGTTATGAGAATGTATTTTTGAAGGTGGAATTTATGTAAAAAGATGGTCAAAAGTTTGAACATTCATTGTTTTCCTTTAATTCTATGGGTCATGTGACATCTATGATTCTTTGAATGTCCTATTAAAATTATTTTTTATCATTTAATTTTTTTGTAGGCATCATCATAATGGGCGATGGGAAGCACGAATTGGGCGCGTTTATGGGAACAAATACCTCTACTTAGGCACTTTCAGTAATGTCCTAAACTCTATTTCTCTCGTGCTCGCTCTTGTTTTATGAGATTTAGGATCACGAGCACAAACGCTGATACGTGGTCAGACAAAGTGATTATCATAATCACAGGGACAAAGATACTTAATATTTGGACTGACCCTTTTGGTTTGGTCACTTTCTGTGATCATCATATATAAACAATAAGATATAAAAGAAAGGGGGTGAATAAGATATAAAGGAAAGGGGGTGAGTACGGTACCAGTAGATCTGCCATTAATTAAAAAATTGCTCCTATGGACTCACATGGCGTCACGTGAGTCAAATAATGTGAATACCTTTTAGGAATGGGTTGCTTGATCTGATTTTATGAAGAAAATTATTAGTATGATTAATTAATTAGGTAGGGTTTTGGTGAAAATTATGATCCACTAAGATTCCTGCTCTTTGCTTAAACCCCGTCACACCTGACTATTACATATGCAGTTATGCACCCCCACCTTTACCTTTAAAGATATGTAATAAAGTCAAATTTGATCAGAAAAGAAAACAAAAAGAGGATTAAAGAATGGAATCAATCTTGCGAAAATAAATTTGAGATTTACTGGTATTTTCGGTAGGCCCTTAATTCTGTTTTTCTTTATATAGGGGATGATCTAGAGTAGTTGAGAAATTAGTTTTATGAGAAATTAAGATGAGCACTAAAAATTTAAGGAAGCAAAGTATATAGAGGAGAAAAAGGAGAACTTTTTTATGGGAATAAGGGGGGTGTTTACTATATAGGGCCACTTCCATGCATGCTAGCGTTGTCCTACCATCTTCCCTTACTCAAAACTCTACTTGTGCACATGGGAACTTCATGTACAAATTAAAGCATCAAAGAATATCTTGTGACTTTGTTTCGGTCAATACTATTACAACATTCGAAATCACTTAAAAACCATGCATTATGCAATTGATCAATTTTCCGTGAATCTTGACCTCGTCTTTCTAACTGAGTAATATTCTTTTGAGCTGAAAGAAAGGTCTCTTGGGTAATTAGGGAGTTAAATAGCTCGTAATCTTATTTTATACACAAGAATTGAAGGGCATCTCAAGGTAGGACAAGATTATCTCATATTTCCACCTATTTTTAGGGGCTTTTGTTGCTTGTTTGGCCCCTCACCCATGTTTCATTTGAGTTGGCAAAACTCCTGCCTTAAATGGTAAGGTGTATTGTTAGTAGTTGGGGAATATCATGCTTAAAAAATATTAATAAATAAAAAAATCTTTTCTTAATTTTGTCCCCACTTAATGGTATGGACTTCATAATTCATATTGAACTATATGCTTGCTGATTTTATTTATTTATCTATTTATTTATTTTTTCCAGAAATTTTTCCATAATTTTTTTGTATATTTTTCTTTTAATTTAAATATTAGTTTGTATAATTTTTCCCCCTTTTCAGGAGGTCTAGGAAAAAATGTGTCATGGTCAACTAAATTAACCTTTGGATGTGTCACATGTGGTCTGCTTTCATGCACATCTTATCTTTGGAGTTCACCTTCTGACTAGATCTTGTCTTACCGGCCAACTATTAAATTGTTATGATGATTTGTGATTTATACATCCCTACCTGGTTTGATATTATCCTTTAGAAAAGCCTTGTTTCTTTTTAATTAAATGAGAAGTTGTATCCTAGTTTCTTCTTGCTTCTTTTTACTTTTATTGGGGCCCTAAGTTCTTGTATCAAATTCAGATACAATAGGCTGTCCGAGTGCCCGACATATCCATCACTTTGCTGTATGTTAGTCTACTGGGCTAAAGTTTTCTAAAATGTTGTGACAGATTATATGGGCTTTATAGTATTTGAATGTATACTCCTGCCACCATATTAGAGCTTTGCTTGACATCAATCTTATCAGCTCTTAAAACAAAGCTTTAGAAGAAATAAATTTCAATTACAGGCTATACAGTCTCAATGTACAACTAAAATAAGTATCGATAGGTTCCAATAAGTAAAGAAAGATAATTTCAGACGAAACGAACAAAGCCTAATTCAATGACCTTTTAGCTGTGGCCATGTACTGCAATATAATTCTCTGTTTAAACAGTATTTATAAACATGAGATTTTTATTTGATTTCTCTATGTAATGAAAGCTTGCTTGTCGCGAATGCTTTGGCTCATCTCCATTTTGTAATGGAGCTTGCTTAATAATTTTAGCAGAAGGAAAACTATATACTGTATAAGTGTAAATAAATTTGCACTCTTCTTAGTTGAGTATAGGTTGAATTTCACTATCCTTTATTAACACAAATTTGTATCATATTAACTTTAGGTTCACAAGAAGAAGCTGCTGCAGCATATGATCTGGCTGCAATAGAGTATAGAGGCCCAAATGCAGTGACTAATTTTGATATTAGCAATTACATCGGTCGTGTGAAGAATCTTATGCCAAAGGTTGAATCAGGGGAACCAAGTCCCAAACAAACAGAAGGTGCAGTGCCAAAATTTCAGCAACAACAAATAAAACAACAGAAAGAGGAAGAAGAGCTACAAGATGAAGTGCCAGTAAAACAGCGAAATTTGGCTGATGTTGTACACCAGGAACAAGATCAACAAATGAGTATTCCATCTCAGCTTGAGGAGTCTAAGCTAGTTAACTCCATTGATCACCACCCAGCTATGATTGGGATGGAGGGTGCTGAGGATGCAAGAGAAAATCCGTGGAGCTTTTGCTTGGATACAGGGGGTTACGACCCCCTCTTGGTTCCGGATATTCCCTTTGATGAAGATGGCGGGCTGCTTGATTTATTCAATCAGACCAATTTTGAAGAGAATATTGATATGATGTTTGAAGGAGAAGGAAATTTGATTAGTATAGATGACACCTTCTTCGATGGCACAGACGTCATAGGCTGTCAAACTTCCGAGGAATTAGACAAGAAGATGGAGATTGTGCCTAAGGTGGAGGAGAATTCACTTTCTTTTTCATCGTCCTCCCCATCATCTCCTTCTTCGATTACTAGCTTAGACTCATGTCAGCTGTAACGCGAGCGTAATGCATTTTAAGAACTGTTTCTTCTCCTTTCCCCCTCTTTTTAAATTTTAGTTTAGTTTCTCGTTTTCAGGCTCTTGATTTAGCTTTGTGTTTGTTTAAATTTGTTTGGTTTTAGTTTTTCTTTTCTTTTCTTTTTTTTTTTTAAAAAAAAATAGGTTAGTTGTTGAATTGAAGATCTTATGAATGGATAGGAAAAATTCCAAACATGTCATTACTCTTCTGTTGTAGGAAAATCGAAATTTTGTTTCTTGAATTTGAGTTTTGTTTTAGTATGTGGGAGAAAAAAAAGTTATTCACTCTATTTCATAATATTAGTGCCTATTTTATTTTATATAAAACTACATATTTAGACGTATTTAAAAATATAATTTATTTTTTTGGTAGAAAACAATGTACTTCTATTTATATATTTTTTGCAATGAAAATCTATAAGCAAAATTTGACCGAAAATAGAAATAGACATTACTTGTATATTATGGGACGAGGGAGTATGAGCATTTGGTTGCATAAAAGGACCTGCTTGTAATTTCTAAATAGTATAGAGTTACATGCTAGTCATTGTGGAGCTTCATTGGTTGTAGCTAAGCCAAACTATAGAGTTATGTAGTTTCACTCCACCCAATACACATATATTGAGTTGTATAATATTTTTATGCATTTGTTTGTTTATTACTCCGTATTTTATTTTTAATGATTTATTTATTTTAAAAGGATGTAACTTACCATAGTAGAGGTTGTAGTTTAAAACATATAGCTTGGGGATTAATGATGACATGTAGGTACTCATTATAAATGCTCTAAACAGATACATGTAGAAATTAAGCCTAATGTTGTGAATGTGAGGCACGTTTTTTCTAATATATTAAACCTCTTTTTATTTGTGAAAAGCAAACTAAAGTCAAGATCATTAGGTGGATAATGGATTATCAGGGTCAACTGAATTTAACTTTGGAAGCTGTTTTTGTGTGGGTGGAAAGTGGATAGGGAAAGTACATTGTATATCTTTCTCTTTTCAAAAATCACAAAATTTGAAGATTTTTGGCCCAATTTCAATTGGACTATACTGAATCGGAACTTGGGACCAAATAAATAGTGACTTGTTGGGATAAGATTGTAACGCACATACGCAATAGTAATCCTTATTTTATATATATATATTTATTTAATTGTTTAGGCAATGTAATATTAATCCTTATAGAGCTATATCGAGCATGATATGCATCATCCTTACATTTGTGAGACAATGTTATATGATATTATCGAATCTATTTGTTTTTTTGGTTTCTTCAACCTTAATGGTACCCTAGAAGTTGGCTTAGGGTACCTAGGGGCTATCCCTAAATTCACTTATTACTAATATAACCTAGCAAATTTTTGTGAAACAGACAATACATTGATGATAGGAGAAAATCAAATATACAACATGATTAGGGGATTTTGCTCCCACCAATCGGAATGCGCCACGTGGGCCAATCAGGTCCTGCCAAGTGTCCCCCAGTTGGAGCTGTCAGGGCTTGCCACGTGGCACGCGCTTATTCGTCCACCTTGGACCTGTTATGTCATGACATGTGGCATACTCCATGCCTAGTGGAGAAACCGGCCACCCAGGCCCAACTTCCGAGGGAAGCCCAATCAGCCCTAGGTTAACCTAAACCTAGGATGGGCACGTTTCCCAAGGTTATAAATACCTCCCTTAATCCTCATTAAGGGGGATAACGAAAAAAACACATTAATTACACACAGTAATAACCGGCTGATCTCGCTAACAAAGCAGATTACCTACATTAAACACTCTCACCTAGAGAGACCCAATCACTTTAATTTCCGCATTAATTACTCCTTAATCAAGTACTAACTTGACCGTTGGAGGCGGAGCTCCCACCACCAGGAGTCTCCGTTATTTTGCAGGTACAGGCGTCCGGTTCCAGTCTCGGAGTTGTAACTCTCCCGCAGGACATCAGAAAACCCCGAAACATTTGGCGCCGTCTGTGGGGAGAGTACTTCTGAGATGGCATCCAAGTCTGTACCGACTCCTGGAGAGAGGCGTCCCCTAGACGACCCTCAAGTTCAGTCGGACCATGATACCGAGAGTGAATTTGAAGTTGAAACTCACACAGCTTCAGACGGGACCCTAAGGGCCCGACGTACCCGTCATACCGAAATGAGGGAACGGGAACATCTTCAAACTGGAAGTGAGCCAGCAGGCGCACCGCCTGTTCGGCAACAGCCGACTGATGGGTCTGCTCCCATCACAAGGAACGAACTCATGACCTTCATGAGGAACTTCAAGGGAGAGATTCAAGAGTTGATCAACAAGAAGCCGCCTGCTCCAGTCAAGGAGCAGTCGGCTAAGAAACCCTCCACTTCACTAAAGAGGAAGCCAGTTCAAGGGCGAGAGGCGACTCCTCATCCTAAATCTAGGAAGCGGGAGCCACCTGCCCTTGATTTCACAAAATTCCGTTTTCCTACAGGAAATAGGAAACCTGTTCGTCATATTCAGGCGGACGGGTCGAAGCAAACATTCACAGACGCTCGGCTACTGCTAGAGCAGAAGAAGAGTGACCGATTGTCAGAGTCGGCCTCTACTTCAAACTTTCAAGATAGTCTGCGAAATGCCTCGATGAGGCATACTCAGTCGTATCATGAGAGTCAGTCAGGCGGCACCTCCCGTCAGTCCGACTTTCATAGCGACCAGGCGGTACCAAACTTACCATTTGTGTCGCAACAACAATATTTTTTGCAGCCACCTCCGTTTGGTGGACCTGCAGCAAAAAACGTCCAACCTATGGACTGGCAGCTACGGTTGCTTAGACTTGGTGAACAGCCGTCGGCCTTCTCCAAGGAAATTACTGAAGCCGCTCAGCCGGCCAAAGTGAAAAATGTACTAGTAGGCGCCTATGACGGCACTACTAACCCAGAAGACCATCTGATGGCATTCACCAACCTGATGTACCTTCAAGGGTTGGATGATCCCACTTGGTGCAAGTGTTTCCCAGCGACTCTCAAAGGAATCGCACAACAATGGTTTGGCAACCTGCCGACTGGTTGTGTAAATAGCTTCAGGACGCTTGCTTACTTATTCACCTCCAACTTCGCCATGAACATCCCTGCGAAGAAAACGACCCTTGATTTAGGAACAATTCAGCAGGGCGAGAAGGAGGGGCTTCGTTCTTACATCAGGCGGTTTAACCTGATGAGAATACAGATTCAAGGGTTACCGGATGAGGTAGCCTATACTGACTTTTTCAGAGGTCTCAAAGACGGGTCTACCTTCAAATTTGATTTGGTTCGAAAGAGGGTGGAGACTCTTCAAGAGGCCTTGATTGAAGCAGAAGCCTATATACAGGCGACTGATCTTTGTACGGTAAAACAGTCGGACGGGAAAAAGTTCGACAAAAGAGAAGGACGACAGAAACAGTCGTCAAACAAAGATGAAAAGAGAAAAGAGGTCTGGGCGGCTGATTCCTCTAAACAGCCGGCTCAGAAAAAGAAAAAAGAATTCAAACCATACTCCCCAAAGTATGCGTTTAACAAGGATAACCAGTTTATCCTAAAAGAAATCAAGGGACGGATCTCAATTGAGAAGCCGGTCCCCATGAAGGGTTCTGCAAACAACCGGAACCAAGATAAATTATGTGCTTATCATGATGATGTTGGTCATCACACCAATGACTGCATCAGTCTCATGCGGTATCTGGACCACCTGGCTGAGCAAGGTGATCTTGACACTTATGTCTAGAAATCTACGGGGAACACTTCCTCAAAAAAGCAGTCGGCCAAAAAGAATCAACAGGCTGACAGCTCCGATACAGATGATGCAGTCGTCTACACCATTGCAGGCGGCTTCTCAGGAGGCGGCCCCACTATTAGGGGCAACAAAGACAATATCAGGCGGTTAGATGTAAATTCCGTTCACCAAGAACGGCCGTCCAAATATTCATTTCCTGAGATTGTCATCACTAAAGAAGATCTAGGAGGGGTAAGAGGGCCGCATGACGACCCTATCGTTATTGAATGTAAAGTGGCCAACCAGAGAGTTGGCCGAATCCTCATAGAGACCGGAAGCTCCTCAGATCTCATCAGTAGCAAATGTCTGTCGAAACTAAAATATCAGACTGATTGCATACATCCGGCCTCCCACCCTTTAGTAGGGTTTGGAGGAGGAGTCGTCCACCCACTGGGACGAGTGGATTTACCCATCCGCCTGGGAGAAAAAGGGGAAGGACGACACATGGTAGTCCGGTTCCTGGTAGTAGAAGAACTTTCGGCCTACAACATGATTCTGGGTCGACCAACCCTGAATAATTCCAAGGCTGTTATAATCCCGTCTCTTATGTTGCTCAAGTTTGAGAGGGATAATGGAACAGTCGGCTCCCTAAGGGGAGATCAGAGGATGGCCCGAGAGTGCTATCTCTCGGATGTCAAGCCCACTGTTATGGCCACTGGGTCAAGCGGTGAAAAAACAGACCTTGACAAGGTCAAGGAGAGTGCGCCTGTTCAAGAAGCAGGCGGCAAGAAGAGAAAGGCATCCCAGACAGGGGCCGCAAGAAAAGAAAGAAAATAGCAATCATTGGCAGAGGAGCAGTCGGATGAGTTCCGCCTCAGCCGGCTGGTGAGCATGCGGACCTGATCTTAGACGACTCACGTCCTGACCGAACAGTCAAAGTTGGGACGACTGCTCTGAGAGACCTTGGTGACGACTTTCACAAACTATTGAAAGAATACAAGGAAATCTTTGCATTCGAAGTCCATGAAATGCCAGGCATTAGTCCTGATCTGGCGGTACATAAACTGGCCGTGGATCCGAAAAAGAAGCCGGTACGGCAAAAGAAGCGGAACCATGGCGAAGAAAGAAGTCAGGCGGCAGCCGCCGAAGTTAAAAAATTACTTGATGCAGGGTTCATTCGGCAATGTTACTTCCCAGACTGGGTTGCAAATGTGGTGCTTGTTAAAAAGCCGAATGGCACCTGGCGAATGTGTGTAGACTACACAGACTTAAACAAGGCGTGCCCCAAAGACAGTTACCCTCTGCCTAAAATTGATAACCTGGTCGACTCAACAGCCGGCCATGCTTTGATGAGCTTTATGGACGCCTATTCTGGTTTCCATCAAATTCCTTTATGGAAGAAAGATCAGGAGAAGACGGCCTTCGTCACTGATCAGGGGTTATTCTGTTACACGGTCATGCCGTTTGGTCTTAAGAATGCCCCGGCTACCTTCCAGCGAATGATAAACACTGTGTTCTTTGATCAGATTGGGAGAAATGTCGAGGCATACATTGATGATATGATTGTCAAGACTAAACTTCAGAAAGATCATCTGTCGGACCTCCGAGAAACTTTCGCCACACTCAGGCGGCACCATGTCATGCTCAATCCCAAGAAATGTGTATTTGGAGTTGAGTCTGGGAAATTTCTCGGATTCCTTATCAATCAGAGAGGAATAGAGGCGAACCCTGAGAAGGTGCAGGCGGTCATTGACATGCAGTCGCCTCGTACCATCCGAGAGGTTCAGAAGTTAACAGGGTGTCTGGCGGCCTTGGGAAGATTTCTAAGCCGATCAGGCGACAAATGCCTATACTTTTTCCAGGCAATTAAGAAAAAGGCAAGGTTTGAATGGGGGCCGGATGCTGAGGCCGCCTTCCAGAAATTGAAAGTTCACTTGCATTCCTTGCCGAGGTTGGTCAGCCCTTTGCCCAAAGAAGTACTCTACATGTATCTGTCCGTCTCTGATCATGCGTTAAGCGCTGTTCTCCTTGCTGAAAGAGACGGCTGTCAGCTCCCGGTTTACTTTGTCAGTCACGTACTGAAAAATGCCGAGTTGAGGTATCCCCTAGTGGAGAAATTTGGTCTTGCACTCTTCATGGCTGTTAAAAAATTGAAGCCCTACTTTTTGGCACATGCAGTCGTCGTGTATACAGACCAACCTATCAAGCGGCCACTTACCATCATGGAGTCGTCAGGCCGAATGATCAAATGGGCCATAGAAATACAGAGCCTCGAAGTTACTTTCGATCCTAGAAAAGCAGTGAAGGGGCAAGCCTTTGCTGACTTTATTGTAGAGATGACTCGTCCTCCTGACTCTCAAGTTCCAGACCAAGTATGGAAGGTATATGTGGACGGAAGCTCTACTTCAAATGGTTGTGGAGCAGGCGTCATATGTCAGTCGCCAGAGGGCGACAGGTACGAGAATGCTCTACGCTTCAGTTTTCAGGCTTCAAACAATGAGGCAGAATATGAAGCTTTACTAGCCGGGATCCGCATGTGCAAGGCGGCAGGGGCAAGAAAAATAGACGCTTGTTCCGATTCACAATTTATAGTGAGTCAGTACAATGGCGAATACGAAGCAACCCATCCGGCCATGATCAAGTATTTACAGGCGGTCCGACAAGCAGTCGGCTCCCTTGAGGATTTCCATCTAATCCAAGTGCCGAGATCAGAAAACAACCAGGCGGATGCACTGTCAAAATTAGCATCATCCGCCTCCTCTGATACTCCTCGAACTGTTTTTTGGGAAGTAATGGAGAAGAGAAGCATCGAGGAAAACCCTATTGGAGTCCTAGACAGAAGCTCAACCTGGATGGATTCAATCAGGGCATATCTGACAAACGGTACACTGCCGGATGATCCTCAACAGGCGGCAGCACTGAAAAGACGAGCCACCTGTTTTGAAATGATAAAGGGAGAACTTCACAAAAGGGGGTACCTTCAACCCTTCTTAAAGTGTGTTACTCCAGAAAAGGGACGAGAGATACTAGACGATCTTCACTCTGGTTACTGTGCTTCTCATATAGGCGGTAGGACGCTTGCTCAAAGGGCAAGGCGGCAGGGATACTTTTGGCCTACTTTGGAAGCAGATGCAATGGAGATGGTGAAAAAATGTGACAAGTGCCAAAGGTTTGGCAAACTAATTCACCGTCCGGCTACTGACCTCACTACCATTCATAGCCCACTACCGTTTGCTAAGTGGGGCATGGACATTCTGGGTCCATATACGCCTGCTACAGGCGGAAGGAGGTACATACTTGTTGCCGTTGACTACTTCACTAAATGGGTAGAGGCGGAGGCTGTAAAGGGAATCAAGACGAAAGATGTAATTTCATTCATTTGGAAAAATGTCATCACTCGGTTCGGGGTTCCCATGTCTATGGTTTTTGATAATGGTCCCCAATTTGAGACGCCTGTTCTCAAAAGCTGGTTGGGTGACCAAGGAATTGCAAACTACTTTGCATCTGTCGGCCGTCCACAAGCAAACGGCCAGGTAGAAGCCTTTAATAAAATCATCTCGGACGGTCTCAAGAAAAAGATTGAACGAGCAGGCGGCCTATGGGCGGATGAACTACCACATGTTCTCTGGGCCATTAGGACGACTGAAAAAGGGGCGACTGGAGAAACTCCATTCCTCCTAACTTACGGTGCGGAAGCTGTTCTTCCAATAGAACACTACGAGCCGACTCTTCGAGTAATGCTATATGACGAAGAGGCAAACTGGGAAGCCATGCGCCTGGCATTAGACTCACTTCCTGAAAAGAGGGGCAATGCTGTCTTGCGCCATGAAATCTATCGCCTGAGAATGACTAGATCATACAACAAAAAAGTACACAGGCGTCCACTCAAAGTAGGGGACTTTGTACTTAGAAAAATGGAAGCAGTTGGTAGGGCTAATGAGTCTGGCAAACTAACTCCCAACTGGGAAGGACCCTACCGAATCTATGAGGAAGTGAGGGACGGTACCTACCGTCTGGAAACACCAAACGGACAACCGTTGCCTCGAACTTGGAATGTAGATAATCTTAAGAAATATTTCTTTTGAATGATGTAAATAGTCAAGAGCTACTTAATAAAAGTGCACTTACTATTCAATTTTGTACTAAGAGGGGCACGCCTACTAACAAATAGTCGGCTACTCTCCATGTTTAGTTTTTATTACTTAAGAGGGGCATGCCGTCTGTACCTTTACAGTTGGCTACTCTCCATTGAGTATTTTACTCTATTTTCAGAGGGTCATGCCGTCTGTACCTTTACAGTCGGCTACTCTCCATTGAGTTTTTCACTCTATCTTCAGAGGGGCATGCCGTTTGTATCTTTACAGTCGACTACCCTCCATTGAGTATTTTACTCGCAATAGGGGCATGTCGTCTGGACATATAGTCGGCTACTCTCCATAAGAAGATGGCCGACTGGTTCCAAACACATAGCCACCCCCCTAATACTTAGCTAAAAAGATTAGGGCCTGGCCGACCCTGTGCCTAACAGGCGGCTACCCTCCTTTTACTTAGCACCTACGTTCACCAAGAACTTACCAAGGCCACAGGCCGAATGATCAGACCAGGCGCCAAGCCAACTGATCAAATCTACAAAACTAATACGACCTGTTCCAACAACATAGCAGGCGTCCGGCGGCATCCCTCCGGATGAAATTCGTCGCAGAGAGCAGCTCCCTTTTGGGTGGAACATTGTTCTATAAACTAATTACACGGCACCTATACGACTGTCCCCAAGGGCAACCACGTAGCCGTTTTTGAGACAAGGATAACTCTATCACTAACCAAACCAGTGGTAGCAGTTGACATCTGAGTCAGATGACCGCCTGTATTACTTGGGATAAATGCAGGGGGTACCTCTTGAGTTAATAGCCAACAAACATTGGCGAATCAAGGGGTCTAGCCGGCCTCCGCCGCCTGGTACCTCTACTTCTCAAGCAAGAGTGACGGCGACTGAGTAACTCCAACGTTAACTCATAGTCACTCCCTCAAATTTGGTAGGGAACCTAAAAGGTTTGAGTAGACCGCCTGTTTTTTGGCAAACAGGGGCACTCAAACCCCTATTCCTACTAGGTAACCTATTGAGTTAATAGCCAACAAACATTGGCGAATCAAGGGGATCAGTCGGCCTCCGCCGCCTGGTACCTCTACTACTCAATCTAGAGTGTGACGGAGACTAAGTAACTCCTATGTTAACTTATAGTCACTCCCTCAAACTTAGTATGGAGCCTAAAAGGTATGAGTCGTCCGCCTGTTTTTAGCAAACAGGGGCTCTCAACCACTACTCCTGCTAGGTTAACAAATTATGAGTTAAAAGCCAACAAACATTGGCGAATAAAGGGAAACAACCGGTACCCGCCGCTTGTTATCTCTACTACTCAGTTCCTTGGCGACTAGGTAATACTCATGTTTACTTGGTCAGACCACTTTCCTACTTGGTCTAATTTACAAATGACAGGACTGCCTGCCTAAAAAGGATCCAGTCTTTAAAATAGTTCGAATACCGATTGGATAAATGGCCGACTGATCGTCTATCCTGGAAACAGACAACCAGTCGTCCAGGGGCATAGGCGGCGTGACTAACTATCCGTACCTGTCTGCAACTATCGGCCATGCAAAACAGTCGGTGTAGTGAACAATTGGATATTAGAATATGGAATACTTAGACAAATTTGAGGCAAAACAAAAATTCATTAAAAAGAAGTCGGTCATTAAAGACCGGCAAAATATTCAAAGCCCCGGCCCCCTGGCCGGGTAAATACAAAACAAACGGCACGCAGGCCGTGGAAAGAATACATAAAGCTTAAGAAGGGGGCAGATCTTCAATATTAGCAGCTGCCGCCTGGTCAGCACTCTTCTTGCTGGACTCGGCTTCAGCTGCATCCTTTTTTGATGCCTTACCCCCAAGCGGCACAAGCGCCACTACCGGCTCCTCCTCCTCCAACGCTTCCTCCAACGCCTCTTCCTCAGCAGCCGCCAGGATCTCTTGATTATATGTATCAGAACACTGGCGGTACGTTCTTTCCCATGAGGCAAAGTCGGCATTGGGGAAGAGGCGGCCCCAGGTCATGCGCTGGATTTGAGCGGAGTCTTCCATCATCTCCCGGACCAGCTCTTTCTTCTCTTGCTCGGCCTTTTCCGAGAGCTCTTAAGTAAGACTCTTCTCCTGGGTCACCAGGCGTTCCTTTACGTTGGCCAAAGATTTCTCCAAGGCTTCGTATGAGTACATTTTTAGGCGAAGAGGTTTCAGCTCGGCCTTGAGATTGGTGATGGTCGCCTCCAGCTCGCCATTCCTTTTCTGGGCCGCCTCTAACTGAGCCCGAACAGCGGCGGTAGCCTGCGTCTGATAATAAAGAATATCAATGGTCAGAACTTCATTTTGGGCAATTTGAAACATTGCCTTATCACAGTCAGAGGCGGCCATAGCTTTTGCAGCCTTTACCTCTTTGTTCTTCCGATCAAGCGGCTTGCGAAGGCCGTTCACTCGGAGCAGGGCCTAAGTACAAAGGAACAGGCGTCAGTTTCCAAACAAAAAGAAAACAGGCGTCCAGAAATTCAAATACTAAAAAATATGCTAAGTATACCTCAGCAAGGACCCCTGCAATTCCGTCTAGGTCAAGGGTGCCGACACCCCTGACCGCCTCCCTTTCAGCTGGAGGAACTGCCCTGATCATAGACTTTGCCATCTCTACCAAGTCAGGCTCCTGAGGGCCGGCTGCATCAAGCATAAACAAACGGATTAGACCTAGTAAAAAAAGGAGCGAGTCTAAAATTTACAAGGACAACTTCTTACTTCTAGGCGGCCCAGTTGGAGTTTTAGAAGAAGTGGCCGGCTGTTTCTCAGCCGCCACATGTTTCCTGGCAAAACCAGGAGAGCTCCCAATAGTCGTCTTCCGGGCCTTGGGGTCCGACTGTTGGGAAGATGAAGCTCTTGGAGCACCCGTCTAAAAAAGAAGGAAAAAAAGTCAGTATATGCATAAACACAACTCCAAAAAGAGGGTGAAAGGTTCGGAGCTCACCAAGGGTGCCCCCTTCTTGGGGGAGTCGGTTGAAGTTTGTTGCATGATGGAGGCCCGCAACATGGCCGTCGCAGTCTTGGAGGCGGTGATTTTGCTCATGGCGTCAGCTGCAAAAACAAACAGCAAAGTTAATAAAAGATAACAACAAATGTATGGAACAACAGAGTATTCGACAGGCCGACTACCTCTTGAGCACCGACTGCTGAGGCCACAGGCGGCCAAAAGGTACTCGTCGTAGAGTCATTTGAAGCTCGGGACGCAGTGTAGGGGTACTTGATCTCGTACCCCTGAAGTAGAGTCGACCCTCGACTCTAATTTAAAGAGTCCTTTATCAAGGATCTCTTTCTTAGCCTTGGGGGGAACAGGCGACATGCTACGGCCGCCTGCAAGAAGGGGCGGATTCCTGTTCCACCTATTGAAGCGCTTTTTCAGCTCAATGTCTGAACTCTCAATGATGAGGAAGGTGCTCCGCCAGTCCTTCCACTTGTTTGCTTTACCTCTCGTCATGAGGTAGCCCCTGTGGCTTGTCAATTGATACCAGCCGGTACCGCCTGTCTTAGGGGTCCGGCTGAGATAGTTCATATGGGCGAAAGCCTCGAAGATCGGCTCCACCCCGTGCAGTTCGCACCCGGCCACATAGCCGAGTACGTTTACTCAGGAGTTTGGGGCTAACTGCCATAACCCCAACTCATACCCATCCAAGATCCGCTGAACAGCCGGATTTAATGGGAAGCGCAGCCCTGCCTTGATGGCCGCCTCGTAGCAGCCAAAGCAGGCGCTATCATAACTGGAACCAGCCGGCCAGACGACTGTGTCTTCTGGATCCGGCACAAACACTAGAAAGTCGGGGCCCATGGTGTGGTTTGCAATAAAGCTCTCCACTTTCTCTTGCATGGCTGTGATCCGGCCCCGAGGTACCGTGCAGTAATAGGGGGTATTTAGCTCTCGGTGAGAGGCGGATGGCTCCGCCCAATTGTCCCCCTTCTCAACTGCGTGAGAAAGTCTCGCCTCTTGCAGGCGGCTGTTTTTCTCTTCTGTGTCCAAAGAAGCATGGCCAGAAGAGCTTGACTCAGAATCGTCCTCTGACGAGTCCGAAGAGGACGACTCCTCCCCTCTCCCGAAGGGGCCCGCCTCCTCTCTTTGAAAAGGGGCAGATTTGTTAACTGTTAAATGGGAAGGGGTCACTATGACTCCTCCCTCAGAATTGCCGGCTTTCAGGCCGCCTTGTTTCACTTCCACATCTGGCGTCTGGTCAGATGTTTCACTAAGCGGCACCCTGTGGGAGGAGCCGTCTGAATTTGAGATCCTAGCAGTCTTTTTCGTTCTGGCCATCCTGCTCTGCATAGACACAGATACAGTCGGACTTTGTATAAAGGGCAAAGATTGGTCCGGAAAAGGGCAGGCGGCACTCCTAGTCCTAGATTCAGCCGTCCCCGGTGACCGGCTGATCACTAACCTAGGTCGTGTCGCGTGCTTCCGTGGTGCCATTTCAAAAAATAAAAAGAAAATTAAGAGTAAGAGAACTGACAGTTACCTGAACGAGTGACGGTTGATGAAGTTCTGAAAATCCTGTGCAGTCGGCTTGTCAGAACAGGCGGTAGGCAGAAAAGGTCCGAAATGTCAGAGCAAGTTCAGGGGTCCGAATGTTCTCAAAAAGTTCTCAAAGTGTGAAAATGACTCAAGACAACTCTCCCTTATATAGGCGAAGTGAGAAGGCGAAGGGTCACTTTCAGAATTCAAAATTTGGCGGGAAAATCTCTCGTCCTTTCGCCGACTGACACCTGTAGAAGGTCGTCGCCTGTTACAGTGCGACACCTGTCACAGGTAACACGTGACCAATCACGTGCCATCAGTGAGGGGCAAATGATTAGGGGATTTTGCTCCCACCAATCGGAATGCGCCACGTGGGCCAATCAGGTCCTGCCAAGTGTCCCCCAGTTGGAGCTGTCAGGGCTTGCCACGTGGCACGCGCTTATTCGTCCACCTTGGACCTGTTATGTCATGACATGTGGCATACTCCATGCCTAGTGGAGAAACCGGCCACCCAGGCCCAACTTTCGAGGGAAGCCCAATCAGCCCTAGGTTAACCTAAACCTAGGATGGGCACGTTTCCCAAGGTTATAAATACCTCCCTTAATCCTCATTAAGGGGGATAACGAAAAAAACACATTAATTACACACAGTAATAACCGGCTGATCTCGCTAACAAAGCAGATTACCTACATTAAACACTCTCACCTAGAGAGACCCAATCACTTTAATTTCCGCATTAATTACTCCTTAATCAAGTACTAACTTGACCGTTGGAGGCGGAGCTCCCACCACCAGGAGTCTCCGTTATTTTGCAGGTACATGCGTCCGGTTCCAGTCTCGGAGTTGTAACTCTCCCGCAGGACATCAGAAAACCCCGAAACACAACATATGCGATTATAAACTAGCGTTTGATAGCTTCAATACATCAGTTTCTCTTATTAAAACTAAGATCCGTGTACTAATTCAAGGTGAAACTACATAAATACCAAGTGTGTGTTTGGTCTGATGTAAAATATTTTTTTGGAAAATCATCATATTTCATTTTTTAATTGTGAAGGGGTGAAAACTTTTACAATCAACTTTTACAATGGTGGATTGGTGGATAACTACTCTCTCAATGATCGATTTTTGTCCCTGCAAAATAAAGAAAGCCACATTTTTCTCCCTCCTTATTTCTTTTTTCTTTCACCTTTTCAACCCTACTTTTCGATTTTTCTATTCAGTTGTGGTTCTTTTAATAAAAGTATAGTATTAGCCACCAGCCCACTAAGCTATTACCATTATATGTCATTCTATTAAATTTAAATATAAATAAGGATTTGAATCATGAAATTAATGCACTAACTTAGGGTATCACCCAAACCAAAAAACTGATTTTACATCAAACCAAACAAACCTCAAAGAGTTCCTAAATAAATGAATTGTATTGATTTGAAGTTTTATTGATGCCTTCCTTAGAGAATCCTAACATTTCCTTCCTATGCAGAAGTCATTTTTTAAGGTAGTTGTCATGCGGTCATCATTGATTGGGTTTATTGATTTGGCTCGTTTTGAATTTGTTTACTTTAAATTTTGGGTTAAGTGACGAAGTGAGTCTCTGGACTAGGACCAGGCCCAGGCCCAAATGGTGTTCAAAGTCAAATTAATTTATTATTGTACTAGGCCCATGCCCAGGCCCGAATAGATCTTCATAGTTATAAGTTGTACTTGTACTTCCATACCTTTTGGATTTTTTTTTGTCCTTCGACCTCTATAACATTAGAAAGTTACACAAATCATTATATGTGACTAGTTCTATGATGTAGCGCCGTTCACATAACTGATGAATAATTTAGTAATCAGAGTTACAACAATGATTATATGAGGCTAATTGTATTTGAGTTGAGGGGTTCAAAGAAAATAATGACGATGTTAAAAAAAAAATGGGTGTCTCTTAAACTTAAGTAGCATCACCCATTTGTGAATTCCAGCAAGAATCTCTAACGAGTGCAACCCATTTTTAAGTTTTTTACAACTAAAATAGGTTCTAACCGTCGTATATATAACAACCCACCTTTTTTGTATCGGCAAGAATCTTTCTCATCATATCTGGTTGTTTTGCCATTGAGTTTTACTTTAAATTAGACCAAATTAGGATTATAAATTTAAGTTGTAACCAATTAAATAATTCAAATGGCACGTAAGCAAAATTGACGAATGAGATTTTAAAGTTTAAATTAATTAAATATAAAATATTATCTTTTGAGATTATGAATTTTATCTAATATTTTAAAATTAATATAATAACAATTTTAATAACATAAATATGAAAAATATTTTTTATTTTTAAAAAGTACCAACAAACCAAGCATCACACGGGCTTCATCTAGTTTATATCTGTTTAGGACTCCAATAGCCATAAGCCAATTTTTGCTTGATTTTTTAAGTGTCCAATTGATTCATTACATATTCTTAGGTGCACACTCATGCACCTAGAAATAGGTGTAAAAACAACACAATATAAACATTAGTTTTTCAGAAGGTTAATATAGGCATAAAAAATATGAACATTAGTTTTTCAGAAAGTGAACATAGGCATAAAAATGTGTGATTTTTGATTTTTTTATGTGATGACTTTTTGATTAACTTCGATTGATTAGGTTATACTACCTCCATTAACATTTAATTAGTTGCAAGTTGCAACTTTGGGGTTTTATTTGAGAGACATAAAATATTCCAAACTTGCAACTAAATGTTAACGGAGGTAGTATATGATTTTCTTAATTCTAATGAATTGAATTTTATCTGATTTTCTGCATTTTTTTATCAATGAACATAATCATGCAAAATATGAACATATGCATAGGTTCCCTTAAATGTGAACATTAGCTTTTCAGAAAGTGAACATAGGCATAAAAATATATGAATTTATGCATTTCAGAATGTGAACATAACATTTCAAAATATGAACGTAAGCATTGGTTTTCTTTTTTTGAGACAAAGCATTGGTTTTCTTTTTTTGAGACAAAGCATTGGTTTTGTTTTTTTGAGACAAAGCATTTAAAAGGTGAACATATACGTAAAAACATATGAACATAAACATTTAAGAAAAACAACATATGCATAAACAGATTTAATTAATATTTCATGAACAACACATATTTACATTATGAATATTTGAAATTATATATGAACATATAAAATATTATTATGAATATAATGCATTTAATTATGAACATAAAAATTTGAAGAAACAAAAAATAATATGATTATGAAACATATGCATTATAAGTATTAAATGTTCATTTTTTTACGTATTCATTTTTTATTATTAAATGTTCATTTTTTTTTCATGTTCATATTTTTTTTACTAAATGTTTATTTTATAGAGCGTAGTGTTGATTTTGACAGATTGCAGATATATGTTGCTTGGACTATTAATTTGGGCCGTGCGTTTTGGGCCCTCCCTTGTTGCACCTATCTTAGATGCATAAGGATGCACCTAAGACCAATTGTTGATTCATGATAGTATAATGGGCCAATAAATGGATTGGGCTAGCAAATAGGCTAGGACAAATGATTATTCAAATAATTCTTATATCCGTTATGCAAATTAGACCAAATTAGGCGGTGATGGTTGTTTTGCCATTTTAGTGTCTACATTTTAGATCCATCCTCAAATACCCAAATTTGTTTATTATCACTTTGAATGTTTTACTTTGTTAAAAAATCACATAATAGCAACCAAACAACTAAAATAGAAGAAATTGAGTCCAACTAAAAAAAAAACTCACAAATACAAAAATTGTATTCTCTAATTCTAAAGAAATTGCATCCTGAAGCCTAAAATAAAATCTACTTATCAATGGTAGTCGAATGTAATAAGGGATATGGCTCTATATTCAAATAATGAACAATAACTGAAAGATTCAATCAGTTTTCAAAATGTTAAATTTTTAATCTTTATCTACTCTAGAGTTTATATATGTGATTCATGTAAACAATCAATATAATTAAAGTATTAGTACTAATAATAGAAGGTGCAGATTAATAATCATGGAATCAAACTCTAATTATCCACCTACTCTAAACATGAATTCAATAAATCAATTGGAAATTTTAAGCAAATTATGTAAATTAGTACTAGGGCTTTTCAATTTACTTGATGAATCAAACAAATCATACACCAAAAGTTTTCAATTAATTGTTGTAGATCAATAAACAATCAACAAATATTAAGCACATAATCAGTAATTTAACAATATAATTGGTGCTCGTAAAAGATTAAAAATAATCGTTTATATTGAACCCCCTCCCCCCCCCCCACACACACACACAAAAATCATAATTTAGACAGAATTTGGCTTATACACCGTCCATGAAATCTTTGTTAGATTTTGGTTTAGAACGTTGTTTCCAATCCTGTAAAAATACAAACAAATGTAGCCACATTGCGTGATTATACATAAAAAAAACTTGCCATCAAACTTAATATTACCTCTATCTCAATTTGATGCAACATTTACCAATAAATGATACTTCGTATTACAAATTATTTGTAACAAATATTTTCTCTCCTTTTTGATTTGTCATTTATTTTTTTCTCTCTCTTCTCGTCACATTCTATTTTTCCGCTCTCTAATTACCACCCATAAACAAATTTTACCTAGATATGTTTTTTTTTTTTTTTTTTTTTTTGGAGAAGGTAATAAGAAATAAACATTAGCTTCTCAAAAAAAAAAAAAAAAAAAAAACTAATATCTAGGTAAAATTTTACCTAGATATTAGTGGAGGTCATATTATTGCAAATAAAATGAAACACCCGTATTATATATAAAAATGTATAATGTTATTCCAAAAATATATAAATGTATAATGTAAAATTATAAAATGTCAAACGATTGCATTTATATATTTTATTTAGAAAAGGAGGAAGTGTTAGCCAATAAAGATGATCTATTTCCTTAAACAATATAATCACTCGTACTACCCAAGTCCAAGTGCTTGCCAAGATAACCCAAAGTTTAATATTTTTATAATACAAAAAAGTCAAATACAAAATTAAAAAAACATGAAATAAAATACAATTACACCGTAAGTTAGTTGGAAAACTTTAAAAGTCAGCCATTCATTAGTTTATTACCTCAGATTTCTTTACTAAACAATGAAACATAATTAGAAAATTTCATCACCATTTAAATGACGTTAATTATAATACAAAATCAAAAATTAATAATCCTTTTTTTTTTAACCTTTTTAGTGTAAAGATAAGGTTAGAAGAAATTAAAAAAGGGTAGACAATGTAAAAAAATGACATGTGTATATAATAAGGACAAAAAATGTGGGTCCACTTTACACGTAGTAAGTTATTTAAGGGGACAGCACGTGGGATGCCAGAATTCTACTCGTAATGAGGTTGGCGGCTGACAGAGACGGCAGGTTTTTTTTTTAATCACGGATTAACAGGATTATATTGTATCCTATTTTTTGTTTTATTGGCATTACTTTGATGGATATATTTGTCGAGATGAATCTTGAATGGCCTGTTCTCATAGATGAGCTGAATTTAAATGAATATTTAATAAGAGAAGGAAATTAGGAGCTGAACTGAAATAAAAATAAACGTATGAGAACTAAACCCTAACTATTAATATCTTTAATTATTAATTAATAAAAATTATAACAAAGTTACATTATGAAAGTAGATATTATGACGAATCTAATGATATATTATATAATAACATTTATTTATTTTATAGAGGTGAAAAAATTAAGTCAACCATGACATGTGATTAGTGCAAAAATCAAAGTGATGCATTTAAAAAAAACGGAGGGAGTACTTCCTCTGCTTCTTTTTTAGTTGCTACACATTCGAAATTACTAATTAGTTGCAACACCTTTTATTTTTGACATTTCCGTCTCTCTATCTCTCTCATTACCCACGAGGCCTTCCAAAGGGAGGTTAGTGAGATATGAGTAAATACATAACGAGGGGCATAAGGGTCATTTCACGTAAATGCATATTTTGAATTTTGAGTAGTATCATTGGGTGATCAATTATGATCAAATAGTACCATTGAACAATTCAAGAGTACTATGTATGTGTGTAGTGGTATAACACATTCATTAAGTGAATCCAATCACGTGTAAAAATAGTGTCACTACATAGTTAATGATATTATATAAGCTTTTTAATGGTGCATTTAAAAGTGGTCCCACTTATCCATTTCTCTCTTCTTTTCTCTCAACTCCATGTGCTTTTCAATATTTTAATATTTGTTATGCATTTGCAAATACATTATAATACCCCATATTTTTAAAACGTATTTCTAGTTAATTAATTAATTAGTATCATCTTAAAAAGTGTATTTTAGTAATTTATTTTACTATTTGAATTTTGGAGCCAAAATGATGTTTGAATTTTGGCACCAAAAGTATTTAAAAAACTCAATTATTATTTTTGGATTTTGGATAAAATTTATTATCCATTTATTTTATTTTAAAAACTGGATTATTTATATATATTTTGGATATTTTAACTAATAAAAAATTATATTTTAATTTAGGAGGTCCGAATTTCCTAAATAATAAGCTATGATTTTTGGATTTTCTAAGTGTAGAAAATCTTATTTCCTTAGTGAATTTCTTTAGTGAATAATTGGTATTTTCTTAATTAATTATTTTATACAATGTATTTTATTTACACAATTATTTTTAATTCCTTAAAACTAGCAAATTATTTTCCTAAATATCTAAAGGGAGGTCCGAAAATATGAGCTTAGGAAAGCTCAAACTTTCGGCCACCGTGATGGATTTTCGGGTGACTTATTTTGGTAAATTGTATTTTTAATTATCTCCTTAAAATCTCTTACTTTCCTTTATTTCTATTTTCCATCTCACAAAGATTTGATCATCTTATTTCCCTACTTTATTTCATCTTTGATTATCCCCCAAGTTATCTCTTTTGCCATATTATTTCCATGACAAACACGCTTTCCTAAATTCTATTATTTTTAATTACCTTAATATCTAAAGTTTCCATACTTCCTTATTCATTTCTCCACGTAATTCCTTAATTCTTTTTACCATAATTCTTCCTACATTCTCCTACCATAATTCTCTCATTCATGACCCTATAAATACTCCTTCATACCTCTCATATTTTTCACACCAAAAACCCAATTCTCTTCTTCTCTCTTCTTCTTCTTTTCCCTAAACTTTTTCATACTTTTCTTCTCTTCTTTTTACACAAATCATCCTGTTCATCTTTTAATCCAGTTTTCGGGCACTTTTGGTCAATTTTGGGGTATTGACGTTTCACAAAAGATTGTTCCTCTAAAAAAATTCTTGAGGTTAGGCTCAAGAATTACCCAATTCAGAGTTATATTGAAGTACTTATGACCTCTGGAAGTTATGTCTATTATTCTTTCCAACGAAAATTCAATTCTCTTTAATCCTATTCCTTTATCTTTTTCATGGTTAGTTTTCTAAAATACAAATACCTATTTCAAAGTTATAATTTTATATTAAATTATTATTTTAAAAGAGTTTTATACTCTATGCACATTAGATTTGAATTTATGTTGTGATAACCTTATGGTTATGTTATTTGCAAGGTGTATTCGTGATTGAACTTTGAAAGTGCGAACTATTGATTGATATTCAGAATTAAGGTTCTTGAGATTCTTTTTGTGTGGTTTTGCTAGCAAGGACCAAGGTACGTTAGGTGGCTAGATACCTTTGAAAGTGATTGGTTTGAATAACATGTTTTATATGATTTGATTGGTGATTGAATTAAATTGATTTGAATTATGATTTTGAAATAAATTATGTTTGAAGGTATTGATTTTAACAAAAGTATTTTGAGTGATTGATTTTTTAAATCATGTTTTGAATGGTTTGAATTAGTTATCATGTTTAAAAAAAGGATTTGATTTTAAAAGGTTTACTGAATTAATAAAAAGGTTTTTTTCTTTTTTTTTTCAAGGAGGAGTTATTGATTTTGAAAATATAAGATTTTATTCTCAAGTATTTATTAGCCCTTACGGATACATATAACATTACCCTTATTTAAAAGGTTTGAGTTTGAAGCATGTGAAATTAATTAAAAAGGATTTTGAATTATTTTGGAATTATTGGATATTAAAAGGATTTATTGAACCATTGAATTATTATTATTACTATTAAAGCTTTATAAACATGTTAGTAATCCCATTATGCGGATTTGGTTTATTGATAAGTGTAGACACCCATTTGTGTCTCCCCAAAACCAAACCCGGTGATGAGTACCTTTCGCGTCGAATCATAATCGAATGAAGCGAAAGTGTGGAAAGTCTAGTGTTGCGGAAAGTTTTGATTTCTTTTCTCTTCTCTCTGTTTTTGAAAACTTATTTTAATAAAATAGCCAATCCAGTTTGGTTGGTCCATGATATGGGTCCAATAGTAGTGTAGATGGATGGGGCTTGACAAGAGCTTTCCAACGATATATTATAAGCCCAATTCCGATGAATATTGAGGAAGTTATGGCCAATTTACTAAACTGGGCCCGGTTTGAGCCTTATGTGCGGCCCAATGATCTAGAGGAGGGCCTAATATGATTTATCATTCCTAATGCAATTAGGAATGGTTTTAGTCTTCTAGATTCTCCTAGAAGGTTCTTTTCATTCCTAATTCAGTTAGAATTGATAAATTGACTTTTGTTGACTTTTCAGAGTTTTAATTAAAATCAAAAAGCATTTTCGAGGAAAAGATACGATTTTATCCTTCAGTACGGCAAACTTATTTGATTTTCGAAAACGCGTCAAAAACAGGCCTGGCGCCTGACTCCAGGTATTGCCGCCTGGAACCAGGCCTGGCGCCAGCCATTGACGCCTGTCCATTGGCGCCTGGCGCCAATTAGCTGGTGCTAGCGCCATCTCTGTTTTAGGTGCGCTAATCTTGTTTTATGTGCGCCAAGTGCTCTGTTTTGATATTTTATCTTTTTGGCTGATTTTCTCTATAAATAACGTATTAAAAACTCCGTTTTCATTCATCAACAACCAATTCTCATCAACAATCAGTTTTCAATTATATTCACCTACAATCAGTTTTCATTCGCAATCATTAATTATCTAATTCTCTCTTAATTCATTCCTCTCTCTCTTTCTTTCTCTTTTCTAAACCTTGCTATTACATACAAAATTCCGCATTCATTAGATCTAGAAACACCTAGCCATATCTGAAGTTGCCTTCGCCCTAGACGTGAAAGGTTTAATTTCTGAGGGTTTGGTCCCAAATCTCTCTTTCAATTATTTAATTTGATTGTTTGATTTATTATTTTCCTTGAAGTTACTAACGTGTGTATTTTGTTATTAGAAAGAGGTACGAGGCATCAAAGTAAGTACTTTAATGGTTTTAATTGATATTATGATGTAGAAATCATGTTTATATTGTTATTATGATATTCCTAGCATCATGTTTAGGGAAAAAGTTATAATATCAAATATGCTTATGATGATTCCTGCGATGTCTTTTATGTTCTTCCTAATATTTATGATTCATGTTAGGGTTAAAGATTTGATTTTTATGGCTTAGTGACATGCTAGGGTTTGTTATTAATCTTGTTAGTATCATGCCTAGGATCTTGCTATTATTATGCTTTAATATTAACATGAACATGATTATGAATATCATTGTTATAATTTATGATGATTATGAATATTATTATTATTATTATTTTGATGATGATTATTATTATTATTAATGATGATTATTATTTATGATGATATTGATTATTTATTATGTTGCTTGATACATTATTTATTGTTATTGCTTGATCACACCTTTTATGCATGTTTAAAGGGAATTTATACTTGTAATCATGCTTAATAAGATAATTAATAATCTTGTTAGGTTTAATGTGATTATAATTTCAAGTGATCGCCAATAATAGATTTATTTGTGCATTAATATTCAACCAACATAGATTAAACAGGTTTAGGGTTAATCCTATTGATTGTATGTTAATTAGAAAGCGCACATGAATACGATCAGAATAAAGTAGAGGCCTATTATTAGGGCAGGTTCAATCTCTTTTAGGTTGGATTTGTACCTTCATCCCCGAACCCTTATTTGGTTCTAGACCTTATGGAGTTGACGATCTCTTGGATCGTTAAGGGGTGTAACCTTCACCCTGTGAATGGTTTACAAGTTCCTAAAACTTGTTGGCGACTCTTTTGCTCTATCTTCTTCCCTTTTGGACGCCACCGTACTTTAGTGTATGATCACAGTGGGGTTCAAGCTAGGGGATTAACGCTTGAAATTTATTCCCTACAATTAGACTTTGGACTTTGTATGACCGAGTCTTTCCTCAAGAATAGCCTTGTAATATAAGGAAACTAGCTTGGGGGGGGGGGGTGTGCACACTCTGGTGAGGAATTGGATTAAAAGAAATTGGTTCTTAATAAAGGAATTGGTTTTATTAACTATTATTTTTTATATTGAATCATTGGAATCTGTTTTGGAATAATGAGTTTGGAGTTTATTGGATTAATTATTGAAATTGGTTTTAAAAACATGTTTCCAAATAAAATTGAGTTTACATTATCTTGCACTTATCATACTTAGCATATTTTTCTAATCCGTATTTCCTATTTGTTTTGGTTGGCCTTGTTTACCGTAATGGTAAGCAGTGTTGGCTATTTTCAAGTGGAGTCATGAATGAGCATATGAGAGTCCCAGGATTTGCTTCACCTAGTTTAGGAATGTTGGTTTTGTCTTTATTTTGAGTATTATAACAATGTTAATTACAATTTTTAATTTATAAGTATTAATAAAAGAAAGTTGAGTTTTCGCTGCAAGTTTTAATTTGTTATTGAGTTAAGTATTTTGAGTAGCCTTGCGTAATCACGCGGCGGTAACACTCCTAAATCTATCTCTACTATATAATTATAGGTATTATACTAGTATTATCGTAGAGGGAGATTTGGGGGTGTTACATACATAACAAACCTACATTAGTACTTCTTCCCTACCCACATGGGTTCCTCTTATTTTTCTCTATATCTCTCTCATTTTAGAAAATTGTCTAGGAATCCATGAAGATAAAAGTGTAGCAACTAAAAAAACAGAGGAATTATTTTAGTACAATACTAGATTAGACTCGTTCGTTGCACGATTTAAATAGTTTAATTATTATGCATAAAAAACAGTGGCATTTGATTTTTGTTTTGTAGATTAAAAAAATTTATTTGATGGCTCACACATAAAAATGGAGGGAAAATTTTTAATGTGATAATGACACGTAAGATAGTTTAAGAGTTGATAATGTCAGTAATGTTTTGTTTTGGTATAGTTAATGGATAATTTTACAGTGGTCATTCGTAAAATGACTACCACTATTCTTAATTCTTATTGGTTGATTTTTGATTTATTTTTATGCTTGGTCAAACTTCTTTTTTTTTTTTTAAAAAATAATTTTTTTTTCTTTTTTATTCATTTTTTTATTTCGAAAATATTTTCTGTTTTTTGGGAATTTTTTTTCATATAATGTTATTAAAATCAATTTTTTTTATAAAATCAAATACAACGATTATATAAAGATAATTCCTATAAAAAAATTATATAAAGATAATTAAAATCAATATATTATTCTTCAATACACTTTATCAATGGATGAAAATTACCGCCATCATCATAATCTTTGTCCCGTAATAAACTCACACTTTAATGAAGATTAAAAGTATGCATCAATCTACATATTATATGTGAAATTTGAATTCATTCAAAATCATTCGTGCAAATATGAGTTCATTTTTAATCCTAAAATAACATATGTTAATTGAACAATTAAAATCAAGGGATGCATGCAAAATCGGCCATTATATGCACAAATTAAAATAATTTATCAATTTTTCGAAAATCTAGGTTTGTGAGGCAAATCGGAGAAGAAACCATAAATTTTGTTTTGAAAACCTTTTTGATAAAAAAAGGAAATGGAACCATTATCTGTTAGGACATTATCTGAAACACACAATTTTATTATTTTGAACTAACATTCCATTCCAATGTTAGGGGATAGCTTAGGTTATAGGGGATAGCTTAGGTAATAATACTTAGTATTGTAGCATATTTTACTCCCTTTTTAATTATCAAATATTTTCTTTATTAAATGTTAATTGGTAAATCGATTTAGTTTAGGCGAACCTCTTTTTGATAATTTCATATTTTACTATAGCTTATATAGTTAAAATAAATTTTGACCAAAATAACAAAAATATGTTTGGACAGTGATTTTTGTTTTTTGGTTTGTTCAATTTGAAATTTAAACCAGCTTTCTATAAAGTAAAAAAATATTTAAAGCAAAATTAAAATCTATATTAACAATAGAAGTTAAACTGTTAGATTTAAGATCTATATATTTTTAAAGAATATTTCCTATATGATGATAATTAGTTGTTGATTGCTTAACTTTAGGAAAATGTTATTATTGTTACATAAGTTATCCCATATAATTTTTTTTTCGTCCAAATATTTTTAAATATTCCATTATAATCGTACTATTTAGGAAATAAATCAATAATATTTCTTTTTGGTGAAAAAATAAATCAATAATATACAATAGTGTTGTCATCCATTATTTTTTATGACACATAAAATATAGACTATTAGAAAAAAAGATTATATATTTTGACAATTTTTTTTTGAAACAATATATTTTGACAATTTGAAAAAAAATTTATATATTTTTCCCAATGATTCTCATTAAAATAGATAGATATGTATGTACAAAACTGAACAATGATACGCGCCTAATTATATGGAATACAACTATTAGCAGCAACATGTATTTAGCCAAAAGGGACTGAATAATAGCTTTCTTTGACAAGCTCTCCCAGCTCTTTTCCTTCCAATTCGACCTGTGCTTTAGAGTTTATTAGCCCACGACGTTGGTGCAAGCCACCCAAAAAATCTGCGAAGATGAAGATCTCAACCACGAACAGGAACCCAAGAAAAGCTTTTTTCAAATGCAATGGTTGTGGATTCTTCAAGTGGCTTGATGAAAGTGATATTGAAGGCTTGATACGCTGAAGAAAAACAACAATGGGATTGAAGCAGTGATGTTCAAATTGACTGATTTTATGTCTTATGTTAGGGAAATTGAGAGGGTTGGAGTGTTTATGTATGTTATATTAGTGGTGATTTTAATGCTTAAAAATGGGGGTAATTGATTGTTATTGCCAAATTTGGTGCAATTGTAACCCAGATTAAATAATAAATTGTACAAATAAATTTGGGTTTTGATTAATTGTGTTCTTTTGTTTATTGTGTTAATGCATTTATCTTTGCAATTACAAATAGCCATATAAGACATAACTGAGATGGGTTAATTATGTATATAAGACATGACAAAATTTGACAAACATATAAACAACATTACTGAGATGAGCTAATCATATCAACATCATAATTGTTGGTTACAAAAAAAAAAAAAAACCCATCAATGAAGCAGTTTGCTAGTCAACAAAAGGGCATGAAATTAATAAGTTTGCTAGTAACAAAAAGCCACTTAAGTGGTTACAAATCCAGAGTACTGTTTTTTTGCAAAAGTGATGCTAAAAGAACTGGGAAAGGGGATCAATTTACAACATTTACAGCCTGTACATAACTTTTTGCCTCTTTTGGGTTAATGCTCTGGTGCAATTCTGATGTTGGCGGAGGCTGATTGGATGCAACACCTTTGGCAGCTGATCTAATATGTCTTGGGATGGGTTGGTTGGAACTGGTTCTGGGAGGTGGCATGGACCTCTTTCTGGTAGATGGTGGCTGACTTGAAGTAGGAGTATGCAATGGCTAGGTTTTGGAAATTGGCTATTGATGATGTAGATCCATGTATCATTAGCTCAATCAAGTTGGTGTTACTTGGTTGACTGCATTAGGAATGTCCATTATTCGGATAAAAAACCAAAATTCAATCCAATCCAAATTATTAATGCGGATCGGATCCACACTTTAAATTGGATGGGATTAGATTGGAAATTTTTGAAAATTCGGATTTTCGGATCGGATTGGGATTCACCTTGTTTGGATCCAAAAAATAGAATTAACCTAAATATAAAACCATGCTTTTTTACAAATAAGGATGGTTCAAATTAATCATGTAAAATTATGTTAATAATTACATCAATATTAATTATTTATAACTATGTTTTCAATACTTGTAATAATCTCGTACAACTATGTTTTTAAGACTAAAATTTTTATAATTATTTTTTATTATATAATCACTTTAGGCCCTAAATATTTGCAATATATTTCAATTTGGATTGAATCGGATTGGATTGATAAGAAATTCAAATCAGATTGGATATTAAAATCTAAAACTGAATTTTATTTTGGATCGGATTGTATTTAGCCTAAATCCAGACCGAAAACCGAATAGGCACCCCTAGACTGCATTGCCTGCTTGTAGCCATTTTGTCCTTGCCCTTGCCCTTAGCTTGCTGTGATGTCTTCCCCTGTGTTGCCAACAACTCCTTATTAGTTGTTTCCCCCTTGCAAGTTAAAGTGTTATGCCCAAATTGTTGACATTTCTGGCATTTCATAGTAGTAATTCTCTTTCCTTTTCTTTGCTCTACCTCTTCTCTTATTCTATTTCTTGAGGGTCTACCCACACTTCTTTTTATTGGTGGGGGCATCATCTTTTTGAATTCCGAATCAAGCCATTGTTTAGGATCTGGGATAGGCAAGATGTTCCCAGCATAAGCTGCCTTATACCTAGCCACTGAATACCACTCACTGACATAATCAGTTGGCTCTTTCCCAGCATCTAACAATGCCCTAATTCCATGTCAACATGGAATCCCACCAATTTACCACCTTCCACACACACATGTCCTTGAGTTCAATTATGTAGGCAACATACTTTTACCATCTGAGATTTAATACTCACCCATTCCAGTTGGGTAAGCCTGACAAAACCTGACCTCCTTCATCAGAACCCTAACTCTTTCTCTGATGTTAGGGCAAACTCCATCAACCCATTGCTCACTGGTTTGTTTTCTTGTAGCATGTCTCACCATTGCTATTCTTCTATCCCTTGCACCAAAAAGTACACAGTGTTGTCATACATTTAACTTAATAACAAGTACAAAAGAACGCACTTTCAATACCTTCCAAAAGGGTGAGAATGGGGTAGTTCCTGTCAACTTCAGTTGTGCCATGTTCATTGGGCTTAATTTTTTGGGATTTAACCGTTCTAGCTAAAGTCAGAATGAAAGAGGGCTCACTCAAACAAATGAACCCAAATATCAATCTCTTTCTTTTCAATAGTCTCAAACATTTTTATCAAACTTCCATCATAAATTAAATTAATAACTTTCTGATTATAACAGTAATGCAGGCCAGGGTATTCAGACAACTCAAAACCTCTATTTGCAAACTCCTTACACATATCATTAATCACATTAATTAACAAACACTTATCCACATCATCAATTGTAAAATCAACACAATTAGCACGATAATGGATTTTCAAAATCCTCTCCTCTTCCATCCGCAAAATGTGTTACCCATATAATCATCAAACATAAAGTACATACACTACACAACAACCAAACTCATACACATACAAATTGCATAGGTAAACAAAAAATAACCAACCCATAGCCCAGAAACATTAACCCATCCTCAAACAACCCGAAAACACATAATCAAGCTAATTTCTCCCAGAATTAATGTCATGCCACTATAAATAAAAAACTTAAAAAAAAAGAATGAAAATTTATAACCTTCATGCATTTACATTAACAATCACAACACCAATCAACAACCTGTCATCATAATTGTAAGGGTTAGGGTAAGAATGAGCAACCATACTTTCTTCGCAAAAGTTGTCTTCTTCACACAACCTCAACTTGTTACCGTACACTTACAACCTCAACTTCTGTGCGAAAATTTGGAGAAGAATACCCTAGATAATTTGCACTACTTTAGATGAAGAGGTCCCTTTTTGTTTCGTTATTTAGGGTTGCTTTTGATCAAATTCGTAAACAGGGCTGAGTTAAGGAGGGAAACCAATTTGAAGTAGAGAGAAAGTGACAGTGAAAAGTTAGAGTTAGATGACGTCTCTAATGCTCACCTAACGTCTGTCATAAATGCTGGATGATGTGGGTTACCGTACACTTACTAAATGTACCTTGGAGTTACAGTGTAGACATTTAAAATATCCTGGGCACAATGTAGAATTTCGAATACTTGAGGGTTATAGCATAGAATTTCCTAAAAAAAAAAACAGTTTGCCATTGTACATAATTGCTCTAATTTCAAATTTTTTTTTTTCATTTGGATATTATGTAGGATATGTCAATATTAAGATATGACATTACTTATATATTTAGAACTAGTCTTAATCTCCTTAATTGTAAGCTATATCGTAATAATAACAAACTAGTATCCAACTATTGGGTCACACATATAGATATGAAGCTAAGATAATAATCTAATTTGACAGTTAGTTGCCATCAGAGTAACTCTAAAGATGGTTTAATTGACAGTTATTTTATTTTTGAGGTATAAGCATACATAAATCAAACCCACAATAGTAGATATATAAGTGATCATTGGGATCAAACCTGGCAAACATACATTGTGACTTGGCTAGTGAAGAACACAATCCTATTTGCTATCAATTAAGAAAAATTTTAAGATAAAAATGCATTATAATTTATGAACTAATAATTAGCAATGTTCAACATAACGTATGGTACGGTCATAGACAAAAATAAATAATAATATTATGTATTATAGGTAATGTCCTATTAGTATTTGGGTTAATGCCTAGTATACAAACATAAATTAAAATTACATCTTCTAATTTTCGTATAAAACAGGTTGGTATTTCAAACAAAAATCGTGATTGTATTCTTCGGTTTGCCTCACGAGCCTAGATTCGAAAAATTCATAACATTTTATTTTTGCATACACATAAAGGCCGATTTTGGATCCATTGATTGCAATTGTTCAATTAACTTATATTGTTTTAGGATTAAAACAAACCCAGATTTGCACATGAATCCCAATTTCGAACGAACTCAAATTTCATTAATGTGCGAGTATTTTTACGGGATAAAGATTACACTAATGGTTGTTAATTTCATCCATGAATGAAGAACATTGAACAACATTAAAGAACAATGAAGAAAAATATTTTATTTTTATTACTATAATTTAATTTTTATTCTTGATTTTATTAAAAACTAATTTTAATAACTATTATAAAGATAAATAAAAAAAAACCAAAAATCAGAAAATAGTTTTCGAAAATAAAACAATGATTATAAAAAGAAAAAAGAAGTTTGATCAAGCATAAAAATAAATTAAAAAATCAACCAATAAGAATTAAGTATAGTATGGACATTTTAAAGATGACCATGGTAGAATTTACCCATAGTTAATAGATAACACTTTTTTTTTTTCTTTGAGAATAAGACATAGGGTCAATACATCTTATAAAAAAAAAAAGACATAGGGTCAATACAAATCACGAGGGTGGAGGAGTTTGAATTAGAGGTGTCAATTCAAATATTCGGATTGGGTTCGATGAGGTTGGTTTGTGTTGAATCTAATTTTAAACTCGAGTCATGCTAAATTATTATGTCTATGTAAGTCGAAATCTGAATTAGATATTTTTTTAATCGGTTTTGGATCTGGTCGAGTCGGGTACAGTTTTAATACCTCTAAATTAAATATATCAGACGCACACCTTCAATCTTAATTACTCCGTAGGCATTATAGTTTAGTCTCTCCATTTTGATAATCACATTTTCACTTATTTTATAGTCAAACCTATAAAACTTAGACAAAAAAATCACATTGATATACATAAAGGAAAATTTGTCAATTGTAGCCCTTTGAAGTTAGTATTTTGCAAATTACAGCCATTTAAAATAAAATTACAAATTAAAGCCCAAAATTACTAGTAAATTGTAAATTGCAACCAATTCAATTATTTTATCGATTTACGCGTCGAAAAATGTTCCGATAAGGTTTAAGGGCCATTTAGTTCTTAAGGATCCAAAATGAGCTCAAAATTGGCAAAAAATTAACTTAAGGGCCTCGTTTTCACGACAAAAAATAGTTGCACACAGATTGATACATATTTGTATACGTAAAAACAGGCACTTGTGTGTTATTTTTTTTTTGCTAATTTTGAGCTTAATTTGGGTCATAAAGGACTAAAATGGCCCCTAAAACATTAACGGAACATTTTTCGACATGCGAATCGATGACAATTTTGAATTGGGTTGCAATTTACAATGTATTAGTAATTTAGGCTGCAATTTACATTTTTTTCAAAATGGCTCTGTAATTTACAAAAAACAAACTTTAAATGGCTGCAATTGACAAATTTTCCATACATAACTACATAGTCATGCGATATATTGTTAGATTTGTATCGATGTGTAGTTTTATAATATCAAATTTAATAACTGTTGTTAAAATATTATTAGAGATATTGATGATAAAAGGAACATCTTAAAGAATCTACAAAGTCCAAATGAAACTATCAAATTGAAACGACGGGAGTACATGCTAACACTTCACTTAAACAAGCCTTACTCCCTGTACTTCAAAACAAACGCTTCACTTTGACTGGTACGTTTGGCAATGTGGAAATTTGACCACTAATATCTTTAATTTTGAATAAGTGTAAATTATATGAAGTAGAAATTTGATATTCAAATATTATACATTGAAACAATTCTAACAAGTACTCACACGATTTTAAAAAAGTATACGTTCAGACAATTCTAATAAGTACTCAACTGATATTTAGAGACCATACTATATGAGATGATTCTTATATATCCTATAAAGCAATAATTAAGATTAAAATGGTGTATGTGAATAAAATGCAAAAGTAGTAGGGAGAGGTTTTTTGATTCCTTCTAGGGTTTGGTTTTTTTAGCCTCCATTGTTAGATTTTTTTTATTTTTTTTAATTTTTTTTATTTAAGGTTTTCCTTCTTACTTCTCCTTCTCTCTTTCTCCTTCATCTCTTTTATTTTAATATCTTTTGTGAATTTTTGCAGGGGCTTTCATCGGTGTTTTTTCCGGTGGTAAGGTCCAAATTTTTTTTAATTGCTTTCAATAAATGGATCCCATCTTTGAGATGGTAGTTATTCTATTAGGGTTAATTTCTTTTTATGTTTTTTTGCCGAAGATTGACGATTTAAAGTTTCATAATCTCTGGAAGTATATAGAAGATCATATGAGTATTTTCACTCAAACAACTATTCGTCAGTGGATCTCAAGCCAAATTGATGCTAACTCACAAATTGTATTGCTTCAGAAGAAGTTTTTTATTAAGGCAATCGTCGATCGAATCTGCGATGTAAATATTTTTAAGGTGATTTGTACATGAGTTGGAATTCTTATTTTTCTTAGAATTGTTTGTAAGTAGGAATGACAACGGATTGGATTCGGGTCGGATGTGGCTAAATCCGAATTCGATCCATTCAGTAAATGAACCCTGAACTCGGATCCGAATCCGAGCCCGAATTCGAAAAATCCGAGTTTGAATCCGATCCGACTCATAATTTTCGGATCCGAATCCGGTCCGTTTACATGGACCTCCGAAATGATTCGATTTTTTTTTAAATTTTATTTTACTTTTGCAATATCATATACCTGTAATTGCTTATATTTTCATACTAAGTAAAGTTTAAACATAACATATTTAAATTATGAACTAAGTTACATAAGAAAATTTTGCTACAAAACAAGCAAACAATTGTCCCACATAAATCATATGCTCATACTCTCAAATTCAGACTCGGATCGGAATCTGTCGGACTTTGCGTAGGGTCCAAGTCCAATCCACCTCCTATTGGATTCGGATCTATTTTATCGAATTCGGATTCAGACTAATTTTAAACGGATTCAGATCGGAATTTTTTCTTCGGATTCGATTCGAACTCGGATTAAATTGTCATCCTTATTTGTAAGTGTCATTTGAATATCTTTTATTAGTGAAATACTTTTTATTCTTCTCAAAAAAAAAAAAAAAAGCAAAAGCAGTATATTGTGATATTTATTATAAATAGGTGGAGTATTTGTCTTTCGTAGGACAAGTTTTAATAAAGGCAAGTAAAATGAAAATGACTATGGGGTTTATTGATTAAAGGTGAATATGAATAATATTATAGGTTTAGTTAATTAAAAGTGAACAAAAATTAAAGAACGTGATGAGATTTGGTTGATTAATTATAAATGAGCATTTCCTCTGTGTTTTCATCTACTTACAACAAACTACTTTGACATGCACTTTAAAATGAAGATATAATAATTAGACTACGTAAATGGACAAACTAATTGATTTTACCACTGATAATACAAAAAGTATTAAGTTGTAATGATGTAAATTTTAAAATAGAACGAAATAAAGAGATATAAAGAGATTTTCAAATGGAAACTTCTTATGCCCAAAAGAGAAACATGGACACTTGAGGTTTTTAAAATTGACTTCACTAAATAGGAAAGCTACGGCGTTACAACCTATAGGAACTCGACAAAACTTAAGTTCGACAAAGAACCTAAGCCAACCCCAAGTGCTCACTCAAGGTTTTACTCCAAAACCTACACTCAAGACTTATCACTAAGCCTTTACAAGGATATCACTCAACCCTTTCCCAAATTACAACTCAATAATTTGAAATTTACGAGGTTTAGATGATCTTATAAATAGTTGGAACAAAAGAATACTCTCATTGATAGGGGTGGCAATTCCATTCAGTAGGTTAGGACAGGTCAGATTTCGGGTCGATTTTGGATTATGCTTAGAAACTATCAAGAATAATGTAAAACTTAAGATTATTACAAAATATGATATTTAGGTCAAATCGGGTCAAATTCAGGTTGTTCGGGTTCGGGTTTGTTCGAGTTCGGGTTTCTTTCAGTAACTTCTGGCCGGGTTCGGATCGTGTTATCGGTTGGGTCAGAGATTGTCATCTAGGGCTGGGCACATTAGGTTAACCGTACCGTTTAGCCTTAACAGTACGGTTAATCGTTATGTTGGTTACTAAAAAATGTGAACCGTAACCGTATCGTTAAGGAACGGTTAATCGCTAGCGCTTAATCGTTCCTTAACGGTACGGTTATAGGTTATTCGCTACCTGTAGGCGTCGTTCGAAGTGCGCCTACGTAAAAGCATGTTGTGAATATGCTTGGCACTCATAGGAAGTGGAAATTGACATATACGATTAGGGACAACGATTAGGGAAAAGGAAAGTAGGGAGTCGCCAACAAGTTTTTAAGGAACTTGTAAACCGTTCACAGATCATAAAAGGCAACCACGATAAAGGGACAACGATAGGCAACAACGATTGACCCGTGAAGGTTACATCCCATTCATAATCCATGAGATTACTAACTCCATATGGTTCGGAACCACGAAAAGAGGTTCGGGGATGATGGTACGAAGTGAGTCATAGAGTCACATTCGCCCGTATTGGCCTCTACTCGATCCTTATAGTGAAAAGTGATTCCTGCAATCTCAAAGGCATACAAACAAAAATTCAATTTGCTCCAAAATATTATTAAGCTAAATTGGTTGAATATTAATGCAACACATAATTCTAAAATATCGTGATCACTTGAATTAAGCAACAAGATTAAAAAGGAACCTAAACCAGTCGTCCAAATTATCTTATTAGGCGTGATTTTCAATTACATATTTCCTTTAAACATGCAATATGGTGATTATAAAAATAATAGAATAAACATTAATATTGGAAGCAATTTAACAATAATTCTAACAATACAAAACCGTTAGAAAAATAATAGAAATAAAAGGAACATAATTCTTACTTTGATTCTGTTTGTTTGCAACTACAAAATAATAAACGAGTTAGTGTATTCAAGGAAATAATAACAAAACAATAATTAAATTACATTAAATAAATTAGGGTTGATTTGGGGCCAAACCCTCAAACAGTTCTATCTTTCACGCCTTGGCTTAAGGACAGAACCACGAGTAAAGTATGGACTCCTTGGAGTACTTGAAGAAGGAATTTTGAAAGAAGAAGAAGGGTAGGCTAGTGTTTAGGCTAGAGCATAGAAGAGAGAAAAATAGAGAATTAATTGATGCCCCGTACATCAGAAATAAGGGGGTATTTATAGAGAAAATGTGCTAAGGGAACACACGGAACCCTAAAATGATAAAAACCCTAACAAAAGTATCCCGCGACATGGCAAACTGTACCGTGACAAACATTCCCGTGACATGGTGCACATTTTGTGTGACGCGGGAAATATTTAGTGAACAGGGGAGAAAACGCGTTAAGGGTTTACGCGGAAAGGACACGGAAATTCCCGTGTCACGGCAGGTTTCCCGTGTCACGGGGAACCCCACCGTCAGACGGGAAAGTTACCCATGACACGGTGGACTGTTGTCGTGACGCAGGAATTTTCAGTCCGCTTTTCCGTCTAAATTCATTTTTAACCCTAATTTCGTTCAGCATTTTAAGTGTCGATTTATAATTTCGGGCCATTTTCTGATTTTATTATTATTTGGGCTAAAATAAATAAAATAAATAAAAATTTTGGGCCAAAATAAATAATAAAACAGTAAAATAAAAAAGGGTTTGGGCTAAAATTAAATAATAAGTTTGGGCTGAAATTAAAACTATGCTTTCACCAAATATCAAGACTAACCCATGGACTATTCAAAAATTGTATTTAATTAAATACGATTTTTTAAGCACTCTCGGGATTAAATGCTGAACCCGACCAATAGTGGCGGTGAAAGGTTGTTCATCATCGGGTTTGGTTTTGGGGAGACATTTTTAGGTGTCTACAGAAGCCCCCACTTTGACCGAGTTTGTAGAAACGTCAGTTTCGAAAACGATAGTCATAGCAGCCGATAGGGACAGAGAATGATTTAAGACGTTTTGCGATCCTAAACCACTCTATATACGCCGATACCTGCAAAAAAAATTTAATTCCACAGATAAACGAGTAAAAGGATAGAAACGTATCTGACACTAGTGTATCGGTGACAAATGAATTTGGCAGCTTCCTATGCTTGAAGGAATCCACCGGATGACGTTTGTTGAAACACTTTCCATGCCCGAGGAAAGCCGACTGATGAATTTGGTAACTTTCTAAGCTTGAAGAAATCTACCACATGATACTTTCCATGCTTGAGGAAAGCCGACATATGAATTTGGCGGTTTTCTATGCTTGAAGAAATCCACCGGATAATACTTTCCATGCTTGAGGAAAGTCGCCAGATGATGAGATTGCAAGTCTCTGTGTATCAAGAACCTTGCGTCGTGAAATGATGGTGGTTCGATTGTCCCCGAACGTGGGCTGTAGATGGTCCGCTTGTCCTCGGACGTGGGCTGTAAATAGTCCGCTTGTCCCCGGACGTATGCTGTAGATGGTCCGCTTGTCCCCGGACGTGGGCTGTAGATGGTCCGTTTGTCCCCGGACGTGGGCTGGTTGTAAATGGTCCGCTTGTCCCCGGACGTGGGTTGTAAATGGTCCGCTTGTCCCCGAACGTGGGCTGTAGATGGTCCGCTTGTCCCCGGACGTGGGTTATAGATGGTCCGCTTGTCCCCGGACGTGGGCTGGTTGTAAATGGTTCGCTTGTCCCCGGACGTGGGCTGTAAATGGTTCGCTTGTCCCCGAACGTGGGCTGTAGATGGTCCGTTTGTCCCCGGACGTGGGCTGGTTGTAAATGGTCCGCTTGTCCCCGGACGTGGGCTGTAAATGGTCCACTTGTCCCCGGACGTGGGCTGTAGATGGTCCGCTTGTCCCCGAACGTGGGTTATAGATGGTCCGCTTGTTCCCGGACGTGGGCTGTAAATGGTCCGCATGTCCCCGGACGTGGGCTGTAGATGGTCCGCTTGTCCCCGGACGTGGGGTGTAATTGGTCCGCTTGTCCCCGGACATAGGCTGGTAGATTAGACCTACAAAAATAAATTTGCCAATGGACCCGTGCATATTGTGATTGACTTGACCACTGACTTGACCAAGTTTGACTTGACGTGACATGACATGTGTATGACTTGTGAGTGTGTGTGTGTGTGTATATGTATGTCTGCAGACACAAGCAAACAAAGCTGCAAAAGCAAAAAATTTCCGTCAATTTTTGTCATGAGTGAAGGGTACCGACTTTCAAAAATTGTAGGCGTCATTCGAAGTGCGCCTACGTAAAAGCATGTTGTGAATATGCTTGACACTTATAGCAAGTGGAAATTGACATATACGATTAGGGACAACATTTAGGGACAAGGAAAGTAGGGAGCCGCAAGCAAGTTTTTAAGGAACTTGTAAATCGTTCACGGATCATAAAAGGCAACCACGATAAAGGGACAACGATAGGCAACAACGATTGACCCGTGAAGGTTACACCCCATTCATAATCCATGAGATTACTAACTTGATGTGTCTATTTTATATAGTATTTTACCCCCGTCCCTTGGTCATAATTGGTAGTGTTTTTGGCTCTTTAGAGCTACTTTTATTACTAATTGGTGTTTTCTAGTGTCTTCGTAGATTTGGTTGACTTCTGCAGTGATTTATGCTTATGGAGTATTTTCCCGAGATATTTTGGAGCAATCACGAGCATTGGAGAAGCACGACCAGATTCAATAGCCTAGGGCCGGTTAGAGCCATCGAACCGGTGATTAAGGGCTCGGTATAGGTGATACCGGGGCATTTGGACCGAGTATTCAAGACCCAAAGAGGAAACCTAGATTGGCTCGAAGAATTGGAGCCCAATCGAAGTCCAAATAGTGGCCCAAATGAGCCGCCCGGCCAAAAAGCCTGGCGCCTGGAGGCACGCCCGGCCGGGCGGGAGAAGCTTTGGCTGGCTCCCGGTGACGCGCCCGGCCGGGCGCGAGATTTGTATTATGAGCAAAAAGGCGCGCCCGATCGGGCGGTGCCTCGCCCGATCGGGCGCGTGTATTTCTTAGTAGACGATTAACGTCGTTTTAATTTGTTTTAGTTTAGGTATTTGTACGGAGTATAAATACTCCTCCGTAGTACGATTTTAGAATCTCTTCTTCTCTCTTTTGACTCTTTCTTTACTATCTTAATTATTCTCTTAGATTTCTTTTCTCTTAAACCTTTGTTCTTAATTCTACTCTTAATTCCAGATTTATTTTGGTAACGATTTCTGTTCTCTTAATCTTAGTTATTTACTTTATTCTTTTTATCATGTCTTGCTTTATTACTTTAATTAGTTTAGTTTCTATTATGTGTGAGTAGTTTTATTTCTAGGGTTGATGGGGATCCATAAATAATATGAAGGGGTAATTTATTATTGTTAATTATCAATGCTAGATTAATTTCCTATTGATTGATTTAATGCTCTGTGACTAGATTAGGCCTGATCTTTTATGCATGAGTTTGACAACATTGATTCGAGATTCGACAGATGAGAATTGATGTTTAGGTCTAGTTTCAATAGGCAGATTAATTTATAAATGGTTAAGTCGAGATTCGACAGATGAGATTTAATACCGGTAAATTAATTGTGTGATTGTAATACGTAGCGAAAGCCCTTTACAATCTGGTTAATTGATGCATTGATGATTGACTATTATTGATTATTGGTATTGCATGATAATTTCTTATTGAATTGTTTTAACGCTTTACAATTGCGGCTTGTAAAAGTATAGCAATATTGAATTAATGAATCGAGCAGATGTTAATTTGATATTAAAGGCTATTTTCAATAGGAACTTAGATCTAGTAAATTGCGAGAGCCTGTTAGATCTATGTTGGTTAATAAATTGTGAGAGCCTGTTAATCATGTTATTTATGCAATGTCAATGATTGATTATTATGTTTTACCCTGGAGTATTATTTATTGGTGAACCTATGCCCTAGATCCTTTTATATATTGTTTTCTCCCTATTCTCAATCTCAGTAGTTTAGTTTCTTATTCAAATATAAATATTGGTTACTTAGATAATTTAGATTATAATAATTAATTAGGAGTAAAAAGACTTGTTTCCCTATGGAGATCGACCCTACTTCCCTATCTACTTTAGTTAGAGGATTTAGGTATTACTTTTGATTAGAGGATACGACTTTACCCTATCAAAATTTGGCGCCGTTGCCGGGGAAACGATTTTATTTTTATTTCTGATTGTTTTTGTAGTCTGGATTATTTCCCTTTTGTCTCAGAGAGCGTTAGTTTTCTGAGACAAATCTCACATTTGCTTCTAGTTTTTGTTTATGCCCAGGTGTTCTAGATCAGGTTACATCCCATTCGATCCTGAGATCGAACGTTCCTTCCATAGACAGAAAAATCTCTACAAGCAAATTCTGGCGGATTCTAGTGATAACAACAATAATCACCACGATCCTCCAACTGATTCCAGCGATTTAGAGGCATCATCAGACGCAAAATCAGAGATGACGGCTCCAAAGAAGCTTAGTGATTATTCACAACCAAAGCTTACGGATTTTCCACATCTCACCCCTACTCCGGATCTTGATGGGGTTCAATTTGAAATAAAACCTCAATTTATAACGATGATAGAGAGGAAGCAATTTAGTGGAGCCAAGGGTGAAGACCCGAATCTTCACATTGCCGACTATTGTCAATATTACAACACCATCAGGCAAGCCGGGGTCATTCAAGACCAAATCAGGGAGATTCTCTTTCCCTTCTCTTTAACTGGAAAAGCTAAATTGTGGTTTAATGGCTTAAATAGAACTACACTTGGTATAACTGACTGGGAAACTCTTGTTTTGAATTTCTATAACAAGTATTATCCTGCAGAGAGAACAACAGTACTACGAAGTGCGATTCAGAACTTTGCCCAAGAAGCTGATGAGTCTTTATATGAGGCTTGGGAGAGGTTCAAGGACTTACAAAGAGAATGCCCTCACCATAATTTAGCGCAATGGCAGTTAATCCAAGCCTTTTATAACGACATTGGAAATTCCTCTAGAATAATTTTAGACTCTGCAGCTAGTGGGAGATTTATGAATCTTAATGTTGATGATGCAGGTCAGGTTATTGAAGATATGGCGATACACAATTCCCAATATGGGAATCCTAGAGGATTTGCTAACAAGGGGAAGCATAGTGTCGACTTTGTATCCTTTTTGCAAGCTCAACTAACCTCTATTTGCCCCAAATTAGATAATCTGAGCACTGCTAATGTAGCTAATGTTTCTGCAATTAATAATAATTCTAATGAGGCTTTCTGTGAAAATTGTGGTATTGTAGGTCATTGGGAGCAGGATTGCAGGAGTTCCGTGGAGCAAGTTAATGCCTTCCAAGCTTATAGGCAGAATAACCCATACTCCAACACTTACAATCCTGGGTATCGGAATCACCCATACCTTTCCTACCGGAGCACTAATGTTCAAAATCCACCACCACAAGAACCACAGGCGCCGCAACAACAGCAGCAGAAATATTATCATCCCAATGCTAGCCAGAAGAACCAACCACAACAAACCCTCTCATCTTCCGACCCTTCTCTGACGGAAATTAGAGCAATGTTGGTTAATATGAAAAAGCACATGGAGAGCAGAGATGCGAAAATTGATCAAATTCTAGCGCATAATAAAATTATGGATAATCAAATTGCGCAACTCTCCGCTACTCTACAAGCCCGCCAACAGGGAGCTCTGCCGGCACAGCCGACTAGGCCTACGGATCAAGCATTTGCAATTACTCTAAGGAGTGGTTCAAACTATGAAGGGCCCTCTAAGCCCAGAGTTGATGAACCTGTTTTATTAAATAATTCTAATCTTGATTCCGTTAAACCAAACAATGTAGTTGATAGCCCTGCAGGGCTAAAAGATAATACTAACATATCTAATTCTACATTACAGGGTACAACTCCAGAGAAGGTGGCTACTCTAGACAAGAATAATAATGCTCCAAAGCCAATTATCAAACTTCCTTTCCCCAATCGTCAATTGAAGACAAACTTGGATAAGCAGTTTGGTAAGTTCCTGGAGGTGGTAAAAGATCTGAAGGTAACAGTTCCCTTTACTGAATTAATCACACAAATCTCCTCGTATGCAAAATTTATGAAAGAAATATTGACGAGAAAAAGGTCTATTAGTGAGGTAGAGACAATAGCTTTCACTGCAGAGTGTAGTGCCGTACTTCAAAATAAGTCTCCACCTAAATTAAAAGATCCGGGTAGTTTATCTATCCCTTGTCATATTGGAAATCTCTTGATTGATAATACATTATGTGATTTGGGTGCTAGTGTTAGCGTCATGCCATTATCTGTGTGTTCTAAGTTGAATATGGGTAAATTAAAAGCTACCAATATAACTCTACAAATGGCCGACCGTTCTTTCAAATACCCCTTAGGTGTTTTAGAGGATGTCCCCGTTAGAGTAGGTAAATTTTATATACCTATAGATTTTGTTGTTCTTGATATGGCTGAGGATATGCAAACCCCAATTATTTTGGGCAGACCATTCCTTAACACTGCAGGAGCAATCATAGATGTAAGAAGTGGTAAGTTAACACTATCAGTAGGGGATGCTAAAGTTGTTTTTAATCTGAATAATGCCCCTAAAAGCTCCTTGACTGAGGAGAAATGTTTCAGTGTTAATGTGGTTGTAAATTATTCTAACAAGCCCCAAGCTCTTGAAAAAGATCCCTTGGAGGCGGTATCTTGTGTTGCATCCTTTTCAGATGAGATAGACAAATGGCAGAAGGAAGTCGATGCAATAGAAAGAGCACTCTACAATGTTGGTCTTGGTTTCGAGGATGAAAAAGTGGAACCGATCGAGCAAGTTGTGCGAATCGAGCCTACGGTAAGTGTTCCGTCAGATCGAGTTGCAAGTGTTGCATGTAAGGAAAATTTGAAGCAATCCTCGATCAAAGAAGGATCTTTAGTGCGTAGCATTAAAGATCTACCATGCCAAGTCAAGGAGGATCCACCAGATAAGGTGATTTGGCATCCCACAGGGTATGTCAGGAAGCCCCATCACAGCCTGAACACCGCTAGACTGGGTGAGAAACCACCCGATCAAGCGTTAGGCCAACTGTAGGGAATAATTTCAAGCCTTTAAAAATTCCACTAGCTTGAACCCCACTGTGATCATACACTAAAGTACGGTGGCGTCCAATAGGGAAGAAGATAGAGCAAAAGAGTCGCCAACAAGTTTTTAAGGAACTTGTAAACCGTTCACAAGGTGAAGGTTACACCCCTTAACGATCCAAGAGATCGTCAACTCCATAAGGTCATGAACCAAATAAGGGTTCGGGGATGATGGTACAAATCCAACCTAAAAGAGTTTGAACCTGCCCTAATAATAGGCCTCTACTTTATTCTGGTCGTATTCATGTGCGCTTTCTGACTAACATACAATCAATAGGATTAACCCTAAACCTGTTTAATCTATGTTGGTTGAATATTAATGCACAAATAAACTATTATTGGCGATCACTTGAATTATAATCACAATTAGCCTAACAAGATTATTAAATATCTTATTAAGTGTGGTTGCAAATACCAATTCCCTTTAAACATACATAAAAGGTGATCAAGCAATAACAATATAAAATATATATGCATATCAAGCAACATAATGAATAATAAACATCATTAATAATAATAATAATCAATCATAATCATAATCATGTTAAAGCATAGCAAGATCCTAGGCATGATACTAACAAGATTAATAACAAACCCTAGCATGTCACTAAGCAATAAAAATCAAATCTTTAGCCCTAACATGATACTAACATGAATTAATATTGGGAAGAACATAGGAAGCATCATAAAAATCATATTTAATATTAAAAATAACCTAGACATGATACCATGAATCATCAAAATAGCAATCTAAGCATGATATCTACATCATAAAATCAATTAAACCATCAAAGTACTTACTTGGATGCCTCGTACCTCTTTCTAATTACAAAATACACACGTTAGTAACTTCAAGGAAAAATAATAAACAAAACAATTAAATTAAATAATTGAAAGAGAGATTTGGGACCAAACCCTCAGAAATTAAAACCTTTCACGTCTAGGGCGAAGGCAACTTCGAATATGGCTAGGTGTTTCTAGATCTTGTGAATGCGGAATTTTGTATGAAAAAGTAAAGTATAGAAAAGAATGCTAAAAGATTAATGTTATTGAAAATTGATGAATGAATGATGTAGATGAATGAAGAGAGTTGATGAATAATTTTGTGAATGAAGAGAGTTGATTATTGGTAATTCATAAAGTGATTGTTGATGATTGAAACCGGAGTTTTTGATACGATATTTATAGACAAAATCAGACAAAAAAGATAATTTATCAAAACAGAGTCTGAAGATCGAAAAACTAACTTGGCGCCAGCCCTGGCTCATTGGCGCCAGGACTAGTGGCTAGCGCCAGTCGCCAATGGCTGGCGTCTGGCGCCAATCCTGATTCCAGGCGCCAAGGCCTGGGGTAGGACGCCAATTTGGATTTCAACGCGTTTTCGAAATTCTGATAAATTTCCCGTACTGGAAGATAAAATAATATAATTTCAGTCGAAAATGCTATTTGATCTAATTAAAACTCTGAAGAATCCTAATTGAATTAAGAATGATAAGAACCTTCTAGAATGTTCTAGAAAACCAAAACCATTCCTAATTACATTAGGAATGATAAATCATATTAGGCCCTCCCCTAGATCATTGGGCCGTACTTAAAACTCAAACCGGGCCTAATTTAGTAAATTGGCCATAAATTCCTCAATATTCATCGGAATTGGGCTTATAATATATCGTTGGAAAGGTCTTTGCAAACCCCATCCAACTACACCCTTATTGGACCCATATCATGGACCAACCAAACTGGATTGACTGTTTTCTTAAAATAAAGTTTTCAAAAACAGAGAGAAGAGAAAAGAAAATAAAAGAAATAAAACTTTCCGCAACACTAGACCTTTCCACACTTTCGTTTCATTTGATTATGATTCGACGTGAAAGGTACTCATCACTGGGTTTGGTTTGGGGAGACACAAATGGGTGTCTACACCAACGGTCCTAGAAATTGTACTTGGTAAGAAGGTCGTGCGGGACCTAGATAAACTAGCGCTTTGCGGGAGGCAACTCGTATTTTTAATGCTTTTTAGTCTAGTTTTTCTTTTCTTTTTCATATGAGAGGAGAGATGAGGGAATTTAACGAGTTCTATGAGTGTTTGTACAGGTTTGAAGGAAAAGAGTTAGCCAAATTTCGGAGAAAAGAAGAAAATTAATATTTCGCCAATTTAGTCTCGGGCCCGACCGGGCGAAGCTCGCCCGATCGGGCGCGAGAGCAAGGTAAAAAATAGAGTAATTTCACCCGACCGGGCGAGTGGCGCCTGATCGGGCGCGAAATTCGTCGTATATGGAATAATTTGTCCGCCCAATCGGGCAACCTCGCCCGACCGGGCGCGAGAAGGGCGAAAATTTTGACTTAAAGATCGCCCGATCGGGCGAATGGCGCCCGGTGAAGAAAACCTGGTCGGTAGATCGCCCGACCGGGCGAGTGGCGCCCGACCGGGTGCGAAAGATTACGAGTTTAAGGCAAATCAGATCGCCCGACCGGGCAAAGGCCGCCCGACAGGGCGCGAGAACCAGTTACGAAATTATCCAGATCGCCCTACCGGGCGACCCACCGTCCGACCGGGCGCGAGCGTATCTGCCCCCTTCTTCTTCTTTCTTTCTCCATTTCTTCTTTCCTCCATTACTTTCTCTCTCTAAAACTCAAATTCTCTCTACCTTCTCTCTAAGATTTCTCCTCCATTTCTTACCCAAATTCAAAACTCTTTACATATTTGTGATCTTCTCTTCATCTTCTTCACTTTCATATAAAAAATTTTCAGTTTTAATTCAATAAATTTTCAAACCCATTTCTTGAACATGGCTTCAAAGAGGGCTAGGTCCATTTTTGGTAGGAGCTCCAGTTCGAGGGAGGAATACGATCCGGACTTGCAACTCCCGTATTGGCCGACGATCTGGATTGTGAGCCGAGAACAAAAGGAACAGCTAGAGCATTTAGTCGATCGTGAGGTAATTCCTTCTCGGTGGTTACACCGCCCTACCCTAGAATCATTTGGTTTGTATGATTTTGTTAAACGATTTTTGAATGACATTGGCATGAGAAAATTTGTTGACATGCACTATCTTACATATCGAGAACTTACTTGTGAATTCCTGTCCACTTTTCATGTTGTTAGTAGTAGAAATGGGCCAAATTTATTTTTCAGGTTAAACAATAGAAATATTAGTTTAACTTTTATAAAATTTTGTAAAATTTTTGAATTAAATTCTGAATTATCTCACCAGTGGCATGTGGACTATAAAATGGGTGACTTATATTATGCTTTGACTGGTTTACCTACCCCCGACCCCCAACATGCTAGTACCAAACCTATTCACCACCCTGTCCCAAAAATCAGGCAAAGATTTGCGGGTTTGTGTTTTTTAGGTAGGGCCGAGCCCCATAACGCTCAAACTAACGAACTAGTTGTCATAGGACATTATGTGTACGGGTACGGGAAATTGAACATGGGTAGGTTTATAGTTCACCATTTGAGTAGGCATGCCACAACCAGCACCACTTCCAAGTCCCCTATCCGTTTAGGTGGCCTTATCACTCGAATAGCGGTGAAAAAGGCCGGTTTTGTAGTAGACGGACCCCACCAGCTGACCAACTGTGGACCAGATACCTACATGACTGCTAGGTATTTTGAGGATGTAGGGTGGGTTAGACCGGATAGCGAGCAAACACCATTTTGGTGTATTCAGACTGGGAACGAGCAACCTTTGCCCATTTTTCCCTTACCCAGTCCTGACTTGACCGCTTTTCCCCCAGGGCAACCTTCTTACACTTTTAATGTTTTAGTTGCCAACGCTAGGGGGCAGGCACCGCCACCACCAGTTCCACCACCCAAGCCTCAGCCCGAGGTGGCTTTCTCTCCACCTCGTATGTCCCATTCCGTCCCTCATGTTGACTCTGACCCAGTTTGGGATCTTCAGAGTATAAGTCAGGCCCTAGGACTTATAGAGCATTCATATTCTGACCTTAGGAGAATGGTAGGCTCCTTAGAGTAGAGGTTAGGGTACCTAGAGAGGAACCAGGGTAGAGCTCTCTACCCTATGTACGATGATTATGCTCGTCGGGGCAACATTCCCGATGACGCTATTCACCCTGACTGGTTTCAGCCTCCACCCCAGGGATACGATAGGGATCCCACTGCCAGTGGTATTTACATTGACTATTCTTCTTTCTTCGGGTACGGGCAAGACATTCCTTTCGGGGGACCGGCGGGGGGGAGTTTTCACGCTGATTATTTTGGTGGTAGCTCTTCTGGTGCAGGTGGTGTAGGTGGCAGTGGAGGTGCGGGTTTCGGCTCGATGGATGAGGATGATGAGGACTAGCTATGCTGGTCTAGTTTCCGAGCCAATGAGGATATTGTTTGATTCTAGCTTGGGGGAGGTTTTTGTTTGGTATATTTCTTTTTCTCTTTTCTTTTAATTTTGTTGTGTTTTCTTAGGTTAGTTTTCTTGCTTTCTAGGTTAGTTTTATTGCTTTCTTATATATGAAAAATGCAAAAAAAAAAAATTGAAAAATAAAAAAAATCCAAAAATACGTTCCAATGAATTATAAATTATGCTTCCCTGTGCCCCTTACTTGAGAAAATTGTTTTGATTCTTGGTATTTGATGATAGGCATTGTGGATTATTTGATCATGATTTGATGTTTGTTTGCCTTGAAATCTTAACTTGCGTCAATTTTGTCCAACTACTTGTGAATATAGTGCTTGACTAGTTGATCTGATAAGGAATGTGTGATAGTTCCATAGTTCCTGGTATGTCAATGAATTTGAGTATTGGTTTGCAACTATAAGTAATATTTATATAGTTCACTATTATGCACATTGTGGAGGACGAAGGCATTTGTTTTTTTAGGTAGCCTCCAGATATTGTAGATACATTTGTTCCCTTCTTGCTACCCATGTTGTTGCCTTGACTTTTTGTTGTTTATCAGCCATATTACAAGCCTATTTTGCCCCATTGGTTACTAGTCCCAAGCTTGGCTTGGGGGAGCTATTAGTGAGTGAGGTGAGGGAGTTTGTAGTGTACTTATTATTTTCACAATTTGGGTGGGCTTTTGAGAAGTTGTTTTGTTGTTGATCATGTTTATTTTTGATGAGTTTGAGAGTTATATTTTCTTGAAAAAATAAAGCATGATGTTATGAAAAAAATAGAAGTTCAAAGAAAAAAAATGTAAAAAAATAAGTGAACTTCGAAAGAAAAAAAATGTTCAAATGTTCTAGTTGGAGGTTGTTCAAAAAGAAAAAAAATAGAAAAAAAAACTCAAGTTTGGAAATAAAGTTTGATTATTCACTCCACTTCTTCATTATTATATTTTTATGAGTGAAATTGTAAGAGTTGGGATTATTTATTATGATTGGAGTATATTTGGTTGCTGTTAGAGTTGGTTATGTAGGAGATGTTGATCATTATTTTTTTTGATCATGGGCTTTATTAGGATTTGCTCCCTTAAGCATAGCTTTACTCTCACTTGTTCCCAAATGATTCCTACCCTTTACCCTAGCCTTACATTACAAGCTTTAAAGACCTTCCGACCTTTGTGCATAGAATTGTATGAATGTGAAAGTGTTGCCTATCAATGCAAGTTATGATTTGACATATTTCGAGTCGACCAGTAGGTTGAGCGTTCATTGTTTTATACACACGAGAGTGTGAGTTGGGAGGGCATTGTTCACATAAAGGGGTTGGATGGAGAGCGATCGAGTACATCTTTTACTCGCCACAAAAATGAGAGTTGAGTGTGTGAGCACTAGTCTTGAATTCTATATGCTCTTGTGGTTTACTCTATTTGACAATTGTTAGGGAAGAAAGGTAATTGGATGGATTTGATTGGTTGACTTTGAAGCATGTTTATTTGATTTACCCTGAATCGTTTGTGCTTGATTTTTACTTTTTGGGGTGAAGCATATTTATTGATTCATTGATGAGATCTTTGCTTAGGGACAAGCAAAGGTTTGGCTTGGGGGGAGTTTTATGTGTCTATTTTATATAGTATTTTACCCCCGTCCCTTGGTCATAATTGGTAGTGTTTTTGGCTCTTTAGAGCTACTTTTATTACTAATTTGTGTTTTCTAGTGTCTTCGTAGATTTGGTTGACGTTTGCAGGGATTTATGCTTTTGGAGTATTTTCCCGAGATATTTTGGAGCAATCACGAGCATTGGAGAAGCACGACCAGATTCAATAGCCCAAGGCCGGTTAGAGCCATCAAACCGGTGATTAAGGGCTCGGTATAGGTGATACCGGGGCATTTGGACCGAGTATTCAAGACCCAAAGAGGAAACCCAGATTGGCCCGAAGAATTGGAGCCCAATCGAAGTCCAAATAGTGGCCCAAATGAGCCGCCCGGCCAAAAAGGCTGGCGCCTGGAGGCGCGCCCGGCCGGGCGAGAGAAGCTTTGGCTGGCTCCCGGTGACGCGCCCGGCCGGGCGCGAGATTTGTATTATGAGCAAAAAGGCGCGCCCGATCGGGCGGTGCCTCGCCCGATCGGGCGCGTGTATTTCTTAGTAGACGATTAGCGTCGTTTTAATTTGTTTTAGTTTAGGTTTTTGTACGGAGTATAAATACTCCTCCGTAGTACGATTTTAGAATCTCTTCTTCTCTCTTTTGACTCTTTCTTTACTCTCTTAATTATTCTCTTAGATTTCTTTTCTCTTAAACCTTTGTTCTTAATTCTACTCTTAATTCCAGATTTATTTTGGTAACGATTTATGTTCTCTTAATCTTAGTTATTTACTTTATTCTTTTTATCATGTCTTGCTTTATTACTTTAATTAGTTTAGTTTCTATTATGTGTGAGTAGTTTTATTTCTAGGGTTGATGGGGATCCATAAATAATATGAAGGGGTAATTTATTATTGTTAATTATCAATGCTAGATTAATTTCCTATTGATTGATTTAATGCTCTGTGACTAGATTAGGCCTGATCTTTTATGCATGAGTTTGACAACATTGATTCGAGATTCGACAGATGAGAATTGATGTTTAGGTCTAGTTTCAATAGGCAGATTAATTTATAAATGGTTAAGTCGAGATTCGACATATGAGATTTAATACCGGTAAATTAATTGTGTGATTGTAATACGTAGCGAAAGCCCTTTACAATCTGGTTAATTGATGCATTGATGATTGACTATTATTGATTATTGGTATTGCATGATAATTTCTTATTGAATTGTTTTAACGCTTTACAATTGCGGCTTGTAAAAGTATAGCAATATTGAATTAATGAATCGAGCAGATGTTAATTTGATATTAAAGGCTATTTTCAATAGGAACTTAGATCTAGTAAATTGCGAGAGCCTGTTAGATCTATGTTGGTTAATAAATTGTGAGAGCCTGTTAATCATGTTATTTATGCAATGTCAATGATTGATTATTATGTTTTACCCTGGAGTATTATTTATTGGTGAACCTATGCCCTAGATCCTTTTATATATTGTTTTCTCCCTATTCTCAATCTCAGTAGTTTAGTTTCTTATTCAAATATAAATATTGGTTACTTAGATAATTTAGATTATAATAATTAATTAGGAGTAAAAAGACTTGTTTCCCCATGGAGATCGACCCTACTTCCCTATCTACTTTAGTTAGAGGATTTAGGTATTACTTTTGATTAGGTGATACGACTTTACCCTGTCATAACTCCATATGGTTCGGAACCACGAAAGGAGGATCGGGGATGATGGTACAAAGTGATTCATGGAGTCACATTCGCCCGTATTGGCCTCTACTCGATTCTTATAGTGAAAAGTGATTCCTGCGATCTCAAAGGCATACAAACAAAAATTCAATTTGCTCCAAACTATTATTAAGCTAAATTGGTTGAATATTAATGCAACACATAATTCTAAAATATCGTGATCACTTCAATTAAGCAACAAGATTAAAAAGGAACCTAAACCAGTCATCCAAATTATCTTATTAGGCGTGATTTTCAATTACATATTTCCTTTAAACATGCAATATGGTGATCATAAAAATAATAGAATAAACATTAATATTGGAAGCAATTTAACAATAATTCTAACAATACAAAATCGTTAGAAAAATAATAGAAATAAAAGGAACATAATTCTTACTTTGATTCTGTTTGTTTGCAACTACAAAATAATAAACGAGTTAGTATCTTCAAGGAAATAATAATAAAAAAATAATTAAATTAAATTAAATAAAGTAGGGTTGATTTGGGGCCAAACCCTCAAACAGTTCTATCTTTCACGCCTTGGCCAAAGGACAGAACCACGAGTAAAGTATGGACTCCTTGGAGTACTTGAAGAAGGAATTTTGAAAGAAGAAGAAGAGTAGGCTAGTGTTTAGGCTAGAGCATAGAAGAGAGAAAAATAGAGAATTAATTGATGCCCTGTACATCAGAAGTAAGGGGGTATTTATAGAGAAAATGTGCTGAGGGAACACACGGAACCCTAAAATGATAAAAACCCTGAAAAAAAATCACGCGACACGGCAAACTGTACCGTGAAACGGGAAATCCCACCGTCAGACGGGAAACATTCCCGTGACACGGTGCACATTTTGTGTGACGCGGGAAATATTTAGTGAACGGGGGAGAAAACGCGTTAAGGGTTTACGGGAAAAGGACACGGAATTTCCCGTGTCACGGAAGGTTTCCCGTGTCACGGGGAACCCCACCGTCAGACGGGAAAGTTTCTCGTGACACGGTGGACTGTTGCCGTGACGCGGGAATTTTCAGTCCGCTTTTCCGTCTAAATTCATTTTAAACCCTAATTTCGTTCAGCATTTTAAGTGCCGATTTATAATTTCGGGCCGTTTTCTGATTTTATTATTATTTAGGCTAAAATAAATAAAATTACATATTTAAAATTAAATAATAAATAATAAAATAGTAAAATAAAAAAAGGTTTTGGCTAAAATTAAATAATAAGTTTGGGCTAAAATTAAAACTATGCTTTGACCAAACATCAAGACTAACCCATGGACTATTCAAAAATTGAATTTAATTAAATACGATTTTTTAAGCACTCTCGGGATTAAATACTGAACCCGACCAATAGTAGCGGTGAAGGTTGTTCATCATCGGGTTTGGTTTTCGGGAGACATTTTTAGGTGTCTACAGAAGCCCCTACTTTGACTGAGTTTGTAGAAACGTCAGTTTCGAAAACGATAGTCAAAGTAGGCGACAAGGACGGAGAATGATTTAAGACATTCTGCGATCCTAAACCACTCTGTATACGCTGATACCTGCAGAAAAATGTTAATTCCACAGATAAAAGAGTAAAAGGATAGAATACGTATCTGGCACCAGTGTATCGGTGACAAATGAGTTTGACAGCTTCCTATGCTTGAAGGAATCCACCGGATGACGTTTGTTAAAACGATTTCCATGCCTGAGGAAAGCCGACTGATGAATTTGGTAACTTTCTAAGCCTGAAGAAATCTACTAGATGATACTTTCCATGCTTGAGGAAAGCCGACATATGAATTTGGCGGTTTTCTATGCTTGAAGAAATCCACCGGATAATACTTTCCATGCTCGAGGAAAGTCGACAGATGATGAGATTGCAAGTATCTGTGTATCGAGAGCCTTGCGTCGTGAAATGATGGTGGTTCGATTGTCCCCGAACGTGGGTTGTAGATGGTCCGCTTGTCCCCGGACGTGGGATGTAAATGGTCCGCTTGTCCCCGGACGTGGGCTGGTAGATGAGACTTGCAAATATAAATTTGCCAATGGACTCATACATATTGTGATTGACTTGAGCACTAACTTGACCAAGTTTGACTTGCTGTGACATGACATGTGTATGACTTGTGAGTGTGTGTGTGTGTGTGTATATGTATGTGTGCAGACACAAGCAAACGAAGATGCAAAAGCAAAAATTTTCCGTCAATTTTTGTCATGAGTGGAGGGTACCGACTTTCTCCCGAAAAAGAAAGATGTGAAAACTGATCTTTTATTTTTGAACTTTCCTCGATGAGAAAATTTTGGAAAAAGTTTTTTTAAACTTCCCCAAAAGAAAAGACGCGAAAAAAGGAAAGAAGTTCTGAACTTCCTCGTTGAGCAAGACAAAATGAATCGCATGGATTGAATTGCTTTACTTGAAAGTAATGTATGCATGATGCATGTCCTTAGGCTAGGAGGCTAAGGACAATTACATCATGTGACACGATAGATGAATTAACTTAGGTCTTGGAGCTAAGCATCATTTATGGTGTAAAGAAACGATCTTGAACGTCACTTAGGTTTGGAAGCTAAGTCGCTTGAAGTGATTGTTTCATATTGAACGTTGCTTAGGTCAAGGAGCTATTCACGATATTCTTTGTATGATTAAAAATCATTGATATATAAATGTTTCTCAGCACATTATGCGATGCATGAAACAATGAATATTGCTCAGGTCAGGAAGCTAAGCAAGTATACAATGTTTCTTCTAATGAATGTTGTCTTTAAATATGATGAAACTTGCACAGTAAGGAAACAAGATTTCATGATAAAAGGGCTCTTAAAGAGAAGGATGATTGATATGGATATGGATGTGTGAGTGAAGTGTGTGAATGTGATACTAAGGCTGGCTGCAAGGGTTATGGCGATGGAAATATATGTGAGAAAAGTCAAAGATGATGACTCTTTAGGCTATATAGGCTAAATGATGTGGGTTCAAGTCCCCAAGTCTAGCTCTAAATGGGTAGGGGTAAGCATTGGATATTCTTTGACTTGATCAAGCATAGATATGAATGTGAATGTGGCCGCACCTCGATGTGAGGTTGCCTACGTATCCGTTAGGAATCAGGCTAACGTAGCTCTAGCCGAACTTTGCACAAGTGTATGTACACCTCAAAGAGGTCTTTCATGGGTTGTAATGTGGTTAAGTTGATGGTTTAAGGAAGAAAGGGATAAAAGGCTCAAGACTCGAGAGAATCCCCAAGATATGTAATTTTGAATTTGAAAATTTTGAATTTTGCAAGTTTATTTTCAACATTTTTTTTTTGCTTCTATGTATGTATATATATATATATATATATATATATATATATATATATTTTCCCTTTTGAATCAATGTAGGCAATCTTAGATCATGCGGTCCATCACTCACTTAGAATTCATGTTTCTCAGGCACGGTACCAAGCACTCGATAAGAGACGCAATTCGAGACGTGTTAGTATTAAAGACATTGGAACACTTGCCTTTAGACATTGTTTTTATTGTTGCTTTGCTGATTTTTTTTATTTGCTTTTTTTTTATTGCTTTTTGAATGTTATACAATTACACATCTTCCAAGTGAATGTGGGTTGAAGAAATGAAGGCCAAACGTTAGACGAGGCTCAAAATGGTTGATGAAGAAATGGAATGTGATTGAACGATTAACAGGGAATGACAGGGTTGCAAAGGGGCCTCAAGTCATTGGTATACCTTAGGTTTAGTTCAGTAATTGATTTTTTTTTTTGGGAATGAATGAATGAAAAATTCTATAATCTAGATGTAAAGGAAAATTGCTCATTTTATTAATGGAAAAGGTGAACGAAACACATGAAACATATAAAAATTCAAAGTGGAAAACCTATGCTAGACATGAATGGGGAATGGAGATGAATGATAAAGAAAGAAATCATGAAATCTTGTACGAAGGATCTGTGCGCCTATTATTCATTACTTCTTGCCGCCTGGAGGGACAGGAAGTTTGTTTGCATCCATCAAGTCTTGAATGACGTCCTTCAAATTCCAACATTGCTCCGTAGTGTGGCCCCTTCCTTGATGGTACTTGCAATGGGCATTGGGATTCCATTTGGCGCTCCTTTCTTCAGGTTTTGGCTCTGGAAATGGCCCAATAGGTGTGATCAAGCCTTGACCGTAAAGGCGATCAAAGGCCGCATCATAAGTGTAGGCGTCGCTCGAAGTGCGCCTACGTAAAAGCATGTTGTGAATATGCTTAGCACTCATAGGAAGTGGGAATTGACATAATACGATTAGGGACAAATAAAGTAGGGAGCCGCCAACAAGTTTTTAAGGAACTTGTAAACCGTTCACGGATCATAAAAAGACTATAAGGGACAACGATAGGCAACAACGATTGACCCGTGAAGGTTACACCCCATTCATAATCCATGAGATTACTAACTCCATATGGTTCGGAACCATGAAAGGAGGATCGGGGATGATGGTACGAAGTGAGTCATGGAGTCACATTCACCCGTATTGGCCTCTATTCGATTCTTATAGTGAAAAGTGATTCCTGCGATCTCAAAGGCATACAAACAAAGATTCAATTTGCTCCAAAGTATTATTAAGCTAAATTGGTTGAATATTAATGCAACATATAATTCTTAAATATTTGTGATCACTTGAATTAATTAACAAGATTAAAAGGAACCTAAACCGGTTGTCCAAATTATCTTATTAGGCGTGATTTTCAATTACATATTTCCTTTAAACATGCAATATAGTGATCATAAAAATAATAGAACAAACATTAATATTGGAAGCAATTTTACAATAATAGTGTTAGTTAAATCAAATATAAAATAACCCTAATCATGATACTAGCAATATAAAATAAAATAAGAGTAATTAATTTAATTAATTACTCACATTCCGCGCGTTCCTTTAAATTGCTACATCATGAATAAATTGTTAGTAAATTCAATAAAAATATAAATCAAACGGAAATTAGATTAAATAAAAAGTAGAGTTGATTTGGTCCAAACCCTCAGTTATTTGTACCTTTCACGCCTTGGTTTAAGGACGGAACCTCGGGTTAAGTATAGACTCCTTGGAGTGCTTAGGGGAATTATTATGGAAGAATAAGAAGGCTAGAAATTAGGTTAAAGAGGGAGAAGAGAATGATTTTTGGTGTAAGGTGAGATAGAATGATTATTGCTGCCCCGTACATCAGAAATGAGGGGGTATTTATAGAGAAAATGTGCTGAGGGAGCACACGGAACCCTAAAATGATAAAATTCCTAAAAAGTATCCCGCGTCACGAAAAAGTGTACCGTGACACGGGAAATCCCACCGTCAGACGGGAAACTTTCTCGTGACACGGTACAAATTTGCGTGACACGGGAAATATTTAGGTTACGGGAAGTGAAAACGCGTTTAGGGATTACGCGAAGAAAACACGGAGCAATCCCGTGGCACGGGATGTGCACCGTGACACTGGAAGAAATTACGTGACACGGCATTGTCCACCGTGGCACAATGCAGTATGCCGTGTCACGGTGTAAAGAGTACGCGGAAATTACACGGAATATTCCCGTGTCACGGAATGAGCACCGTGACACGGGAAATTGCACCGTGAAACGGTGCAATATCCGGTGACACGGGAGAAAATTGTGCAGAAATACTAAAATGGGCACCGTGTCTCGGGAATCAGCCCCGTGACACGTCAGCTTTTGCCGCGTCGCGGTATTTTTGCTGTTGCGCGGTAATTTCAGTTTTTTACCCGTTTTTAAAATAATCATAACTTTTGATCCGTAACTCGGAATAAGACATATAATAAATCATTGGAAAGCTTATCAAGTCTACTTTCCAACCCAATTAGAATCAAGTCAAAATAATATGTAGATTTTAATATATGGTCATTTTAGTAGAAGGGTGTCGGTTTTAGGCCGAGTTTAGTGTTTTACTCATATCTTTTTCGTTATATCTCGGAATTGGACTTATGATATATGGTTGGAAATATTATTTAAAGGCATATCCAAAAGGAACCACGAAAGGAGGATCGGGGATGATGGTACAAAGTGAGTCATGGAGTCACATTCGCCCGTATTGGCCTCTACACGATTCTTATAGTGAAAAGTGATTCCTGCGATCTCAAAGGCATACAAACAAAAATTCAATTTGCTCCAAACTATTATTAAGCTAAATTGGTTGAATATTAATGCAACACATAATTCTAAAATATCGTGATCACTTCAATTAAGCAACAAGATTAAAAAGGAACCTAAACCGGTCGTCCAAATTATCTTATTAGGCGTGATTTTCAATTACATATTTCCTTTAAACATGCAATATGGTGATCATAAAAATAATAGAATAAACATTAATATTGGAAGCAATTTAACAATAATTCTAACAATACAAAATCGTTAGAAAAATAATAGAAGAAAAAGGAACATGATTCTTACTTTGATTCTGTTAGTTTGCAACTACAAAATAATAAACGAGTTAGTAACTTCAAGGAAATAATAATAAAACAATAATTAAATTAAATTAAATTAAGTAGGGTTGATTTGGGGCCAAACCCTCAAACAGTTCTATCTTTCACGCCTTGGCCAAAGGACAGAACCATGAGTAAAGTATGGAATCCTTGGAGTACTTGAAGAAGTAATTTTGAAAGAATTAGAAGGGTAGGCTAGTGTTTGGGCTAGAGCACAGAAGAAAGAAAAATAGAGAATTAATTGATGCCCCGTACATCAGAAATGAAGGGGTATTTATAGAGAAAATGTGCTGAGGGAACACACGGAACCCTAAAATGATAAAATCCCTAAAACAAGTATCCCGCGACACGAAAAACTGTACCGTGACACGGGAAATCCCACCGTCAGACGGGAAACATTCCTGTGACACGGTGCACATTTTGTGTGACGCGGGAAATATTTAGTGAACGGGGGAGAAAACGCGTTAAGGGTTTACGCGGAAAGGATACGGAAATTCCCGTGTCACGGCAGGTTTCCCGTGTCACTGGGAACCCCACCGTCAGACAGGAAAGTTTCCCGTGACACGGTGGATTGTTGCCGTGACGCGAGAATTTTCAGTCCGCTTTTCTGTCTAAATTCATTTTAACCCTAATTTCGTTCAGCATTTTAAGTGCCGATTTATAATTTCGGGGCATTTTCTGATTTTATTATTATTTGGGCTAAAATAAATAAAATAAATAAAAAGTTTGGGCCAAAATAAATAATAAAACAGTCAAATAAAAAAGGATTGGGCTAAAATTAAATAATAAGTTTGGGCTGAAATTAAAACTATGCTTTGACCAAACATCAAGACTAACCCATGGACTATTCAAAAATTGAATTTAATTAAATACGATTTTTAAGCACTCTCGGGATTAAATACTGAACCCGACCAATAGTGGCGGTGAAAGGTTGTTCATCGGGTTTGGTTTTGGGGAGACATTTTTAGGTTTCTACACTACCCGTTTAATAAATTTAAACTCAACATTGTATTTGAATTTAAACTTTAAAATAAACAATAAAATTCATGTTCCAATTAAGAGTACACACCAACAAACTAAATACGTTACAAAGTTTTAATTACTACGAGTAAATTTTTTTTATTAAAGCATAACAAGACATACAATCTAATGAAACTATACGTAGCACATATTTAGCATCTTCAAATTAAGACCATGACATATTTGCAGACTAGAAACTTAGAAGATCAACTTGCATCATTTTATATTTTCCCTACAAAATTAAAAAAACATATATATTTATTTTAACGGTAAACCGATGGTTAACCGTTTGCTTAAAATTGTAACTGTAACCGTTAACCGCTTTATTTAGCGGCACTGTAAACACCTAAAAATGTCTCCCCAAAACCAAACCCGATGATGAACAATCTTTCACCGCCATTATTGGTCAGGTTCAGTATTAATCCCGGGAGTGCTTAAAAAATCATATTTAATTAAATTCAGTTTTCAATAGTCCATGGATCAGTCTTAATGTTTAGTCAAAGCATAGTTTATTTTTAGCCCAAACCTTATTTATTTTATTTATTTTTATTATTTTGTCCCAATTAATAAAAATTAAATCAGAAATGGCCCGAAATTATCAATCGGCACTTAAAAAGGCTAAACGAAATTAGGGGAAAATGAATTTAGAAGGAAAAATGGATGCATAGTTTCTGCGTCACGACAAAAAGCACCATGTCACGAGGCTTAATGTCGCGCCACGGTGTGCATTCCCGTGACACTGTGCTAGTGCTGTGAAACGTCGCAACTCCGTGTCTATTCCGCATAAATCCTTCACGCGTTTTATTTCCTGTAACCTAATTATTTCCCGCGTCACACTGTTTTCCCTCGTGTCACGGGATTTTTCCCCGTCTAACGGTGCCTGGCACCGTGTCGCGGTGTTATTTTTTAGGGTTTTATCGTTTTAGGGTTCCGTGTGTTCCCTCTACTCATTTTTTTCTATAAATACCCCCTCATTTCTGATATACGGGGCATCAATTAACTGTCTTTTTCTCTCTTCTATGCTCTAGCCTAAACACTATCCTACCCTTTTTCTTTTAAAATTCCCCCTTCAAGCACTCCAAGGAGTCCATACTTTACTCGTGGTTCTGTCTTTAAGCCAAGGCATGAAAAGTAGAACAGGTTGAGGGTTTGGCCCCAAATCAACTCTATTTATTTTAATCTCCAGCTCCGTATCCATGATGGCGAAGTGTGACATCGACTATGCCGGCAAGTGGACGGTGAGAAATGTGGCTCTCACGACTGAAAACCAACTCATCTGGCGTCCATGGAGGTGGAATCCACCTACCCCTACTCGAAGAAGGGCGAGGCTTGGTCTCTAAGGCATCATCGTCCATGCCCTTAGGAACTGTGGGAGTGTCGTCTCGAAAAGCCTAATGCCAGCCACGAGTAGAAAGATCGATATCCCGTTGTCTAGGCATGCTATTACAAAAATAAAAATCTAAATACTTAGCATCATTTCCTAAGTTATTTAGTTATTTATTCAAAAGCGGCTTAATAACTACCTCAGGTTGCATTTTCTATTATACGCAAAATTTTTACCTCAAGGCTAAAAATTAGCAAAATAATGAAATTATTTCTAGTATTTAGTTTCTCCATGACGAACTAATACTACAGTTCTCCTAATTGCATGATACTATGTTCTCCATGACAATATAGTACATAAACAAAACAGAGCATGTTTCAAAATTTCACAAGAACAATAGATTGGCACATCATAGCATATTTTACAAGATCTACAACCAATATATCACCATTTCAAGTGCGAAAAAATAACATGAACAACAAGAACACCATTTCACACAAGTAGTACCAAAAAATGGTGATTTGCTCAATTCCTCACCAAAACACACAAACTTGGTCTCAAATCGCTCACAAACAGACATACATTCATATAAAGTTAATTCATGGCAAAATTTTTGACATAGAAGCTCAAAATCAAAAACCCCCAATTTGATTTTTTTAGGGTTTCAAGCAAGTATGGAATTTACAACATGATTTAAGACATAAGCAAGGGAAACTTACATGGATCCTTGTGAGAAATCGAAAATGAGGACAGTAGTAAAAAATCGGAGCAAAATTGATGAAGATTTGAGCTCCAAAAGCTCGAAAAACCGCGAAAATGCTGTAGCTCAACCATCGCAACCACCGCGGCACGGTGGTTTAAACCGTGACACGATATAGCTTGCCCGTGTCGCGGTGAGACTCTGACGGCAGCGGTGGACTTCTGACACCAGCAATGGCTAGAAAACGGCAAAACAAATTGCCGTGCTCCGAGAATAGACACCGTTTCACGGTCCCTGGCGCCGCGTCACGGTGAGATTGAAAGTGCGCCGGTGCTAGGCTCCGTGGCACGGTGACCGGAGATATTAAAAAAAAAAAAGAGAGAGAACAATGGAGATTGAGAATGAAAATGGTGAATAAGAAGTGACGAAATTGGGGAAGCAACAACTAATATTTAAAGCCCAAAAATGACCGTTACATGACCCCGTTCCCGTGCCACGAATTCTGTTACCGCGTAACAGCGTTCCCGTGCGTGGCACGATGTTGTGAACGAGGCGCGTGGACAATTTCAGCAAAAAAAGAATCCCGCGGCACGGGGAAATTCACCGTTTGACGGGAATGATGCACCGTGTCGCGGGACCTGTCCATGTGGCGCGGTGACCATCTTTGTGTCCTGCACGCTTTTTAAACCTCTTGGCGAATATTTTTTGTATTTTTGACAAAGTTGGAATGATTTTCCGCAACTTTTGGACAGTTATTTTCTCATCGGAATTATGCGGAAAATTCTAATTGGTATTTAAAGGGTTCCAAAATTACTGATTTACCCCTAACAAGCATTAGGGTTGCATTTTCGACACTTTAAACACCTAATATAGTCGGATAGTCGACTTGAAGGTAAATCATCTGCAGCCCACATTCGGGGACAATCGAACCATCATTAGTTCATGGCGCAAGATTCTCGATGCAAAGAGACTTGCAAATTTCATTCGATAAGTTTTTTCCTCAAGCATGGAAAATTGTCGGTCGTTGTCACCTCTCAAAGTAAGAAAGTCAACGATTATATTAGTTGTCGGTTTTCCTCAAGCATGGAAAATATTATCGGTGGATTTTTTATTCAAGTATAGAAAACCGCCAAGTCGGCTTTCCTCAAGCATGGAAAGCATTATCGGTGGATTTTTTATTCAAGTATAGAAAACCGTCAAGTCGGCTTTCGTCAAGCATGGAAAGCATTACCGGTGGATTTCTTCAAGCATAGGAAAACGCCAAAATCATATGTCGACTTTCCTCAGTCATGGAAAGTATCATCCGGTAGATTTCTTCAGGCTTAGAAAGCTACCAAATTCATCAGTCGACTTTCCTCAGGCATGGAAAGTGTTTCAACAAAACGTCATCTGGTGGATTCCTTCAAGCATAGGAAGCTACCAAACTCATTTGTCACCGATACACTGGTGTCAGATAAGCGTTCTATCCCTTTACTCATTTATGTACAGAACTAACACTTTTCTGTAGGTATCGGCGTATAAAGAGTGATTTAGGTTCGCAGAACGTCTTAAATCATTCTCCGTCCCTATCGACACCTAAAAATGGGGGCTTCTGTAGACACCTAAAAATGTCTCCCCGAAACCAAACCCGATGATGAACAATCTTTCACCACCATTATTGGTCGGGTTCAGTACTAATCCCGGGAGTGCTTAAAAAATCATATTTAATTAAATTCAGTTTTCAATAGTCCATGGATCAGTCTTAATGTTTAGTCAAAGCATAGTTTATTTTTAGCCCAAACCTTATTTATTTTATTTATTTTTATTATTTTGGCCCAATTAATAAAAATTAAATCAAAAATGGCCCGAAATTATCAATCGGCACTTAAAAAGGCTGAACGAAATTCGGGCAAAAATGAATTTGGACGGAAAAATAGATGCACAATTTCCGCATCACGGCAAAAAGCACCATGTCACGGGGCTCAATGCCGCGCCACGGTGTGCATTCCCGTGACACGGTGCTAGTGCTGTGAAACGGGGCAACTCTGTGTCTATTCCGCGTAAACCCTTCACGCGTTTTATTTTCCGTAACCTAATTATTTACCGCGTCACACTGTTTTCCCTCATGTCACGGGATTTTACCCCGTCTGACGGTGCCTGGCACCGTGTCATGCTGTCCTTTACCGTATTGCGGTGTTATTTTTTAGGGTTTTTATCTTTTTAGGGTTCCGTGTGTTCCCTCTACTCATTTTTTCTATAAATACCCCCTCATTTCTGATGTACGGGGCATCAATTAACTCTCTTTTTCTCTCTTCTATGCTCTAGCCTACTCTTTTTCTTTCAAAATTCCCCCTTCAAGCACTCCAAGGAGTCCATACTTTACTCGTAGTTCTGTCCTTAAGCCAAGGCGTGAAAAGTAGAACTGTTTGAGGGTTTGGCCCCAAATCAATTATATTTAATTTAATTTAATTATTGTCTTATTATTTTTCCTAGAAGTTACTAACTCGTTTATTATTTTATAGTTGCAATCAAACAGAATCAAAGTAAGAATTATGTTCCTTTTGTTTCTATTATTTTTCTAACGATTTTATATTGTTGGATTTATTGTTAAATTGCTTCCAATATTAATGTTTATTCTATTATTATTATTGATCACAATATTGCATGTTTAAAGGGAATATGTAATTGAAAATCACGCCTAATAAGATAATTTGGACGATCGGTTTAGGTTCCTTTTTAATCTTGTTATTAATTAAAGTGATCACAATATTTTAGAATTATATGTTGCATTAATATTCAACCAATTTAGCCTAATAACAGTTTGGAGCAAATTGGATCTTTGTTTGCATGCCTTTGAGATCGCAGGAATCACTTTTCACTATAAGAATCGAGTAGAGGCCAATACGGGCGAATGTGACTCCAAGACTCACTTCGCACCATCATCCTCGATCCTCCTTTTGTGGTTCCGAACCATATGTAGTTAGTATCTCATGGATTATGAATGGGGTGTAACCTTCACGGGTCAATCGTTGTTGCCTTTGTTGTCCCTTATTCGTGGTTGCCTTAAATGATCCGTGAACAGTTTACAAGTTCCTTAAAAACTTGTTGGTGGCTCCCTACTTTCCTTGTCCCTAATCGTATTATGTCAATTTCCACTTCCTATGAGTGTCAAGCATATTCACAACATGCTTAATGTAGGCGCACTTTGAACGAGGCCTACAGGTACGGTTAACCATAATCGTTTAATTTTAACGGTTCGGTAAATTAACCGTTTAAAAGAGCCGATTATACCGGTTAAAGGTTACAGTAAACGGTAACAGTTTTTTTTGCCCACCCCTATTTCCATCCCTACTCACTTACATTCATACATACACACACACATTATATATATATATACATACATACATATATATATATATATACATATATATATATATATATATATCTTACTTAAATATTGTACGTACTTACGATTGTCAGGATACCAAAAAACTGAAACTTAACTCCTTTTTATACTGATCCAACATCCTAACACCATCTTAAAATTCTCCATTAATGAGCTAGTGTTCTTAAAAATAAGGAACTCACTCAAGAAGTGGAGACAAGTCAGGAAGAATGTTCAACTGAACTTTTTCTTGGAGAGTAATATAAGAAATCTATTAAAATTATTTTAAAGAAAAGATATTTATTTTATTACAAAAAAAATATCTAATATTATATTTTTCCAAAATATATATTTTATAATTTTAACCAAATAGAAGATAAAATTTTCATTAAATAAAATCCAATTTTATAAAAGTGGACGTTTCAATTTAAATTAAATCCTTTATTCCTTTTGTTCCAACCAATCATAAACTACTAAACACTTACATAAAGCCTAAAAATGATAAATCATAACTTTTAGTTTTCATGTAATACTAACTACTTTATACGAAAATTTCAATTGGACCTTGACAACTCTATCTTTCTAAAAGGAACATCCAAGCATAAAACCTTCTTTGCTTCTTCACTTCAAAATATCCACAGTGTATGCCATATGGAGATTAAGAAATTCTCTTTGTTCCAACCTCAAAATTTAGTTCCTAACCTAGATTTTGCCTAAACCAACATGCACACTTAGTACACACTTTATTCAAATCGAGTTTGCTTGTCGTCACCAAAACTAATTGAGGTCAACAATATTCTCCCTTTTTGGTGATGACAAACCTTGCAAACTTATTCAAACAAAGAGACAAACTTTTAATGAAGAAAAGCAAATACAAACTTCTAATTGATTTAATAGATATATAAAATAATTTCTTTTTATCAAAGCAAAAAAATAATAAAATGTACTACCAAATGATGACTGCTTGGAAGAAACATGGGATGAGAATGTGTATGGAACTCGGATGACATGTAATTCAATGTTTGCATTTCTTTCCCCCGGTTGGCATCAACAAAAATATTAATAGTAATAGCACAAGTAATCCACATATAGCACCCCTGTTGAGTTTATATAAGTAAACAAAGGGTATAAGTAAGGTTATGTACCAAGTAAACTCACAAACATACATCATTCTCTAAGTCAATCAAACATATGCAAATCAAAAGTACTTATTATTAGATAAGAAAACGTTACAATAAGCACACATCACCAAAAATTTGCATCGCCATCATACCAAAATATATAATAGCATAATAAAGATAATGTTCCAGCTATAATCTAAATAAGAAAAAGACTAGATAGTAAAGAGATAAGAAGACTAATCATCATTCTGAGGAACATATTCAAAAGCAACTTCCTCCAAGCATTAGAGAAATTTATTTAGAGCTTGGGTGACTTTCTGTCTCTAATCTTTGGTCACAAATTGAAGCGGGTGGACTGATCCTTTAAAAGCTCTAATTGTAGGTTAAAGTGACATGAGTTTGATGTTAATCTGGTCATATTTGGACAACATTTGGGCTGTCATGTCAACCACAGTTTGCATCTTAGGCTCACTGCCAAAAGGTCCTGCTCCACCAAATGAACCAAACCCAGGTGTTCTAAAACTTAAGCTACCGCCATTAGGGCCAAAGGAAGGTGTTTTCTTCCTTGAAGGAACATGAGGAATGACATCAAAGCTTGTACTCCCATATTTTGGTTTATAACTCTTCTGCACCATAGGCTTAAGGTGTTATAGCTCACTCTCACTTTCCTCACTGTACGTCCTTACTTACATAAACAAACATGGGTGGTTTATCAATTTGGGTGGGCTAGCCACCCTCATGCTTCTACTCCTTGTTCGACCTATTTTTATTTGTTTTGGTTTACCAACACATTTTTATTTTTTATTTTCGTGTCTTTAAGCTGAGGCACTATCTTCTTTCTCACTCTCCCTTGCTCCCTGTTTTTTACTCCACAACCTTTCAATTTCAGCTATAGATCTTCCCATCCACTACAATTAAGCCAAGTGTAGACATGGAGGCATATTGTAAGATGGTATTAGCTTGCATACCAAGAGAATAAACGACATACAAATCTATACCAAAGCTTTCAAATACTTTGGGATAAAGTGGCTAAGATGTTATGTCATGATCGATAGTAAATAAATTTGAAATTACTGCCAAGACAATAAATCAAAGCACAATCATGTAAGACTACCTCCATCCATATTTGAGAGAGAAGAACTACCCCCTTTCGAACAATGTTGAATAATAATTTGACTAGAGGATCGAAGTAAAACTACATTGGAATACCATAGTCGTGTTTTCATCACACTCACTACCACTAACATACTTCACAATCTGATCATGATGCACTTCACCAATTTTAACAGTATGTTTATGTTTATATAATCTGAATATCCATCAATAAGTATTCCAAACAACCTTGATAGATAAGTTGCATTAAAAGAAAAGGTAATATCATTCGCTCTACTTGAAGAAACACCTTTTTACACAACAAAAGTTTGTCAAAAATTCATTCACAGCATTCATAATTAAGGGTTTTTTTGCATGTACATTCAACAATTGAACCCATTCTTGAAATTCTAGAATGTCAAGTATTTCAATACTCACTTATTGACATCAATCCAAAGTTAGAGCAAAACCCTGAGTTAGTCATTCGGCTTTTAGTTCTAGGGCTATCAAACGTTCCCTTGCTTCCCCTTTAGATGGACCACCATCTTTAACTTGCATCTCTTGGTTTGGGCTTATTATAGGTGGGTTAAAATATAGGTTTAATGGATTGGGGTTCAGTTTGTCCGGCTGAATTTTCAAATTTAGGTACAAGAGTGACTTTTTGTAGAGGTGAATATGGAGATGCGTCCATCAGAGTTGGGGATTCCGTGGAGGGAGATGAAGTATGAATTCTTTTTCTAGTTTGATGAGGGAGTGGTGTGTTGGAGCGTGTTCTTGCCATTGATGAATTTTGGTGAAGATTCTAGTTTATGAGGAGAGAGAATAAGAAAAGGTAGATAAATGTATTTAGAGTAGTTTATTTGGGGAAGAAGATTTAAGTGGTGGGTAATTATAGTGGAGGAAGGTAAGTGGATTTTGGTTTCTTTTGGTTTAGTCTGCCGTAACGTTTTGGTTTATTTTCTAACATTTGAATAAGAATAAAATATTAGAACATTTATAACAAAAAAAATAAAATAAAAATAAATTTAAGAATTTGAAAAGGTCATCGACTATTTTTATGTATGGAAGAATTTGTTCAAGAAAATAAATGAAATTTTTGTAAATAATAATAGAAAAAAAAATACTACCTTCGTTTCTTTTTAGTTGACACATATTCCTTTTTAGGAAGTTTTATTAGTTGACATGTTTCCTTTTGGGGTAAATTTTTTACCTTGCATTTACAAGGTACCCCACTTGTTTTTTCGTTCTCTCTCACTCTCTCTCATCTCCTTAACATATGTGCCTAAATCAAATGTGTCAACTAAATAGAAAATAAGGAAGCAAGGTTGTTAGGATTGGGATCATACCTTGGATCGATGAGGGGGTGGGATCTAATCGATTGAATCGGATCGTAGGATCGTAAGATCCTACTTAATAACAAATAATACTATACATTATGCTATAAATTGACATAAAAACATTTCATCTAAGGGGTTTTAATGCTAAAAGACATTGGTTTGCTTATGAAAGGTCGGTATTCATCTAGCTTTGTGTGTATGGTAGTTATAAGATTAATAACACAATTTTTGAATTGATAAATTATGCAAATTTATCAAGAATGAAACCTTAACTATGATATTTGCTAATTGTCAATTGATAAAATCATATTAATGTCTTGGACTTGTTAATTTATTAGCGATAATTATTGAGTACATTAACTTTAGGTGCATATAACCTAATGAGTAATAAAAAAAATGTTAAAATAAATTAAAGTCTCATATAATAGTGAAATGTTAGATCGGATCGTAGAATCGAAATAAAATCGTAGGATCGTGTTGAGATCCTACCACTCATAATATATCGGAGTAGGATCATAAGATCCTACAAACTTTAAGATCCTACCAAAGATCCAGATCGATCACACAATTTTGGATCGTAGAATCATAGGAGCGTAAGATCCGGATCAAGATTTTAACAACTATGGGAGGAAGTATATGATCGAATGAATAATATATAGAATAAAATAAAACGATATATGCCACATAGGCACATAGGCACATAACACAACAAGAACTTTAACAAGTAAACATGCTTATTTTTCTAATTCATACAATCAATTAATTTGCACACATTTCACTTAACAAGTATTTACCCTATATGATGATCATTTATCGAATAAAACTCTAAATATGCTTTTGTACAATAATTTTATGCAAGATTTTTTCTGTCACATATATACTAGTTATTTGAGTCGTACCTGTTTAGGAGACTTGTGTGCATTCATTGAATTTTTATCATATCAAGTTCCAACCTCATCTTTTCATGCTTCTCCCTACTTAAAGATTCAGTCAAAATATTTGCAATTTTATTATCAATTGGCCAAAAATCTAAGTTAATTAAAACATTTTCAACAGTATCCTTTATAAAGTGATGATGAATTTGAATATGCTTTACTCTAGAATGATGTTCTGGATCTTTAGAAAGACATATAACACTAGTATAATAATCATAATAAATAGGAACGCATTCTATAATAATACTAAAATATCTTAGCTGTTGTTTTATCCAAAGTAATTGAGAGTAACAAGCGGTCACAGCTATATATTATGCTTCAGCAGTGGATATAGAAACTGTATTTTGTTTCTTGGAACCCCAAGAACCCAAACATGCATGGATCAAGAAATTGAACCAAACATGATGTACTTTTGTGGTTACTTAGTCTCCAGAATAGTCTACATCTACATATCCTCTCAAATTGAACGTATCACTCTTAATTAGGATAAAATAGCTAGATATAGATTGTTTGTTCTATTTAGATACCTCAATATCATCTTCACAACAGTCATGAGATTCCATGGGATTTGATTTGAACCTAGCACATAAAACCTCATTAAAAGAAACATCTAGTCTACTAGCCGTTAGATATTACTAGCAGTGAATCACATCCCACGATAAATGGTTTAATTTACACTTTTTCCTTTATGATTTGAAATCTATTTGATATAATTTAAAACCCGTGAAATCAACAAAAACAATTAAAATTCAAATAGCTTTTAATCTAGCAATGGGAGAAAAATTCTCCTCAAAATCAATACCTTGTTGTTGGTTGTAGCCTTTAACAACTAACAGAGCCTTGTTCATTGTGATGGTTCCATGTTCATCTAGTTTGTTTCGAAACACCCACGTCCAATGACCTTATGATGCTTTGGTTTAGGTTTTAGGTGCCATAGCTTGTTCCTTTTAAATTCATTTAGCTCTTCTTGCATGGCGTTGATCCAATGCGCATCACCTAAGGCTTCTGTATGATTTTTTTTGTTCTATAGTGGAAAAGTTGGCATAAAAGGCACAAAAATTTCTGATCAGTTGGGATCTTGTTTGGGTTCCTTTGCCAAGGTCACTCATGATTTGATCAATTGGCTGTGATCTTTGGTGTTTCCAAGGTTTAGGTTAGAAATTATGCAAAGTTGCTCGATTGGATAATTCAACATTTGTTTTTGCAGCTTCTGCATTTACTTCATCCACAACCTGTTTCAAATCTTCATTATGTGATCCATTGTTTTGTGGAACAAATGTTTATACTTGCTCCTGCAATAGTTCAGCTACAATTTTGACTTGCTACTTTGCTGGTAAAGGAACTTATTCTTCATCTTGGTCAATGGAACGAATCAAACCAATTTAGTCAAGATCTGTAATTGAAAATCATGCTTAATAAGATAATTTGGATGACCATTTAAGGTTTCGAGGCTAGTTATAGTAGCTTAATCTAAGTGGTCACAATAATTAATTTATGTGTGCATTATTATAATATTCAACTAACTTAGATTAATTAGTTTGGAGTAAATTGAATCTTATTTGCATGTCTTTAGGGTTGCAATTAATACATGTCGCTATAAGAGTCGAGTAGAGGACAACACAAGCGGAATTGACTTCATGACTCAATTTCGTACCACGTACCATCCTACAATATCCAATTAAATTATGATTTAGGTTCACTATGGAGTTAGTAATTTCATGGATTAAGAATGGGGTGTAACCTTCATGGATCAAATTGTTGTTGCCTTTCAGTTTTCCCCTTTTTGTGGTTGTCTTAAATGATCCATAAACATTCTACAAATTCCTTATAAACTTGTTAGTGGCTCCCTTGGTCCTATTGTTATATATCAAATCCAAATTCCTATGATTTCCAAGCTTATTTACAACATGCTCTACGTAGGCGCACTTCATGTGATGCTTAAAATTTGGCAACTACACTAGGTAGATTGGTTCGAAAAGGTATTGCACCACCACCACACGAGTCAAGCTTGAGCTTAAAATTTTCATGCCTTTTTCTTTCTTTTGTTTTAACCCTTCCCCCCTTCATTATTCTAGTTTAGGTCTCCTTTTTTCCTTTCATACTATGTATTTCTTTTATAGAACAACTTTTCTTTTCACCATTTTCATTCAACAATAAGGGCATTTATATCCCTTGCATATGATTATTTCATTTTCACAAAAAAAAAAAAAAAAAAAAAAAATTAATGTCGAACTAAGAACAAGGTATAGCAATGATTTGAAGCAACCTTTGTCGCTTATCATATTTTCTTAACCCTGCAAACACATATCTTCTTTTCATTAGGCACTTTGAGCCTCGTCCAGTGATCATATTTATTTCAACCTACATGTACCAAATCTTGAGATGGGAAGATGTGCAATCTGTGTAATAACAAAAGCAAGTAATAATAAAAAAAAAATTAAATAAAACAAAAACAACGAGGATTTCACCAAATGCCACTAAGTTATTTAAAAATTCACCAAATTACATGAAGTTTTTACAAAATCACCAAATGCCACCTGTAGGGAATATTTCAAGCATCCCACACTTGAGCCCCACTGTGATCATACACTTAAGTATGGTGACGTCAAAAGGGAAGGAAGCTAGAGTAAAACAGTCGCCAACAAGTTTTAGGAACTTGTAAAACGTTCACAGGGTGAAGGTTACACCCCTTAACGATCCAGGAGATCGTTAACTCCAATAGGTCTGGAACCATGACTGGAAGTTCGGGGATGAAGGTACAAATCCAACCTAAAAGAGATTGAAGGCCTCTACTTTATTCTTCTCGTATTCATGTGCGCTTCTTGACTAACATGCAATCATTAGGTTAACCCTAAACTTGTTTAATTTATGTGTGTTGAATATTAATGCTCAAACAAATTTATTATTGGCGATCACTTGAATTATAATCATGTTAACCTAAAAAAGATTATTAATTATCTTATTAAGCTTGATTACAAATAAAAATTCCCTTTAAACATGCATAAAAGGAGTGATCAAGCAATAACAATAATAAATATAATATCAAGCAACATAATCATAACAATCGTCATCATAATAATAATATTCTCAATTCAAAGCAAATATCATTAGCAAGATCCTAGGCATGATACTAACAAGATCCTACCATGTCAATAAACATTAAAGATCAATTAGCCCTAACATAAAACTAACATGATATTAAGAAAGAAATAGGAAGCATCATAATATCAGAAATATTAGTTAACCCTAAACATGATACTAGGAAGCAATAAAAACATCCTAACATGATACTAGGAATCAACAAAATACTCTAAGCATGATTTTTATATCAAAAGATCAATAAAGTTATTAAATTACTTACTTCGATTCTTCGTATCTCTTTCTAATAACAAAATACACGCGTTAGTAACTTCGAGGAAAATAATAAATCAATTTAATCAAAACAATTAAATTAAATAATTAAAATAGGGATTTGGGACCAAACTCTCAGAAATATTAAACCTTTCACGTCTAGGGCGAAGGCAACTTCGAACTTGGCTAGGTGTGTCTAGAACTAATGTATGAGGAATTTTGAGAGAGGGAAGGTTTAGAAAAAGAATAGAGAGAGAGAGAGAGGAAGCTTCTAGTTTTTAGAGAGAGAGAGGGAGAATAGAGAAAGATGATGGTTGTGAATGATTCAAAACGGGTAGATACGACCCCTATTTATAGAAAAAATAGTTCAAAATCAATTCAAGTCATATTCAGAATAAAATACCTCTTGTCGCAAATGACAGGATTTAGCGTCAGACGACAGGAACAACGCTAGGCGACAGCTGTTAGCGCCAGGCGACAACTTTGTCGTCTCGTGCTAAGTCAAAAGTACAACGTGCTTTGTACGCGAAATCATCTTCTTAATACGATTAAGCAGCTAATTTTGCGTTAAGCAGATTAAAATCATATTTGTGACAAATCATATATTTTATTCAAAAAAATACTCTTTAAAATATAATTATCAATCCTAATCTCATTAAAATTAAAAAGAACCTTCTAGATATTCCTAGAAGATTAAAATCAATCCTAATTACTTTAGGAATAATAATTAATAGGCCCTCCTCTAGATCATTAGGCCAAATATGTAAAATCATTGGGCCTTATTTAATCCATAATTTCCTCATTATTCATCGGAATTGGGCGTATATATAATATATCGTTGGAAAACTCTTATCGAGCCCAACCCAACTACACTATTATTGGACCCTTATCATGGACCAAACCAAATTGGACTGGCTATTTTCATAAATAGATTAAGAAAAAGAAATATTTTTGAAAACAAAAAAGAGATATTTTAATAAAAACATTCTCATCACTAGACTTTTCGCACTTTCACTTCGTTCGATAATCAAATGACATGAAAGATATTCATCACTGGGTTTGGTTTTGGGGAGATACATTTGGGTGTTTACACCACCGAACTTTTTAAAAATTCACCAAATGCCTTAATGACTAACGACCGTTAGTCATTATACCCATAAGGATTAATCATGACACGTGTCATGACATGACTAGTTTATTTTATCATTTATTTCTCTATTTTTGTAGTGAAAATTGCTTAGGTAAGGTTTTGGGGTCATGATGACCCTTTAACTTAAATGACCGTCTTGTGTGTGGAGAAATATCTAGATTTGCGTGTTGTTATTTTTTTATCCCAGAAAATTGATCAGTAAGGTTTTGGGGGTCATTTTGACTCTTTATGAGTTTAACTTAAGTTCTGTTTTAGAAAAAAAAAAGATAATTGCCTAATTTTGCAATTTTAACAGTAAAAAAATAACGATCTTAACACGAAAAATGGAGCATTTACATCATTTTTTTTTGCCAATTCCCTACTTAATTTGGCCCATAAAGGGCCCAAATGACCCCTAAACCCTTACCCAAACAATTTACATATTAAAAAAAGGCACGTAAATTGAGATATTTCATAACACACAAAACGATTTATTTATGTTATTTTGTTTGCCAATTATGAGCATTAATTGTATCCTTAACGTTACGCTTTGTTTAGTAAAGAAGGAAGGAAAAGAAGGGGAGGAAAAATGGAGGAAGGGAAGGGAAAAGAAAGGGAGGGGGAGGTGAGCTATATTTTCCCTCCAAATCTCTCCAATTTTGGAGAGATTATGGTTATTAAAGAGAGAGGCAAAATGGATCCCTCCCTCTCCTTCCCCTTCCTTCCCCCAATATTTTACCCAAACAAGAGATTTTGTCCCCCTCTATTTCTCTTCTCTTCTTTTCCTTCCATTTCTTCCTATCCAAACAAAGTGTAAAGGGCCAAAATAACCCCTAGAAACTTACCTTAGAAATATACACAATTAAAAATAACGAGACGCTAATTAAGATATTTCTCGATATGCAAAACAAGGCAATTTACGTTTTTTTTTTTTTTGCAATTCTTAGCTTAATTTAGAACTTTAAAGGACCTAAATGACCCTCAAAACCTTACTCAAACAATTCACATAGCTAAATTAACCGACACACAAATTAAGATATTCTCGACACACAAAATGAGACATTTATGTTGTTTTTTTGCCAATTACAAGCTTAATTTATACCCATAATGTTACAAAAACCCATTCTTCATGATAAATCAAAGTTGAAGTGTTTATGGACTCCGAAATGCATTGTGAAGTAAGATAAAACTCGTATTTGAGACCAACTTATCTTAGAGACTTGTTCAATTACTAATTGGGCCTAAGACGTGCCCATACATGTTTAAACTTGATTAATAACGAACTCTAATGTGTCAAAGGCAATGATTGGATCAAATGGATCTTACATTGTTGAAAACCGTGCCAACCAGAGCATTTTACCACCAGCCCTTTTAAAGGGCTTTCCAAAGGTATATTATAAGCCCAATAAAACGAAAAGGTTATCATCAAAATACTACAACCGAGCACTACAACCAAAACCCCTATACTCAAACAACCATATCTTTTGATCCATAACAGGTTTTAACCTAATTCCAACGACATTGGAAAGTAGAAATTTAGGTATTACTAATGATATCTTATATGTCTTAATCAATCCGACTTGTTAATCAAAAGATATGGAAGTTTTAAAAATGTGTTTTTGTATAAGTCAAATTGTACCGTGTGCAACTTTGAGAGTTGCACGCGCCACCTCACGTCACGGATCCAAAACCCTAAACCTAGATTCACATGCCTATAAAAGGGTTTGTAGGGAATATTTCAAGCATCCCAAACTTTGAGCGCCATTATGGTCATCCATTTAAGCATGGTGGCGTCCAAATGAAAGGAAGCTAGAGAAAAAGAGTCGCCAACAAGTTTTAGGAACTTGTAAACCGTCCAAGAGGTGAAGGTTACACCCAATTCACAATCACAGAGATCGCTAACTCCATAGTGGTCCTGAACCATGACTGGATATTCGGAGATGAAGGTACAAATCCAACCTAAAAAAGATTGAACCTGCCCTAAATAAGCCTCAACTTTGTTCTTCTCATATTCATGTGCGCTTTTCGATCAACATACAATCAATATATTAATCCTAAACTTGTTTAATCTATGTTGGATGATTATTTATGCACAAATAAATATATTATTGGTGATCACTTGAATTAAAATCATATTAGCCTAATTCAAATTATTAGTTATCACATTAAGCGTGATTTCAAGTACAAATTCCCTTTAAACCTGTAAGAGAGGGCGTGATCAAGCAATAACAATAGTATCAAGCAACATGATAATATTGATACAACTAACCATCATCATCATAATAATCTCATCAAAGCATAATAATATTAGCAAGGTCCTAGGCATGATACTAACATGATTACTAACAAATCCTAGCATGTCACTAAACAATAAAAATCAAAGCTTTATCAACATGATACTAGAAAGCAATAAAATCATCCTAACATGATACTTGAAATAAATAAACTAATCTAAACATGATTTCTATAGAAATACAACAATTGAATTACTCACTTTGAAGCCACGTACCTCTTTCTATTAAAAGAATACACACGTTAGTAACTTTAATGAAAATATTAAATCAAACAATAACAACAATAATAATTGAAATTAGATTTGGGACGAAACCATCAGAACTATTAACCTTTCACGTCGAGGTCGAAGGCAACTTCGAGATTGGTTATGTGTGTCTAAGTCTCGTGATGGACGTATGGTGTATTTTAAAAAGGATAGGTTTAGAAATAAAGAGAGATAGAAAGAATAAGCTTTAGCTTAGAGAGAAAAAAGAAAATAGATGATTGTTGACGATTGAAAACGAGGAAATTGGCCATATTTATAGAGAAAAATCGACCGTAAGCGATAGAAAAGAGTCAGACTCTGACTCGAAGTAAAACCAACTCTATCGCGACTCGACAAGGTTATCGTGACGCGATAGCTCCATCGCATGGCGACAGGCCTGTTGCGGCTCGATGTACCTGTCGCGGCGCGATGTACTTGTCGCGGCGCGATAGTAGCTGTTTGGTAAACTTTCTGTACGGAGTCATTCTTCCAATGTAATTGGGTTACCTAGAGTCCGTACTTATATTTTATTAAAATCGGATTTAATCCTTTTAAAACACTTTTTTTTATTCCAAATAGAATTTTGTATCTTTTAAAAAACAATCATAATTATAATTACTAATACTAATCCCTTTAGAACTTAAAGTAACATTCTAGATGATTCCAGAAGATTAAGATGGATCCTAATGAATTTAGGAATACATTTATAATTAATGGACCCTCCACATGATCATTGGGCTGCCCATAAAACTCATTTAGGACCCAGTTCAGTATTTTGACCATAATTTCCTCGTTATAACTCGAAATTAGGCTTATGATATATCGTTGGAAAAGTCTTTTCAAGCCCTATTTAGCTACGCAATATTGGACCTATATCATGGACCAAACTAAATTGGATTGGAAATTTTTCATAAATAGGATATGAAATGAATGATTTTCAAAATAGGAAATGAATTATTTTTATTAAAAGATTTTAGAAAACAGAAGAATTCACAAGACTCTTCAACACCTTGCTTAATATTCAATGATGTGAAAAGTACTCATCATTGGGTTTGGTTTTTGGAGAGACATAATCAGGTGTCTACAATCTTCTCACAGACTTAAACACAATAGAAAAATCCGAATAATAACCCTAGCATTATGATGAAACCCTAAATAATCTCTCAAAATCTTTTCCTATCATACTACTTTTCTCCTTTCTTCCTAAATATTCTTCAACCCTAATCCATCCATTTGAACTCCTTGGAGTTAAGAAGATGAAAGGAAGTCCATAAACATAGAAAACTAAGATCTAAGAAAGCAAATAAAAACGATTAGTTTCCTAAGCACTTAGATACATCACTTTTCTTTTCTTGTTTAAATAACATTTATTGATTAATTAGTGTTTTTTTATCACTTTTGATAAAATTTTAATTAATTAATTTCACTTAATATCTTGCATTTATTAAATACTAGAATTGGAATAATTAATTGTTGTTTTTTTACTTAAGTCAAGGCAAATATTGTATAAATCTTGTTCTTTTCACGAATTTGAATAACAAAGAATAATGACATTCGTTGCAATGTAATCTTTATGTGATTAATGCTTGTATATAAATTAAACTAACTTAGTCTTTAGAAACCACGTTGTATATAATGTTTGGTGATGAAATTGTGAAAAAGGAAGAGCTAGTAGAGGCCGCACTTGGGCAGAAATAGCGATTCCTCCCTAAAAGGAACATTGTTTTAATATCCTTTCTCCCGAACTCATTTCTGGTACAAGTAGACCAATTGGGGCATGGGTAAACTTAAGATTCATGATAAATACCCCTTGAACCCTACTTGGGAGAAAGGCATGAACGAGGGCCTAAAACTCATTGGCGACTTCTTATTATTTTCTTACAAAAAAAACGTAATGATAGGATCAACTGTAATTCAAGATCCCCCAAATAGTCAAGAATTCAAATCCTAACACATCCTTAAAAAGTGTAAATTCCTAAGCTTTGAAAGGGTCATGGGCATAGAGGAAGTGGCATCCTCAATGACAGGCCACCCTCCTCACAGTGGCGACTCCTTTTGGGACTTAGAGGTTAAAAGATTAGTTCTTAGTTATGGTTCAAGGTTTCCAACTTAGGTTACCTATGAGCTGTGATGAGGGTTAACTTGGATAATCTCTAGTTAGAGAGCTAGAATTGAAAGCATAATATCTTCCTTTTTCATAAAAGTAAAAGTCAAACAAGCAAGATTATATTGCATCATGCATAATCATAACACCTTCTAACCATTGGTGTTTGGCTCATTGACTATGGGTCACCAACACTACTCTTCTATCTCAAAATCAATAACAATTATTCCACCTATATCGCCAACAAAATTTTGGGAGAACCATGTCATGAATCAACACATTGAATGATTGTTCCACACATCGTTCTTAAGATATGGTGTCTTTGGACACCCAAGCCTTAACCATATAGAACGACATTATATGCTTTGACGGCTCCTTTTATGTGCTTATGTGACTACATGGATATGTGTTTATATGCTTCGTGTCTAATCTAATTAATTCCAACATATATATATATATATATAGTGGCGCTCATAACTGTTAATGTTACGCGCTCCCTCCAAGCACAAGTCTAGAAATTGCACATGGCTCTTTCGCGCAACTCAGCTTCTTGCGCACTGTTCAATGTTAATTTTGACTCATTACGAGCAACGTTATACGGAGAAAATGATATTACCGCTTCAAGGTTAATTGTTAAGTAGGTGCTAATAATATCTCATTAGCTAACAATGTTGTCTACTCCCTCCATGTTTTAATAAGTGTTACGCTTATCAAATCTTCTGACCTTTTTTAATAAGTGTTACACTTTAATTTTTGGCAAAAAACTACATTTAATATTATATCTCTCTCTTCTCATGATCCCTACCTAAACGGCTAAACCCACTACTACTTTTTTTTTATTATTATATCTTTCCTCTCAAATTCATTACTTTTGAATAAACTATTAACCCCACTATATTTCTTTTATAATTTTGTAATACCCGAATTACCTCACTACCTCTTATTTTATTTAAGTCAATTAAATTGCCTAAAAATATGTGTCGGTCAAACTATAACACTAATTAAAACACAGAGGGAGTAACTCAGTCCATTGTTTTTTCTTTGCCTCAAATTGGGGCTAAAAAGCCAGGACATCCCCATTTCTCTCTATTTACTGATTTGAACACGTTATTTATACTGCAAAATCAATTCATCCAAAACTTATTACAAACCATCTTAGTAACTTTAAATGACAAAGAGAAGAATACTACTTCCTATTATTTGACTAAGATAATTAATTATGTTACTTGATCTAACAATTCATAATAAATATATGCAAAATTCCATTATTGAATATACAAATCTTGGGGCTTAAGACATGAGAAACATCCCTTAACATATGTATACATGAATTCCAAAAGTCTCTTAAGTTTACACTTGGGGGCTACAAAATTATAGGTCTCACCATAACTTTCGTTTTGAAATAAGACCATATATTGGATATAACACCCATCAAATCTAAGTTTGATAAATATGAATTTTCAAACAATGGTGCCTGCTTAATGGGAAGAACTCACTTTCAATTAGCAAAATATGACAATGATGAAAAACACTAAAAAAGGGAGAAATAACAAAAGTTTGCTCACATTTCAACATCTTTTTTGAAATGATTTGCAAATTACAACTTTCCTTCATCAATTTTTGACAAAAAAGCCCCCTCGATTACGAGCTAGGATTTTCTTTCCATTTTGGGTCCAATTTCGAAAATAACATGTTTATGTACTAGAAATAGTAGCTTCACTTTATTTTTAAAACAAGCTTTCGTTAAATTTATCAGACCCTTTCCAAATTTTGAATTCTAGTTCGAAATAACGTGTTTCCTATTCTCTACAAAAGAAGTCTTCAAAATTCCCTTTTTGAATTTTGTTTAATTTTTCCCAAAATAAAAAAAAATTTAAATTTTGCATAACCTTTTGGACAATACATGTATTCTAATAAAAATTTCTAAAAGGAATGAACTAATTAAGTTTCAGCTCGTTCTTAACTCGAATTTATTCTCACCTAGTTATCCTGCGAATTTTGGCTTAGGAATGGTAAACAAACCATGTACAAGACCATAATCAAATATTGATAAGAATGAAAAAAAATAGTGATGTTCTAAATCAACTTTAAGAATGATATATTCGCAATGATCTCTACAAATGTTTTAAAATTAGTTGAAAAATTGTAAGCCATGTCACTATCATAAATGTTCTCAAAACACAAAAATATGGGATATATGGGCTCATTCCCACATCATGATGATACGAATGGCACAAGCAATAATACGTCATTGGAACTACCCCAAATTGGGGGCTCCAAGACTTGAAAAATAGCAAGAATGTGCATAACCCGACACATAGGGGCTCTAACATTCACAACGAAAAAAATGAAACATTCATGCCATTCAAGCTACTTTTGAGAATCGGCTAAGCTATAAATGGTTTACATAGATCTCAAGCCTTACAATTTTCAAATGCATCACAATGATTTATTAATCATTTTGTTCCTTTTGTAAACTAATTTTTCAACTGAACATGGTCATAGAACAAACTACAAACATATGACATAACTGTGGTTTCAATACTTCAATTTACTCTAAAGATTATAGAGTATGACTAGTATAGAGCGAAAGAAACAGAATCATGAGTATCAAATATAGAATTCAAACGCATACAACATGCCTGCTCATACAAAAATTTAATATTCAATTGTTCATCATGACAATTGTATCAACAATTGTATCAAGACACTTCATTAACATCAGACAAACATTTTCATGAGTTACAATGTCAATAAAAGACTTTAAATTCAAAATTAAGGGGTCTTCATTCTCTATTGTTGCACGAATAATGAAATTTTTTGAAAACATTGGAACTTCACAAATAGGATAATATCTACTTTCTCAAGCTTTAATCAGTAACAAAACTTGAGTTTAAGGGAAAGAGTTCAAAAGTAGAGAGACTAGAGAAATAGATAAAAAAAATGGCGAATAACGAAGAAGAGCATGAGCCGTGGATTGTGTTTCTTCTAGAATTGCTCTTTGCTTAAATTCTACTCCCAGCGCAACCTTTAAAGTTGTGCGCGGATATTGGTTAGTCCAAATGACAGTTTTCTCTGTTTTTCTTTTGTCTTTAAAACCAAACGTTTTAGCTCATTGAATTCGCGCCTCGACAAGTGTAGACACCCAAATGTGTCTCCCCAAAACCAAACTCGGTGATGAGTACCTTTCGCGTCGAATCATAATCGAATGAAGTGAAAGTGTTGACAGTTTAGTGTTGCGGATATTTTTTTATTTCTTTTCTTTCTCTCTATTTTTGAAAACCTATTTTAAGAAAACAGTCAATCCAGTTTAGTTTGGTCCATGGAAAGGATCCAATAATGGTGTAGTTGTATGGGGCTCTAAAAGAGCTTTCCAACGATATATTATAAGCCCAATTCCGATGAATAATGAGGAAGTTATGGCCAAATTACTAAATTGGGCCCGGTTTGATGTTTATGTGCGGCCCAATGATCTAGAGGAGGGCCTAATATGGATTTATCGTTACTAATGCAATTAGAATTGATTTTAGTTTTCTAGAAGGTTCTTTTCATTCCTAATTCAATTAGCATTGATAAATTGACTTTGGTTGACTTTTTAGAGTTTTAATCGGAATAAAAGAGTGTTTTTAAGGAAAATACGATTTTTCCCTTCTGTACGGATAAATTTTATCAGAATTAAGAAAACGCGTGAAATTATTAGCGCCTGGTGCTAATGCTTGGCGCATGGCGCTAGCCTTAGCGCCTGGCGCTAATGTCCAGCGTCTGGCGCTAACCTGTTTTATTCTCGTCAAAACTCTGAATTGTTTTTTATCCGTCCGGCTGATTTTCTCTATAAATAGCCTCCTAAAATCTCCGTTTTCCATCATCAAATCTCTTATTCTCTCTAGTTTTCAATATCTCTTCTCTCTCACTTTTCTAAACCAACCCTTTTGCATACAAAATTCCGCATTCACAAGATCTAAAAACACCTAGCCAAATTCGAAGTTGCCTTCTCCCTAGACGTGAAAGGTTTGATATTTCTGAGGGTTTGGTCCCTAATCTTTATTTCAATTATTTAATTTAATTGTTTTGTTTATTATTTTCCTTGAAGTTACTAACGTGTGTATTTTGTTATTAGAAAGAGATACGAGGCATCCAAGTAAGTGTTTTAATGGTTTTATTGATATTATGATATAGAAATCATGTCTAGGTTGTTATTATGATTCCTAGCGTCGTGTTAGGGTGTTTTGATCTTCCTAGTATCATGTTTATGGTAAATTTAATATCAAATATGACAATTGTGATGCTTCCTATATTCTTTCCTAATAGCATGTTAGTATCGTGATAGGGTTAAAGCTTTGATTTTTATTGTTTAGTGACATGCTAGGGTTTGTTATTAATCTTGTTAGTATCATGCCTAGGATCTTGCTATTATTATGCTTTAGCGTTATTATGATTATTTTAATTGTAATAAATATAATTGACTATTATTATGTAGCTTGATATTTGTTGTTATTTCTTGGTCACGCCTTTTATGCATATTTAAAGGGAATTGGTACTTGTAATCACGCTTAATAAGATAATTAATAATCTTGTTTAGGGTTAATGTGATTATAATTCAAGTGATCGCCAATAATAGATTTATTTGTGCATTAATATTCAACCAACATAGATAAACAAGTTTAGGGTTAATCCTATTGTTTGCATGTTAGTCAGAAAGCGCACATGAATACGATCAGAATAAAATAGAGACTTATTATTAGGGCAGGTTCAATCTATTTTAGGTTGGATTTGTACCTTCATCCCTGAACTACCAGTCATGGTTCCAGGCCTATTGGAGTTGACGATCTCCTGGATCGTTAAGGGGTGTAACCTTCACCCTGTGAACGGTTTACAAGTTCCTAAAACTTGTTGGCGACTCTTTTGATCTATCTTCTTTCCCTTTGGACGCCACCATACTTAAGTGTATGATCACATTGGGGTTCAAGCTAGGGATAATGCTTGAAATATTCCCTACAACTGGCTTTCTCGTGAAGTTTTTAAAACCTTTTATTTTTTGCTTTGCATCCAGTAGTTTCTTTTCTTCTTTGATAATTTTATGCATCATCCTGCATATACACCATGCTTTGTGCATGTCCCAAGCATATGATTTGGATGTTTTCATGAAGCGTCTTAAAATATTCCGTCGTGGTGCTTTACGCATAAGCTCCCATAGATAGTTTGGAATTTTCCTGTACTACCCCTTTTAGAAATGTCACATTTTTCGTTTTTTTTGGTGTCCATAACAAAAATGCCGCGTTATCATACAATGTAAAATTGTATGGCGTATGTGCTGCGTAAAATTACACTAGAAACGAGATTTGCCTCCCGTTCAAAAAAGGTAAAACTTCTTTTTTTGTCATAATGCGTTAACTTAAATGAGCCGATGAGCGCGTCAAACCATCAGAGCCAGATGCCACTCATTGGTAGAAAATATGGTTAGCTAGGAATCACTCTAACTTTACCGGATAGTTAGGGTGTTCGTCAACCCCCTGTATAAAGAACTGGCCCCTGTTGAAGCCTACAACTGAGACGTGCCCCTAGTCCTGAGACGCGTGTTTTCATCTTGTGGAAAAAACTAATGAGAGAGTTGTCGATTTTCTTCTCTCTCACTGGATTTGGATATGTGCCTCCAGTCTTGAGACATGTATTTATATCCTGTGGACATCGAGTATTTGTTTTGGGAGCGTATGTCAATCTTTTATTCTAGTGCTAGGCTACAAATGTCGGAACACCCTCTATTTATCATCTTTTACTTTGTTAAAATAATGGACTAAAGTTTCAATGAAAGATCAAGGAATTTTAGACTATCGATGACATATTGAGAGGGTATCATCCTCTTTTACTCTTTTTAAACCTGGTATATTCTCAAAACATGACATCACCCAAGACAACCATTACATGTAAAAGTGTTCTATACTTGTAAAAGGTCAATCTAGATTCTTTAGTGCACTAAATCCAGAAAATACCTTTTCTAGTCTTAGGAGATACTTGTCTTGAACATTTAGCAAATCAAGGATAGTTTTGACATTCTCAACACTACTGAAAGATTCCTTATCTTTAAGGAACTTCGCAGAATGAGTCTCGGATTTATTTCCTGACTACTTTGATCATCTTTTATTCTATACTCGATCAAAGTGGGGGCTAACTATAGAAACCTACTTTTGGCCTCCTGTCCCGACAGGAAGTGGGATAATGTTATAAAAACTCGTTCTTCATGCTAGATCAAAGAAGTGTTTATGGACTTAGAATTGCATTACGAAGTAAGTTAAAACCCGTATTTGAGACCAAGTTATCTTAGAGCCTTGTCCGATTACTAATTAGGCCTAAAACGTGCTCATACATGTTTAAACTTGATTAATAACGAACATAAATGTGACAAATGCAATGATTGGAGCAAATGGATTTTACATTGTTGAAAACCGAGCCAACCAGAGCATTTAACCACCAAATATCCATTTAAAGCCTATACATTTGGGTATCCCTTTCAAAGGGATTTCTAAAGGTATATTATAAGCCTAATTTTGAGTTAAAAAAAATTATCATAAAAATACTAAACCAGGCACTAAAATTGACACCCCTGTACTCAAACAGCCGCATCTTTTGATTCATAATAGAGTTTAACCTAATTTCAACGATTTTGGAAAGTAGAGTTGTGGGATACCAAAATAGATTCTGACCTCATTTCAAACAACCATATCATTTGATCCATATCTTTTGATCCAATGATATCTTATATTCTTTAATCCAACTTGTCAATCAAAAGTTATGGAAGTTTTTAAAATGCATTTTTGTATAAGGCAAACCACACCGCGTGTAACTCACTAAATTGTGCCCGCCTAGCGCGCACAAGTCCTAGAGTTGCGCGCGACACTCACTGCGGCTCTAAGAGTTGCGAGCACCACCTCAAAACACGACTCTAAAACCCTTAACCTAGATTCCCACTCCTATAAAAAGTGGTCATCGCTTAGACCTAAATGCAACAAAAGAACTAGAATAGTAAACTTAGCAATCTGAAAACCCTATATCTCTCAAAATCTCTTACTTTCATACTACTTTTCTCCTTTCTTCTCAAATACTCTTCAACCCTTATCCATCCATTTGAATTACTTGGAGGTACGAAGAAGAAAAGAAGTCCATAAACATATAAAATGAAGATCTAAGCATGTAAAGAAGAACGGTTATAAATCACTTTTCTTTTCTTGTTTAAATAACATTAATTGATTAATTAGTGTTGTTTGATCACTTTAAATAAACTTTTAATTAATTAATTAATTTCATGTAGTATCTTGTGTTAATTAAAGACTATAATTGGAATAATTAATTGTTGTTTTATCACTTAAGTCAAGGCGAATATTATTTAAATTTTTTTTTACGAATTTGAATAATAAAGAATAATGACAGTCATTGCAATGTAATCCTTATGTGAATAATGCTTTTAAATAAAATCAAATAAATTTTTTTTAGGAACCACGTTGCAAATATTGTTTGGTGATGAAATTGTGAAAAATGAAGAGCTAGTAGAGTCTGCACTTGGGCTAGAATAGTGATTCCTCCCTAAAAAGAATGTTATTTTATAGTACCTTTGCTCCCGAATTCATTTCTAGTACAAGTAGACCAATTTGGGCATGGGTAAACTTATGATTCATGCTAAATATCTCTTGAACCCTATTTGGGAGATATGCATGAACGAGGTTTATGAGTTTTCTTAAAACGTAATGATAGGATCAACTCTAATTCAAGGTCCCCCAAACAGTCATGAATTCAAATCCTAACACACTCTTAAAAAGTGTAAAATCCTAGGCTTTTAAAGGAGCATGGGCATAGAGGAAGTAGGATCCCCAACGATGGGCCACCCTCCTCACCATATGCGAATAGAGATACTTCTTAATATGCAAAACAGAGCTTTCAATAATTTTTTTTGCTAATTTTAAGCTTATTTTAGTTCCAAAAAGATCAAAATAATCCAAAAAACCTTAGACAAGCAAATTTTACCAAAAAAAAAAAAGAAAAAATTGTTATTTTTATTAATTAAAACAAATGATTAAAAGAAACTAATCATATTATGACACAAACCATGATCAATTCTAATGACTAACGGAGTTAACGACCGTCAGTTATTAAGGACATTCGATGAATTTTTTAAAAGGTTTGTGGCATTTAATTTGGTGAATTTTTTTTTAAAAAAAAACTTAGTGGCATTTGGTTAATTCGTCAAAAAATAAAAAACAATGTCATAGATCAAATATAATATTTAGGACATCAAAATAATATTTTCAATATATTTCCTTATTCTATCATAACAAATCCAAATGTTTTTTTTTTTAACAACAAAATTAAAACTACGTTATAAAGATAGACAAACAAAGCCTACAATCACTAGCTAAATGATGTGCCTTATAGCACGATCCCCGTTAACCTTCCAAATGACACAAATTTCAAATTTAAGTTCTCACTTTCGAATGTTCTTGAAAGTCGAATGTTTACTAGAATATGTAAAAACAACAATGGTAGCACAACCTTTAGTTTCAACCTACATGAGCGCATATAAGAGTGACACGGCTTCCGCATGCAAAGCTGAAACAACTCTGTAATATGACCTGCCGTCATCATGAAATGCCTCTCCATCTATGGAGAAAGTCCAGCCTATACCAGAGTTTCATGTGTGCTTCTGCCAAGACCCATCAATTAACAGTGTTATCTCTATTCCGCCGTCTGGTGGCCGCTCAAAGTGGAAGGCTTGCGTCCATATTGATGTACTACCTCTGTTACAAGTTATGTGCAACGATTTGACATAAAGTAAAGAGGAAAAATGTCTAATCGTTGCACATAACCTGTAACGGAAGAAGTATAAACAAATCCTGGGAGGGGGGGCTTGATGTTGGATAAACATTAACTTAGAAAAGTGACAGCCCTGTTAGGCTATTAATGTGACCGTGTGATAGGGACCCTCCTTGCCCCTTAAAAACCTGGTAATTCCTAATAACCCAAATACTCCAAAGGATAGAAATGAATTCCCCAATCACATAATTGTGTATGATGTATCCCATCCTTGCTATAAAATAGCAATATATAGTAATTAAGTCAAAATTTTTGTACAATAAATAAGCGGTTTTATTAAATAAAATCAAATGTTGACACTACCTAAAGAGTGTAACAATGAATGCTCTATTTGTCAAATGAACTAATTAAGTCAAAAATTTTAATGATAAATTAGGGGTTTAAAAATTAGCTATAAATATAATAAGTAATTGGTCTGGATCCAAAATATTGGGTTCCACCTCATCAACATTTGTTTATTTTATCCAAAAAATCTTCTATAATTTGGATTTTGTTAATTTTTATTGAAGATAGTAAATCTAAGGGTAACTTCAACTATTTAATGGTAACTTTACCTTGTTTAGGGGTAATTTTTAATTTGTAATAAGTTTGATTGTATTTCGATGTGTATTTTCTAATAGATACATGTTACCCCTCCGTTTTTAAATACTTGCTCCATTTCTCCATGCGCGTAGTTTTAGGAGAAATTAGAAAAAATAGTAAAATATAAAGATAGTGGGGTTAGTGGGAGGTAAATTGGAAGAGAGAGAATATAAAAGTAATAACATTAGGTCCTACTAGTTGAGATATATGAATTAAATATTATAAAAGCTTACCAAATAAGGAAATGAAGCAAGTATTTAAAAATGACCGCAAAAGAAAAGTGAGCAAGTATTTAAAAAACGGAGGGAGTATAAAAGGTAGGTAATACAATTAATCTAATATATTATGAATGTGTAGAATACATAAGAGTAACTATAAACACTTTTAGGGTAAATTTAACCTATATTAGGCGCTATTCACTTCACCTTACAAAAATAATATTAACTAAAAATAATTTTAGTTCAGTAAAATTAATTTCAGTTTGGTAAAAATAAGTTAAGTTTAGTAAAATTCAGTTATCTTAAAGAAGAATTATATTAGAAAATCAGTAAAAATAATTTTAGTTCAACAAAAATAATGTAAGTTCAGTAAAATTAATTTAAGTTTAGTAAAAATAATTTAAATTCAGCAAATATAATTTCGTTTCAGTAAAAATAATTTCATTTTAACAAAAAATAAGGTAAAGTGAACGGGGCCTTACAATAAATTAATAAAATTCCGCCTTATCTAAGAATTTGTGTTATCTTACTGTGGATGCCAACGCGTTTAGTAAATTTGAACTTTGAAAGTTGACATTATTACTACCTCATCCAGATAATTATCTTTATGACTCATTAATACAAACCAATAATTATTGATTATATTTATGAATTAATAGCTAAGAAATCAATGTGTATCTCTATTTCCAATTATATATGTCAATAATTAACATTTTTCCCATATATAAACAAAGAAATCCATATTTATGGTATGAAATTGGAAGAATTAAAAACAAATTTTGAAATAACCGTATTTGAATTCTAAAGTAATAACATAAGCCATTTGGATATGAATCACTTAATGACATTATTTGACTTATGTTTGACCATAACCATTTGGATTTGTTATGATTTGTTTTTAAATTTTGGATATTTATTTCCATCTTTTGTTGATTTGGTAATTAATAAAACATTAAATAGATTATGAAGGTTGGGTTGGGTTGGGTTGGGTTGGGTTGGGTAGAAAATAATCAAGTACTTGAATGAACACTGTAGTTGTTGTAGTACTATTATTATCTAAAGGTTAGGGGATTAGTGCTTGATTTATTTATGAGAAAAAAAATAATAATTATCAATACAAATAAGATTTTCGGATTTTCACCAAATACCATTGAGGTTTAACATAATTCACCAAATACCACCAACATTTCTCAAATTCACCATATACACTTCAGTTTTATAAAAATGTCACAATATGTCATTAATGACTAACGGATGTTAACACCGTTAATCATTAAGGTTAATAATGTCACGTGGCAATATATAGTTGGTTCCCTTTTTAAAATAATTTAATTTTAAAACAATTATTTAATTATTTATCAAAAAATTTAAAAAAAAAAGAGAAAAAAAACCAACCACCCATGTCTTTCCATCCAGCCACCACCGGCCGACAAAAACCCGACCAGAACCCCCGCCGACGTTACTTCCTTTCCCTTGAACTGCGGTGTCCACGAAATTAATCAACCGAACCACCATTCGTGAAACAACCTATCTCTCACGAAAAACCCTCCCTAACCACCGGTCGACGTCCAAACCTACCTCAGTTCCCCCGTGTTGGCGAACTGATTTTGCCCCTCTTGGTGTCATCTCCACCCCAACTAAACCACTACGTACGTCGAAACCCTAAAACCACAATCTAGGGTTTCAATTTTGGTGTTTTAGGGTTTCGGGGTAGTTGTTTTTGGCAAGTTGGGCGGCGACGACGTGTGGGAGAGGGTTGGGCCTACCGGCGAAAATGGTGGTTGGATATTTCAGGAGGGAGAGTGGAGTTTGTAGGTGGTCTAGGGAACTCGATAGGGAGAGGGGAATTTGTAGGTGGTGGCTGGGAATTCGGGAGGGAAAGGTGGCTGGGGTCGGGAATGTAGCCGGCGCGGGAGGGGGGTTGGTCGCCGACCTGCCGTGGGTGGAGGTCGAGGCTGGGGTGGCGGCGGCGGTGGCTAAGTTAGTGATTTTTTTTTTAATTTTTAAAATAATTTCTCTAAAGTTAATTAATTAAATAAAATATTTATTGTTTCATAAAAATAATAATAAAAACCAGTTACAAGCTGCCACGTGGCGTAATTAATGTTAATGACTAAATGAGTTAACGGAAATGACATGTTGTGACATTTTTATTAAATTGAATGTTATATGGTGAATTTTGAAAAATGTTGGTGGTATTTGGTGAATTATGTTAAAACTCAGTGGTATTTGGTGAAAAATCACCGTAAGATTTTTTATTAATCTAATGTTACAATAAAAACCTATAAATAGTAATAGTAATTAATAATTATATTAATCTTATCTTTACACTATGTAATAATTTAAACATACTTGAGGGATCTTTCTAAAATGACCGCAGCATCAATACTAATCGGTTTAATAAGCCATCTGCTACATTATAATTCATTGGTATGAAATTTAGTTGAGTCGATTTATTTAGGAAATATATTAAATTTGTAAATTGACAACAAAATATAGTATAAATAGGAGAAACAAAAGTGACATCATAATAACAAGTACGGCATATGATGATCTTATTTATTGCATTAAAATTGTATTTACCTATAAATTTACATTTTTTACTTAATAAAATTAAAAAATAAATAAAATAATGGCGGGGCTGTAACACCCAGGCCCCTTAATAGCTCCACCACTGGTTATGAGCAAACCTTGAAAAAAAAATCGGAAGAATCATGAAAGTTTGATATAAGGAAGGGTCTGTTCTCTTACGTTGAAATTCAGTTCAGTTCAGTTCAGTTCAGTTCAGCTCAGTTCAGTTCAGTTCAGTTCAACTTAGTTCAGTTCAGTTCAGTTCAGCTCTGTTCAGTTCAGTTCAGTTCAATTCAGTTCAGTTCAGCTCAGCTCCTAATTTCCTTCTCTTATAAAATATTCATTTCAGTTCAGTTCAGTTCAATTCAGCTCGGTTCAATTCAGTTCAGTTCAGCTCAGTTCAATTCAATTCAGTTCAGTTCAGCCGAGTTTAGTCAATGAGAACAAGCCCGAAAAGGTTAAGCTGAACTTCCTATAAGTTCGCCCAAACTTTTAGATAAAATGTTTCATACTTGGATTGTTCTTTGTGAAATGGCCATAAGTTGCTATCCTCTCGTTGTAAATGGGGTTCTGACTAGTCGTTAGAAAGATATTAAGACAAACTATTACATCTAACTTGAACTACTTAGGGCATGTTCTCATACGTTGAAATTCATGTTCAGTTTAGTTTAGCTCCTAATTTCCTTCTCTTATAAAATATTCATTTCACTTCAGTTCAGTTCAGCTGAGTTTAGTCAATAAGAACATGCCCTTAATATTGTAAATTGAGAGGTATGTGTGTCTATAGTCAAGCATTTTCCATTCATCCTTGATTTCAAGATACAATTAACATTATTAATATTTAAAGTTGGAAATTTTGTCAAGAACTACCAATTAAAGCGCATGTTTTGAAAATAACTACCTATTAATTTTATTTTTTTTAAAGAACTATCACAAAGTTGTAAAAAGTTTAATTAACCCTACCAATCTAATAATTCCAAATAGAATATTCGGCATATAGGTTACATTTTTTAAAGGCATATGGGGCATGGAGCTTGCATGCTTAGATACTCTATAGGTAAGTGAGTAATTTGGCTATAATCTAGGAGTATTATGAATTAGGTGACTTTAATTCCTAGGAAGTTTTTAAAGGTGTATTATTAGTTCTAAATTCGCATACATTTGGTAAATGTCATAAACTAGAAGGTGGTTCACGTAAGGCATTACCATTACCTTAATTTGATTGCATGCCATGTTTATGGATTAGAGAGCTCATGGAAGTCTTTATTGGAGAAGGATTCTAAGTTGAATCGCAAGAACTCAATAAGCATAATGTAACACCCATAATGATCACTTTAAACGAATTTAATTATATAATATATACTATATATATCAAGGATTAATTTCTTTTTTGGGAGCTTTCATACTTAGATGTGGTTTGATTAATAATTTTACTTGATAGTGAGCAATCTTGGAATGATTGATCCCATCATGAGAAGTTTCCTACAATAGAGAAAGAGGTGAGTTTCTCTCATGTTCTAATTATCTCCTTCATCTCGATCTATACTCAAGCCATGTATAACTATCTCCTATATCTCAACTACGCCGCCTTAAAGAAACTAAAATATTTCAATACAAATCATGTAATCAATGGTCTAATTAGGGAAATGGATATTTGATCGAGCTTTTCACGTTTGGATGTTTTTGATGAAAGTAAAATTTTGATTTTTTTTTTTTTTTTGAAATTCTTGAATTTTAATAATAAATTTTATAATTGAGAGAGAGAAATTTTTCTACCTCAACAACTAATTTCATTATTCTCTTTACCTTACTATCTTAACTTGATATATATATAGTATATATTATATAATTGAAATGAAACTATTTTGTCTTTGATTTTAGGACTTATTACTTTTTAATGAGTGTTATTTGGATCATAATAAGAAAATTATTCTTAGGGTTTCATTGTTTGTTTGAGGAATTTTAGCTATTACAATGAAAATTTTATTTTTATATAAGAATAAAATAATATAATTCGATCTTTATAGAATTCTAACTTGGTTATCCTTTAGAAATTGAACAAATGAAGTCATGCAGTAAATTTAAAAAATGGCTTAAAAATTATTCGTTTTTTTAAATATATATGTAGTCATGTAGGTATTTTATTGAATTATTATTTATTATTATTGAAGCTTATGGTTCCAACTAGACCTAATATGAAATAACGGATACTTTACACAAAATTATTGAAGTGCGCGATATGTGAATCCTATATTAAATAGTGTGATATAAGCCAACATTAATCAGATCATCTATTCTATGTCAGATTACATGAAATATTTATGGAATTATTTGCATTTTATGGTAAAAGTGCATGATAAGTACAAAAATTAAGCAATACGGGTCATGAGTTTGTTGTGACTGATAATTATAGTTTTTAAACGTACATTAAATTGTTTGACATAAATTAACTAATCCAAACACGATAATTCACCTAATGACTTTACATATGTATGTATATTTGAATTTGACAAATCCTTTCTACTATATTGCTTTCTTTTCATTAGCAATATTTATAAACTTTCATTCACTCACTCTCTCTTTCTTTATCCATGTTTTTAATACTCGTCCAACTGTTATACGACCCTTGCTTACTTTATGCACATTTTTCTTAAACCCACTTATTATATTAACACAGTCCCTCCAATTTCCTTAAATTGTGTGCAAATAGCAGTAATTTTTTTTTTTAAAAAAAGAAGCTAAGGTAGATTATGTCATCAAGATATACACTTTTGAAACATCAAACTATATAGTTTTATTTACAAAAACTCAACTAACATGGAGATCGATGCCTAATATTGAGCAAATTTTCCTATATATATAGTATTATAATATTTATAATGACTAATTACTTCCACCAAGACTTTCATAACTTAATTGCCACCTTTATTTTTTATTTAAATAATGGAACAATAAACTTAAGCATATGACATATCAAATTTATTTAAAATTGCTTTAGAAAATTAAATACTATGTTATTGATCAAAAGGTAAAATACATGAGATTAGGACAAATATAGTGTTATTACTTCGTATTAAACTGTGTCTATCTAAAAAGAGGCAGCAACATAATCTACTACATAACTGCGTTGTTAGTTTCACGATTAACCGAGAAGGAGTTGACAATTAAAAAGTGTCAACCAAAAGGTTTTGTTTTACTTCAAAGATCCAAAAACCCATTAAAAAATAAATCAATACTAAGCCAAGACAGCAAATGAGGGCGGAGAATACCAAAATTTTTTAGATTTTCTTTTTCTAAGGTAGAAACTTGATATTGTGATTTCTTATAATTATTACATAATGAAAAATAAGAATTAGAAAATCATAGTTTTGATACCAAATATTATCTCTAGTAGGAAAAAAAAAACCATTATTAATCAGCCAAAGGAGAGCTTTACCATGGATGAAATATCAAATTTTCATATTTAATTAAATTAACAATTATTTTTTGAATAATTTATCCTCGTTGTAGAATTAACAATGAACTCTCCATTCATAAAAAATATTGTAGCATGGTTCAACATCCAAATTCATATAAATTTAGAAGTGTTATACTTGTTATAAGATGAACTACCATAGGGCACAATTTAGGAATTTCCCAAATATGAGAATATGTAATAAAAATAATCAAGCTAGATTTGTAATAGAGAAAGTCTCTAAGTTCATTCGGGTAACTAGTTAGTAAAAATACAACAATAATATCAAAAACTGGAGTTTAACATCATTTCCGTAACTAATTTTCATCTTAGACCTTCAAGTATAACTGATCGAATTTGACTTTTTTTTTTTTACGAGTTATTGTTTATATTAAAAAAAATCAGTTTAGAAGATGTATTTACACGGTGAATCTGTAACTAAAAAGGAAGAAAAGTAAAGATGACGCTCCCACATCAACCCTAATCCACTGAATAACAAGTTTAATATAATGAATAATTATCACATATTGCATTACTAAATTAGTCATTTTTCTAACATAATTTTCAACGAATAAAATCACTTCCACTGTATTAAAATAACACTAAATAATATTCAAAATACAAGGTAAACCTTAAGAACTCAAAATTGACAGTAAACTTATTATATTATATTTAAAAAGAGTTAAACTTTAAACAAAAATCCTTAATTAATCATAAACCTAATATATAACATTATTATATTACATCCTTGGGAGAAAAACAAAAATTAATAATATTTAAAAAATCAAGAGCAAGCATATTCCTCCAAGATGTGTGGCTAGAGATTTTACAAAGATGGGAAAATGTGTAGGGATGCATCACACCCAATAAAATCACTCAAAATGAAAGATGGTATTTTACATGTAATGTAATAATAACCCTTAGTCAACTAACCCTAGTTAAAAAAATATATTTTATGAATATTATTATATAAATACTACAAAACAAAAGATACTGTCCACCATCTTAGACAACCCCACAATCTTCATTTCCTCTCTCTTACCCTCTCCATTTTGTCCACCACCATACCAAAAAAGAGAGAAAAAAGCTCTTCTCTTTCTCTCTCTACTTTATCTCTCTAAAAGCATTCACCTTTACTAGAGTTTGAGATCATCCATGGGAGCAACGTAGAGGTAATAATCTTAGCTTCTTTTTTATGTATTTGGATCTATTTTATTTTGATTCAATTTTTGTTGGTGAATAATTGGTTAGATTAATTTATTTTTATTTTGATTTATTTTGGTGTTGTTCTTGGTGTTTGTTGGTTCAATTTTTATTTTGAGGGATATATTTGGGAATCATCTATTTTTGGGTGCTTTTTTTTAATTTATTTTTATGATTCCTAAATTTTATGACATGATTTTTTGTGTGTTATAATTATTTATTTATTTTGATTATCATAAAAAGATATTACTTATGACCAATCGATACCAATTTCATAACTTTATAAAGTGGCCATTGGGTTCATTTTGTTTCTTTAAAATTAAATAATTTGTGTGTTTGATTTTTTTTTTTTTTTTTTTATAGCAAAAAGCTTCTTATTTGAATGTTTTGATCAACTGATATGATTTGGGAAAAGGCTAAATTGAGACGGTCGATAATTATTATTCGATCACATATAATTTCTCTTTATTTGGGGATAGCTTTTTGATGTGTCACATTAAAGTATGTGTGAGATTGGCTCTTGGGTAAATAGAGGTTAAAAATTGTTAATTCAATGAGTTTAAATTGCTTGTAAAATGATGAAGTGAGTTTGACTTGCTTGATAAATGCGTTATATATGCTGGAAATGGCTGTCTAATTAATCATTTAGAAAATATTATTAAATTCCTTGAGTTTATAATTAACAGATTCTCCACACTTGGATCTATTGGTCAATTCTTTATCTTTCTAATGCTTGTTTTTCACACAATTAATCATAACCTTTATTTACATCATTTTGTACTTCATATGGATTATCTATGCATAATTCACGCGTCAATTGATGTAATTAAGTTAAAGACTACTCTAGGATAAAATTTGAAGTTCAAAAATATTTAAATTTTGATTTTGCAATACTTGTGAATTTGGGAATTTCAAAAAAAAAAAATAAAATAAAATTTGTGAAGTTCATCGGTTTGTTTTCTAAATATTTGGAATAGTGTGTTTATTGCATAATTTATGTTTTTTTAAAAGGTGATATTTGAGCTTATTTAGATGTGAAGAGTTTTATGAGCAAGCTGTAAAATACGTGTTAATAATTATGGTTCAAATCTCGGTAATAAATAGACTTTAATTTAAAATGTGTAAAATTTGGCGTAACATTAAATTAAATGTTTTCTTGTTCATTGAATCCAATCTCTTTGAATATCGTAACTTTTATATTTATATGTGGGTTGCTTGATTTTGCATTTTGCAGGCTGAGCAAATAAAACCCCCGTATATTTCTTTCTTTTTTGGTGGAATTTCTTCTATAAGTAGGGAGATTATTTTGACTTTACCTTCACCGAAGCGATTTAACAAGTCGTCGGTCATTCATTTAGGCATCTGTTGCTAGTGTCTTTTAGTTTCTTAGAGGTCTTTGAAGATGATTTCATCGGCGAAAATGGGTTTGCTTGATGATATGGGTTTTTTGTTCAAGCTTTGATTTCTTTGCTCCTCCCCCTTCCATGACGGAGGAGGGGAGAAGCTGGCCGTGAAGCTGAACAAGAAGGGACTGGTGATGAGGACTACTCTGATGAAGAGGTAGATGTTGATGAGCTTGAGCGGCGTATGTGGAGAGACAGGATGCTTTTGAAGAAGCTTAAGGAGCAGAGCAAAGATAAGGCCAAAGAAGGAGTTGATGCAGCTAAGCAGCGTCAGTCACAGGAGCAGGCTCGTAGGAAGAAGATGTCAAGGGCACAGGATGGGATTCTGAAATACATGCTGAAAATGATGGAGGTCTGTAAGGCCCAGGGTTTTGTTTATGGGATTATTCCTGAGAAGGGAAAACCTGTTAGCGGAGCCTCTGACAATCTGCGAGCCTGGTGGAAAGAAAAAGTTCGATTTGACAGGAATGGTCCTGCAGCCATTGCCAAGTATCAAGCAGATCATTCCCTCCCAGGGAGCGAAGAGGACTGCAATGCTTTGGCATCGACTCCGCACACCCTTGCAGGAGCTCCAAGACACTACACTTGGATCTCTATTATCAGCTCTGATGCAACACTGTGATCCACCGCAGAGGCGGTTCCCCTGGAGAAAGGTGTTCCCCCACCCTGGTGGCCTTCTGGAAATGAAGAATGGTGGCCTCAGTTGGGCCTCCCAAAGGATCAAGGAGCACCACCATATTAAGAAACCTCATGATCTGAAGAAGGCGTGGAAGGTAAGCGTTCTTACAGCTGTCATCAAGCATATGTCACCTGATATAGCAAAGATCAGGAAGCTTGTTCGTCAGTCCAAGTGCTTGCAGGATAAGATGACAGCCAAAGAAAGTGCGACATGGCTTGCCATCATCAATCAGGAAGAGGCTTTGGCACGGAAACTCTATCCTGATCGATGCCACCTCCAACTGCTGGTGGTGGTGGGTCCTTGGTCATCAGTGATACTAGTGACTATGATGTTGAAGGGGTTGAAACTGATCATAACAGTGAAGTGGATGACAGCAAGCCACAGAATATCAATCTCTTCAATTTTGGTGTTGGCGCAGAGAGGGAGAAATTCATGGCTTCTAATCCTATGATGACTTCTAACCTATTGATGACTTCTGTGATTAAGGGAGAGGTTATTGATACGAATGATACCCATGTTTCAGAGTTTAACTGATAAGAGGAAGCAGCCATCTTCTGGGTCTCATATGGTGATGGATCAGAAGATATTTGTTTGCGAGTAATCCTCAATGCCCATATGGGGATAGCCGTCTTGGTTTCCTTGATCGGAACTCAAGAAATAATCACCAACAGAACTGCCCATACAAGTTTAGTTCTACTCTCGGTGTTGGAGCAACCAATTTCCAGAGAAATAGCATTGAAGCTTCAAACTTTCCTACATCCTTTGCACAACAGGAGAAGATGCCTCTCCAATCTGAGAATCAGGCACCGGCTACCTTCAGTGTTTCTGGCCTTGAAATTCCTGAAGATGGTCAAAATCTGATAAGCAATCTGATGTCAGTGTACGATACTAGCACCCCGCAGAGCAAGAATGTCAGTGCAGGGAATGCAACCTTTATGGAAAATAACCAGATGGGTGGAAGCTTTGTTAACCAAGGTGCTATGTTCGGAAACAATGCTTCCCAAGGAATGAACATAAATGCAATGAAGGATCATAATCAGATGCAACCAAAGGTGTCTCAGTTCCAAATAGAAAATGCCTTTTTAGCTCAAGGGATGGCCTTAAATGGGAACAACAATCAACAACATAAGCATCAGTTTCCAAT